>NW_020884889.1:5496440-6096440 GCF_003945725.1 Corapipo altera | reverse complement strand
GGCTCATACTATTTACAAATGCAGAACAATCCACTGTCTTACGGCCTTGACCCTCAGCTAACTCCAGTGAAAACAAGATTGCATGAACCAGTCAAGCTGATTGCAATACTTTTACAGGGCTGTTATCACAGACACCTGCCCATTGTGAGCCACAGCAATACTCTAGCTTCTTCAAGACTGGTCTCCAAACAGCTATTAGGTATCCCAGGAACCTTAGCTGCAAACACAAACATTCAGTAAGAAATAATTCTGCTCACTAGTTAAACTGCGAAGAGCAAATAATAATAGCAAGCAACGCAGGAATGCCATATATTTTATTCATTAGCATTGCTAACATGGAAAATGTTTCTTTCCCTGTGATGAATCTTACTCATTATACTTCGAATATAGGAGAATATATTTGGAATGTTGTGTCAAACACACAAGTACATACTATATATTTAAAGTAACACGGAAAATGGTCAATTTTGAAATATTTTAGAAAAGAAGGTTTTTCAACTGCCACATATATTCTACACAGATGTTCAATACATTTTCTGAAGTGTAATGTGTAACAAACATATAGGAAACCTTCCCCTCCCTTTCTACCTTCTTAGACTAGCCAGAGTAATGTTCTAAGTAAGAGGCTCAAGGGAAATAGATCTCTGGAGTTACCCCTGGAGTGCTTTGTGCTCCAGGCTGGGCGATGCTCCCTAACATTTGGAGACCTATCAGGTATTGCAACTGGTAGCAAATTGCCTCAGATAGAGCTATAATTTCTTTTTATTACAATCCTTGCTGGAAACTGGCCCTTTTAGCAGAATGAAAAACAAAATAATGAGCCTGTCTTTTTAATCCCCGAGAGGACCGGTTAATTTATGTTCACTCACTGTTTAGTTTTCATGGGTCCTAAAATTTGCACAGGGCCTCAGGGTCTGCTCTGTTCCATGATTAAGTGAAGCAAAAAGCCAGAAATGCTGTTCTACAGCTCCTCACTTACAATCTGCTTACAAACAGTAGATCACTCCGTGGTGTACAAGAACAAATACATTTTCCTCCTGTTGTTAACTAACTCAGACAAATGCTTATTTACTCTCATACTACAGACCATGGAGAGATCAAGTTCTGCAGTGGGCTGGTCGTTCCTAGCTCTGGCACTAAAGCTCCATGTAAACTTTGAGTCACTGTCTTCATCCTTTCCATTGTGGATTCCCTTCCCCCTTACACTAATGAGGACAAGGCTTTTTCACAGTAGATTCCCCCACTGACTACTTCAAAACAAACTATTCTGCTAAATGAATACACTTCATAATCCCTGGAGGAAGTGACAGTTTGATTTAGAAGGCAATTGTTTATATGCTTTGATTTCTATATTTTCCCCCTCTCTATACCAACACACACACTTTTATGTATATATAAATATTTATACTCCTAGTAGACAGGTGATTCTAAGTTTTTACTTGCAAAATAGCTACAGTGAAGGGAAGTATGAGATACGAGCATGCACATCATCTCTTAAGCAACTTACTCCTGCTATGGTTTTCTTTGTAGATAAACAATAGAAAGGTTCATTGCCAAAATATATTAATGACCAAAACAGCCCCTTCGTTGCTGATGTATACAACGGGAGCCCACATACAAACATGGGAATTCCAAAAATCATTTGGCTGAAGCATCAGTTTACCAACTTCTAACATGACATGAAGCCACCAGCTGTAAGGCACAAATATGAAATTTGCTCTAACTACTAGAGCAGTACAGCCACAGAGGAATAGCTCTCATAACGTGTGAAAACCAAAAAAGGCAAAAGAAAACCACATTAAAGAACAGCCAATAGTAAAATAAAAAAAAAAAAAACAAACAACAAACAAAAAGCAAACAACCCCCCAAAAAAAACCTTTTCCTTGCTCTTGTAAGAAATAATGCCAGCTGAAATAGAGATCAAGTTTCCCATTTATACTTTCCATGTTTTTTTTTCCCAACAAACTAGAGAACTGAAACATGGAAGATTACATGCTTTCTTGTTGAATGTAACTGAGTGTTTCCCACAGAGGCATGCCATGCCACCACATTAATGGATTTCCACTTCACAGTTGCTTCTGCAGATAATAACAACAACCTTTGCCTTTGTATATATCAGAATCCAAGCAGACAAAATAACTTCTTCACTAGAAATAAGCACTTCCATAAGCAACAAAACAAATCAAGGGAGGTTTTGGTTGAAGGAACAAAAAACCCAAACATCTAAGTGACAGCTGGAAATCTGTTTTCTAGAATTTACAAACAGTGATAAAATACTGAAACATAGAATTTGTTTCAGCTTATACAAATAAGTATTTATTTCTAGAAGGCAGCAAAGTTGCTGGAGAATAAAAAACATCCTACTTTAAGAGGCACATCAGGCAACGCCCTTTCCAAGCAGAGATTATATGAGAAACAGACACCTCTATTTCTTTCTTAGTGATATTCAATTTCTTCAAGCTATGACTATTAAAATGAAGGCTGAGCCATCAAAGTGTCATTGAGCTGAGGAAGGAGAAGGAGCTGAAGCTAAAGCAAACAAATTATGATCAAAATCAAGGGAACTTATTTTAAGCAGAAAATTAATATATTTCATATTAACCTTGTGCCAAAATCTGACTGCAGTAGAAGAATTTCTAATTTATCTGGTTTAGTTATCACTAAATAAAGATCTTCAGGTTTGATCCCTACCTTATGAACTCCTTTAGTGAAAGGACAAAAGACTAGATTAGTGAAAGGACAAAAGACTAGATTATGATCTTGCTTATGGATGTGTAAATCTCTGGTAACTTCATTGTAATCACACTGTTATGAATATTTACAGTTCATTGTAAATACTTTGAGAATTGTAGTGGCTTTAAGTTTATAAAGGACAAGATACTTTAAATATTGGAAATGTAGACTGTGTACTATCAAACACCATCTGCAGGGCTTAAATTCACCACCGTGAACAACACTTCCCAGTGTAACACAAATCCAAATCATAGAATCATAGAATATCTTGAGTTGAAAGACACCCACAAGGATCATTAAAATTCAAATCCTTCAGTCAAGGCTCGTAAGACTTGAAGGGCATCACTGAACCCCATGTTTCTTCTGTGGAGTTGTAGCTACTCAAATCAGACACCTCAAAGCAGCACTGAATGGCATCACATGCAAAGACTGTTGGTCAATTCTAATTAGGTCATAGCAGAAACCTGAGAGGTGGCTTATTTGAGAGAATATAAGGCAATATTTTTCCTGGCATTAATCCACTGAGAATCTTGTCATCCCTGGTTCTTTCATTTCCTAAACATGACGTGCATATTTCAAATTTTAAATTTTTACTTGATAATTACTTAATAAGAGAGGGGTGGAACAAGCAAATAATGGCTTGAGAACGAACATTTAATTTCCAAGAGTGTCCTGAGAGACGTTTCACTGAGGGGAGCCATAGCAATTACCTGCAAATTCAGTGTCAGACACATCTCACTAATTCAGGACTCAGGGAGACAATGTGCATTAGCACTAGGAAGGTTGTAGATAGTGATAATCAGATAACAAACATCACAGTAGTGAATCTACAGACAGAAATTACATGGCTGCTCTGCTTGTCTGAGATTTGAAATGCAAATTATTTTGCAGATCTCCTCGATGAACTCTGATTCTTTTTAATGCTTTGCCTTAGTATTTTTGGGATGATTCCTCATTTTACCTCTTGACCTTTGACAGATGTTTGAATTTGCCTTGGTGATAAGGATTTTGGCTGGTAGGTGTTAAATGGAATTTACTTTCAAGTTTCAGGGAATATAAGGATAAAGAGCAGAGAAGCAAAGTTCAGCAGTCAGTGGTATCATGCTAGTGCTACTTGATTAGTCTTCATTCATGAAGATATTTCTAAACAGGTGGATTTGATTACATACTAATACTGTTTATGCCAGTCCCTCTTGGGAGAGTCATGTGCTTAAAGACAACTTCCAGGATTAGTTAAGGCAGAAGTCACAAAATGAAAAGCAAAATAATGTGCTAACACCTGTGCATTAGACCAGTCTGCAGGTCAACAATGTCAGGAAAGGCGTGGAGCATAGTAAAACGGCACTAATTCTGGTTTTGTGGTAAATAATACTTAAGACTCGATGACATGAATTGAAAATAGAGATAGTCAAGCCTTGGAATAAGGAACTGTTGCCCTCCTGTTCCCTTCCATGAGGGAAGTCCTTCAATTCACTCTGCTCCAAAGGCTGACATTGAGCATAAGACAAACCTGACTGCTAACATCCCATGCTGCTTTTTATATTGCTGCACAGAGGCGAAACCACTGACAGATCCATGCAGGCATCCTCAAAGACTGAGAGACTTTCTACAGAGTGTTAAGACTTCTCCATAAATACAGAAACAGGCTGTACCTTTCTGTGTTGAGTAGCACCATGCTCTTGGTGTACTCTGAAATTATTGGTGGCATGAATCAAAGTGGCAAGACCTGCCTCTTATCTGTGCTCACTTAAATTGAGTACTCTGTATGTGTATCTCTAATGTAGTTGGGTCCTATATTCAGCAGCAGTGATAAAGAATCCTCAAGTACAAACATGCACCAAGTGATATTTCTGATTTAAAGGTTAATGCTGATTCAAATTGCTTTTATCCTTCCCTCCTGCTGGGTAGGAAAACGTTCTTTAGATTTACTATTCCAGAATGTTCTCTTTTAGAATCTTACTACTTCGTCCCCAAGATTTCCTCATTCCCTCCCTCCAACTTTGCAAGAAAAAATTACAAACATGATTATTTGCAAAATGTAATGCCTTTGATTGCAAAATATTAATAAACTTGATCCTGAATCTTATCGTTGTTCATTGGTCAAACAGCAATTGCCCTTTTTCTGACAGCTGTTGTTCTGACTTCCTATCAATGCCAAATCATGAGTCCTTCATCATTTTCTAATAGATCAAATGATTTGCTTTCGCTGAAAACTGTTTTGATATTTATTATACTTCATTCATCACCATCCCTCTGAATTGTGCTGGGAAAACTTAAACGCTTTGAGAGAGATTAGATGGATGGGTAGATAACTGTGAAATTTTACAGTTAATATTTGCAAAGCTCCTAGAGATTTCAGAATAAAGGAGGCATGAGAAATGCAGAGATTTCTTGTTATGTTTCAATGCATGAATGCAAAAAGAAGAAGAGAGGGCGTGAAGAATCAAGTCAAATAGTATGGTAGGTCTCAAAAAGTCACTCGCTTTAATCCACAACTTCCCTGTTCTCTACCATCTCAATTGGCACTTGCAGAACTAGACTTCATTTGTTTCCTCTGAGATTTCCCTCTAAAAAGGATCTGAATAGAGATAGGGATTTCTATAGAGCACAGGTAATTAGTGCTGGAGGACTCTGATTATCTCTTTATACCACTCCTTACTATTTGACACAATTCCACATAATAAGCCTTCCCCTGAATAAACCTGGTCTGAGATAGTGTCTCCTAGGAGGCTGATTCACGGTGTGAGGAGAAGAGCTTCAGCTTTCCATCATCTACAGACACAGTTCCTTTTTCTTCACTTCTCTAATGGTTATTGGAGAGCAGAAGAATCATACATTGCATTTAAAGTGAAAGCCCCCGTCCTCTACCTTTTCCTGCCAGTAGAAGGGTGGGACAACCAACTATTTATTTTTGTTCCTTTTCTAATTTCCTCTCTATGCTTTCCCTATTTTAATTAAAATGAGATCAACACTCCACAAGAAAACAAGCTCAGGAAAGCCACACTGAATATACATCTGCGTGATAGTTTAATAAAAATTTAAAAGTTAGGGTATTGAATAAAATTAAACAATTTCCCCTAAACAGAGTGGGAATTAAAATAAAACCCAACAGCAACAACAAAACCAGGAGAGATCATGATCAATTAATGATGAATATTGCATTGCTTTGTTGCCATATATCAGTTCATGCCCAAAGATATAATTTGGAAAATGGGGAGAACTGTTAGGGGTGTTTAGAGAAATACCAACAAAGACCAAAAAGCTAAACTCTAAGAAATAATAGTAGGCAACAATGAAAGACCTTGAGGAACATGAGACTAATTAGAGAAGTCGGCCATGCGTTTTGTTATCACTACTTTACAATGAATGGAAATGAGGCCAGGGGTGGAACATCCCTGCCCAGGAACACCTTGGGAACAGGAGCATGGAAAAACCTGATCTGCCCTTGTATTAGTTATTTAAGCTCAAAGAACTTTAACTGATACAGAGCTGATTTCAAACAAAAAGACATAAAAATTAATAATCGCTAAAGATCAGAAGTTCAGAAGACATTAAAAGAGGGACTGAGTAAATAAAATTCCCATACCCTTTATTTCTAAAAGAGTCAATGGAGCAGGCAAGCTAACAACGGAACTCATGACGGGGAGAAATAACCATTACACTTCACAGACACTTGTTTAGAAACAATTTTCCTTTGCCAATAGCTATAAATGGTACAAGCTTCAATACTTTTATTTGTACTTAAATGAGAGGCCACTTGTCAAATATTTGCACAGAATAAACCTCAGATCAAAGCATTTTAATGTATACTTTGCTTTAAATATGGTAGTAATCCCACCTCTAGTCAGCTGAATCCTTAAAGTCGTGCTGTGCTGAACCACATCTGTCTCTCGAGATTCCACAATAAAAATTATTGCTTTGCATTTCAACAGTGAACAAAGTGATTCCCATGTACAGTTTGTTTACAAAACACTTTGTCAACCAAATGGGTCTTAAGCAACTGAATATTCTTATAAAGCAAAAACACAAACAGAAAAAAAACACCCCACCCTCTTTCTAAATGTGAATGACAGCAGACAAACATGACAAACTGAAGCCAGCTCGACTACTGATTCCTCTGGGAAAGACAAGTTTTGTTGCAGTTGTTTTCAACTGCATCAAAGGCAGCAGCTGGCCAGCCCAGCCTGCTACTGGGATGATGGTGCTAATAAGCAGTTTGAAGATGCTAAAGTAGATGACATGGTGCTGTTCTAAGAATCAGGCCCTACAACAAGTATATCTGAGAATAGGCTGGTGAAAATGCCTATTACTTTTCTTTCCAGACATTTTTCACAATGGCTTTGCCACTCCTGCCTAAGCTTGCAATAGAGGTAGTGTTTTCTTTCAATAGACAAAGATCCGTCGTTTAATGCTTCTGAATGCTCTCACAGCTACAAGGGTGAAAGCAACCTGCAAGTGACAGTAAATGCCTTCTGTCTCTGTTTTAATATCCAGTGTGTATATCTGTAATGTATTGTTCAGCATGACTCTCGAGGCTGCTTCCACAAGCATCTGGGAAAGTCGAGCCATTGTCAAATCAATAGCAGCTTTTTCTCTTTGCTCTAGAAGTTTGGGGTTCTTTATTTCTGTATTTTAAGATGACATAGCATCACCTGTTGTCACAGACTGACGTGGGTTGGATGCAAAGAATGAAATACATTCCCATATCCAACCAACACTGTTTTAGTTTCCCTTGCTTTCCATTCCTTCTGAAGCTTGGCTTAAGAGATCCAAACAGCCTTCATATCACAACAGAGAAACATTTCCTGCCCAGACAGAAGAGGTAGTTTCACATTTCCATTTAAACTCAATGTTCTCAAGACACAATCAAAACAGAAGACAGATGTTTGATAAGTATCTAGTCTGGGTGGGAAGATGGTGATATATAAGGAAGGAAAGTGGAATCTTTTCATTCTTCCTGGGTGCAAAACACATTATATTTTTTGCATTTGCAGTTGAAATCTAGATAGCACGATGTAGAGGTATGCCAGAGAGTGCAAGTTTGCAATGGATTTTGTCCTTGTTTTGGAAGCATTTTGATACTGATACTCATCTCAGTCTAGTAAATTTGACAGAGTCTCTTGGCTCGATAAACTGCTGCTCTCTTGCAGGTCAGGAGATGGTGATGGGGAATATTAAGGAAGGTCTTAATGCAGACTATGAAGCTGCAGACCTCGCTGTGGTTAATGGTTGAAGGAACACTTGCTGCTCCCCATCATTCCTTTCAATTCTGCTCACGTCATGTAATCTCAGACAGCACAAATTGCCATCAGTGTGAGATACCAAGAATGCCTCAAAAACCACTGTGGAGTTCAGTATGAGAGGTGGAGGCTGAACAGCATCTCTAGGCTATCCTCCTGGGATATAGCTTTAATTAACAAGGTTCTATATAAAGAATTTGTTGAGTTGGTTATTTGAACGAAAAAAGTCCATCTGGGTTCCTAGAAACAGGACCCATTTGAAATTATATTCCTTTTTATATAGCTTGGACACAGTAGAAACAAATGTCCAGAAGGGAAAATTCTTCCTGAGATGAAAAGGAGCTAGCTGCTCTCTGCTGATCCTTTGGCACCATGCCTGCCAGTACTTGAGAAGAACAAAGCTGAGAAATAGAGATTCAGCACTGATAAGAAGTACCCAGTACCTCTGAAGCACTTGCAGCCCATAGCCCACTAGAAAAATCACTCATAGGCAAAGTCTTTAGCCTGGGAGGGATGCAGGGAATGGGAAGCTGAGCCAAGTCTCTCTTGTTAAGAGGAGAACTCCAGGAGCAAACACAGACAAAATATTAGCTGATATCATTCGTTACATGTTTCAGAGATGGGGAATAGAGCAATTCAGAGGAGAAGAGGCAACAACTCTTCTGTGTCCTAGACACCTACATAGAACTTACAGCAAGAATTCCCAGAACTACCCATTCTTATCTATTCCCAGTGACTTGGAGCCAAAAAAACCTCTTCTGTCCTCAGGAAGTTTCTCTTCTCCTTTTTTTTCTTGTGCCTGTTCATATTAAAACACCACAAATAAGAATTTTTTAAAGTACTGAGAAACTGGAAAATATACCAAGAAGAGCAAGGAGAAATGAATTATGAGTGCTGGAGGGACTCACTTGCAAGGAAAGATTAGAAGAACTAAATATGTCTAGCTTGGCAGAGAGATGACTAAGCAGGAGAGGGGGAAGTGATAAATGTCTACAAATATTTGAAGGGCGTATACACTCAGGAGGCAGAGAGATTCTGCAGTGTGAGCCGTACCAGGTGGTGGGATTAGGAGCAAACGGATGGAATCAGAAAAGGATAAAAAAAAACCAAAACAAAACCTGAAAAGAAAACCCACAAAAAAACCCAAACAAGCCTCACAAAGGAAAAATTCAACTGAAGGCTACATAAACCAAAGTCCTCATGAAAATGATATATATCCACATCCCCCACACTGGGGACATGGAGCTGTTCTCAGAAGTAGAAAACTCAGTGTATGAGACATATGGGAGGGCTGTGGGTGTGCTTTGTTGCTTGCAGAACTAAAGGAAAGAGCTGTGCCTTGATGCTGGGAGACCAACAGGAGCCTCTGCGGACAACAGGTGTCCCACCAACACTGACAATTAGAGAGCTTTGGGCAGGAAGTGAGGGTAGTTGTTGTATCCAATTGAAATCACAAGAGGATGGTTTGTTTGGAATAATTTAATGACCCTGAACTTGGTAGAGCTACAGGACTTTATAGATATAGTCCAGCCAGATGGTCCCTGGAAAGCAGAAAGCTTTGGGTCTCTTAAGCATTCAAAAGGATGATGTTGGAAAACCTGAAAGATCAAGACGGAAGACAAAAGCATCATATTCCTCCATTTTTAACCCAATTTAACCATCACCAGCTTAACCAGGTCAAAAGGAGGCAGGGAAGAATGCTCATTCCCCACTTTAGTTTCTGATGCAAAGCACACCAGTGTTTCTTTCAGCACCTTGAGAAGTCAGGAACTAAATGTAACCAATTCCTCCTTCAGGAAAACAAAAATCCCACTTGCCTTCCACTTTCAGACATGGGGTTCCCCAGTCACAACCACAGACATCCCCCAGTACATCATTTCAAGCTCTCTCCTGCTCCACATCAGCACACTGGTCTGTAAACAAGTAGAAAGATAAGGCAATCCAGAGGTCACGTCTGAGGGCACATAATTGAAAGTTGCATTTTAGACCCAGTTCAGCTGGATTCCAGCCAGGACATGCAGCTCAATTGCTTTATAGTCACAGATGAGCAGTGCTTCCTCCTGCAAATACAGGGGGGCAGCCCCCTGTTTTTGTCTTCCTGGAACTGTGTCACTCACCCTGTACACAGCACTCAGCTGTTTTGCCTGAGAAGAGGGAATAGGTCCAAGATAATGCCTTGAGTCCGTCCTTAAGAAATCCATTTCCAATATTAAGCCTCTCCCTTGTGCAATCTTGTATAAACCAGGCAAAAGGAATTCCCAGAAGTCTGGATACAGGAAACATGTCAAGGTCCTTCTCTTTACACTGGATTTGATTCAAAGTTTGATGGGAATTCACAGCCTCAGCTTGTGTTTTCAGAGTACTCCATGTCCCTAGTAGAGGTTTGCAGGGTCAAAATCCCATGCCTGTGACAGTGATACTCATCTGCTTGGCAAGCAGAGCTAATTCTACTAACATTGTGCTTTTGTATATGGAAATAAAAGGGAAGATATTTGACTAAAGTCAGATTTCAAGCTGCTGATGGTATATTTCTCTAACAACTGAAATAGAGGAGCAAATGGGGCAGCCAGAGGTCACAGCAGTTTATGTGGTGGATCAGCTCAACTAGAGATTAGTACTGTAAGGGAAAGAGACACACTTCTCTCTGTTCCTGCAGAAAACTAACACATTGCTATGACCAAAGCATGGTCCTTCACACCTAGAACACCAGAACTAAAAACCTCAATACAGGGACAACCCCTGCTTCAGTCTGGTAAAGCACAAACAGTGAGGGAGAACTTCATCTTTGATGTATAAGGGTGGTAGAGGCAGAGGGGAAGTTTTCCAGGATTTCCAGTGTTACACTCAAACCCAACGCCAGACATTGTTTCCAATAAGCCAAAACCTCTTAGTAAAAGAAGCTTTTAATAACATAATTCCCACCAGAAATTGCACTGGGTAGCCATCACAAGGTCCTCCCACCCCAACAGAGTTGGCTGTCCAACAAATAGATTCTTATCCTCCATAAGAACCAAGTCCCAGTGCTTCTTGTTTCAGAGCCAACCCTTGGACAGAACAGCTGTGATGACCTTTCCACATGGAAAGAGGCATGAGGCATCCCAAGTCAAACACAGGGAAAGAGAAGATAACAGACACCCCTTTTCTCTGCCCTTCCTAAACACATGATCCTCCTGCTAACAGAAACAATGAGAGATCTCAGTGGAGCTATTATGCAGCTACTGCTCTCCTCACACAAGATGAAACATAACAACATACCTTGATCTGGGTAAGGCAGGTGCTGAGTCTGCTGTAGAGGCAGGATGGCTTGCAGCTTGGAAAGTCTTTTTGTCAGGAAATCAACAGCTACTATTCGAGACTCAGCTGAGCCAATTTCAGGCAAAGTCTTGGAATTCACGTCAATGAAGTTGCAATGGAAGAGTCAGGTTCATGTTCACAAACAACACAGATTCCAGTGTCCCAGCATAGGTTTTGGGAGCATAGCACTGTTGCAGCTCTTTTTATTAATCAGCCAGGTGTTTAACTTCAGCATCCTGGCTGAAATCCAGCATGGAGAAATACATTTCCTTTCTCTACCCAGTTTTTACTCAACAGATCCATCCAGAGCAGTTCCCCCATGCTGCTGTGCCCTGGTGCAGTCACTGCAGAGCAGGTGCAGTGTGACAGCCCGGAACACGCTGCGCTTCAACAGCAGGTGAGAAACTGCTCCTCAGTCTGCCTGACCCAAAGGCTCATGGAACCTACTGTGTAAACATAAGGCACTATTATCTCCACTCTCCACATGGAATCACTTTATGGAATTTATTATTATTATTTGGAGCTCAAATTGAAACCCTCTGGCCATGTATGAACACTAAGCCTGCTTAGGGAATGCAGGAAGCAGCTAAAGTGGTGAAGAGGCAAAGATTTATAACAGCCAGAAAAGAAATTTTCTTTTCTAGAAACAAGCTTCACATTCCTAATCTATTTCTGCAATTTTTGCTACTCTCTACCAAACTTCTGACAGGTCTTAAGGACTAACACTTACCATGCTGCAAGCTGTTCCTCTAAATTCTATTTTATCTTCGTTTATAACCACCTGGCTAGATTCCCTTGGTGATATTTTTCACTCTTTCTCATAGGCCCTAAGAGTATCCATATTACCTATGCCCCAGCCTTCATCTTAACCACCTTCCTCCTTCCCTCCAGCATCATCACAGCTGTCTTTAACTGGGCTTCCTTTATCTTTCCCTGAGACCTCCCTCCCATTTTAATTCCCATTCAAATCATCTTATTAGTGAGACAGACTGACAGTAGTTTCCACCTGTCCCCTATATAGGATTGCACCCTCACCCCCTTTGTTAGCTTCAGCAGAATTAACCTCCCTAAGAGCTTTAAAAATATATTTCTTTCTCTGATAAAATGATATTAGGTAAGGATTTAAAGGCAGATCTGTGAAAGGAGAAAAACAGCAGTGACAATGAATAGTCCCTCTCAAATTGTCTTTCTGAAAGCTCTAAATGGCTTTGTAACAGCATGAAAGTGCTTCCTGATTATTGCCAAGCTGAGGCTTAGGAAAGCCCTAAGGGTGGACAGGGGAGGGGTAAGGAATACATAAAAACCTACAGGAAGAAGGGGTGTGGTAGAAATGCTGAGGACCCTGACACTCTCCCTGGGATGCTAGAGCTGCCCCCATAGCAGAGTTTCAAGGGGAAATCAGGGTTTTGTTTTTTCCCCCGTATGAAAAACTTCCAGCTATTCCCTATGCAGGGGCAGTCTATTGGTCTCTAGGTCCCTGTGGACCCCTGTCATGACCTTCAGCAAGATTTTGCAGTAGAAGTTTCAACCAGGACTTACCAATTTCCCACCAAACAGTTAGACACATCTTCCCACTTTCTAGTGATTTGTCCCTTCAGATCTTCCTCTCATAACATAAGTGGGGCTGATGCCCCACTGCCAAACCTAGACACCCCGGGAAAGCATGTGGGCATGACCTGGCCAGATGCCACCAGTGCACATCCATGGTCACAGCCACCTCTAGAGCCAGCAGCCCTTGCTGCAGGAAGGAGCACGACTAACACAAACATCATGCTGTGTTCCCATGGCAACCAAAGCGTCACGTTCATCATCGTCTCATTTCTGGAGGAAAAAGATATAGGTCCAATGAAAAAAAATCCAGGAGTCCCAAAGGGTTTTGCTAAGCCTGGACAGACTTCTAACATCATTGCTCAGGGCTGCTGGAAAGTGCAGCACCCAGCTCCGTGATGGAACATGGGTTTGAGCAGGAGGCTGTCTGGGATTAAAATGCATCCAGTCAGATACATTCAGTTTACGTCTTGTCTGCTCTGTGTCACTTTGAAGCTGGGGACTCATGATCAAATTACCACAGCTATAGAAGTTACTAGATGTTAGTAGAAGAGGTTTCAGCTCCACCCATCCTATCTCACATTTGACATGGCGTGGGTCGTTACCAGTTACCTTTGCTCAGTGTCCCATGGTGGCTTATTAAACCACAGTAGTTTACTAATATGGCTAAAACTGGAATTGCTCTGCCCGAGGCAGCAGAGACCTCTGTGTGCATCAAGTGCCCTCCTGGACTCAGTGAGCTGCCACCATCTCACTGTCAGAGCTTTTCTCTGCTGAAATCTGTGTCCCAGAAATCAGACCCAGCTGGGATCCAGCATTCCCATTAGCATGAGTCCACATGAGCTTCTCTGCAGTGACTACAGCAGCAGTTAAAGCATTGCCATGCAGATTTGTACATTGGAAGCTCACCTTTCACCTCTAAGACAAACCTTCTACCAAAGGGAGTCTAGAGATGCATCACTGGACACTTTCAGAGCTCTCTGATGTGTTCTTAATGGAGGCATGAGAAGATCTAAGGCTAGAGGATTCATTTCAATCACTTTAAAATCAGTTCCCCCAATAAGTAGGGTTTTTTCTATGGAAAAAAAAAAATTGAGAGGAACTCCCAGCCTGAAGAACAAAACTGAAAAACTTTAAAAATTACGCTTGAGAGAAAGCATCTGCCTGCAAAAGAAAATCATCCCTATGCTTGAGAGGAAAAGGGGAAGGGTAGCAAGAAAGAAAATGGCAGCATTCTACGGAGAGTGCCTGGATAAGGCAGGAACAAGTGATTTTAACACTCCAATGTCTCTACATCCCCACACTGAAGCCTGACTCTATCGAGGTGTGATGTTTAGATGATCTAGTATCATAATCAGATCAAGGAGAAATATCCCTTGACACTCATGGTCAGGTGATATTTAAAGAACTCTGAAATCCAAAACATTGGTGAAGTTGTTATTAATTATTAGTTTTAATCCTCAATTTTATTTTTATTTGTCTTAGTTTTCCTTCCCTGAGCAGTTTTGCTGGCCCAGCAGTGAAGTGTTCAAGTCAGATTTATACCTGTAACTGGGGCAAACACCATAGCTAAGAGATTGTCCATATCTGGAGCAACTTCTTCCTTCTTAAAGACCAGACAGAAACCTCATGCAGGCAGCCTTTCATGAGGGGGATAAAGAGATGCTACTTATAGAAGCTACTTTGATGGTAGAAGAAACAAGGGATTAAGTATGACAAAGGTCAAGGCAGATGGTTGCATGGATGTAATGAAATTTTGGCCTCTGCATGACATCTATGAAGGATGCCTGCAGGAAAGTGTTCAGTATTGTTCAATGGGCCCTGGGCTTTGATCCATGGGAGTTGCATCTTGTCCTAGGTCTCCAACTGATTTGTAGCATCACCTTGCTCAAGTCACTCAGCCATTTTACGCCTTTGCTCAACTTTTAGGAAGCCCTATGTAATCAGGAGATGAACATCCCACTCATTTCCACTGCCCAGACCACAGCTCTCAGCAGAGGAGAGAAAAATTAGTTTCAAAGCTCACTATTTCCTCTCTGGGCTCACCCAAGCTAGCAATCAGATGTTGGTAACACAGATGGAAATACCTGAGGGGACATTAAGGTTCAGTCTGATGTCCTGTTATTCCACTCATGTGCTGGTTAAGCAGCACATTAACCCCAGGGTTAGGTGATGGAAAGGAGTCCATCAGCCTAAAAGGCCTGAGATCACAAATACAATAGTTCTGGATATACTTAATTAAACACAGCAGTGTATTCATTCATGCCTTGGTGGTGTTTCTGCAAAGGGGATGAGCCATTCTGGCAAGGTAAGTGTACAATTCCCTTCTCCTCCCCAGTGGAGCAACAGAGCAGGGTCAAGGCAGCTCATGAGGGAGATGTGCTGCCTGTTTGTTTGCTCCTGTGACTGGCTGCCCATTTAGAGGCTGCCAGGGAGCTGGAGTGTGTCAGCCAGGTTTTTGCAAGCACATGAAAATTAACAAACCTCACTCTGAGCTGGAAAGGGCAGATAATTGAGAGAATTAAAATTAAGAAAGAAAAAAAGGAAAAAAGAGAGGAAAAAATAGAAAGAACATGGAGATGAGCCAAAAGGAAATACTTCAAAGGCCCATACCCTGCAGCCCACATTAATGACAACAAAAAGAAGATGGGACCCTTACATTTTAATCAAAGGCAATTATTTTTTTAAAAAGTATTATAACTCTGTCATGCAGGAGCAGACCCTCTGCTCACAGAGGTGTTGACACAGCCAACTAGCAGGAAGAAGTGAGGGTTTCCTTGACCACCTTCTTTCTGCACTGTGACCATCAGAGAAAGGAAAGCAAGAGTGAGCGGGTGCTCCAGGAGAAACACCTCCAGGGGAGAAGCTACAGGAAACCAAAGGAATTAGAAACACGATTGAAATCTAAATCACAGCTTTCTGTGGTCAATCTCTACAAATACTGCCGTAGGATGTGAGCTTGAAACTCAAAGCCAGCTGAATCTGCAGCAGAAGGCAGCAGGTTGGCAATCACAGGAATTGGGCAGCCTGGGTAGATTCAAGTGGAACTGTCAGGACTATAGATATACAGAATAGCTCATATATATAGATACATAAATGTGTGAGCAAGGCTAGACAGGGTAAGTGTGACCTCAAATGCCTAAGGAAGATGCTTGTCTGTAATCCCTCCCCTCCATGAAACGAACACATCCTTGTCTGCACTGCTCAGGCAGGACCAAATGCCCACCTGCAGCCAGTGGGGCAAGTGGTATTCACAAGAGACCAAACCAAACCTTTTTCTGGGATACAGGTGTTGGGATCTTTGTTCCTCAGTGCATCTTTGTGAACAAAGGGGGAAAAACGGAAAAAGGGAAAGGAAGTTGACTGGCATAGAACTTGGGCAAGGAAGATCAGAATAAGGCTGAGTGTGTCACAGGATGAAGAAACTGCCCTCAGGAAACAACATGTAATTGTTTCCATTAGTCTAAAAGAAGAGACAGTGAAAAAGGGAAAAAGGTTTACAAAGACAACGCCTCAATTAAATTAAAAAAACTCAACAAACAAACAGAGAAAGAAAGGAGAATAATTTATGAAACACTCGCTTATTTACATAAAATGAAGACAAAAGATGGTATGTTTAGTTGTAGTCAGAAGCTGAAATTTTTTCATGGTTTTTTGAGGCAGTGCCACATGCAGCCACAAGCAGCAATAGCCTGTTATTCTGCAAAATTTCTGTAACAGCATGAAAAAACGAAGGCCAGAAGCAATCACACCTGGATTAAACTACTCAGCTTACCAAAGCCTGTGCCTAGGTAGCAAGGCAATGAGGAGAGATCACGTTTGGGTAGAAAATCTGTAACTTGGAGAAAACAAATAAACAGACCTTCCAAAATGAGGTATGTTGCTGCAGGTGGTAAGATGCAGAAAACAGTTTGAAAAAGAAGAAATCCAATTTTCAATACACATTAGAAGCTGTTAGCTTATTTTACTAAAAACATTATACCACTCAAAAAAATCTCTAATGCTGAACAACAGGGGATATTTCACATATTCTCTCTACACAGGTTGTTCAAGACTTTCAAGGGCATGTAGCGATTTTTGATATCACCTGCAGTGTTACTACAGTCTGGGCACTTCCTATAAACAAAACTCCTAGATTGTTGCAATTGTAGGCAGTTAGGAAAAGCTGGTTCTCTGTAAACAACACTTCTTTCTCCAAAATTTTAGGGCTTACTGAGAAGTCTAATACTGCCTGAAGTCCTAGTAAAGTTAGCCCTTTATTCTCCCCAGAATTATATTGAGGGAAACAGAACTTCTAGCTTTGAACAAAATATTCTTTTGCACCCCAAATGCCATTTCTACTAAACTCCCTGTAGTTTGCTGAGTATCTCTTGATCCTCATGCAGCATTAGGCCTGATAATCTGAATAGTGTTCTCTGTGTAGGCACACAAAGGGAAGATTTTCTGGAATTGCTAGCTGAAAACACCTCAAAGTCTGGCAAAGGGTGCTAGCATATGAGCCACATCGGACTTGCTTTGCAAGGCCAATCTAGTTTCATTTAGTTTATGGTCCGTCAACAGTGACAAAACTTGATGAAGGAATACTGTGCCTGAAACCCCGTACTTTCCAGTTTTAACAACTGCCTTCTTTCTGCAAACTTTGTTTCTCTGGCATTCTCAGACTGCCAGGGCTGCACCACCACTACCCCTTGACACTTCTGACAGGTGGCAAGGAAGCTGTGCCATGCTGCAAAGGACAATAAGCTTTTTTTGGTTTCCTGTAGGTGTTTAACCAAGCAGCAGCGCCTCTGAGCCATTTAAGGTTTGCTCACAGCAAAGAATTCTGTGACCTTCAGGATATTAATAGATCCAAGGTCCCTTTATTCCTGGGGAGTGTGCAGGTGACACTTCACCATTTATGACTTGCAATTACTCTCCCACCCAACAGAAAAGACTTTATTGGCCTACAACAGTTACCGGGGTATGAGTGGTGCCATTTCTAACAGGGCCAGATGCAAACAAACATCCTGGTGTGCCTCTGTCTCACTCTGGTCTCTGTCCCTCTGTGATGCTCAGCCTGATGAGCACATCCCATCAGTGGCATGGAGTTGCCAAGCAACATTTGTCGTGTCCCTCCCTTCTCAGGGCTCTGTGGCAGGTCATACCTTGAAGACAAGGGGCTGTTGTGAAGAGCGAAATAACTTTCCTTCTCTCTTCTATCTTCTCTCTTCCTACTTGAAAATGAATCATTCTGAATATAAAATATTAAATCCTGCATTCGGTTTCTTGGGATAAATATCATGGAAAATTGTTTTTGGGGAATAAATTCAGTGCCAGATGCCAAGGACCAGTGCACCATACCCAGCCAACGCGTCCAGAATACAGCTAATATTTCTGCAGCATACATATTATAAAAAGCAGCTAGAACTGATCAAATCATAGAGAAAATTATTGCCAAATAATTTATTCAGCCATAGTCACGAAGGAATTAATCTTATCCATTATTCTCAAACATGACTCAACCAATTCCTGGAAGTAACAAAGCTAAAGCCTCTAGCTCTGAGCTTCAAACCCTAAGATTTAAATTCTTATTTAATTCCACAACTCTTTTCCTCTTGTTATTATGTTCAACAGTGTGCTGCTGCTGTTCGTGTGCCAATGATACAAGGTTAGAAGGCTTAGACAGTTCAAAATGTTCTCTCTCCACCAGCAAAGCTAAAAAGTACAAAGCAGCTCTTACAACTGAGAGCACTCAGGCCAACTGGCACAGTGGCTTCAGTGTGCACTCCCTGCTCCGGGGCTCTCGGCACCTCCCTGACGTCAGCCACCAGTGAGAGTGTCTGCTCTGATCCCAGTTTCATCTGGGATATAGTCTCCCAGATCACCAGTATTCACTGGATTTGGCTCTGGAGGAATGGAACTGTCAGAGCAAAGGATGGTGTTACAGAGCTGGATGCAGGGAGCTCTGAAGCAGAGCCCTGTGCAGGTGAGGCTGAAGGTAAGGCTGGCAGGTGAGTTGATGTAAATAGAGGTGTGTGAACATGGAACTGAGCTTCAACAAAAAGATATGGGATTCTCTGAAAAAGCAAATGGATTTTCCACTGTATTTTCCCAATTACTTAAGTAAAATAATGCCCTGCAATTGTGACTTTGGGATATCTTCTTGGGGTGGGTTTAAAGCCAGAAGTCCAGTCTTAGCTGATAATTTAACCACTCAGAAGTTAATAAGGCAAGACAATAACTCAGCAAACGATCCTTTTCACATATCTTAGGAGAGGATATAGATCCTCCGGAGGTATCTGTTTCTCTGCATTTACTCTGTACAGAATAATTTAGACTAGATCAGAGAATCACGGGATGGATAAGGTTGGAAGGGACCATTGGAGGTCATCTAGTCCAACCTCCATGCTCAAGCAAGGTCCTCAAGAACACATCACTCAGGATTGTGTCCAGATGGCTTTTGAATATCTCCAGGCAAGGAGACTTCACAACCCCTCTGGACAAACTGCTCCATTGCTCAGTCACCCTCCCAGTAAAGAGGTTCTTCCTCATATTCAGGTGGTACTTCCTGTGTCCCTGTTTCTGCCCATTGCCTTTCATGCTCTCGCTTGGCACCTCCGAGAAGAGCCTGGCTCCAATTCCTTGATACTCTTCCTTCAGATACTTATAGACACTGATGTGGTTTCCTCTCAGTTATCTCCTCTCCAGATGCCTAACTTCTAGAAAGCTAAAGTTTTTGGAGGTAAAACCTGTCTCTCATAAGGAAATCCTCACCTTCCTTACAATTATTTCATATAAACCATATTTCTTTATTTCTTTCTGAAAATGTAATGCAAGAAAGTATTGAAAGCTTTCCTAAAGCAAAGACATATGTTACTTCTGCCTTATCCTCTAAGCCAATTAGCCAATAAAAGAAGGGAATTAGATCAGCCTGACAAATCCATGTTGATTCTCTTTTACCACCTTCTTATCCTATAGCAGCTAACGAATTGTTTGTTTCATAATTTGTCGAGGTTTCTCTGTAGTCACTCAGCTTAGCTGGCTGATTTAAATTTCCTGGCTATTCGTTTTTTCAATCTACACAAATACCCTACTTGTCTTTCTCTACTCTAAAGAACCCTCTTGATATGGTACAAGTTCTTGAAGTCCATTCCTAAATGTTCACAGACTACTTTCCTTGGGCAATCAGCAGGGAAATTCCTTCACTTGCTACAGTTTGATTTCACTTAGTCAGTGTAAGGATTCTTAATTTACACCCCTTTGTTCTGGCCCATTCCCATCCTCTAATCAGTATGATTTCTGTTATGCATATCTAGCTGCGACTGTTTTAGTGATAAGGGGAGTTAAAAAGGCAACGAGGACTCCAACACTCTGCCTGTGCTCTCCTGCTGTGGTACATCGTGAATGCTTTGATTCCTTCTAGCATATTTATAGGATTTCTTTCTTTTTCCCTTGTGTGTTCCTAGCCACCTCTTGTTTGTTCTGTGCCAGGACCTTTCTGATTTCATCCACACGCCCTTGGTATCATTATGTTCTCATTCCTAACCTGCTGCTGCTTCAATTTTTAAGAAACAATTAATTTCTCATTTCAAGGCATTAATGAGGTCCTCACACACTTTCAGTGTTTCCCTTTTGTTATATTCTTCTCCCTGCCTTAGGAGATCTAGTCATTGCACCTCTGCTCTAATCTCGAAGTCAGTGCTTGCTGGCCTGTATTCCTCTTTCCTTGACTCAACTTACCAATTCCCTGATGTTTCACAGCCAATTAATCCTTCTTCTGCTGTTCCTACTTTCTCTTTTCCATGTGTCTGGGAAGCTGATTAACTCATAGCTTGGTATATGTACTAAGGCTTTATATTCATCCTGTTTAGCCCTTACACTCCTAGCCCTTGGGCAGAGACATTTCAGATGTTTACCAGATTGCTCCGTTCTTCTCCCCAGTGCCTCATTTTCACCTCTATTAAATTTCCCATTTTCCCAACTCACTAACCAGCACGCTGCCTGGTTCTTGGAAGACTGCTGTGCTGTCAAAAAATCCAAATTCTTTTTGTCGACACTGTCCATGCTTTCACTTCCAGGATTTGTCTGACCCACCTGTGACACCTTCCACGGAGACCAAAGGAAACACAATGGCCGCTGGAAAGGAGTTAACAATGATCACAGTGATGGGCAGTATTTTCATTTCAGTGATGGCAGATATATGATGGAAGCAGCATTTAATTCCTCCTGTTTGCCTTCCCTAAGGATATCAAATTGTGTTGTAAACACTGGAAATTTAAACCTCATTTTGACCCCTTTCACCAA
This sequence comes from Corapipo altera, assembly GCF_003945725.1. Classification (NCBI taxonomy): domain Eukaryota; kingdom Metazoa; phylum Chordata; class Aves; order Passeriformes; family Pipridae; genus Corapipo; species Corapipo altera. Next base: position 6,075,342 of record NW_020884889.1, on the reverse strand, counting down.
AAATAAATATTAATAACTCCACTTCATAGACAGGGAAACAAACAGAAAAGCTAAATGACTTTTTATGGAAATGCTGAGGCAAAGGCAGGAGCTGCCAAAGCATGCACTGGAAACCATTCAGGAAAAGCCGTCAGTCAGGCATTTAGGAGCAAGGGGGCAAGAAACAGGGTTGTGATTGCAATTAGATCAGCTGGTGAGGAGCCAGCCCTCAGTGCCCAGAGCTCAGTTAGCCAAATGCTGTGGCACTTTACTGGGACTAGTTATTGCCAGACCATCCAATGGATGATTTTTTTTAGTTGTAGATCTGTCTTCTCCTCTCGCTGGTCCATGTGTGAGCTACAAGCAGCCTAATTAATGGCTAAAAAAGCCTCTGACGCTAAAAGAGCTGCCTTGCAATCTTTCTGGAGATCTTGCTAGATTGATAGCAGGGCACTTCTTTCTGATTTCTCCTTTCTGTCTCACTCCCTCCTGTTCACCTCCTTCATTTCCCTCCCTTCCACTTTTTAAAAGTGAAATAGAAGAAGCAAAGAAAAGAAAACATGAAGAAAGTAGCCACAAACTGCTTCATCAACAATAATACACCATGGATCTTCCAGGACTTTTCTGAGGATGTGAGTCCCTGGAGAGGAAACCTAAGGCCAGAAATGATACAGGCTTAACTGTCATGAAAAGCACTCACAAAACCCAGCGCTGAGCACACAATGCAGCGCTGAGGATACGGACTTGGCTGCCGTTTGTGGAGTGGGGAATACAGTGGTAGATTTATTCTACAGTAAAGAGGGTTGTTTCTTGGTAGCACTAATACTGACACATTATCTGGGGACGGAAGAGGATGCACAAATAGGAACAATTCTCCCATTTCTCTGCCTGTGTCTCCCCCAAATGCCCCCTACTCCTATTCCCTTCTGCTCTCTTCATTCCTCTCCCTACACTGAGTCCTTTGCTTCCTCTCTGAATTATACCTTCTTTCTTTATCCTTCTCTCTTTATCCTTCTCCTTCATCTTTTCTCAATGTGCTTATATGTACAGGGTTTTTAGTTCTTCAAACTTTTGCACATTATCTCCAGCTGGAGCCTTATGTCCAGCCCTATGCCTGGAAAACCATACAAGAGTTTTCAAACACAGGGTTAAATCCTGCTCTCCCTAAAACAGGTGTGAAAACTTCCACACTGTAAGGACCAGGCCACGTGCCAGGATAGGCTGATAATAATCTGCAAAGAGAGGCTTTTCAAACTATCCAGCACAGCTTAAAGAGAAACCATGCTGCATGTCATTGAAGTTGAAAGCAGTGATGGCAACTACCACCACCATCCTGCAAGGAGTAATTGCAGCTCCCTTCTCATCAGCTGACATCAATATAGAGCAAACACCTGGGCAGTTTTACATCCCTATTTTATCCACTTCTTCCTCCAAAAACACACACCTACTTTCACTACTGTATTTTCCATGAGGAATCAAAGCCTTGTTTGTAGCTCACATTGGAATGGAGACTGGAAGCACAAACAACTTGGTCAAGAGCATATAAGAGATTTGTGGCAGAGCATGAAATACAATGTGAGTGTCCCAAATTGCTACCAAGCAGTCGCCTACTCATGCTTTCCATCTCCAAGGGATGGAAAAGGGGCAGTGGATCTTGTCCAAGGACAGATAAGACAGGAGATAGCAGTATCACCCACATTTCTGCTGTTTGGCAGGAGGAGAGAAGCAGTGGAGGAGCAGGGCTGCTGTCTTTCCCCCCTCCTTAATCTCCTTTCTGCCTGCTTCAAAAACAACTCGGTGCATGGTTGTTTATTATTATTATCACTGTTATTTTCCAGAGTGCTGTAAAACTACGGGATAGAGCACTCTGACAGACTCATAACAAACAGCAGATAAAACTAATTAGATTTTGTTCTTCCTTCAGTTTGCTGACTTGATTATTTTTTCTTTATATTGTTTAATTATTTATTTTTTAGCCTAGAGGTTTACACACACATGTATTTCACTAGACACTGGCAAGGCATCCTTGGGATCGTCTCTGACAGGAAAGGGCGATTGTGGCCAGGCAGCCTGAGAGCTGATGAGAGACTGAGACAGAGGCTGCAGTGTAGTGCAGGGCTCAGCACTGCATCTTCTACCCATGTCATGTAAACCACGGGGGGGAGGAAGGAGAGTGCATCTATTCACAGCCACTAAGAGAGTCAGTGAGACAAAAGGCATCAGTAAAAAAAGTTAATGTGCCTGGCAGGAGCCCAAAACCGCTGCAGCAGTGGGGACGAGGCAGTGTCTCTAAGACACCACCTCTTCTGGTCATTATGGAAATATTTGGCTTGAGTCGCAACCTGACAGCCTTGCTGACACTTGAGGGACGACAAAACGGTGGGGAGCAGGGCAACTTCCCCCTCCTCCCTCCCTTTCTCCATCGGCTGTTTCCAAATTCTTTGGGATTAGCTAGCGACAGCAGGAAAAGGCACTGGCCTCACTGCTCAGCACTTAGCAGGCTGAAGTGAGGTGACGTGCCTCAGCGCGGAGGACAACGGCTTCATTCACTGGGGCAACACCAAACCAGAATTACAAGTGTGCAAGAATAAACAAGGCTGGAGTTAATCTAAAGTTGTTTTACACTCTGTTTTATTAAAGTCAATGCACTTCCGTTCCTCTGTGCAGAGCCTAGTTCTGCTTAATTACCATGACTCAGGGAGAATTTTAATAGCGTGGAGTGCGCGGCGCACATGGAGGCATTCTCCTGACCTCTAGAGGTCTGTTAAAAGAAGAGGAGCATCTGCTCCCTGTAGATGTTCCCGGAAGAAATGAGGCAGCCCACAAAACTTCTTCTCCAGAAGGTTTCCAGGTGCCATTCCCAAGTGGTTGTTCACCCAGTCCTCCCGCTTCACTTCTTCAGCAGGAGGCTGAGCACTCTTGGGCCACAGGGTTCATGTGGCCAGCACCTTCTGCAGCACCCTCACTACTTGCTGACAAGTTGTTTGGCACAGACATGGGATGCTGCCATGGACAAGAGATTGGCCAGGCTTTTCATACTGCACAGCAGCATTTAAGCAGGTGTGGTTGATGTGCAGAGACACTTTGCTCCCAGCTTGGCTGCTGCACTTGGATCCCGGACCCTGGAAACACCGTAAGGGCCTTTGCCATCTCTCTGCCTCCTGCAGCTCCTAGCACGGGGGTCTCTGGAACAGTGGTACTGCTCAGACACATTTGGCTTCTAACACACATGGAAGATACATCTCTGCTTTTATTATATTAGGACAACTCTTGTGCAGTTCATTGACCAGGGCAGAATTTTCCCACTAAACTGAATTCTCCCTATCTTAAAACATTCAGAATGAAACAGCTAGAAAGTTATAGCCAAAATATTGGTGTCTTATTAGGAAAAAATGCTGATTTAAGAAGATTTTTTTTCCTTTGCAATAGACTGTACCATTGGTTAGCCTGAGTAAGCACCGTTCAGCTGCTGTTGTGGCAGAGCATTGGTACAGAATGTAGCATGGGTGTACATGGGCACATTCACAGACACATATATGTAAAACAGTATTCTTTGCCCTGTGTCCTGAGGATGCTCTGAATGCTGAAGACCCCACAGCATGGCCAGTATATGCTGCTGTCAGGACTTAGCACAGTGTCAGGTTTTTGTCATGACTACAAATGCTGGATTTTTAACCTAAATATGCACATATATTGTTTTTTATTAATAAGTTTTGAAGCAGTATTATACAAACTATTATAATGGGAACACCTATTTTACCTCTTTTTTGTCCCTTTCTGTGAGCCAACCTTTTATGAAAATTTCCATATTGTGTGCAACAAGCTGCACACTAAAATAAGCAGAACAGGGACACACACCACACCTAATGAATTAGTTTGGGCTAAGAAGCTCAGTTTCTAAGGACTCAAGCTACTTGTCTTTTGAGCATCATAATAGAGACACAGGGAACTCTTATGTGTTAGTGAAGACTTTAAAATATGTGAATATTTAAAACCTAGGAAGACAGGAAGAAGCTTTTTGTCTAAAGCATAGTTTCCTGCTGGAAAATATGTCTAGGTAGTCTGAGGAAGGGTGTCCAGAAACGCATGAGAGAAAACCTTGTTCTGCACTAGGAATTCTCTCCACAAACAGCATGGAAGTGGAAGGATGACATGGTGCTTTTAATCATGCATCAATATTAATAATAATCATCACTGGTAATCACTGGAGTCCTTGCAGTCTGTAATGCTACAACACACGTTCATCCTTCTCCATGAGCCTCACAAAGCAGTGACAGAGTTGTGAGCCTCTTGCATCATACAGTTAGTTCCATTTGGATTCAGGACAATCCCCTATTTGCAGCAGCAAAGTCTAAGACATGAGAAGTTCAGGCAATGTGAAGTGTGAGATGCAGTGATGTGATCTCGTACTTTAGGGATACTGAGAACATGTGTGGGTTCTCAGTCTGTGACGGATTCTCAGGAACTGGGATATGTGTTTGAAGGCAATTTTAGGAGAAATCAAATTTTTCTCCACTTGGGGATTAAAGAAACTGTTCTGACTGATGCCTGGGCTAAATTCACTCTTGCCACCATGACTAATCTGTTGGTCAGTTTAGCCCAGGTTTCCAGAGGTTTGCTATGTATTGACACTGCTGCTTTCCTTACATTGGATTTCCTATGCTGTCGTTGAGATATAACCAGCTCAGAAACACGCACAGCCTGACCCAACCTGTTGAACACACTGTAAAAATTCTGATCAGACAGAAATAAGATCCATGCTCTACAGCTCAAGAGAAATGAATGGCAACAGAGAGCTCTGGCAAAAGGCATCCGTAACTGTCCCTTCTCAAGGCAAAGGCCTAATGTAGGAAAAGGAGAATTGTCTCTGGCTCCTTGGTCTCAACATACCATTCCTTAGGTCTGTCTGGATGAAACCTCATACTAGAGGTATTCAGGAAACTGGGGATTATATTTAGGAAAGGATGAACTCACATAGTACCATCTGGGCTAGTGGCATCTCACTCTGCCTGGTGTATACATACGGAGTCATTCCCAAAAGATGTATTTACAAAACTTACACAAACACACATTTTTCCATTCAGAACTGAAGCAACACATCTGGGAAGGATGCTGAAGCTGGCAAACAGGCAAACATGAGCAGTGACCCATTCGCTTGCTGCCCTGCAAGTCACAGCCTTGTTCACACAGGGCTGCTCTTGAACCCGTTGTACAGCCCAAGTGCTGTTGAAGCCAGAGGAAGAGCTGTACTGTTGGGGGCTGGCTGGCTGGAAATGTAGAGCCCCCTTAGAGCCCTGGAGCTGCATGTCTGTCCTGTGGTCACTCCCTCATCTTCTCTCTCGCCTTCCACCCACGAGAGGGACTCCTGGATCTCTTGGTCTAGCTCTGAGAAGTCCTCTTCGCAGTCAGAGATAGTGTCAGTATTGTAATCGATCTCTTCCACACAAGCAGGTTCATCATCAGACTCCAGGCTGCTGTTGCTGCACCTTCTGCAGAAAAATCACAAGAGAGACTGGACGTCACCAAAAGAGGGAGCGTTCTCAGGGATAAGAGCAAGCAACAGGGAAATGCGTTTTCTAGGTTCAATCTTGGCTCTGTTAATAAGGGATGAGATGGCACTAAGCAAGCTCCTGTATGTCTTTGTGTCTGTTTCATCATCTGTAAAATGAAGACTGATACTTACCAACCTCACAGGAGTAAAATCATTATTATTCTTATCACTATTACTGCTATTGCTTATACAGAAGCAGAGTGCTTTACATACAGACAACACCGTTCTTGCCTTGAGGCACTTACAAGGTTACAGAAGCTGAAATATAGCAGAGAAGAAGGTATTCGCTTTCCAGAAGGTTGCTGGTTTAATCATCATCCACCTCGCTGTAGTTCCACATTTAGTGTAAGACCTAATTAATCCAGGTGGTTGAAGTGCTTTGGCATCTTTTCCTCCTGTTCTGTGCAAGCTCAGAGCACTGCTAACAAGAGGCAGCATGAACAAAAAACAAAGGCTCTTGGATCTTCAAGCACGCTGGCTCAAAAGAGGGCAGAAGCACCAGGAGTGGTTGTATTTGGGGAAAAGCATGGAAAGGCTGAGACAGCGTGACTTGCTGAAGAAGGGCCAAATTCAGAGGCAAGCCTGAGTGGCTGAGGAAAGACTCTAAGTGGATATCACAGTCACATTGTCTGGTTCGCAGAAAGGTAGGTTACCCCAGCTTGGCCTCTCGCCATTGGGTAATTTTTTGAGACCAGAAAGAAGCCAGTCAGTGCTGCCTGGGTGAGAGTCTGGATGAATCAGGGGGACAGACAGTGTGTTTGTCGCCTCCAGGTCAGTGTTTTCAATCAGACTCAAAGCAGGGGAATGTACTGCTTTGGGGGACTGGGAAAGGAATAATAATATCCCACCTCTGGGCCAGAGTTTCTAATTTGTCCCGACCTGGGAAAAATAAATGGCTTGGCAGATGGAGCATACACAGCTTTAATGTGTGGTCTGCTCATTTACATGTCAGTAACCGGAATAATCTTCCAGCTCTCAGCTGTTTCACAGCAGTGTCAGCATCTGAGGTTTCAGAACATACCAAAGGTGTAAAGTATTGCTTTTGGATGTATTGATCCCTCCTCTCCTGCACTCCAAAAAAGGAGTAAGATTTTCCTAGCTCAGACTCCAGATCTTAACTGTATACAGACTATTCTGTAAGCAGAAACAAGCAGTGTTAACCCACTTCTTCTCTTGCTGATCTCTGGGTTAGTTTACTTCAAAGGCTGGTTTTAAAAGATTTTCTGAAAGCTTAATAGAGCTGTACAGCTTAAAAATAAATAAAAGAATAATTATGCACTTTTACAGTTTCTGGCTCTACTTAGTCTGCTCAGAAATCTGGGTCAGGAAGAACTCATACTAAAAATGAGGATGTGACATGAAACAAAACAAACAAACTAGGACAATCCTCCCAGCACAAACAGCAACAGCAGTGGTCCCAACTGAGTCTGACCAGTGGGTTTGATTTCTTCTTTTATTTTTCATATGCAGGTATGGCATGAGTTACCTTGATACTGAGTACCTATGATAAGGTTCAAAGCTGACTAAACTCAGGGGAACCAGAGTTTTCATTTATAAGTTCTGCTCTTGCAACTTTGCAATCAAAAAGATCCAAAGCATACCTACTTTCAATATTGCACTTGCACATTTTGAAGGAGCTGCTAATGCCATTGGGACAGAACATAGATGTTACTCAGCTCACTAATATTCTACAGGTGGAACAGTTTGCAACCTAGGAACTATAGGTCAAATATTTGCATCAATGGGATAACAATAAAAAAAAAGAAGTCCCTATTATTACTTAAATCTGGGAAGCCAAATAACAGGATCTTCTAAATTTTTCAATAACTTAAATGATTTTAGGACTTTATTCATGAGAAAAAGGGGAAAATTACTTCTACCACACAAACACTTTGCTATGGAAGGGAAATCTGGAAGACAACAAACGAGAATGAAGGACAAAAAGCATAAAAAACTGCCATTTCTTTACATTGAAGAATGAAGGGACAGTCTTTAGGAAGCAAGTATTTATGCATAAAACCTTTGTAATGGATATCAAAACTCTCCCTTGTTGCCTGCATACACAGGACACACTAAGGCTATGACAACTCAACAGTGGGGAGATACACTGCAGGGAGAGGTTCCCCACAAGTGAGGATGTGCTTAGACCCTGTTTAGAGGTCAGGGAAAAAGCCTTTCCTCCTAATTTGTTCTGATCTTTGCTCCTTTTCTGTGACAGTGAATGAGCAAGCCAGTTAGTACTGACCATAGTAGTGGTTTCTCCAGCACCTAGACTATTGCTTTCTTTTCCAAAAGAGTATTGGTGTTTTTTTGTTTGTTCATTTGTTTTTAATCTGTTTTTTAAAAGCTGCAAAAGAATTCACCTGCCCTCCTCACCCCCACCCTCCTCAAAAAAAAAAAAAAAAAAAAAAAAGAGAAAGAAAGAAACAAACAAAAAAAAACAACCCAGGGGATATGAAACAGATTTACCAAAGAATAATGATGTTGTCTTACAGAAGGTAAACAAAGAGGAAAACCAATGACACTACATTAGAGAACACTCCAAGACAAATATAGTCTATGAATACCACTGAACGTGAATGCAGTACTGAAGAGGTGGGGGGAAGGCAAGTAATACACCTACAGCCAACAGTCCCCCAGCTATCACAATAAAACATGTGGTTGATCTTCAAAACCTATGGCCTCGTAGCCCTCATCTATTCCAGTCGATGGGAGCCACAACAGCAATTTGCAACTTCATGATGTGATAAATAGAATTTCTTTGTTTTGATTTTTAATTTGCATATTTATTCAGATATGACTTAATCTTAATTAGTTCTCCATTTCTACATGGGTGTGGTTTTTTGTTTGCTTGGTTTTGGAAAGCTAGCAAGTTTTGGTACCTTGTAAAATAATTCTGGGCTTTTTTCCTGACTTAACATGAGGAGGAGAAGGGAGTCCAGTCCCTCCTTACATGTCAGCATAACTGGAACTTTGTGGTATGAATAGAAACCACTTCTTTTAGGTGCCTACTGCCAACCTCTCATTCTGAGTCAGCCCACCTGTTAGGTCACAGCTGGACAGAAACCTTGCAAGTCAGAAACCTTCCTGCTGAGCCACACTTCAGAAAAGACCGGCTGTAGTTGTGGTTGATAAACTATAGCTACATGCTGTACATAAAGATGAGTGGTGACCTCTCTTCCATACATAATTCTCCTTCACTTTTACATACACTTCCAGGGCATGGAGAGAACTAGAGCTTTCCTAAGTAATTTCTCCAGATTTTTCACTTCCGTTTTGCTCTCGTGGCAGGTCACTCACTCTCTGTGTGTTCTGCTGGCTGCCTCAAAATAGACCATGTTTTATTTTTTTCTGCTGGAAAGAATGGATGCTGACAACTGTCCCTCTTAGGGAGTCTGTGACTATTGTTCAGGGTTTCTGCTTGTCCTTCACTTGACAGACCTCACAGTTGCAGTGCATTAAAGAAGGAAGTGGAGCATTTTCTTTTTTTCCCATATTGCTCCTCTCGCTGTTTTGAAATTTGCTGCAGCCTTTCCAGAGCAAAACTAGAAGGGGGGGAAGGGGGTGGTTAAATGCTTCACACAAGAAGGAGGAAAAAGCTGAGTCTGGGGACCACTGCTGGTCATGGATGTACCAATTATTCTCTCTGAAGAATGTATCAACAAACAAGCAAATATGTCCTCAGCTTCTCTCTGCAGTGAAAAATAACACCCCAGTAGCTGCATAATCACCCTGTCTGTAACCCTACTTTCTCCTTGCCTTAAATCTTCTCTCCATCATGGTATGTCCCAATCCCTTGGAAGCTGCCCAAATCAGGGATGTGGCTGTGTATAATGAGCCAAGCACATCTTTAATACAGTTCATAGACTAAATAAGGCAGAAAATGGCTTTATTGAAATTTTTCAAGGGATCAGACATTTTTGTGAGAGAAGAAAAAACAGAAAAAAGATTCATGTCTGATCTAAACAGGTCAAGTTCTCAGTAGTTACAGCATTCACCTGAAAGAAGGATGCCCTTTTTCCCCAAGCAGGAACTGAAGACCCCAGAAAGTTCCCTGACCATAGTTATCACTTGTGCAGAAGGGGAATTGCTCATTCTTTTCCAAAGAAGTTTTACCTATTGTATGAACAGTTATGTATATGTGCTGGCAAGTAAAGTGTCCTGCAGTTTTTAAAGATACACTGCCATCTCTGCAGTGAATTGGGATTGCCTTGCCCTTCTGGGTTTTTTTTGACATTAAAATTCCACCTACATCACCAAATCTAAAAGAGTGTGTGATCTTGCACAGTTTTGCTTTTGAGGAAACCATATGTTTTATTAAAAGCAGGAGCACTGCTTCTGAAGGCTTGTAATGAATCTAAAATGAACCTTAAGCAGACGCATTTGCAGTAATCCCAGAGTACAATTCTGCCTTTAATTGCTTCATAAAGTAGTATTTTAGGACATAGATGAAACAACTATGATGCTTTCAGGTAATTACACCTGTAAGAAACACACTGCAGCAACAAGATGCCAACAAGGAAGGGCTTTAGTTTGCCCTTTGTGTCTGGATTCTGTTGCTACAAGGTGTGCTGCACACCTTGTAATGACTTTCTAATTTCATCTCTGCAATTCAGCAGCTCCCCAGACAGCAGCCTGGCACCCCTCCTGCCTGAGGAATGCCAGACAAAGCTCTATTTAGTCCCTGACCTGGCCAAGGGAGGGGATCAGTTATGTACTGATGCAAGATGACTCCAGCTGAAAGAACTATTGCATTCACCTTCTTTGTTTCTACACAGTAAACACTAATGATATGAACTTTGTAGATTCCCATGGGATTCCTCTTCCCAAAGACTCTTTGCCAAGGACTTTTGCATCTTTCAGCATCTCCTGAGAAAATACGTGCTAAGCCCAAGGCGATGCCAGGTGCCCTGGCTTTCAGCCCACCATGGCCCATCCTTTCACCAACAATACGAACATAATTAAACACACCCTTGAATTCTGTTTGCTGTGGCTGAGAGATATTTGGTCTTGTTTTGAGTGTAGGTTGGTTTTTTCCTTTTTTATTTCCTGATGCAAATAGCCAAGAGAAAGGTATAATTCATTGCTAAGGCTCTAACTAATTAGTTTTCCAGGAGTTCCCAGGCTAATTGTAGGCTGCAATATTTATAATTGATTTGGCCAGATTAGAAACGGGTGTGTGGTGCACCAGTTAGATAAGTAAGGAGTAAATGGGGTTTTATATAGAGAGAAGGGAAGACAACTTGTAAATAAAAGGAGAGTATGAAGAGGAAGAAATAGGCTGACTCCTGGCCAATACTGTCCCCTAATGTTCATTCAGGCTTGCAACAATTTAGCCCTGGACAGCATTTTACTTGCATCTGGCATAAAAGGTTAGTCTTCTCAAGAATGACTGTTTCAGTCTCCTTAGTGGTGGGAAGATGCCTTATGCTGCTGTAAGAGCAGAGCAGGGCAGGTGTTGGGTACACACTCCTCATTACGTGTGGTTGGGAAATGGAAAAGCCTTGAAGAACTTCACTTAATTGAACTGCACCACGTCGTTGGGACAGCTTTGATCTTTCTGTGAAAGTTTGCATAGAGGACAAGAAGACATTTTTCTCCCATTTGAAGGGTACTTGACATTACCTGACATTCCTGGATTCCAGACAGTTCAAATCCAGGTGTGTTACTAATGCTAACCAATAAAATGCAGGTGAGATGATCTTTAGACTTGCAGGATGGAAAAGCTGTTGAGAAGCCAGAGGCTGTGGATTCAGTCTTATGAACAGTCATTAATTTCTTCCTAATGGAGAACCAATCTATATATCAGCACAGAGACAACATTGCATCTTTAGCACTCTTATAGCTGTAGGCTTGTAAGCATTAATAAAACCCACTGACTTGAATAGACACAAATCAGCCACAAAATGAAGCTATGGCAGTTGCTGCAGACCCCAAACACTTCTTCTATTACCCTTCAACAGTTCTTAGGTTTTGTCTCTTTTTTTTCTTTAAATACATTTACATTTCAGCACAGGAAAGCACCATCCTATGGGTACTTTAGGAAAGATTTGTGAACTGGCATATTCGCTTCAGTTTGTGATGACACTCTTACCTGGCTTGGACAAAACATTAATGAGCCTGTAAATCTGCTCCTTACAAGGACAACATGACCAGAGCAGCTGTTCCTCTTCACCACTGACAAGCTAAACCAGGGTACTGAGTAAAATTTCCACTTACTATAGTGAGAAGTTAGTTACACGTGAACCTAAGCATGGACATAAGCGTAGAAAACTCTGACTTTATCCCCACAGACACACCACACAACCTGCTCAATTCAGCCACACCAAACAAGTTCAGCCACTCTGCACAAGTTGAGGGAATAGCTAATTCACCAAAAACTGGCATCCAGCACCAGCTTTGGTGTTACTGCCTCAGCAATATGAGATATCGCTGTAGAAAACTTGGGACAACTGCTTATATCTGTACAGCACTGTGTTCTTGAGATTTGGGCTGATATATGGGACACTAGAGCTCAAGCCCTGGGACACAAATTTTAAGTAAGTTGAAGACCTTTAAAAGAAGTATATATGATATATTTGTGTGATATATTCAGGCACTGTTGGGAAACTAAGCCTGGTTTAGAGCATCTTGGGAAAGCATAGGCCAAATCTTGGGTTTTAGATCCATATTACACTACAAGTTGGTGTTTACTTAAGGGAACAATATCACATAGCATCAGCTCTGGATCACTAGGCAGGCAGCCTAACCTGTGTTTACTGTTGAAATCAATTAGAGGTTCTTATCTAATGAGTACCTGTTAGACACCTCATTGGTATATTTTTCTACCTTTGGCCTGATGCTTCAGTTTCATGTTGAACAGAAATTTATGGCCAGCTTCAGTGAAGCAACCAGCAGTAGATGGTTTGAAATCAGGTCCATTGTGATCCTGTTATATTCATTAAGAATGAGGTATAAACACAGGAAATAAAAGATGAGCGATGTAAAATAAAGAGAATAATATCCATCCATCAGTCAGCACTATCAGTGGATTGGATTTAGTCAGAGTTTAAGAATCAGAGCAAATGCTCCGAAAAAGTGTAATATTTTGGCCTTCTACAGCTTAAGCTTCCTGTGGAAATATGAGCAGTCAAGCCCCCTTGTATGGGGAGGTATTTACTGAGACTACCAGAACTCATTAAGATACTGAATAATGAAAGAGTTGCTGAAAATATGATTTTGAAAGCATTTGGGAGTTTTTCTCACAATGTCTATACCTCAAGCAATTTCTTCTCAAAACGATAACCATGTTACTGATGATATTTAGCAGTCCAGCCCAAGTAACACAGGAAGATTATTGGAATCTTTGTAATTGCTTTTAGGTGCTTGCAGTAGTTGAGATATTGGCATGTGTGGGGTAAAGAAATGTGGAAAGATTTTGACTTAGATGCTAAAAAATTGTAGTGCTGAGGATAAAGAAGGTAAAGACAGGCAGGTTCTCCTGGGTTCTTGTTTCCCTTGGTGCTCTTTCTTATAATTCCACTGACTTTATCCATCTGTTTTATATTATTAATTTCAAATGTCCGAGTTTCATATGTATATATCCCTTAGTTCTCCCTGACCAACTTAAAGGATTTTAGATTTTGAAAGTAAAATGTTTGAAGATGGCCAAGACAAGTCTAGTCCGTAGTTACATATGTGGTTTATGTATTTTTTAGGTCAGAGAATTACTCATGCAAATATTTGTTTGCATGGCAGATGACAGAAATATGCTTAATTACTTGACTGAACTGATAAGTGCTGTAAATGACTAAATTCCCATCACTGTATCCCTTGGAGGAAAAAAAAACCTCTTGGTTGCTACTAGCTTTTCTTCATGAAAATATTTAGCTGTTATCCACTCTGATGTTTCAGTGAATCTATGACAGATGTGTATATGTATGTGTATATAAACATGTAAATGTGTCAAAACAAGCACATAAAGTAGATCACCATCACTTATATATCTTTCCTTAAAGGCACATGAATAATAGATACATGTATACACTCAGACACCCACACACAGACATACACACACAGTTATATAGTTTGCTCTGTATCCAGAGCACAGTTTTCATTACGAGACACAGGAGGTCTCAGGAGATAATCCTAAAGCTACCTGAGAGATAACCATAGGTGATCACTGAACCTTGATGGTATTGCATTCAAGTGGAACTAACCTCAGGGAAAGAGCTGGCTGTGACCAGAGCAAGCCAGTACTTTTACTCCAGTCTTCAGGTGAGTGTTGCTAAAGCAGAAGGTCACTTGCAGGGGAAATTAGACCATCTGGGTAGGACTTGAGATATATTAGGATGGCCAAGAGGCAGGTAGAAATAGTTATCTAAAATATCCTGTTATCATCAGCTATTCAAGAGCTTAAAGCAAGACTCTGTGGCAAAAGATCTTGGATTCTCAGTAAGGAAATCAGGACATATTCCTATTCCACATGAACCTGACTCATTCTTGTACCTCTTAAAGCATTTTAGAAACCCCTGTGCATAGATCTTCTTCTTTCCCAATCATGTGCTTCAAATGGGTAAACAACAACTGGGACTAAAAGTATTCAGCTCTGGTAAAGAGAACGATTCTTGTTCTGGAGCACCTAGAGAGGGGAAAGGCTGTGGCACCACAAGGGGGTTCAACAGCTGTTTTACCACTGAGTGCTGCTTTTAAGGAAAGGCTTAAGGCAAATCTCAGCTTAAGGGTCACAGAAAACAGTTTCTGGAGTACACTGAATACAGTTAAGGACAACATGATAGCAAAGCGCTGAAACCTAAGAGGTTCCAGGCTTGTTTAGTCAATATTATAGTTAGGAAAGAGAAAGAGACAGACAGATAGACAAAGAGTGATGCAGAGAAAGAGAGACTCTGTGTAGGTACCCATGAAAGGCAACAAAGGCAAGGTCAGATAAATTTATTTTGCCTTTAAAGCAACTTGAAGCGAGGTTTATAGCAGAAACATCTGATGAAGTATGTGTGGTCATAAATAACCAATAATAGATCCAGCTTTAAACTTCAGCTTCTGCCCTCATCCTAAATCTCTTCTCTGACATAATGAGATTCAGATAAAACAAATCTGAACACTTGTGTTCAATATATTTCAAAACATTCTGATCAATTATGTTTTTAACACCATATGGAACAAAATCCAAAACCTTGCTTAACCTCACTCATTACACAGCTGATTTGCATATGCTTTGGACTCCATTAAGGACAACAAAAAATGTCAGCTACTGCATATAAAAGTGGCAACCCTTGCTAATTCCCTTGCCAAAGCCCTGCCAGATGTTTCATGAAGAATAGCAAATATTTCATTATGTTCTCTCTGCCTCCTAAAATTTATCTGTCAGGAACTGCAAGGATGAACAAGAAAAACAACAAGCATGGAGAGCTGACAAAAACATGAAGCATCACCTTCATCCTATTTCAGAGCTCAAATAGGGTTTTAAAGGGATTCTTCGTGCCAGAAGGATGTTCCAGCCAGGAACATATGACTCCCAGTAAGCAGAGGAAAGAGGAAAAACAACAACCATTTGCTCTGATCTGAGGAGACAGCATTGCCTTGCAAAAAGAACAGAGTAAAGCACATAGAAAAGTTACCATTGCTGTTTGTTGTACAATAGATCTCCAAATTTTTTTTTCTGTGTTCTTGTTGTAGGTATTTAATAAGGTTTCCCTGTATAACAGGGAGATACAGTTTTCAAATGAATCCATTTGTAGCTTGTAGCATCTATCAACTCCCACCAGAGAGCAATTTTTAAAATCGTTGTTAACATGAGTATTTTCTGAATATTTTATAAAAGTCAATGTTCAAATGCCTGCCAAAATATTCTATGTGTTTTACCTGAAAGTTGCAATTACATTTTCTTTTTCTGTATGTGAATATGCTTGTATATTTATATATGCTTATATAAATTCTTAAGAGAATACTAACATGCCACACAGAAGCAAGCATATTCTGAGTGAAAGCTGAAGCAACATAAACTGACAAAAGTATTCATTTCATTAAAGGAAGACATGTATTTGGATGGATGGGGCAAATTATAGCAGTGTAGAGCAGTGAAACAATCACTTTACAGAGAACCACCCTGAGCATTTAACGTCACCCTCCGATTTACAACTAAAAATGATAAAAGGTCAGTTCTCATGTGCAGAGGAAGTGACTGAAAAGATATGTCAGGCTGTACATCAAGGGAAAATTGAATTATGAGGTTTAAGCACCTGGGTTTGAAAGATACAGGTTCTGTATTCTGCGGGCTTACAGTCACTGTGAGCAAACTGCTTTTCTCTCTTTGCCCAAATTGCCCAATAACAGGGACACAGAAGGCTCCATCCCTCTACCTGGCTGGGTGGCAGAGCCCAGGTGTGTCTGAAGCCTTCCATCACTTCTCTAGTCTCAATGAGTGTGCAGAGCTGTTTAATTGCCTCTTCTATGTAAGTGCCTTTCTCTCCACTGAAAGCAGTGAGAAAATAGGTGCTTAATAACATTGGTGGGTTTGGTCCAAAAACACTTCTCAGCAAACCAAGAAAGAAAATAGCAAGTTTCCAGATTCATTAGGGACAGAAGTCACTTTTCATGGTTCTGCCAGACAGGAATGAAGAGTTTAGCTGAGGAATGACGAGGATGTAGGACTCCTGCTGACATCAGGAGGATGGAGAGGTGCTAAGTAATACTAAGGATTTAGTGGCCAGATCATATTTCAACAAGAAATGTTCTAATTCTTGCAGTACTGAAAACAACTGAAGTCACAAAAGTGAAGGAGAGATTATTCAGACGGGAAAGAAACTGCCACAATCTGTCAGATTTTCTGTATCCATTTTGGCCTCTGATTTTAAACTGTCCAGCTATCCTGGCTGGGAAATCCAGCTCCAAGAAACAAAGGGTGAGGACTTGTGCATGCTCATTCGACTGGACCTGAAAACCTCATTAGTCATGAAATCTTGTATTTCCGGGCATTTGCCTTTGTATTCATCTTTTCTTAGCTCCTCATTCTGTTTCTGCTTCAGGAAGCTGCTTACTGCACCAAAATTAAGTGACATCTGCTCTTCTCATGGTGGATTCTGTCTTCCAGGAACTGAAACATCATGAAAAGACCAGATAGGGAGGTGTTTTGGCTCATAAATTGTCCCCCGAGGCATAGAAAGAGCCCACAAAAATTATATTTGCCAGTGTACAAATCCAACTGCTAGAATGTACAAACACATTTCACAGAGGGGGGGCATTTGGGAAGGTTATGTTCATGAATACATACAGTGTTCTTGATTGATGTGTACTGTGATATTATCTCTTTTCTTGTTCCTTCTCCACCAAACCATGATGGCATCATTTTCTCTACAGACCTTTCTGTTGCACCAGCTGTAGGTAGGTACCCCCACAATAACAATTCCAGTGCCAGTAACACGCAACGCTTTAAAAAGCCCCTGTATGCTGCTGAGGGACACAGCCTCTGGGAATGATGGAGATGATAGAATGGAGGAGCAGCTGCAGCCAAGACAGACTGCTGCTGACTTTACTCTGAGTTTGCCAGGCTGGACTTTCTCCTTTTCTGCACAGCCAACCTGCAGATAAACTGTGTCAGATTTAATGGAGCATGATACAGGCAATTCAGTATCAAGGAGGGGGGAAAAAAAAGCATTTCTAAGTCAAGATGGGTTATCAGCTCAGCTCAAAAAGCAGCCTATCAAAAAACACTGCCAAGGCGACTTCAGAAATCTATAATTTAGGTGTTACCTTAAGCCTAAAACTTTGTTCGAAAACTTCATACTTCTCCACAAGCAGACTAGCAAAGCCCAGGAGGATCAGACCAGCTATCAGTTGAGATGACAAAGTAATACACTTAGTGTATATCAAGTACTGTGCCCATGAAAGGTACAGGAAAGATGGCAACATTATACAGTTTCATCCTGCAAGGAATCAAAGCTGTTATTACACAGCAGTTTTCCAAGGGCTATTACACTCCATTGCTTACCCACCAATCAGCTCACCTTGCTGGGCCTCCCAACAATATGAATCACTTTTAAATAACAATGTATTTACTTTACATACAAGCTTTGCAGCCTGAAAAACCTCATACTGCTTTCCGAAAAGGGAAGCAGCCTGATGATTTATCAGGAACAGGGCTGCTGATGTGCATGGAGCTGTACTGGCGTGTCCCAGCTGAACAGCTGAACTCCCGAGCAGCATCATTCACCACTAATTTTGCAGCTATTTCTGAGACATGGAATGACACTACTCTAAATCTTGTAATTTTTAGTACAGAAAGCAAAGCCAGTGAGCAACCGGTGCAAAAATTTTAAGGAATGACAGATAAGAGAAATATGTGTCAAAACTTGGACAAGGTGTAAGGCCTAGATCCCTAATTCTTGATACTCAGAGTATTTCTTGGTTTGCTACTGAATAAGATTTGGTGGGCAAGGACAATCATTTCATGGAATCATAAAATGATTTGGGTTGGAAGGGACATTAAAAATAATCCCATTCTAACTCTCCTGTCACAGTCAGGGACAACTTCCACTAGATCAGGTTGCACAAAGCCCCATCCAACCTGGCCTTGAATACTTCCAAGGATGGAAATCATTATTCAGTGGTAAGTGCAACTGCAGTGAGAGTCTGTGGAACTTTTCCTGTCAGCCTTACACATTTACTCCATAGATGGGCACCATGGCACTCCTGGAAGGGTTATGCCTGCTTGTATGGTTCTGGGAAAGCACAGGGCTTGGGAAGTGGCAGAACAAGGCCAGAGAGGCTGTATACACTGATTCAGAGTATCCTTTAGGCAGACTTTTTCAGCCATGCTCCTAGAAAGAGGTCTCAGGGAAAACCAGCACAAAGCCTGCAGGTTGTCTTTCTCTGACACGTACATATTTACTGCAATTGTCTCCTGTGAGCTTAGGAGCAAAAAAGCTCAGAATTAATACACTCACACAATTAGGGTTGTATTAACCTCAGCTGATAAGAGTGAATTCAATAAGCAAAATGTATAAATTATATATCCAAAGATCTGAGAAGATGTAGGAGACCAACCAAGTGCCACAAACCAATAGCTCTAGCTTCAAAGAGATGCTTCCTTCCACTTCCTCATGCTGTTCTAGGCATTCCCCATGCAAGAGAAGTCCATGAGGAGACAGTCTAGAAAAAAGAAAATTTCCTGAGCTGTCCACTTCCTTGCTGCTTTCAAAATCTGTCCCCTAAGAAACTTGGCATATCCTTGTCCCAGACTACTCCCTATAGCCAGGAAATGCCTAATAATTCACTTTTTACAGAGGGTCTCCTTTGAGATGGATTAACTTAACACCCCTTAAACTCAGGCCTTTCAGTTTCCTCTGTTGGAGACTTTGGATTCAGATATCTTTGCTGTACTGGAAAATATCCACTGATAACATGCAATTATTATTACAAGATATATCCTTAGAGATAGAAACTGGCTGCTAGGAAAGACTGAAATGAAAGGGAGAGGAGAAAACCAAAATACTATTCTCACTTACCCTGGCAGGGTTTTAATCACCTTCCCAGCATGTCATACCCAAGAGCCCTTAGACAACCTCCTGAACAATACTCAATTGACACCTATCATGTAAAGCACTCGATTTTCTCACAATAACATTAAGCATCATTACTGGAAATGGATGATACAGTTCAAAGCTAATTTCAGATTTAATTTGGTGTTCGAAACCATTAAATATACATATAATTGCCTCTTCCCATGAACCAATATTTGGGCCCTAAAAAAAAAAGAGAGTTTGTGGAGTTCTTTCTGTGAGACTTTGCAAGCATGCTCAGACTAAATGATTTATAAAACATGTACCTAGTATAATACCTGTGATAGCAAGAATTGAAATCATACAGTCTATGGCTAGGGCTGTTTTAAAGTAATAACTGTAGGGGGGAGGAGGTGCTGTAGCAGAACAGAGGGTTGTGCTCATCTTGCTATTGTTGTGGACCTCCATGTTCAAGTCATGGGAGAAATGAACTGAGAAAACCAACTGTGGCATATTCCAGAATGGCTTTGGGGTGTGTCATAAACCCTCGGACGGTCCAGAGCACAGGAGGACTGTGCTGCAAAAGGAGCATCAGCAGTGGCTTGCAGGTTGACTACCATCCCTGAGAAAAAACTTGTCTTCTCCAAGGGCAGTGTGGTAGCACGTGCTAAGCAGAGACTGATAGCCTCAAAATGAGCATCCCTGGCATGGGGCTGAGCAACCAACAAAAGGAGAGATCCTGCCAAAGCACAGATTAGAAAATTAATTATGGAGGTGAACAAAACATCAGTCAGTACAGAATTTCAGTGGGAATATTGAAAACCTCGGTCTAGACCACAGCAAGGAAATGAAGTCTCTGTAAAGCTCAGGAGAGGCCTGAGGGTAAGACAGGACAGACAGAGTGAGGGTGGAAAAATATAAAGTATAAAAGTACATTCACTCAGATGACCTGAACTCCAGCAGTCCTCAGGACTGCCGACCACAGGAACCACAACAGCATTTGCCTCCATGGAAAGGCTCTCAATTTGACCAGCACCTGCCAGGTATAGGGGCAAGCCTGACAGCCTCAGCAGGAATAGGTGTCCATGTAGATGACAACTCTTGTCCAAAGTCTGTTACAGGAGAACAGGATGTTCCGAACTGCTGCCAGGACACTCAGTAGCAGGACTTTTGAATGCTCGCCAAGGTCTGTAAGGCAGCTGAGGGTACCTGGGGCTACCTACAGGGGCTTGTGGGGCAGTAACAGCTACATGGGACAGGCAGGCACATAAGGTCAGGTTTGGACCAGTACAATACAGTGGTGGAAATCATTTTGAAATGTGTCATCCCTTGGTAAGCCTGGATACAAAATGGGAAGCTCGTATCCAGATTGTGGCCTAATTCCAATTCTGAAATCCAAACATTATATTTTCCCATTTCTTTATCCAGTGTTGCTTCAGCACTTAATTATCTACCTGCTAGTCTGGCCTTTTCTGCCACGCTAGTGCCAGGCCATCAGTGATGTGTCTATCAGGATGAAATGAGCTTTGAACCGGGTGATAAATTGTTTTTGCTGCAGCTGCTAACATGTCGTAAATGTTTAAACAGTATAATCGCACACATATCTAGTAGCTGCTTGGTTATGTTTATTTTGGATGAGGTGCTATGAAGTTTCTTAGATGTATGTGTCAAATATTCATAGATGGCAGGCTACTGAAATATTTTTCTGTAGCATTTATTTATAGACTTTATTTATCAACAGAATCAATCTTTATGTTCTTAGCTGCAGCATTACTTGTTGCCTTACCCATTTTTTCCAGACAGTGCCTGTCTATCTAACAATATCCCTCTTCCTGCAACATCTATTCACAGTGTGTCTGTACAAGGTATCTTCCCATGTGTACTCATAGCATCCATCTCTTTAATTTCAACTATATATCCACTCCATCTAATGCTCATCATCTATCTGAAGCACTTGCTCTATCTCTCCACACCATCTTTTTATCTAGTCAATGGTATCTGTCTCTCCTCAGTGACTCTCTCTCCCTTTCTCTCAGTCACACAAAGCACCAGAGTAATTATGGATTTTGGACCAAAACCAGTTTCCTTTTTTTCTTTTTTTTCCCCCAAATCGGGCTCACAAATCACTGATTAATATATTTGTTTTGATGCAAAGGCTAGATGTGAGAAATGAACTCTGGAAGGGTACAAGTGCCTTTGGGTCAAAGACTCTTTCCCAGGCTTATTTGCTTTCCTGCTGTGTGCAAACAGTTCACTGCTGTGAGAGCTGCTGTTATCTGAGAAACTCATCTTCATAAAAAGATGCTGCAGTGACTACTGCCTCCCTAGTCTCTTCCCTCTTTCCTTTTCCCATTTCCTTTTTTCCTCCCATATTTCCTCTTTTCCCTCTACCAACACTTCACATCTGTTACTCTAAGTTTGTCCCTTCCCTTCTTTTGCCCACTTGGCATTCTGAGGATGACAAGTGAAAGTCCCTCCCTATTAAAAATTCACTGACAAATAAATATTAAAGCAGGGGGGAAAATCCATTTGGCTCTGTGTGATTTACCATAATCTGCAACACAAGACCCAGCACAACAGGTTAAAGAGGTTTCACAGGCTATTTACCCACTTCACAGGGGTATGAAGGACTCAGTGACCCTCAGATCTTAGAGACCTCATGATGGGGAGCAATTTCCTCCCCACCATCAGTCTGAATAAGATGGAGAGGGACAGGTTCTCAGAGCAGAAGAGGAAGGATGCAAAACCTAAAATTTCTTCTTGCTTTTTTGTTTCCTACTTATTTCTCATCCAGATGAATTGTGACAAGAACAGTGCAAAAGATGGTCAGGTCACCTGGAAGTGATCAGAGAGGCTGTTAAAATGTCAGGAGCTTCTAAAAGAGGGGAGAGAAGAGGAGAGGGGAAAAAAAAAGAAAGGAAAGAAAAAAAAGAAGGAAGAAGCAAAGCAGAGCAAACTATGATAGGAAAGGAAGGAGGGGAAAACTTCCATGTCTCTGGTTTTGGTTCCCTGTGTGAAGACCCCAGCAGTTCATAATTTTTCTTCAAGCAGGACCAGTATGGTTCAATTGCAGAATAAAATATGCGGTAATTAATGAATAGCTTCACAGTGTTATGGGTAGATTTAACTCTCTCCCTTGTTTGGACTTGCTGGAAAAGACTGAGACAGATGCAAAGTACAGCAACATGAATTAACTGGTATTGACACGGAAGGAGTAAATATTTTCACTGAATTTGGCAAATTGCTGCATATATTTCCCCTCCTACCACAGTCTGCCATGTCTATGTAGGCTACCAGCTACAACTACTAGTTTGTGCCTCAGTTTCTTCATGATGAAAGATGGGAATAACTGTGATAGGAGTGGCTATCAGCCACGTGATGAATAACACTTAGGGAGGAAGGTGGGAGGCAACAAAGCAGCCTCTGAATGGGTATGTAGAGGAATAGCCCATAATTCCCCTTTCCTATATTGGTTGGGATTACGTAACAGGTTTTTAAACATGCAACATCCATGAAGAAGACAAGTGCTATGAGTGGGGAAAACTTCCATGCAGAAGCAAGCCATGAACATATCAACAGATCAGCAAGAGAGGTCTGATGTCAGTGTTTGTCTCCTAAAGAGGCAAGCTACTGCCGTGGCCAGACTCATGGCAAGGAGCAGAGGAAGAAGCAGCAGTGGAAGAGGGAAAATGGAGAATGATGAGATCGGGGGTCAATTGCTCAAGAGGTTTTACCCAAATGTCTCTCCTCATGTTCACCTAGATCATGGAGTGAAGACACAGTATGTACTGATTGGAACAGGATGTGGAGACACTCCAAAGGTAGATCAGAAAGAACAATCCATCTTCTCTGACTTGTCTAATTTACTCATTGTGAGCAGATGGGTTATGAGGTCTGCCATCAGTGATGAATTATATTCATGATAAGTCATTCCCAGCTAATGAGGATCCATTATCATTAGCTGCTAAGGAAGAGTAACGGCTTGCCAAGATAGAGTGGGGGTTTCACAGTTTCCAGGGAGAAAATTCTGGGCTGGTAGCCACCTGGCAATTGAATTTTCAGGAAACTGAAAACTTTCCAAGATGGATACCTTCTGCTTGCTTCAAGCCTTGGCTTTTAATTTTCTTGGGCAAGTTCAGGAGAGGGAATGTAAGAGGAGCTGGAGGAGGAGGAGGAAGCAAAGGAAAATAGTAGTAACCATGTCTGATAAGACTGTGATTAAATCAAGGTCTCACTCTAATTACACTGCATTTAAATAAACTTTGCCTAGTAAGTAATTGTAATTAAACTGCAATTAAACATGTATTTATATCACCATTTCCTCCCCTGCACAGCTGCCTGTTTCCACCTCCTGTTGTTGCTGTCTACCTGCCAAAACCTCTGAATTATCACAAGGGACTTTACATTTCTTTGGACTTCCTGGAGGAGATGTTGTGGGGGGCAAGGTCTGAGACTCCCCCCATGCTCCTCCAGCAATCAGCTAAAAGGAGCTTCTGTTTCCAAGATGTATTGGAAGAGGTGCATCTGATGCTGTGATAAACTAAACCAGAGGAAAATGTGAGGGGCAGAGACATGAAGGAAAGTGGGTGCCTGTTTTCCTCTCAGATGAACTTGAAAAGGGACATATTTCCCCCCTTTTGAAATTTCTTCACATTTGGGCTAGAAATAAAGCTATCCTCCTTGCCTTCTTTAGAGCACTTTTGATACAAGTATATTTTCTAAAGCCTCAAATCTCTGTTTACTGCATCAAGTTTGTGCATTGTTATACATGACATTGAGGAAAAGAGCTCACTTACCTACACAGTAGTTCCTGCAGGTTAGTGTCCAGAGCTGGAAATACAACTCCTGAGCTCTGTTTTCAGTTTTTTAGGAGTATACACTAACTCCGTGTCTCTGTTTCCTTTATTTGCTGCTCTAAGCCACCTAAACATAACAACTCTACAGATGGTCTTTAGAGTTTACTGCAGTTCTGAACAATTGGGTTACAAAAGTCTGTCATGGAAAAACAGGAGGTTCTAGCTATTTAAAGTGAAAGCTAATTTCTGTTAGGAATCTGAAGGTGGTAAGGAAAGGAAAAGAATGCAGGGAGAAACAAAACAAAAGAAGAAATAAACAGTTAAAGGGAGAGTGATAAAAATGAGGAGGTGAACGCATATCACAGAGCAAAGAACGCCTGTGGCTAACAAAAACAAACTGGTTTCTCTGCCCTACCTCCCTCCTCACCAGAGATGATGGAAAACATCTCCATTTGTACCTCTGCTCGCACAAAGCTCTAATTAAGGGATTGGAGAAATACCACCGTCACCCTCATCTGTTTGTGTTCAGTTGCTGAAAGGACACTATGCATCTCCCTGACAGGTAGTCATTGCAGCTCCATATGAGCACCCCTCCTCCCTCCAGAGTACTGAGCCCTCTGTTAAATACCTCCAATGAAATCCTCAATACATTTCTGTTACTCGAGGGAGGTGAGCCATGAAGTTCTTACTGTGGGAAATCACTGCTGGGAGTGATGGAGGAGAGACTGCATCTGATGGAGGAGAGACTGCATCTGATGGAGGAGAGACTGCATGCTAGACATGTTGCTTTAAAAGATACATAGCAAATGGGAGAATCCCTATGTACAAATGTGGGGTGTCCAGGAGTACATACGGGCACACAATAATAATAATAATAATTTTAAAAAATCCTTATTATCCAAAATTAGTTAGGCAAATCTGTTTCATTAATGGCAATTTCCCCATGACTGCTGTGTTACAAACTGTATTCACTCCCTGTTTCTCCTCCTTCAGACATTTCTGTTTTCGCTCTTAATAGCTGGTCTCAGGAAGTTCCTTATGGCAGTGATTGGTGAAAAAGAACAGAACAGGTATGTTAAGCTTGGTTTTCTGATGTGACCAGTAGTCAGCCTGATCTGGTGTAATCTGTCACATCAAAGGATATAGATCCCACCTCTGCAACTCTCAATTTCTTTTCAAACCTTTCTTTAACATACAAACCTCAGTTCTGCTTCCAGAAATAGGAGACAAAAGCAATACTACACTGGAGTGACATTTATCAGAGGAATGATAGAACATTACTTTCCCTGCAGGTTCACTCTGGAATCACTGTTTATTTATTGGTTAGTTCAACAACATCGTTCACTCACGAACAATCTAATCTAAATGGTATC
The DNA here is from genome assembly GCF_003945725.1 of Corapipo altera. Lineage (NCBI taxonomy): Eukaryota > Metazoa > Chordata > Aves > Passeriformes > Pipridae > Corapipo > Corapipo altera. Next base: position 6,050,147 of record NW_020884889.1, on the reverse strand, counting down.
CTCTCCACTTTGTAAATCAAAGGGGAGGAAACCTCCAACACTGTCTTCACCACAGTTCCCTCACATAGCTCTATATCTTACAATCTTTTTAATCAGGAGCAAGTGAAAGAAATGCCACCATTTTATGGTACATGAACTGCTGCCCTTTTCCTTTGGCAACCTGCTGCCCACAGAGACATACCATTGAGTACATGACTACTTTCAGTTTGATTCAGCTCAACTTAGAGGTGCAGTCAAAGGAGGAAAATGACTGTCACAGGTCAAAGCCCAAACCTTCCCTTTTCTTTTAATGGCTCTGTGAGTGCCTCAGGCTTTTTGTTTTCACTTGCAGTGAACTCCATTCTGCCAGTAATTTTGTTCTGCTATTAGATGGAATAATGTGAACAATTATCAGCTCTGTGTGCATTCTCCATCTCTTTATTTTGATGTAAATACATCTATTCGCAATTATGGATGGCCTTCAACCCACTTACAAGAGACCTAAGACAGATCTTTTAGAAATGAGACTTAGACAACAGTCTTCTGAACACTTGGGACTTAGTAGAGATATTCAAGGACTGCCTGGATGCAATCCTGTGCTTGACAGGGAGGTTGGACCAGTCGACCCACTGTGGTCCCTTCTAACCATGCCTATTCTGTGATTCTGTGTCCAGCAACACAGGTAGAGCTCAAGAGACTTTCCCACTTCTTCGTGTGCCCACCTGTCACATCCAGGCTGTGTGCTGCAAGTACTGTGCGCACAACTGCAGACTCCTTCACTTCCAGAACTGAGTGTTCACAATGAATCCTCTCTCTCACATCAGCTTTGGTTGAATTATTGGAATTAAAATGAACCATAGACAGGTTAAAAATACCAGTCAGTCCTGTATCCCTTCACTTCTGCCTTCATTTGCACTGGAGGTGTAGGTAGCACTAAAAAATGTTTCAGCATAGGGACTATTTCCTTCTCAGTGGCCCACTAGACTGGTTATTTTTACATGCTAGACCATGGTCAATATTCCTAGCGTTAGGAATAAATGTTTTGTTGTTGACTTAGTCATGGAAGGAATAAGGATCTAGTAACAAGCAAAACCCAGGTATTCACTCTGAAATCCCAGAGGAAAGCTGTGAGGAGGAGGGGGAAAGCAGAACAGAAAGCCTCAAAGGGTAAAGGCAGAAGGCTATGAGACATTATCCCTCATTCAGCATGCAGATGAGATTGCCAAGCAGGAAGCAAAATGAAGAAAAGGTGTCTGACGCATCACATGCCATCTCCGCTGTCACTCACACACTTTAATTACCCTCAAATCAAGTGCAATAACTTCCCCAGCCCTGAAATGTGTGCTGTCTGTCTCCTTATGCACATAATAAGGCCTGTAGGGATTTCACAGACTTTAGCCCTGCGTGTCTCCTTGCTCTGATCCTGAGGTTTCTTTCAGCATAAAATAAGCTGAAAAGCATTGAGAGGCACAGTCTTATATTTACAAGTCCCTATTCTGCTTGCCAAACCTAGCTGAGTCAATGAATGCCCAAGATTGTGATTTGGATTCTCTTGCACAGAGTATATTTGTGTACTGCTGTTTCCATATGTCATTATGTTATGCTGCTTGTAACTCCACTCACACCTAGCCAAGGAAGGAACCAGAGCAAAAAAACTGCAATATTTCTAATTTACACAGGATGGGCAAAACTTTTTTCAAGGAAAAAAAAGAAGCCCCAAACACATGTCCCCTTCCCAGATTCCAATCAGATTTAGTTCCTTTTAGGGGAACTAAGGTCATGAAAATTTAGCTGAGCTCTCTTTTTTTCCGATTTCTATCTCTGGTTCTTGGCCTTTAATTTGCTAATTACTGTGGGTGACATCCCAGGAGACCTGCACAAAATTAAGTACTAAACCACTGTAAGAAAGAGGGGAATTGGTCTCAGGTAGTTCAGCCACTTAGAATTAGGCATCTGGTCTAAACTAAATTTTGTGGCTGCCCCTCAAATCAATGGGGGAGGTAAAAGGTACATTGCAACTATAGGTAAAGTAAGTTTATCAATTAATCATCTTCCAGCAGTGTCTTCCTCTCTTCATGAACTACAGGAGAGGGTATGTAACCAGCTCCATTTAGACACCTAAATTCTTCAATCAAAAGGCTAGATTTTGTGAGGGATCACGCTGCCAACAAAACGCCTCCCAAAGGAGATGTTTGAGCAGAGATAGATGAAGGATATTAAACTGGCCAATGCAGAAAGAGATGAGCTTAAACTATTAAACCCATATATTCCTGTAAAGTTCAGCACCAAGGCTGTGTGAATAGTCTGTGTCCTGAATTTTGGATATCTGTCACTGAAGTAGGGAAGGTCTAGGGCATTGCAAAAGATAAGTAGAAAAAAAGTGAGTTTAGCTTAGGTATTTGCTTGCTTTTCTTTCCAAAGACAACAAACGCATCACACATGATGTCAAGTGAGAGCAATCCTACCCCAAAGAGCTTGCATAGGAGTGGGTTGGAATGTTAGATGTACGATAATATATTAAGTGATAATATATTAAGGCAATACAGTATCGTCCTGAAAATCTCAGCCTGTTAGCAAATTATGGTCTTACTAAAAAACATGATGTGTGGTTTGCTGGCTCAGTCTGGGAGGATATTTGTTGTCCCATCTGAACATAAGGTGATGAACCAGGGTCCAGGTTGAGCACTCTTTGAGGAGGACATCTGGGATCAACACAGTTCAAGTGGAAGGCGTGGGCTGGAGTTTTGAGTTCATTTTGTGAATAAATGAAATCAGAAAGCTGCCACCTGCTTGGGATGTATTTGAAAATACGGCAAAAGAAAAACATTGCAAGAGCTTATGCTATTATAAAACCCCTATTCTTTAGTTTGACTCCCATCTTGGAGACATTCATAGGAAATATATCTGCAGGAGGGATCTGAGAAAGAAAAAGGCAAGGGATTAGGGAATCTTTACTACCACCAGCTGAAAAGAAACCCATTAGAATAGGGGTGTGTAAAAAGTTTGTGAATTTATTTTCTTTTAAAGATTTTTTTAAAGATTTTTAAGATTATAGCAGCCCTATAGATTCCTGATTTTTCTCTGCTGAACAAAACTCCAGCCCCTACCCACACAAAATTCAGTTTAAATGTCTCCTTATATGAGTTCACCAGGTTTGTTAACGAAGACCTTCTTTCCCCACTTGGTCATTTTGTGTCCATGCCTGAATCTTGAACAAGAAGGTGTGTGTTGGGTGGGGATGATGGTGCAGTTACAGTACTGTGAAAGACATTGTCACATTCACAGCCCATGTACTCGTCATACCTGTCTGGTGGTACCACTTCACTTCTGATTACTATCCACATAAAAATAAATGCTGCTGTAATGATATACATTGGGGAGCTTGACATATGACTGCTGACCCCCCATAAGTACCCACAAAAGACAGCAGAGGATATTTTCGTGAAGCACAGGAAGCAAATAAATAGCTCACTTATGATGTGGAAAGCAGTCTGGTGTGGTTTGCATGAACTGACTGAAGGTACAGGCTACATTCATCATCTGGCAGTGGCATGTTAGGCTCTGTTTCTGAAATGCTGTTGCTTAAGCATCAGCACTGCACATGCCCACCTTGTCTTTCAGATCCACTGGTACATGACTTGAATATTTCCCTTCCAATTTGTCTTGTTCCTCAGAAATGCTGGGCACAGTACATAAAATCAGCAGGAGCAAGGAGTGCTCAGCAAATTTGAAAACAATGCCACAGGTAGGTAAATATCTGAGGCAGGAATGAGCTGCCAAACATCAGCCCCTTGTCTCCTTTGAATATTTTGTTTCTTATTTTTACATATGCACATGATGTAAAGCCTGTTTATCTGTTTGCTGCTTGCTCAATGAATCTCCAAAGCCTCCTGTACCCAGCTATGATTCATTTCTGAATAATTTCATGAAAGGCAAATAACACGTTTCCAGTTCTACAGACTTGTCTCATATTACTGGGCACTTCATCATTTGGAGGCAATTTTTTCTCACTTGTCTCATTCTTCTCTTTCCCCCCATACATGTAAAACCATCGCCCCTACATTCTGACCCCTCAGAGATTACAAATCATTTTAAGTGGAGGAAAGGTTGGGCCCCAGCTTTGTGCTTGATGCATTTTGTTTAAGTTGCTCGTGCTGTTCCAACATCTGTCATATCCTCCACAGCAGTGCAATCAAACTGTCAGGGCTGAGTGAAGTTTTGCTGATCCAATCTGCTCCTTCTGTGATTCCTGTCAAAAGCATCAGGAGGTGGCAGATACAGTTGTGTGCTCTTTAAACAACAGATCTTTATTTTTGCACATTAGAGGAACTGTTATTGTTTGTTTCTCTTATGCTCACAAAGTGTGTTCAGATGTGGCTGCAATCACAAACCAGACTGCAACTCCCAGATTCTTCTACACTCCTGCAGTTTTACCTCCCCTCTTCCCATGTGAGGACAGAGAACATAATTACCTCTCAATCTTGCTGGTCTCTGTAATTCCATAACATATCCTGGAAGCACCCAGGAGGAAGTTACTTTTTGGATCCTGCATTATTATTAATGTGGTAATTAAACCAAAGGGTTTTATGGAAAGGGGAAGAGTCATATTTTAATAAGCTCCTTCCTGGATACTGCACTGTGAGTTGCCAGATAAATGTTATTCCTTGTTAACGATACCAAAAGGATCTGATACTAATTGATATTATTGATACTAATATTACTAATCACTTTGACTAAAAGGACAGGATGTTCTTTCATCATTTAAAAAGTATGTACCTTTGATGTACCTTAATAACTGAAAGAATTTGGAAAAAAAATTATTCCATTTGGGCTCTGTTAATATGCAGCATGTATTTTTAATCAGCTTTCCAGCATGATGCACCTTTTCACACTTCTGACTGAAGCCTTAAACCCTTGCTATGAAATGGAAACTTATGGTTTTATCATTTAATAAAAGGAACCTGAATCTGAGATGAATCATATGGTTCTGCCCCATTTCTGTGCTGGCCTCATAGCCTATGGCTTTCCCATCAAGGCAGAAAGTCTTCTAATTACAGCAAAGCACCAATGGAAAATGAAACTTAGGATGCCACTGTGCCCTCCTCTCTAATACTTATATTGGCTGGTGACTCCTGCTGCGATGAAAAATCAGGTTCAGAAATGCTTTGATTCATTAAAGAAAAACTGTTTTTTATAAAAAAAAGAAAAACCCTAAGATAGCAGACTTTGGTTCTGTAATACGTTTGCTTCTTTAAAAATCTCCATCTCTAAACCTAACTGGTATGAAAACATGTTCGACTTTCCATGATCTGACTTTACCCCCTTCCAAACCATCCCAGCCAGGGACTGGATCATTCTCCCCTGAACAAAGAAGAATCTGAAAGCCCTGGCAGAGGAGAATACAGTGGTGCCCATAGGCATGAGAAAGGATTAGCTCCAACTTCCAACTTGGATACAGGACTTCAAAATACACACACACCTCCCCCCAAGAAAACCCATAGATTAATGGCAAATAAACTTTTCTTGAGTCCAGATGAACAAGGTTGAGGGCTCTGGAAATCCCACATAGTATGTAGTTGCCATCACTAGGAGCTACTCTTTCTCTTTTAGCTTCTACAAAGGCTGTTCTATAATCCATCCTTTCCACTTGGAGTTCACAACAGAACCCAAGAAGATGGTTTCCCAGGGAAATGCAGTGAAATGAATGGACGCTCAGAGCATGCTTCCAAAAATCTGTCTTATGTACTACATGTACTGTAAAATAAAGGAAGGTAATAGAAAAGTGAATGGCAGCACTTCCAGGAGCCTGAAAGCTTAGCAGGTTGGTTCTACCTAGAAGGGCTGTTGCAGCTACTGATTACACATCTTCTCACACTGTGTTAACAACTCATCCTGACTCCAGTTGTTGCTGAAATTTCTTTTGGATCACATCTGTGTTGTATGATGGAGTCCAATTGTGAGCTTTTTGGCAGCTGTGTAGAGTACTAAGTATCCACTAATTCAATTTCTTTTCTGGGAGTATACACCTTTGGGGAATTTAGTGCTTGCTCATCTGAATTCAAGTAACACGGCACACAGAAAAACAAAATCAAAGGATGACATAACAAGAATTTTGCCGGTCACTGGACCTCTTCTTATAAACAGGATCCGTTAGACCAGATGAAATGAAAAAGTAGTCAGGGAAGTAAAAGTTGCAGTCTCTGAGGAGTAGCCACTCTCTGAGGAAGAGAACACCATATGAACAGTTTTGACTAAATGAATCAAATTTGATGACATGACAATAACTAAGACAGTGACTTCCCAACTGTTATCTCAAGTGGAACTTTTAGCAGTGCAGTTATCTTGTACTTTAAAGGAAATGGAGTTTGGAAAGCGAAACAGAAAACGGGAATCTTTGGCTGGCAAGGACAGGGAAATAAAATCATCCCAAAACCTTTTATTTTTTTTTCCACATTGGAAAAAAAGGAAATTAAATCTGAGTTGGCCAATTAGCCCCCACAATCCCCGAAGGCAAGACAAGATCTTTTTGCAGGAAAGCCTTGAGGTGAAGCCAATTCAATTAGTTTCCACAGCAAAACTGTCAAGACCCAAAAATCTAGGTGGAATAATGAACTGATTAAAACCTGTAATTGCAATTCAATGGAGGAAACCATTAATCATGGAGATGGCAACATTTTCTCATTTCCAAACTCTGCTCCTTTGAATTGCCAACAAAAGGGAATGTAGGAATAAAGGGCTAATGTAAACTGGAAAAGGAGCATCCTGCATAGAAATCTGTGTAGTTCTATGATTGGCCCGAGGAAAAGAATAACCTTCTCTAGACAATAAAAAAAAGTTATTAAAAAAAAAAGTTATAGTCATAGTTTTTTCCTTATTCTTAATTCCTCAGCTCTCCGTTGTTTACACCACAAATCAGAAAAGCTCACAGCCTGAGCATCAGTGACACTCAAACTGAACTCTAAGTCATTTCTTCCCCCTTTAATTTCATGTGTTTCTAATATTTCTCAGCTTATTTTTTTTTCTCTTATTCAGCCCTCCTCTACAAGTGCCTTGGTCTCATCATTGTGGTGACAAACTGTTTGTGATGTTCCCAAAGCAGTTAATATCTCAAAGAAAGGGGAAGGTAGGTTGCCAACTGGCAGCTCCTCCAGAGATGTTCAGACACCACCACCATCCCCACCCTCTCTGCTGCCTTCTCAGCTGCTGCAGATGCTGCCACAGCACATCATGCATTGCAAAGGGAACCAGAAAAGCAAACCTCATTTCTATTCAAACAAAACCTGATTTTAATCAAAGGCAATACTTTTATCTAAGTTTTTGGAGATAACTCCACAGCTCAGACAAGCCTTCATGCCATGACTTTTCATCATCAGAACATTAACCCAACTCCTTTCTCTCCTGCTACCCCTTCAAGATTAAGCCACCATGATTAAGCTCAAGAGGCCAAAGTCTGTTACATTCTCCTTTGTCAGCCCAGGTTTTTCCCTTGGCTGACTCTTCTGTCTCCTCTCTCTAAAGGGAAGGGTTAGACTGGGGTTACCACTAAGCTACTGAAAGTGTCAGCCAGGCTGCAACAAGAGCAGGTAGGATGATAAAGTGGGTGGTGACAGAGAGGGTGAGAAGAGGTCTAAAAAAGCCAGTATTGTACCAAGTGTGTGTAGCATACAAAACTGACCAGGAAATTAAATGGAAAGCATGATGAGAAGGGAGCACTGCCTTTATGCCCAATCAGAATGAAAGTTAGTAGAAGAGGAAAAAAAAATTGGATGTTACTTGATTTTGATAACTGATTTTCCAGTGTGTAATATTTCCCGAGAGTTGGATACCACTTAACCTAAAATTCCAGTGAAGTTTGCAGGTCTTGTAATTATCAGTGTTACCACTAAGTGGCCCTTTTACAAGCAAGGAAGGTTCAAACCAGGGACATGAAAATTTTCCTACTAGGAAGAAGGAATGTGAAGAAATAGAATAAGAATGAGTGAAAGCTTCTCTTAGCTGAGCAGACTCTTCCCCTGGAGAGCTCTGAAGAAGCAGAGCTTAATTAATTGTAGCACCATTGAAGCTCTGCAAAGAAAAAGCCTATTAAGCCACGAGCTCCATCCTTCAGACCGTAGTCCAATTCCCACTGAGCTATCCAGGATAGTGCTCAGTGTCTCTAGTGATGACCTTCCTGGAAATCCTAACTCACTGAGGCAGTTGTGTACTGAACAGCAAAAGAGCTCTGAAAACTTTGGGAAGCAAAAGGCTAACTGCAGATCTCATGGTTTTCAAGAGCTTTCTCAAGTACTAGGTCTGTGCTTAAGGGATAAAGAAGAAGACATAAGAAAAGTAGAAGGTGGAAAAAGGAACCAGGAAGGAGGATTTTTACATTCTCTTTGGCTCCAACCAAATTCTTTTTTCCCTCCAAAAATGTGTTTCCAGTCAGAAGACTGTTCTCCACTCCAGATGTGAGAGCTGGAGGGAGTAGTCAGTGGTAGACTTTCTGTTTCTCACAAATTATTGCAGCCAACAGAAATGCAGCTTATTACAAACAACCAAGATCTGAGCTGTTTGAAAATTTTAGATGCTTCTTGAACTCATCGGAGATATACCAAGCAACTCATATCATTTTAAGAATGAATAAAATACAACCTTGAATTAAGTGATGCTTTAATGGACGGCCTTGCTCCCTCTGCCTTTTTTATTTATTTTTTAATTTATTCTGGAAGCCAGTTGCAACTTTCAAATGTTGCCCTTATTATATATAAATCCATTATTAATTTATTATTAGCTTATTTTTGCCACTAATGATCTGGGTGAAGACTTGCCTGTCAACTAATCCATGTCAAGGGAGATAAAAAAAAACTCCTCAAATTGATTTAAAGGCTACAGCTTCTAAATTGTGGGAGCAATGTGGGAGTTCAGAAGTTTCAGAAGCTCCAGAGACAGTTTAGAGGAATGGGTGATTTTAGTAAGAAGGGAAAGTGAATGTATTCCTTTACCACAGGGAAATGAAGAGCTGCATTAAGCAACTTATACTCTGGACTCAACAATACTTCCTGGAAGACCAAATGGGAGGAAAAAAACCAGGTTCACTAATTTCCATCTGGAAATAGCCTTCCTAATATTTAACTGAATGGAAAACTCACTGCCTCCAGGCTGCCTAGAGGTGTGATATTTTCAAGATGTTCTCTGAATTCTTATTCCTGTTGTGCTGAATAACATCAACACGATCCTCAAAGCAACAGCCTCCTATCCCACAAAATTTGTCTGATCTCACCTCTACAGAGAAACCTTTTTCAAGCCTTCATTTCTTCTGACTGTTCAAGAGTAGGTGAGAACAAACAACATTATGTTCATCAAGGACAAGGGGATGCACACAGGCAGTACCTTGACACACTTAAGCTGAAAATCCACTGTCCTGTTCACTTGACAAAAACTTATCACAGACAGATTGTAAGGGGTATAAGTAAAGGGACTGCACTGGGGTAATTCTGAGACAGCTGGTGAGTATATCCTGAGCCCTAAATATGAAACTATAGCACTGAGACAGATCTCTAGGGCTCCCAGACCATTTACAGACCCTGGACTACCCTTGACTTCACTATTTCAGGATCCTGGAAAACCAAGCAATTTAGAAGACAGCCAATGCCAAGATCCATTTTTAGAGTCTCCAAACTCTGCTGTTCCCTTCCAGGTGACCTCACCAGTCTTTCTATAATCTCCAACACTCCCATAGGTCCCCCAGAGATCATACTGGGATATGTTTACACTGCCTTTCACTTCTCTTTTCAAGACCTCGGCCATGTTTATTGATTTATGCTTTGTTTCACAGCACTGCTTTTCTGCTGAAGGTGACCCCATGTCTGCCAGACTGGAATGTTCTCTTTTGAGGCCATGCTCTAATGCCTGCCTGGCTCCTGTAAAACATCACTCTCTGAACAGCTCCTGATGGATGTTTTGGCCAAGAGTTCTGCTTATTACATGTCAAACATGGTTCGAAAATGAGCACAGACTGACTGCCTTGATGAGGGGAAACCGGGATTATGTCAAAGTTCTTTGTGTTCTAAAGGTCAACACATCAACTTCTTCAACAGGCTTTCCTATGGCTGTAATTGCAAATCTTTTACTTAAGGTAATCAAACAAATATATTTTGAAAAGCATGAGTTGGTGGAAAAAGATCTACTGAATTAGAATTAGGGAAATAGAACATTTTGGCTTCAGATCACAGGAAGAAATCAACTCTTGTCCTCAGAAACCAACTGATTTTGCCATTTCTCAGCTCTCCAGCTGCATAACAGCAACTGACAGGGCTCCACTGTAGCCAAGCTCTCAGAGAAGGAGCCCCTACAGATAAGCCCAGCAACTCATATTCAGACTCTTTATGTGTAGTATTTAAAATTGAGATAGTAACCTAAGTTTATTCATCTGGGTTCAACATTGTCCACAGTACTATCCAGCAGATGCCATACCACAACATCACCACACCACTATGTTCCAATATGTCCCACATACACCCATCTCATGGAGTTAATTCTCACTACTGAAGAGCTTCTCAGACTAACTCAAACTTTTCCTTCACTTATCCAAACCATTGCTGCTTATGCTACTACATTTAGAAAGAAAATAATTCCCTTCCCTGAATAACATATATTGTTTCCTGGAAGATGTTTATAGACATCAATCATATCTCCCCCAAGCTCTCCCTTTTCACACTACATAGTTTAGTTCCTCAGGTCTCTCCTCCTCCCTCTGTTTCTTTAATCCTTCCAGGGCATGGAATTATATGTATTTTTTCCTAGTTTTTCATATTTATCTGAAACTGTAGAGGACAAGAATCACACAGTATTTCTTAGTGCTACAAAGGAAAGCAGAGTAGCAAACAGTGCTAACAGTGTACATGTTTAGGATAGTCTGAATAACAAAAGGCAAGGTATTCTAGTGATATAAAACAGCACAGTCCTACAAACATGATACAAACTGTCTTGATATATATCAGCAGAAAATCTGGTCATCAATACATCTTCATATCCTCTCAAAATTTCATTATATGCTTTGCTAAGGATTGGGAGGAATTCATGAAGAATGACACTGTCTTATTTATAAATTATGGTAGAGAGGATAGACAGAAGAACAGGAAAATCCAATCTAGATTTTTTTTTTCTCAGGGGAAAAACCATAACACTGCATGATAGGATACAATGTTCCTATTGACACATGACTTCTAAAGTGATTAGAGCCAACACACTGCAATGCTGAGTCACACATGCCATCATGAGTGAGATCTATGTGGTTCTTCCCCTGATAAACTGAAGGATGCACCCATAAAAACAGTACTACTTCACAGGTTTGCTGGCAGCACTCCATGAAAGGCCACCTCTGGATGAGTACAGAGCGCTAGGAGGAAGCCAGGTAGACATTCAGGGGGAATGGAGCTGGCATGGATCACCAATTCCCAATCATTGCCCAATGCAGTTCTTCTCAGAAGCATTTGCTTTTCTTCATAAAAGGAAACGGAAACTTCAATCCCCTCCTATCATCAGAAATGTTTTCAGGATTTATTTCTACAGCCTGGAGAGCTGTTTAATCTCCAAAGAAGATAAAGTTTAATTCTTTCCTACATTTAATAACAGCCATAAACTGTCAGGATATTTTTGGAGTTTTGCATAAGCCAACTAGATCCAGACTCTGTTCTGAAGGCATTTCATTCTGCCATGAAGATCACTAATGAGCTCCAGTGTCTTTGTAGTCACCTGAAAGTTTACCAGAATTGTTTCTTGAATATCTATGACACCTGGAGATCTGGGCATCACTTTCCCAGCATGCCCGAGAATGTCACTATGTCTCTCTTTTCCTGAGAAAACACTCTCATTTTTCAGCTCCTGAGGCTGAAACACCAAACAAAATCTCACATAGAAGAATATGAAAATGAGACAAGACAGTAATACAGATAAAATTCTGTCATTCTGTGTAAAAGTAGGCTTCATCCTCTGCTGGAATAATGTGCTCAGGTTTAGCCACTAAAAAGGCCAAGCAGAAAGAGATGTGGCAGAGGCAGCAAAAGTAGATTAGATTATTATGCATTATTATACAGGGGGAAGAAAGTAATCCATTAGAAGGAAAATGAAAAGCTTTGGGATGATGAGGGGTAAAAAGTAAAAGAGAGAGACTAGACATATGAGAGAGCACTGCAGATAATATCTAGAAGGGCAATTACTGGTTCCCTTTCTCTATATTCTTTCCCATAACACAAGACCTGGAGGGCAATGTGCAATTAAGGGCCACCCATTGAAAACACACAAGAATGAAACGCTATTTAGCGTGTAATTAACCTGTGGAACTCACTCCCACATGGCATTCTGTGGACAAAGAGCTCAGACAGAGCCCAGGAAGGATTAGACACTACTAAGAAGTGGTAAGATAGCATTTCCCGTACCACCAGCTGGATAAAAATAAAATACAAAGAATATCAATCCTCCTGCTTTAGGGCCTCAGTTGTTCACTGTGATCAGCAGCAGGTAAAGCTCAGCAGGATGTCAAAGATGCAGTTCTGCCAATGAAAGCTTTAGTGCATGGCCCTTTCCTATGTGCCTCTTGTCACTTAGATGCTTATATGGCTCCTACAGTTCCAGTATGGGAGTTCATTACAATCAGTAACACATTCATCATCACAATAGCCTGAGAAGGTACAGGAGAACTTTTCTCCCTATTGTACAGTCTGTGAACAAAAAGGTTAGGGACATACTGGAGGTCAATACAAGAGAAGGGAGCAGAGCACTGCACTGCTCCGTCCATCCATCCTGAACATTGGACCCTCCTGCATTCCAGATCAAAGATAGCTGGGAAAGGAGACAGTAGTTCCATTTCCAAGTCCCTTTCAGACATAGATGTCCCAACACTAAGCATAACAGCAATTTATTTAAATAGCATCTGCAGCATGATCAACACAATCATTTGCATCAGCCAAACCATGACCACTGTTCCAGGGACCCAGCCCTCGGGTCAGGGTTTCTCTGACCTTGTTGACATCCAGCACAAGCTCAGCAGTTGGTTTGTCCTTTGGAATGAATTCTAGCTGGCAGTGCTGGATGGCATAATGTCTCGTAGCATGCAATGTTTCCCTCCTACTGTGATTTATCCATATTTAGTACATGCAGCCCATTTAGGGTCAGGCCACGAAGTTGCTGCATGTTTAATTTACCTAAGCAGTCCCAGCCAGTCCAATACAACTACTCTCATGGTTGCACAATAAACCAATATTTTAAAAGGACAGATGTACAGAAACCGTGACTTTCCTCCATGTGGAGATAAATCACATGTCTTTTTTTTACAAATGGTTGTATATGCACTCTGTGTCACTTTTTACATTATCATTTATTTTTAATATATTTAACTAATAGTCATTTATCAGTCAATCTCTGATGATAAATACAGTACTTCTTCAACACTGATAATTCTTTTATTTTTTCTTCTTTTTTTTTTTTAACCTTTTCTTTCCATGGAGCAGTTTTGCCCTGAGATGAAAATGTAAAAGTCCACCACAATCTTCACTGTCCTGTTTGAAATGAGTCCTGTTTGAAGCTGTGATACAATGAATGCACAGGTCATTTTGAGAATAAAACATAAAGACACACTAGCCATGAAAGTTTTATTTCCTTCACAAGTGATAAGCATGTCTGAAGGAAAGACTTTTTTTTTTTCTTTTTTTTTTTTGCTACCTTTGGCCTGCTGTGGAACACTTGCTAAAAAATGTTCCTTGATTCTAATCTCCAACTGGTGTTTCACTTATCTTGAACTCTTAAATGTCACCAGCTTTCAACTGGTGCTGTGAAAAGACCCAACTTACATATCTATAAATGAAAGAGCTCTATTTTAAACAAGTTTCTTTCTTCCTTCCTCTCTGCCTTTTTTCCTTCCTTCTCTTTCTTCCTTTCTACCTTCCTTTTTTCTTCCCTCTCTCCTTAATTTCTTTCTTTATTCTGGTACTGCATTTCTGCTTTGATTTTGACTTTTGACACAAAAAAAAAAAAGGCAAGAGGAGAAGCTATAAATTATACAGAATAAGACTACTCTTAATTAGTCTAAGTTCACATTAAATTAACAAATTTTCCTTTAATTTGATACAGCACAAATTTTTAACCAAATTTAGCTTTTAAGAGGTTCTTCTACTTCACCAGGGCCACAACTAATTTTCTGAGCTGGATAGTGGATCCTGAAGAGATGCCAACACCACCCTGCATAGTTGAGGAAATACAAAGGTGTGGAATGGGAAGGGAAAAGAGGATGCTCACAAAGATTGGGAATGAACAGATTTCATGTCACCTGTTCCAACCTGCAGCTCTATATTAAAATGTTACCATAAACCAAAAGACATCGTCACTTTGATTGCACAGTCGTGAATATGACATAACTTCATTGCACAGTAGATTTCCACAAGGCCCCATTCCAAAGTCAAGTAATGCAGGGGATTGGGAAACTCTTCACAGGGAAGCATCAAACAACCAAGTGTCCAGCTCAGGATGTTACTGACAAAGATCAGTAGAAAATTGTTTCATTAAAGGGATCTTGTTACTAATTAGTAGATTAAAAATCTAATCAGTCACATTCTACAACAAACGCCACAGGGAGATCACTGACAAATGCAAGTTACAGATTTCTTGATCATTGGCTCAACGGGCACAAGAGATGCAAAGTTGAGTTGTGCAGCTGGGCAGAAGGATACAAGGATAATGTTGATGTTGCCCCTTTGAGAAAAAAAGGACTCAACTTCCATGTTCAGCAAGACTGCCAGAAAATGTCAGTGCTTTGCATTATTCCTTAATCTGAGTCATCATTAGATTATTGACTCTGAAGTTGACACTTCAAAAAGTAATCTCGTTGTTTAACAAGTCATTGAAGCACAGCACCAGTGAGCCAACATATCATAAGAAGATAATGATATGGGTAATTCTCACCTTTCTGCTACTGTCTTATCCCTTAGATCTAAACAGTGGACACATTTCGTATAACACTGCTCATCTGAGCATATCAAAGGGCTTTATAGATGTTCATTATAAGTAATTACCAGGCAGCACATGGATAATTTACAGGGTGGTAGAAGTGAAATTTCTACTGCCCTCTCAGTTTTTTTCTCTGCTCTGCAGTTTTCACACTTTTTTTTTCCTTGTTACCCGTCTCTTTCTCACCACTGTAAATTAGGAATGTCAGTAATTTGAATATTTTCCTAAATCACATCTGTAGGTGCCTATATCAACAAATATATATCTAGCCCTAAATTTGGAAGCAAATCTAAAGCAGCAGCCTAAGGCAGAGATCCCCTCCCAGAACCAGCCATGCTAGTGGAAGAGTTTCTGCCTCCAGATGCTTTTTTTTACCTAACACTAACTCCATCAGCACTAACTTAGCTTTTTATCCAGGTAAAACGTAATGGTAACCAGTAAGGAGGTGTGAGCTGCAAGGCAGTAAGTGGGAGAGAATCTGACTCTAAAATACACCCCACTAATATCCTAAGAAAGCAGAGAAATTAACAGACCTGAACTCATCAAATTCAGTGAGAGTCACTTCTCAATGTGTCTCATAAAGACAAATACAGTTTAAGGAGGTGAAGATCCTTCATTGATCAACAGAGGAGAAGAAACCTTTTATTTTCAAATTTGGTGGGGTTTTCTCCTCCCTTTTCTGCAGATTTTACACAACTCTGTTCACTCAATCTTTTCCTCAGCCAGCTTTGGGATTCCAAGTCCCAGGGCAGTCTACATTTAACAGTCATGAGCATTTAAAACGTAACTGCAAATTGTCATAATTGTCATTTTGAGCAGAGGCTGGGATTTCTGGGGTTTGTTTCTTTTTTTTTTTTTTTTCCCTACAGGATCTTAATTACCTTTCTCATCACAGATTTTAAAATAGAGTTGATGCTTGGGAGAATGTAATACTTGAATAAGAAAAGAATGGTGACCACTCACAGATACTCAGAAGAGAAAGCGATTCAAAGGAGCAGAACTAGAAAGGTGTGGCAAATGGCTAAAGGTGTGACACAAAGCCCAGTAAAGCACAAAGCTGAACACAAAGGAGGAAGAAAAAAATACAGCAGCTGTCTACCGAGCTAATATGAAAAGGTTGAAAAGTTAAATAATCAGAAAGGAAAAAAGAGAAAGAGCTTTCATGGCAGGAAAAAGAAAGGGCAAAAGAGAAAGAAACAGCACAATGACAACATAGTCTTATACACACAGAGGAAAAAAGACTTATCCAATGAAAGAACATACGGACAAAGAAAAATAACCCCAAACACAGATGGATTTCCAAGGCAACACACATAAACCAAACAAAAAATAAAGACAAATAAATTAATTTAAAATCTCCACAAAAGAATTTAAACTCTAAAATGTATTGGGGAAAAAAGCAAATAACCTTTTCCAGTGCAGCAAAAATGTTCATTTTCTAAAAAGGCCTTTTTCCAACATAAGTTTTCCCATTCAGCTAATGTCATCCAGTTCCAGTTATGTATTCCAGGCCCCTAGGGCAAAACATAATCTGTCTGTGTTTGAAATGAGAACATGTTTGTTCAGACCTTAGGCCAACAGCAACCGAGGGATCCATCAGTGCTCTGGAGAAAAGAAACAGGAAGGGAACAGTAGGGGAACATTTGAGCATGCTTTGAACATCAGATAGTGCCCGAGCAGTCAAGGATACCTGAGCCAAATTGTCACTTTTAATACCCATAACTCATCATGGCACCCTCAATATATTTCAGAACAACTCCTTCCATGCCAGCTGCTACAACAGCTTCCCCAATATGCAGCCATGTGGGAGCTGCAATGTGCTCTCTGTAGAGCCCTTCCAGGGTTTCCAGGTCTTTAGGAAACTGTTCTCCAGCAGACCAGTCAACTCCCTGCAGTAAGGAATTCATAAGCATGGGACAGTAAAAGTTCATTGTTTCAGGGCAGCTCATGGAAGGCTTCACCCAGGTGGGACTGCCAGTGATGTCTCCTCAATTACTGTAGAAACAGGAACAGAGTACACTGTACTATACACTATATCATTCCAGAGCTCTGAGCCCAGCCCAGGCTCTTTTTCTCTAGGTACCACAGCTGTGATTAGATGGAAGCATCAGTCTGTAATCAGAGCTGCAAAATGGATGGATCAATACAGCTATCAGTGATTAACGTTACTGTAACTGCCTGGTACATTTTTTATTTATTGGAGCAGGCAAGCCAAGATGCCTGGGGATAAGCAGTTTCTAGCATGGAGAGACCTAGGAGAAAAGGGAGAAAAGCAGTAGTTCATATTGGAGACTACCCCTTTTCCCTCCCTTTGTTGCTCTCACAGCCTGGAGGCACATGAGCACGTGTGCATCACATACTGCTACAGAAACATCTGATTCCTAGCAGAGACCAGTTGGTACATTAGGGTAAAGCATCTCTCCTTCACCTTTGAAGGCAGAGATAGAACAAGTTTTCCCATGTGGATTTTTATTTGTTTCAGACCTGTATTTTCTCTCCCTTCACCCAAAGGAGTTTTCATGACCAAAAGAACTGGCAATGTCACAGGCCAGGATTTAGTAGAAACGAGAATTCCTCCAGGGGCAGAACTGGAGAAAACAGATATAAATCAAAGACTTGGATGCATTAGCAGAGCTACGTGAAAAGGCTATGATGAGAATGGCTAGAAATATCCAAGTTGAGGAGAAAAAGAGCTGAGGAGAGTTCTGTAGAGGCCTGTGACCAGCAGAAGTTGCCATTCAGAACCATGAGGCAGAAAATTGCTGTGGCCTCTGACCAGCAATACCACAACTTCTATTCACCTTCATAAAAACCAGGAAAAACACCCAGGGTTTCAATAATGAAACAAACACCTTACAGCAAGTGCTGATTTTTAAAATAGGGTTCTAGCTGTACAATCTATTCCAGTTGGTTTTGCTCTGCTGGTATTAGCTGTTTCCTGAGGCATGATTGCTTCCAGTTTTGGAATACATTAGTGTTCAGCTCAGCTCCAGGCATCATTCTAAAGGAGAGAGGCAGGGTGAATTTTTAAAAGAGCCCGATAGTAGTGTTATTTTTACACAAGCATTTACTATTCTTTCTTACTGGAACACCTCCCTGCTGGTACTGCCGATCCGAGTCAGCCCTCACCCTGAAGGGCACTTCACTTCTAGTTTGCACTTCACATATAGCTGTAAGAGCTCAACCATGAAAGGAAGCAGTAGGCACATCCTATACCCCAGCTGTAGCTCCACGCCTCTCCAATACTTCACCCAGCTGGAGAAGTTTAGCTTCACTGTGCCCTGACTGATTTATCCCAAGTTCAGGCAAGCTCAGCACGAGCCATCTCGGTCCCAATAATGAGGTCACAGGGAACCATTTAGGAGGCTGTCATTAGTGAAAATACATAACCTTTGAGTTCTTGGAGGTAATTTCATCTCTGTTTCCACAGCTGATAGAGTCTATTGTGTACTGACTTGCAGAAATTACTGCAGGATATTTCAAGTCAATCTCAGCTAAGCCTGATAACTCCCCCCACCTCCACTCCCTTATTCATAGCCAACAACTGGACATTGCAAGTCAATGACCATCGACAATATGACACATGGATCTACAGACCCAGCAAGTCTAATATCAACAGAACTGACAGTGCTGGATCCTGGCTATCATCAAAGGATAGACAAATGTTCCAGCTGCCAATAGCTGTGCCCTTGCATTGACCTTAACTGAAGTACCCTTGGCCTAAGGGAGCAATAGAGATCAATTAAAATTCTTTGAAGTGCCAAATTCTGCATACCTTTCAGCAGCCCCCTGTTCTCATTCCTCTGCTGCAGGTGGGCCACTAATCAGAAACCCTTTTATACATGTTTGTACGGCAAACAGCTAAAGCTTTGAGGAATTAACAAGATAGTAGGGTTTTTTTGTTTGCTGATAGAATCAGGGATCTCACCTCCTTTTCAAAGCCTACACGGCTAAATGTGTGAAATCTTTCATTGATTCTGCAGTTTCCTTTTCCAATCTTGTTTGCAAAAAGATCTTGAAATTTATCCAGCACTTGAAGAGGGCATTTACAGTTGTAGCTTTTGCCTACTCTCAGCATCCATCCTCCACAAGAACAGCTTCTCCTTGGAGTCAAAGAGGACATATGATACTTTCCCAGAGGCAAGTTTGCAGTAAGGATCTGCTCAGAGGAGAGAAGTGGAGACTCTGTGAAAGTGTGTTCCAGCTGTTCTGCTTAAATGTCCCTTCAGGGTACACTTCAGCTGACTGAGAATCTCTGGCCAGACCCTGGCTAACCCCAGGATCTAGTGCTACCATAGACAGAAGTTAAGCACAGCTGAGAATCAAGCCTTATGTCCCAATACAGATCACCCCTGCTACTTTTTAAACCCACATGTGCATTAGTACTGAATGCAGACTGCTTGAAACGATCAGAAAACAACAGATCATTTCCTACAGCCCACCCAAGAGCTGCACAACAGCAAGTCTGAATTAATGTGGACCTGGGCTGCAACTGAGACTAGTCTTGAAGCACAAGGATCCCAGCATTGGCTCTAATGCTTCAAACTATGAAACCTCCATAATTCACTTTGTAGACTCGCAAATTATTTTTTCAGCCACAGGAAGCACTAAAGCACTGTCTTACTCCCTTTAGCTTCCAAGTGTCAGACTCAGAGTAGGGAGCAGAACATCAGAGCACTGCAGTGTAGACTGGGCAATGGGACAAAATGCAAAGTGAGAAGAAATCTGCTCAAAATAACAGTAATAAATCTGAAAAGCACTGATTTTCTGTCTACACAGTTGGTGGTATTGACAAACTGCATCTCCTTTGCTTTTTCCACAATTACCATCAACCAGACTTCTGGAAGCAATAAAAACTCTTTATCTGCTATCAGTATACACTGAGATTTGAAATTACTTTCGATGACAAAATGCAGGTTTAAGTGCTCTCACTGGCATATAGTAGGTCTGAGACATTAGCATCAAGAGATGCTGTGAATGTGTCATGGACCTTCATTGCTCTCAGAATAGCAGGTGATCTCTGCTGAAAGGGCACTGATTTGCTGGGTAGAACCTCAGCTTAAAAGGGACAAAGTATCCCCAAGTTTGAGAATGGCTTCTTTCTTCATTACAAGCTCTTCACTCATCTTCACAGACAGTTCTGTAACTAATGACTGCAACAGGCTCACCAGAGACTCTGCAGAACTCTGTGCTTTAGCATAACAGCAACTGCTCATTGCTGAGTGGTGATTATCTTGTCACACCAGCGTTTCCTTCTCCTAGGCTGAGATGGTTAAGTTATCTGGAGAATGCCTAAAACACACATTTTTGAGAGGGAACTGCGAGGTGATGGATTATGGGAGGCTGCCAACACAGGCACAGGAGCCATTAGGACTGACTGAGGTCTGATTACAGTTTTGCATAGCGTAAGGGCACATCTGAAGAGGTGTAATTTAAAGGCTCATTGCTTGCTTCCTACTCAACGTTTTGAGAGAAGGAAAAACTGCTGGAGTCTGGTTCATTTGAAATCACCTGTTTGTGTTCTACTGTGGAATAGTCTACAAAACCTCATGAAATACTAAGCAAGGAAAATGCTTGGCTCATTCTGAATTACTTCAAAGTGATCAGCCAGCAATTGAAAAGTAGAGTTGGAATTGCTGGAACATTCCCTGATATTTGCTTTTTGTAACTCTCCTAAAGTAGAAAGCCTGCATTTCATTACTCTCACTTTCCTGAAGAGAAGTAGCTATTTTCTTATGCATTTCCTTATGCCATTTATTTTCTGCCCTGTAAAGTTACTGCTAGTGCATGCATGTCTTGCAATACAGGATCTCTATAAACCAAGAGCTGGTTTAGGAAAATGAGTGTCACCTTCTGCCACTGAGAGATTTAGGTTGGAAAGAAGCACGTTTTATTTCCATAACGACTGTTGTTTCTGGCTCTGCTCTATTACTTAGCAGCAAACCCATTCAGCCACAGCAGTTAGGGCTGGCAGGGCACGTTTGTCCTTTTAATTCAGATGCCAGCTCTACTCTGACCCAGAGAAAGAGCCAAACAGCTGATTGAGACTTTCTCAGTTTTCACACGTGTCAGCCAGCAGGCCCTTTAGTTTAGCAATATATCATGAGGCAGGGAAAGATTTTGGTTTTGCCTTGAAAATGCAATTCCTCACCAGGTAGTGATGAGGGCTTGGGGTGGCTTTGAGGTGTTTGCTTTGTGTTTTTACCAGTGGAGCTCTTGTTTAAAAGAGACGACTTTTATTCTGACTAGCTTCCACATTCCAGTGCCAAACAGCATCCACTCTGACAGCATCACTTTCTTTTTTTCCTGCCAGGATCTACCTGCCAGCCTCTGTCATGTTGCTGTTCATATTCTTGTCTTTCTAATCCCTGAGTCCCTTTCTTGATTCACTACTGTCAGACACCTTGAGCAGGAAGAAACAGACCTCCTAAAAAGACTTCAAACTATAAACATACCCACAGTCAGGTCATCAGTAAAAATACTGCACCAAATAAAAGAAAACTGTCTTTGGGCATGGTGAGCTCTGCAGTCGTCAATTAAAAGGTGCTCTGAGTACCCTGAGCCAGCATATTTCACATGCAGACACACAGCATCATACATTTGCCAGAGAAAATCTGTGTTTGCATAAGCAAAGCAGAAAAAGGCCCAAACTTTGTGATCATTTGTAAATTCAGTGAGCACTTTAAATCCTCTTTGGGGCGATTAGGACACTAACAAGGCTCTTTTCATCCTGCTCAGTTCATTTTGTCTTTCTCTGATTCAAAATCCAGCCCAGGAATCTGGAAGCATTTGCTCTCTTCCCCACCAGCCCAGTATAAAGCCAGGCTCTTTTCCTTTCCATCAGAGGAAAGGCAGTTTCACAGTCAAGATACTGATATCTTATCTTCTACACCAGGTAACGTGAATTTTGCCTTGCAGCAGGAGCTGGTCCTCAGAGGTGATCAGGAGCTGGCAGTAGCCTGGTCCACAGCAGAGGTGCTGGCCCTACCTGTTGTCCATGCTGCAAAGCTGGTTCTGCAGTGACAGCCTTGGGAATACACAGTCTTCAGTTTTCTTGCCTGGTGAGCACCTTTCATCAGCAGGATATATTCTAGCAGTTACAAAAGGGGGCAAAAAGGACTACTGGATTTAGAGTAAGAGTTTAGGTTTAGAGCCTTTTTTGGTTATTGGGACCTGGGAGGTTGGCTTTTTTTTTCCTTCATGAAACAGTGATTCTTTCGTTATTTTAAAACTCTAGGCTTCTTGGCTGCTGGAGGTGGCTGACTAATGTGATGAGAAAGGAGGAGTGAGAAGGTATTTTAAGGGTGTCATTAAAAAAACCCCAAACTTTAAAAAATATGCTGTGATTGAAATCATGCAAGTCCTGCTGAGATCAAGTGGAACATGTGTCTAAAGAGATTACATTTAGGGGAGAAAGGAATAATAAAATTAAAATAATTTCATATGGGGTAACATCTTCCTTAAAAGAAAAAAAAAACCAACTAAACAAAAGTAAAACAAAAAGTCTGGGAGCCACACAGGAAACATGAAGCATTTTCACAGCAATTCCCTTGGAAGTTGGTTACTTTCCTGAGACTCTTAATTAATTATACATGCTACTGAAGAAATATCATGTGGCTTTGAATAAAATAAAATCCAAATTTTCAAATGAAAGAGAGATAGGGAGAGGGAAGACGAAATGATTTTGTTAATTCAAGTTTGAACTAATTTCACTTTAATCAGAAGCTGACAGGAAAATGGTAAGCCCAGCTGCTTGTCACATTCAGCAGAGATGTCCCCACTGTCTTTAACTGATAAAACATTTCACTGCTGACCTCCAGTGGGAGCAGAACATTGCCTTTAATGCTGTTGAGTGCAATTTCCACAGATCTCAGTACTTATTATAATCTGCTCCATGGTCATCTCTCCATTAGCCTGAACAAATGGGATTTTTGCGAGTCTAAATACTTTTTTTTTTTTTTAGGGCAGTAGGAATATCTGGTTCCTTGAGCTGCAATAACAACTATGACAAGGCAAGTCTGGGTATATCTGGGTTAAAAAAAGACTTTTGGGTTACCAAAACAAAGGTGAAAAATCTTGTCAGTTACAGCAATATCAGATTTCAGCTTTACAAATCTCAAGTGTTCTGATCCGTGACCCTGAGTCATGTATAGAGTTCACAGAAACCACGTTCATCCTCTCTATGGCCCCTTCTTTAGACCTTCTAGGATGTGGCCCACAGCTGGGGTTCATTTATTGTTTTATTTGGATTTCTCCAATAAAAAAACTCCAAGCCCTGGTTGCCCTTGACTCCAGTTATCAAAACAAAAATAGAACCGCAGCATATCCCAAGAGCCCAAAGGGTACAGGTCCTCCAAGCAAAACATAAGGCTCATCACAGAAGCAATCTCCTCCCTTCCACACAAGCAGATGTGCTCTGGGTCTTGTGTTCTGACAGTGAGCCATGATCCCAGCTACTCTGGACCAAGGATGGGAATGTATTTCACTGCCAAGGACCTTTCATAGAGAAGGCTTTTCAGAGAAGCTCAGATGCCTCCACTGAGCAGAGCTCAGGTAATAAAGAGTGTCTCTCTCTTTTCTCGAGTAGGACATTTCAAACAACTTAAGACTTCAAGTGAGAGTCAACCTTGCAATTGAATTTGAATACTAGAGGCACTTGGGGTCCTGCAGCACACATGGTACAGGCTGCCATGGAAAGGGATACCCTCTGCACCAATGTTGGCCACATTCTTTGACCACATATTGATGGCCTGGGAGATGCCCATCAGCAAGGTCCCAATGAAGAGAAAAAACCCCCAAATGAATAACAAATCATCACAATAGCCATCTTTAAATCAAAAAGAAATGGTATATAGCACCTCTCAATGTGCTGCTATGGGTTCATATACCAACACCAATATCCTTGTGATACTGAGCAATTGTGCTTTAGATGATAAAGACACCATCTCTTCATGTCTTCCAGTCCTTCCCATTTATACCAGGGCACTCTATCATCTGCCTTTATACTGTCAGACACTTTTTACTTAGGGGTAATAGGTCAGTTGTTTTCTCACACAACACCAGCTCCATTGCAGGCCTGCTGGATTTTCAAGCAAACATCCCTGAGACTCATCTCAGACTCACAAGGATATTACAGACATCCTTCAAATTCCTCATTAACCTCCCATTTACTGTCATGCCTGTAAATGACAGGTTATAATTTATGACTATTTTGTTGATTAGTACTGGCAAATCTTTTCGTCTCTCCACTTTTTGGATCCCCCCTCCATCTGTGCTCTCGTGTTGTACCCATAAGTCGTGAGCTCCTTGGGGAAGAAACAGCCCTTCTGTTCCAAGTTTGCACGTTGCTAACACAGCAGGGTCCCAGTTCACAACTCTAAGATGCTGCAGATATGACTAAGAGCAATGACAACAGCAAGTACAACCCATTTCTACTCCTGCTCACTTGCATCTGGACTAAGTATGTAGCTGGCATGATTGTCCAAATCTCATTTTACAGGAATCCTAGGGGCAAGAGTCATCTCTCATCTGCAGAGACAAGATCTCTGCCCATTTCCCCATGGCAGCAGACCCCAGCTGCTCTTCACCAGTTGAAGACCAGATGTGCCCCTGGCCTGATGCCAGTTGGCAACTGTTATGTCTCTCTAAAATACGGGCACAGAAAAAAAGCCAGGTTAAAACAACAGTGATTCTCTAGAACCAACTAGATATAGAGCTGTTGGATATGAACAGTCATGTAACGAAGGATGGACTGAAACCACCAATTAACCTCAAGTAGGTCAAAGAGCACTGCAGGCTAACACATCCTAGTCACAGATGACAGGGGTGACTTTAAAGCAATGGCCTAAAAGAGGAAATCATTATACCACATGCCTAAACTCCTGTATCAATCTGCCTTCAGAATTACGTAGTTTAGACTCTTTGTTTTTTCAAGCCATATTTCCATGCAGAGCACTGTGACTTGCTGTGGCAGCCCAGACCTGACATCAGCTAAATTTCTCTTTCAAATGTGTACAGAGTTATGTGTTGCAGAGTAGAACCCCCACTTCGTTTTCATCAATTATTAAGAACATTGCTGCTTTAATTTTCTTCTGACTCTCCATATAAATGGCTTGTCTGTATTATTGTTGCTTGGCAAAAATCTGCAATATGTAATGTTCTGTCTTAATTAATACCTCTGAATTTGGATATTTGCAGGTACATATAAAGTTTTCCTGACCAGATTCATGTTGGCAAAGTAGTTTCTCCTTACAAAAACACTTCAGTCTTCTGGTTTTAGAATAACTTTTCCCTCTCCCATTTTTGATTTTCTCATTAAAGGTATGTGCTATAAACTGGAGCTCACTGAGGCTTTGTTACCAACAGCTTTTTAACCAGTGATAAACCAATGTTTTCCCCCTTTCTATTTTGGTCAATGGACCAACATTTAAATTCACACCATGGGGTTTGTCTGCCTGTCACTTGTGAATCCACCTCCAGTCTCGTCACTCAGGTCAGATTTACACCGGTCTCACCATGCATGTGACAATGACAGGCCAGTCACAGAAAGAATGATGACAATCTCTCTAGGTGAAGATACAGTAACACACAGAGGAAATTGTTCATAGACAGTCAAAAACAAATGAGTTCACTCCAAACCAGAAACAATAAGCCAAAACACTATTTTCTCTTCCCATTTACAGTACGAATAGAAGATTGACAAATGCCCTGATGTCTGGCTCTATGATACTAAGAAGATTTCTTCTTCTCCCTCAAAGGGAGCATGGAGACAATCTCTGTCAAATGTTTGTGAAAACCACAAGCCAGATTTACATCTGTAGAGTACACAGCCTCATGCACACTTCCTGAAGGCTCCTTCTGCCTTTCTTTCACATTCTGGTGTCTTCCTCCCAGGTTATCCCCAGGAATTCTGGACCTGTCAATAAGAGGTTTTGCTTCACCGTGCTTGGCCCCTATCTTATGGCTCTTGAACAGTTGATAAAGGTTTCCTGAGAGAGATGAAGAAGGTTAAGGGTCTCATAGAGACCATGATGCACAAGATGTGTGCTTTGCTTCCCACTGCTCAAGAGAGGTAAAAAAGAAGTCAGGGAAAATCTGAAGATGGACTGCATCTGTTGGAGAACAGAAGTGCAATGGTGATTTACAGCCACTTTTACTAAAGAATCCTACACTTCCACTTCTAACACAGGATCAAGATATTAACAATTAGGCAAGAGATGCCTGAGGACAGAAGCACCCATCTTGCAACAGCTGATAGAACTCAGGTGTAGGCTGTCACTACCTTCTCTTGCTCAAAGAACCCTTTTCAGCTCACCAAAGTAAAATAGCATTAGGACTAACACAGAGACATATTTTGATGATTCTGTTCTGTATTTCTTTCACTGTCTAACAAAAGAGATGTTACTTCAAATGTATTCTCTACTTATCAGCCTGGGCTCTTGTTTCACACAGGGTTTTGCAGACACTATACTTAAGGAGTCAGAGTATGATGGAGTGCCAGCTAATGCTTGAATAAAACAGTTTCTGAATTGTAAAGATGAAAAGGAGAAAAAGAAAAAATATGTCTTGTAGAGATATGGCAAACTTTATTCTCAAAGTGGCACAGTTCCTTCTGGGAAGCAGCTAGAATCCATTTGAAAAAAACTTCCATCTGTGTTGCTCAGAAGAGGAAGGGGTTGCTACTCCAGCTTTTCTCTACAGGCATTAGGTCACATACAGGGAAGGCAAGGAAAATATATATCACTTGGAACTTGAACCAACGCTCCACATATTCACTCATAGCTTACTGCATCCTGCCTTCTCCACGCAGAGGATCCCTTAAACCATCCCCTGTTTATATGTCTAGACTGGGGTGGGAAAGTGGCAAAAGAAACTCACAGGTATGCATGATAAGGGACTGGACACACTCTTCTTCAGCAAACCCTATGCTATTTCACAAAAACTCACAGCACTTCCAACTTGATCAGTGTGTAGCTCATACCTCTGCAGACACTTCTTTCCCCTACTACATTTTGCTATGGGAAATCCTACGCCAAAGGCAGTCATGCTGACCACCAGTTAATGTGATTAACTGTACAAGCAGTAAGTGACAGATGTTGTGTCTAAAAAGCAACAGGAGTTTGGCATGGGAATATCTCTTACAATCTGCAAATACACATATGAGCAGGTCAGCTCATGTGAGTATGAAAGAAATAAAGAAGTACTCCACTGAACCATAGCTTGTTCTACAGTAACCCCACAAGCTATGGAAAAAAAAATAAACCCCAAAATTAATTTAAAAAAGTTACATAAAATTCCAGGAAGTGCACTGGAACTCATTTTTAACGTTAGCTCTTGCTTTTCAAGACATAGCAACTGTGGGAATCTGTGTGGCAGCTTGGATTACACAGAGCCTCTGTGGACTGGTGGGCAAGGGACTAGTGATGAGGTGAGAAGTGCTGGAAGGTTCATCACAGAGCTCTGCAAGCCATCACATGGACAGAACACATCCAGAGATGTACTTAATCTCCATGGCTATGTGTGTGAGTGTGTAGGAAACCATCACACTAATATATCAGTTAATACAAAGGGTGGTTAAAGATAGTGGATTAGCAACCCAGAGCAGAAACCCTGGCACTACTGCAGTCTCAGAGGAAAATCACAGTGACTCCTTAGGGTGAGGTTTTTCTCTCAGTCAAGGCTGTGAGCTAGTTTCTTTCAGATCAAAAAAAAGAACTGGCTGTGGAAGGTGAAGTTTTGTCAGCCTTTGCAAGTAAGACACAGTTGAGTTATGGGGCCCTTATGAGCCATGATATGCTGGCTGAGCAGCACCAGTTTTGTTTGACCTGAATTTTTAGCAAATAAATGTGACTCAATTTTTATTTATTTATTTTTTTTGCCACTTAAGTGAAAAACCTAATCTCTGATCAGTTTTGCAGAAATTGGATCACAATGGTAGATTGTGCAAAAGGCCATGAAATCGACAAAACCACAAATGAGAACATACAGTACATCTAATAAAAAATCTTATTCTCGTTCATGTTACTGCTAAATCTTCTGTCTCTTTTTATTTAGTGGAGGGGATAGAGAGCCTTCCAGGCTAGAGGTCACCCATCTTTTAACTTGGTACATTTCTAATGGGGAGAAAAAAAGAGTAAAGGCATAAAGAACAGAAAAGAAAAAAGAAAACAAAAGACAGGCATATCCCTCAGCCTTTTGTTTCCATAACATCCACTGATATTTCACTAGTTCTGTGGTTTTTCACCAGCATTTAGAAAGTCATTGAAAAATGTTAATGGTCTGGTGGCAAAGCAGCCATTGGGAATGAAGAATGAGCCAGCGATGGAATGAGGGTGTGCAGCTAATGATTTCCTACACGAGCTGATTAAACATTGCACTTCCATCTCTTGCCACCTAATTCCCTCCACCGCTGATTTATGGAAAAAGCCCCTCCGTGTATGGCTCCTGCAGTTTTATTAGCCAGTAACAATTTAGCACCACAAGAGGCTTTTCCCAGCTTCTAATTTTCTTATAATGAAGAAGAAAAGGGGATGGGAAAAAAAAAATCATTGCAGCATCTTTGCTTAAAGGGTAAGGGAAAGGAAGAGAGGAAAGTTAGTGCAAAAATCTAATAGAAATATCAAGGAGGGCACAAGGTTCAGCACTTGGGATCCTGTTTATGATAAGAGGATCATTACTTCACAGAAATCATTATCCTTTTCAAGGCACAGAAGAAGACAAGTACAAGTTCCTATAAATGGAATCTGTCTGGTACTATTTCAGTGGGTTTAAAAATAGCTCAACACCTCATTTTCCCTAATACAGCAGAGCCTGCTACTAGGCCCTTTCCAGTAAAAGATTCACGACATTTCTTGAAAAACTAAGTGGAGAGGATAGAGGAAGTCTGCTATAGTTCTTTTTATGATTTTTGACTTTGTCTTTTTCACCACTAGGCTGAGTTCTAGAAAGCGGGGCACAAAGGCAGGACACTGTACCTAGCTAGCTGTGGTCCCTGGAGAAGGAGAACAGACATGGAATATCCTTTGCATGAGAGGCTGTGTCATTGCTCACAAAGCTACTGGGGGAAAAGCTGCAATCAACAACCACTGTGATCTCCCTGCAATTCCAGGCTGGGGAAAGAGATTTTTAGCAGTGGAACTCGGTAGAAAATGAGTCACCACAAGTTTCTACCCTCTGGGAGGAACTAGCAGTGCATCAGAAAGGAGTTCACAGTGGTCTAGATGCTATTTACCCCAGCAAACCATTTGGCTCCCTAAAGCCAGATGATTAATCTAAGATGGTCAGTTAGGCATCCTGTATTTTAAACATAAAGCTTGATCCTATCCCAGGTTGGATACTTCTGCTGATCTCAGTGAATCCAGCACTTGGACACCTCAGTGTACTCAGAGGGCAGATCTCCCTTCACTTTCCTTTGGTTGGGTGGGTTTTCTGCTGGCCTGACAGGCTGAAGCGGTTGTGAGAACAAGACAAAAGACAGAGCCAGTGAAGGAGGAGAGGCAGAGATGTGTAGCCAGGAGTGGGGCAGTAGTTTAGATTGGAAACCATTTAGGTAGGAGTTATAATGTATCTCAGGAATGCAGGAAATGACATACTAGATCAAACCCATACATAGCCTATCTCTGACATCAATCAGACAGGCATTTTAGAGGGAAATACAAGATATTGCCTTTAGCAGAAGATTATTTAATCTGCCCTGCTGCTTTTTTTCCCTTTCACTCCATCACTGGCAGTCAGGGTTTCCACTTTAAAAAAAAAATCACTGCACATTGCACACAAATTTTACACATTACTTGTAAAAGCTTAGTATTCTTGTTATGCAAATCTTAATGTTCACCATGTGAAAATTTTAAAGGCACTGCTGTGAAGTTTTTAGTGAAAAGTTACTTCCCCAAACCGAAAGATGCATTTTGTTTAGGTCACTCTATCACTATTGCAATGGAGCAGACTTCTATTGAGTCGGTTAGGATTCAAGCTCCATATTGGTATGATGGATTGATGGACAAGAGCTGATGGAAGGTTTCTGAGAAATTAGTGTAAAATTGAATCACAGTACCTAAGGAGTGGTCAGAGAAAGGAGGGAGAAGAGGCAGAGCTGGTGAGAGCACAGACTGGAAAGCTGGGCTGGATGTACTCACTGGTCCCAAGACATAGCAGACAGGTTTTTACTGGCTTCTGTGAGGGCATGGCACATCCCAAACCCTTCCTTGGCTCAGGAAGCCTAGCTTTGATCGGTTATGCAAGGAACACAGGGGCCAGGTCAGATTTTCCTGGCCACCTCCTGTCCCAGGCAACTGCTGTGCTGCCTGTGCCTCATTTAAAGGCATGGATTTTAGATTCTGTAGCATCTGAAAAGATAAACTCATCAGAAACCAATCAACCTTTTTGTTGCATTCCAGTACAACAAAAAATAATCAGCATTCACATACAAGCAAATTTATAGAACCAAACTGAGTCTTGGTTTAGACTGTGCCAACTGAGGACTTCTTTCCTAAGCTTTCCAATTTCTTGGAGAAAGCCTTTTTTATCTGGACTGCACCCAGTACAATGACTTCATCTTGGTCAGGGTTTTAACTGCCATGCTATAACAATGAGCCAAATCATCAAAAAGAGAAAAATCAGGGAATTCCATGAAAATCCATGGAGCTGCATCTATTCAAAAGAGACATGAGACCAATAATTTCATAAGATCAATATAGAGCTGCAACTGAAAACTAAAATTCAAGATGAAGGGAGATCAACTTTTTTTTCAGATCTCCCTCTCGAGATCAATTCAGCACATGTATTTTAATTTTGAAAAGCAAGCAACACAAAGTTGGCCTAGCTATCTCCTCAGTTATGGATGCCAAAGAGTAGTAATCCATACCCACACATATTTTTTAATTCTTCCAACTCTCCACACGCACATCTTTTATTTCCTTGGAACGGACACTGACACCTGAGTCCATCATTCTGCAGAAATATTTCCCAGTCTGCTTCCTCTTCCCCAGACAGATATGGGGATGATACAATTTCCCCTGTCATCGTTTTGGAATGAAAATCTTTTGATAAATCTAAGATCTCAAAGGCATTTGTCCCTCTCATTCTCCCTGACTTGTGCACTGAAAATATGCTACAGCAGAATGAAATCCAAGAGAGAGAGGAGTGAGAATGTGTGGAGGAGGGAGAATGATTTAAGTAAAAGAAAGGACACAGACAAATTTCCCTAGAGACCAAAAATTCACATTGACCGAAAAGTCATCTTGGCATTGAAGGAAAACTGAAAAGTTCTAGAAGGAAGGCAACAAAGAAAGTGTTTTGCATGAAGATATAATTCCATTAATAGTTATGAATTAAAATAAAAAGTGCAAAACTGTTCTTGAACAAAAGACTTGTGCTTCATGCAGAGTATGCACAAAGCTTCAGGGAATTGTGGATTCAGAGAGACATGTTTCCCTTTATATTTATACAATGTCAAACTATGATGTCCCCAAATCTTAATTGGGGTCTGCAGGCCCTATCATCATCATAATAATAAAAGCAGCTATTTAAGTCCCTGCAAATAACATACATTAGTGTAAGTCAATCAAAAGCCTTCTCAGCTCTGTATCACCAGGCCGTGTGTGCAAAGGTAAAATGAGGAAACACATGATATACCTGCCTGGATCCAGTCCTGCTCCCGCTGAGGCCAACAGCAGAACTCTTGTTGACTTCACTTACAGCGTAATAGTGTTTATAAGAAAGAAGTATTATTTCCCTGTTGACAGTTCAGTCTTTGGGCAATGCCATAAATATAAGCTTTGTATTCTCTTCTGTGACTTTTACCCTGTTGCCCAGAAAATGCAGTTTTTGGATTTACAGTCTGTACAAGACAGGTGAAACAGTTCTGACACAGAATGCCACAAGCCCACAATTCAGATTATTTACAAGTGATGGGATGAATGACAGGGGAGTGATTTGCACCAGCAAAATTTCATGAGGAAAGTAAAGTAAGAAAGACTTACTTTGGCATGTATAATTACGGGAAGGTTTAAGAGAGCCAGTCAAAACTCCAAACTGATAGAATTTCACCAAATTGGAACATACAACTACTGTGATTTTCTTTTCCCCTTTGAAAAGGATATTTCATAACAAATGACATAGTCTGCACTACTAATACTGAAATAGTATGAAAAATAGAGAAAAATACTAAAAGTAACAGAAAATAAAATTAAGTTAACTTTTTTCCCTAAAAGGAAAGAAGAAAAAAAAGAGGCAATTTCAAAAAGGATTTGTGTCAAGAAAATATGTAATAGGCAGATTCTTGGAAACTTCTTTGATTTCTGAAAAAGATCCATTTTACTAAAGCTGTGTTTTCTCATGGAAAATGGTTTCAATTAAGTTTTCCTGAACAGCAATATGTCACATCCCATATGCAAGCTACAGCTGAGCACCAGCGATTCCCATGTTTGCTTAGATATTTATGGCATCATTTATAGCTACTCCATTATGGTGAGAAATATTTTGACTTCATTCTTTAGACACAGCGTGATGGGGCCTAGACAGCTGACAAATGACAAATGAGAGCTAGTCTGTGCTTACACTCAGCATCTTTTTAGTATGCATTTCAATCACCTCCATTACTTCTTCTGACCTGCACGTTGCACAGGGTTGCCAGTAATCATTAAAACCAAAGGGCTAATCTGTAAAACAGAAAACTTCTCATGAAAAAGATGACAAATATCAATTGTATTAAAAAAAAAAACAACAAAACAATGCAACAGGCTTGATGTAAATTCTGGTTTAGATTTCTAACCTGTCTTTGGAAAGTATTTTGATCATCATATATCCTTCACATGGAAGAAAAAGAAATACTATGCTACTGCTTTCATAAATTGTACATGTAGGTTAGTTCTCAGAAGATGAAGCATTACCTTCCTTTGTCCTCAAAAACCCTGTACCAGCTGTTCTTGCAGTCTTGGGTTATACAGAGAAAAGTCTGTAAAACATCCACATTACAGATCCTTCCTTGAGTAAGATTTCCATGAAGCAGTATGATAACACTAATTACTTACTGAGGTTTCAGAAAACACCTTGTTCAGAAGGTCCTGCTGCCCTTCCATCCTTATGTGCCTTACAAGGTCTTTGTAGCAGTCAGCAGGTTCCTGCTGGCCTGGTGTGAGATGCTCTGACAGCTGAGTCAGGCTGTCCAGCACGAACACCATGTGTGGTCTGTTTCCCTTAAAAGCATTACCCGTGGAACAGATCTTCCTTCTCTCCCCTTTCTCCTCCTTTATCTCAGCACAGCACTCCTTAATCACTTGGTTCCTAGGAAAGTTTCAGACCAAACTGGTACAGCATGGAGCAAAGCCAGGTGTGGCTGGAACTGAGTAGATATAAACCGTGCACAGATATAAACTGTTATCTCTTTGGAGAGAAGTTTTAAAAGACCTCACTGTGGAGAGCAGGATTTATTGTTCCCATTTCTACAGGCAGCAAAACCAAAGCACAAAGTGTAAGAGACAGTACTTTAGGCAATGTATGAAAAATGCAGGAGTTGCTAGCTCTCAGCCGTTGGATATGGGGGACAGCTCAGTCTAGAACAGCCCGTTAGGCTCACCAATGATCACTGTTCAGTGGTTTTAGCAGCATTTTCAAAATGAATAAGATTAAAAAAAAAGTTTCCAATGAAGCAGGACTAGCAAAGCCTAAGTTCCTGTTGATTCAACTTAGTGACTTCCCCACCCTGCAGCATCCCCAGTTCCTCAAAGTCCTCCATGAACACCAGAGCACTGGAACAAGTCCATATCAGTATATAGGATGTCTAATATTGGTACACCAAGCAGCCAGGCAGCCTGCTACTGCCAGCAGGACACTTATTAGCTAAGTTCTCCATGTCCTCACCAGTGGGGGTGCGACCAGAGCTTTCTCTGCTCAATTTTAACACCTGTTTTCAATATACTTTCATGCCCTTAGTAAGACTTTTACCTCCTCTATCACATTTGTTTGCAATTAGATAACACAATCAAATGTTATCGGGCAAGACAAACAGCACTGTCACTACGATTTTTTTAACCAAACCAAGCAATCAGCAATACTGCTGGAATTTGCTCATTCCGATTTCTGAAACTGGTTAATAAGAATATGATTTGAAGACAAAGAAGATGGTGCTGCCCTGATGGAACTCTTTTATGTCCCGGGAATTTAGGCTGTGGTATCTTTAGCCTCTACTTTTATGAGCATTTGTTTTGAACATTAACAGCCGATTCATCAACATTTCCTTTAGTTTACAGAAATATACAGAACTTCCAAGCACTGCTTCATTTATGCAGCTAGAATACGTCTGATAAAGGGTAAGGGTTGTTCTTACTGCTTTTAGATCTGGAACTTGGGTTTTCTTGTCTGTATCTAGCCTGCATCTACAGGTTTAGATATTAAAGCCAGAGCAGAATGATTGATGTTCTTGCATTCTACCATAATTTACTGCTTAGTTTTTCTTGAATGGTCCCCTCATTTATATATTCTGTGGTTGTGACCCTCAAATGCTCATTAGTCCAGAAGGTTGCTTAGAAAGGAAATTTTTCTGCCAGCTTTCACCATGTGTCAGCTCTCAATTCTCCCAGTTCTCAAAGGGAAAGCCAATCTAAACTTTAGTTACTTGTTTCTGATAATTACTAGGTAGAAACATGCATATATATATACCATTATATATATATACACACATATATATACAATTACATATATACATACATATATATATATAATGGTATTTTTCTTAATATTATTTTGCAGTAGACCTTAGCAACCTGAGAAAGCAATGAAAACCACTGAGGCAGATAACATACAAACATACAAGAGCAACATTCTGCAGGGAAACACACTTTTGTTCTGCATAGGTGCACATGATTACCAGTTGATGGTACATAAAAGATACTCTTTCCCTCTTCCACCCACAGCAGATTCATTCTTATGATCTCACCTGCACTAACATGACTCTGTGGTCATCATGGAGCAGCAGATGTGCTGTAACCAGCTGTGCTGTGGTCATGCCAAATAATAACATACAGTGTCTCTTCTCAAGCTTCCAAAAAGATCTTCTGAGCACCATACACCTAACTCAATTTTTGGCACGTGAAAAAAGGCAAAGGTAATCCAGTTTCCATTAAGAGTAGTAAACTAGTACCTACAACTCCTTCAGAGCACGATCTCAAGATGTCTTATTAACCAGGCAAGTCTGAACCTGGATGATGGAAAGGCCTCTAAGGAAAACCCAGATGCTGTAAAGATCCAGTAATTTATACAGGATGCTCTTGCTTGATAGTCTGTATTGAACCAGTGCCCAACACGTAGCTGTC
Organism: Corapipo altera; assembly: GCF_003945725.1. Lineage (NCBI taxonomy): Eukaryota > Metazoa > Chordata > Aves > Passeriformes > Pipridae > Corapipo > Corapipo altera. The sequence continues at coordinate 6,014,880 of NW_020884889.1, read as the reverse complement.
TTTTAGATAAGTTATAAAAATCAAGGTCCTGATAACCCTGTCCTTATTTGCAAACACGAAACTTTTAAAATCCAAGATTCTGGCCAAATTCCAGTTAAGAAGATTACATTCTGTCTACATAAAATACTACTGTTGTTTTTCTCTTTACCTGTTAACAAATTTGATGTAGTTCTTGATGGAGTAGAGCAGTTGCTGTGTTCCACCCCAGAAGTGTTGCATTTCAGCAGGGAGTGAGCAATCTCTTTGTATGCTGTGAGAAAAAGCCCTCCGGGATTCTTTTAAATGAAAGGAGCTAAATAAATCTCAGTTATTGCTATTATGACTTTCTCCGGCATTTATTCGTGGAATAAATGGATAGGTAAGTTGATTTTCAGGCTGCTCTTCATTATTTCCTGAACAGAACTACCTGAAAGTGGTTCACTATTACTTATACAAAATTTAATTTGGTGACTAATAGACCCAGGCAACTAAAGCAGGCAGAACTCTATAATCAGCATAAGGAGACTTGTATTTATTAGGTGTGACTAGGGAATCCCAGGGACGCAAAGGTTCTGTGAACTTTTCAAATTGCATACTGGGCTTTTATAAGGTTTCCAGGACTCATTTAAATTCACAGAACTTTTCTTCTTCTGTAACTCACATTCACAGGGCTAGATCCTAGTCCCTGCTTTGGCTGCTTTGAAATACAGGAAGAAATTCACTTCTGGCTTCTCTCCTACCTGGCTGCCCACTCCCATGGTTTCCCCATAAGGAAAAAAGTCTAAAGATATAGCTCATGTGGCCTGGTTGTCTTTATGGCCCCTGTTGCTTAGTTACCAGAAAGGTCCTACATGGCCACTGAGCTGGCACAAATATGAACAGCTTGACACTGCCTTTCTATGCACTGGGAGCTTGCTGGATCCATTCTTCATCCTGCTGGTGTTTTATTTATATTCAGGGCTTACTCCTCTCCATGGCTCCATTACTCAAATGAAAACCAGTATGAAATGAAACCAAAGATAGCCCAGGTGTAGCTGCAGAAGTTTCGATCTTTGAGATCATCCAGAGGCAAATTAACACACTCCTCCTGCTTAATACTTCAAGGGAGGATCTGAGAGCAGCACGACTCAGGGAAGGGTCATCACACCGTTTCTTAGACCTTGCCCCAGCAAAGTCAACAATAGGGACATTCTAAAACCAGAGCAATAAGGATTTTTTATAGTAGGATCAGATTACTGGAGATTCAACATTGCCCTTCTGCCAGATCATGGGTAGTCATCCTTCCCCAACTCTTTCTTATCCCCAAGATGTTCCTTTCACCGATGCAGCAGGATGCAGCTGACTACAATAACAGGGAAATCAGACTATTTCAGATGAGAATTCTATTCTGACCCAGTAGGAAAGGATGATATGAGCAGATGCTCAGGAGAGATGCTTTCACATCAGGGTACTTACTGCAGAATCACAAGATGAACCTCTAAGGAAAATATTTTTTCTACTACCTCATGATGGCTCATCACAGACATTCATAAACCCTGAAGGAAAAGCCTTGCTGAGTGATCCTGCAGATACTCATTCTAGCACTTTTTGATAACCCAGGGGTCCTAAGAAAGTGCATCTTAATAATTCTTGGACACCTTGCCCTTCTATATGAGATGCTCAGATAATCTGATATGGGGATGGATGAAGATACACATAAACACCTAAAGGGTGTCTATACACCTTTTGTATTCATTCTGAATACACGTTGGACTACTGAAATGTTAGAATGATTCTCAAAGGTGTGGTGGATCCTTGCACTCTAAAGGCTTATACTGTCTCATGTGAATCCTTGACACAGAAGCACTACACTGATTTCACAACACTTAGAGAGCCTGCCTGCAGCTCAGTTACTGACTCAGCTCAGGTAGTTACCTATATTGATTAAAGAGTCTGTGAAACGTCACTAATTAATTTTCATAATTAGCAGCTACCTTTTTAAAGTTTAACTTTATGGTTATGCACCTGCCTAAATAGATAATAAGAGGTGGAAGTATCAAGCTTCTATGGAATAGGCGATCATTTAAAACCTTATCTAGAGTAACCAGGTGGAAACACAGACTGTAACAGATATGTGTAAAACTTCCCCTTAAGTGTGGTGCTAAATTATTTGCTGCTTCAAGTTCTTTTGTCATAAAGTCAACTGTAATCCTTTGTATAACTAAATTTTTGAAGATGGTTTCCTATTTTCCCCTAGGACTGGGAAGTTAGAAGTGACCAGTATATTCCTCCTCCCTATAAGATTTGATGTCAAGCTGTTTGGAAGAAATCAGGACTTTGTGCTACCAGGATCACATAAAGATCTAGAGCCAGATACAAGAGTACAGGAGTCTGGGTCTAAAGAGAAAGAGGAGTGAGCCATTGCACAGGGATCCACCATGATTCTGTGGTGGGTGGACAGCTGAGTCCAGAGCACTGATGTACACAGAGGGGAGCTTCTACCATATGCACTGAGCCAAGCAGAAGGAAAAGGAATCACACAACATGAACTATTAATCTAGTGCTCAAATCTGAAATGGAGAAGTCTGTGCATTTAATGACTAGACACTAGCTTCTGTCACAGCTACTAAAATGACAGCCGGTAGATGGAAGAGGTCATAGTTTAATCAGTTCTCTCTCTTTTTGTTTTACATAACTGAGGGTGATAGGCAGCTAATACATTTCACAGCCATGTGATAAATTGCACTGTCACCTGCACTTTGCCTGGTACTCCTTCTCTGTCAAGGCTATTTCCACCATCCCTACTCTCACTCCAATGCAACTGCACTAGAAGTCACAAGTGTGTCAACTTCTTTCCTCTGACAAGTGGATTTTTTCCATCAGTCTTTCTAGTGCACATCTAGGATGGCATACCTCTAGGTTAAACCAGTGAGAGCTTTCATGGCCCCAGTCAGAATCTCTATACCACTGCAAAAAGGAATGTCTCAGCTTTGCCCTATGGCTGACTGTGCTTGTTCCTTGTTGCAGAAGGGTCAAAGAAGTAGAGTTTACAGTCATGACACTTTCAAGTAGAAATAAAAATATCTGTGTATTTTTAGTGTTAATTTTCTCTTTCCCTAAATCTTGCCTAAGTCAGACTCTTGGTAGCCAAATCACTTGTTTTCACAGGCCACATGACAAAAGAGCTCCCTGGCACTTGGAAGGATGACTTTCCTTACTCATTCATGTCACAAAAAAACAGCTATCCCAAAATCAAAATTAAAATCATTTCAGCTTAACGAGACTCTCCTTTAAGTCAACAGCAAAAGCTGTAGGGAGCTGTGTAACAGGTGTATTGCCTGTAGTCCATCAGTCACTCTTCAGGGACGTGGCTCCTCTCTAGCCAGTACTCATGGATTTATGGAAACAAAAGGGGGTGGTAAATGCAAACAGTGAACTGGTACATTGCCAAGGTCCTGAAATGTCAACATATCCACACAGACTTAAATATAAAGAGGACCAAATTCTAATTCCACAAAGGGCAATATTCTACTTATGTATTTGTCCAAATCATTACCTTTGACACTGAAGTGATAAATCTCAACTGCCTCCATAAAATAAAGTTCCCAGCAACTGAATTGAGCTTGGTTCATATTGTGGATGAGTGCTGTACTATTTTTCTGCTCTCTGGATTCAGCCATCCTGAGTAAATATAGCAGCAGCATGACTGGAAAATTGCCCTCAAAGGTGATAAAATACAGGATTCATCAGATTTTGATATGTCCCTGAAAATGGATAGTTGTCCTTTCTCACTTGACAGCCTGGAAGAATCAGGACTTGGAGACACGCTGCAGAAAGCAGAACATATTCCCAGAAGGGCAGGACTTCACTCCTACTTTTCCACAGCCCTCCTTCTCTGACTCCCTATTTACCCCTTCCCTCCAACATTGTGATGCTTTCTTCTTTTGCTTTTTGCTTCTCCTAAGAGGATTCCAAAGGAAGTGTTTTGCATTGCAGCCTTAATTTAATTAGAAACCAAAGTACTATTGCCTCAGCTCATGGAAAGTTCAGCGTCGATATGATCGGAGTGAGAGTAAAATGCAAAACCAGAGAAGCTCTCCCTCAGCACAGGACAATGCTGCAGGATGAAGGCAAGCAGTTTCTATGTCTTTGCTTCTGTTTTCACAATTTTGTTATCTCAGGGCAGCAAATCCCTTCCCCATCCACTTTGAATGGAAAAGAATGACAGTAAGAAGAAAAAAGGCTTTTTGCTGTACTTTGATTACACTTTAGTGAAGTTCCATGGGGTGGAAACAAGGAAGCTCTAGGATGGCTGACACTAGGAGATGTCAAGTGCTTGCCACTTCATACTCAGAGAGGTTTTCAGAGTATCTTTAACAAACTGTTTCCCTTCACAATCTTTTCCTAGAAAAAGTACACATTCTTAACACTTCTCGATCTAATTCTTCACTGAAAGAAAAGAAGACATTAACAAATATGATGGCAGATTGATGTGGGGGAAGTTCCCTTCTCATTAGTCTGCTTTTCCAAATTACACTAATCTTTCACCTGTGAAGATCAGGCTAGAAATTCTCCTGATCTTCATTCACCCCAGCCCATCTGCATATGAGAGGATGTCCCTCCCTGGCATTCACCAAGGGAGATGTTGAGCCCAGTTATGAACAGATAGCTGAATCTGTTGCCTAAGATGTACTGAGTTATTTTATTGCACTTAATATGCAAACACCTTATTGGACTAAAAGGTGATTTAGCTAAATTGGGAATCCAATCAATTTCAGCTAATTTAACCTGCATCACTGCTATTCAAGAATCTGAATTGCACCAAAATCTCCAAATGGGCTATAATCCATGCTTTTTTTTTTTTTTATTCTATCTGACTTGAGGGATGGGCATACTTCTATAAAGCTGTGACTAAACTTTATGACAGGTTAACATAAAGAAAATAATTTTAGGTCACTGAGTAGTACTTTCAGAACCTCAAGAAAGGAAGAACACCATAGTTTCATTTGTGACTCAGAAATGGGGACAATGCATTAATACAGCACTTCTCAGGACATTGGACACAGGCTATTATCAAGTCCCACTCACCATCATCATTCAACATTCAAACCATTTCTTCTGAAACTACTCTTTCTATACCCTGAAAAATTACAATAGTTTATTCTGCAACCTTTGCCTCTTTTCTATTTGTGAAAATCTGGACATAAGACTATGATTTTCCTCGAGTGATTTGTCATATGCACTGAAGTCATGCAGTGTGTCACTGTTTGCCTGCTGAAAAAGCTCAGATTTCAAATCAACAATGGACACCATTGCAAAGTCTGCATGTCCTTCCCATGACTGTTTTATAATTTATCCTTAAACCTCCCTCTGTCCCAGGTCACCCCTGGCCCCAGGACATCGTGCTGGCAGAAAAGAAGACAGAAAGAATGCAACTGTGATCAAAACAAACACAAGAATTAAAATTCACATTTGTTGGAAATGTTTTGGATTATTTAGCTCTCTTTCCTCTCATGACACAAAGCCCTGGACACTGGGCACATAGATATTAGGTATGATGACATTAACAGCATCAAAGTAGTGGAGATATATTCTTTGGTTTTAGTTCTTTACACCAAAAGCTCAAAGGCATGTACTGTTCCCTTTGTGTCATACTGTACAGAAGAAGGAAAAAGCTAATTAAAGACACTGAATTTTGTTGGAGCTGCCATGATACTCTTATACGAGTAAAATACTTCACAAGAACAGAAAATTCTGCTTAGAAGTTTTTGTTTTCCCTTTCTCTGTCAGTGTAGCAGCTAAGAAAGTAGCCAGTTTGACTGAGAGATCTAAGGCAGTATTCCTGGTGCCAGAGGTGTGTGCCCTTATGTGAGGGGGAAAAAAACCTATCCTTTGATTTGCAAAGTGACCAAATTGGACTTGGGCATCATTGACAGAGGTTGAATATGACACCCCTTAACGTAATCTTTGCTGCCACTTTTCTGAGCCATAACTGCATTTCAGTGCAGGGGTAAAAGGGAAGCAGAAGTCAATGGAATAACCAGGACTCCATAGAGTTCAGCAGTGTTCTGGCTTTTTCTCAGGCTTATCTGAGGGACCCAGGTACTATTTTCTATTCTCATAATAAAATTAATCTCCTCTTTGGTATGTGTTACAAAGGCAGATTAGAAAGCCTTGGCTTCATATAATGTGTCTGAAACAGAGGGAAAAGAAAAGGCCAAAACCACAAATGAAGAAATCATTAGAAATAGGAAGCTGTTGACATCGGATAAAGAAAGCAAGAGAAAACAGAAACAAATGTTCTAGGAACTTCCAAGTCACATTCTCTTGGGTTTTCCAAAAAACTTTTGCTTCAGTGTTTTTTAACATTCTCATACAGATCCTCCAAAAATACACATGCTGGGCAAAGGCAGGTTCTCACCTACACAGTAATTTAGTACAGCAATCAAGCCCTTGTTTCTCAGCATTATTGGATCTATTCTTTGTTCCCTCACTGGGAACACAGCCCTAACAATAGCATAGGGTGTGGAATGAATTGGCACCCTGTTTGTGCTTTCAGGGACAAGATGATGCCTAAAAATAATCAACATGTGCCAGCATGAACCTGGAGCACATAGTGTAATTCTAATCTAGGGCTGTCAAACAACTCTGCTAATGCACTCAGTCTTCAGCTGTATTATCTCCTGTTTGTTCCAGTCTGTTCTCACTTCCCAGCTGCAGTTCTCTCCTACTCCTGCACTCCATCCCAAGCTCTGATTTACCTAAAAGTTCAGCCTTGAAATTAGTTTGGAGTATATACAAGGTAGAGTATCTCATTCATCAGTTGTGAAATAGAACAAAATCCCTTCCCAGAGTATGAACCTTGAAATTTAAGAAGCACACTTTCAAGTGTGTATTGTACTTTGTTTCAAACCTTATCCCTTAGTGAATGACCAGACCTTAGGAAATTTATTGTGAACAGAAGAGCAGCAACAGGGGAGAGAAAACAGAAATCCATACAAAAAAATACTGTTCTTTTCTTTTTCCTTTCTTCTCTGCCTTTCCTAAGATTATTCTTTGCTTTATAACACTGAACTTAAAAATGTGTCTACTACTTCTTTAAAGGTCTAAAGAAAAAGATTCCAAGAAAATTGTCTTTTTTTTATTATCTTTTCCTCCCTCTTAACATTCAAGTTAAAAGGCTGCATATCAGAAATAATTATTATTCTCCAGATTGCAGGCAGGACATCAGAGCACCTTTTGCTCAAAAAAAAAAAAAAAAAAAAGAAAAAAGTTACAAAACATGATTAGAAACAAATGTGCTGGGAAAAAAAAATGAAAGTATTGAAATTTTCTTGCTCAAGACTGCATTCTCTCATACACCGTGCACTTGGGGTCTGATTCAAAGCTCACTGAATTCAATAGAAAATCTCCTATTATATGCATGCATCTTTTTCACCTCATGTCCACCTTAGCCTAAGGCTGTATTCACAGAACAGTTTTCATGTCTTCAAGTAGATAATGATATTTAGAAATAGTGAAAACTCCTATTTTAGTTCTTTCCACCAATGCAGGTGAGGTGCAGTTCCACTGAACAAGTGTGAACTCAACTTGAAAGAAACAGTCCCTGGGTCGCAACCCTCCACCTAAATTAACATCACCTCATGTGGCATCAACTAAATACATGTCATACATGTCCTGTTATTCCAGAAGGGAAACAGCCAAAAGTTTTGGAGTACTGCTAAAAATCAAGCTGTTGAGCACCTTATTTCCAAAACTTTGATGAGAACTAAGAAATTCAAAAGCATAATGAGTTTCTTAGGGCTCTGCAAGATTAAACTTGACATTTCAGTTAAGAGTTCTTATTAATGAATCTGGGATCCAGTATATAAACCTATGCATGAAGTTTATTTAGCAAGCAATTTATCCTTTAAGTCCTCTTACGAAAACTTCTGGTCTAGAAGACCAAAAGACTTCAGAGCGAAGAGAATACAGGTACGGTCAACATATATTGCCACATTTACTTTTTCTTTCAGTTTCTGCCTTTGATTCCTTTATATTTTTCCCAGCTCAGGTAAGGTTTTTCTTCATATTTCATTGGGATCTGTCCTGCTATATAAAATTGCACATCATGCTTCCTATCCCATGGGATATATGCAAGCTATAAATCAATATGAGCTAGAAGACACTGTAATTAGAGAACAGAAAAACCCAAAAGAGTGCAGCTACAGATTTAAATCTCCAGATAATAAACACTAGGGAAAATTGATAATACACTCCAAAACACTGAGGCATGCACCCAAACACACCCATCTCCATATGTACACTCAGGGATGCTGCCTGCTCTCTCCCAGTAAGCCTACAGTCTTTGTAAAAGAAGTATTAGAAGTTTGAAGTTCTTGACTGAAGAGTGTGCTATAAAACAGAGAATTCTTATGGGGAGCCTGTACTGGAGAGAGCCAACAGGTTTCATGAACATGAAGACTCTGCTACAAAGACTGGCTGAGAGAGTTGGGGCTGTTCAGCCTGGAGAACAGAAGCTCCAGGGAAACCTCAGAGTGGCCTTTTGGTAATTTCACTCCAGCACAAGGTATGGAATGACCACCAACAAATGAAATAGAGAATTACTTACACTTGAATCAGAAGTAAAAAAAAAAATAATAAAAAAAAAAATTTTGCTGACACTGTCCAGAGTCAAGGCTATTAAAATTACTGGATTTCCTTAGGTTCTACAAGGTAAACCAAGGGTACCCAGTAGGAGATGTGAAAGCAAATCTTCCTGGGTTTACATTCATCAGGCATCCAGCCGGTATAATCAGATGATTTGTAGGCCAGTTCTGGCCTATTATAGAGCATCACCCAGACTAAAGGAGCATCAATACACTGGAGTCTAACTCCAATCTACTTTTAACACCTTCAATCGATCAAAAACTCCTGACAATCCCTTCAAAGAACGAGGAGACTCTGGGAAAGAGAACTTGCAGAAAAGAGAGATAAAGCCAAGGTCTTTAGATAAAATGAGCAAAGGGTTTGCGTGTCGTTTTGCAACAATGAGCATGTGATGAAAATTGCAATCTGTGTTTGAGATACACTTTAACAGAATAATGTGGTTTTATTCATCTTGTAACTTTGTCTTACTTGTGAGTACGATTTCCAGGCAAAGGTGACTCTGAACAGGAACACAGCTTCCTTCAGAGGCAATGAACCCTGATATTGAGCAGATTTTCTCACTTTTACAGACCTTGTCAAGCCAGCATGACATGAAGTTCTCTAGCACTAAAGCACAAACTCACATTTTCCCTGCAAGCAGTGTCATAAGAGAAAGACAACATACATTCCAGAACCATGAAAGGTGCTTCCATGAAAGAACTCCACCAAAGCTCAGTGAAAGAGTAAGATCAAGCAGCCAAGGCTTTATGTAAATCTTCCCCAGCAGAGACTTCAGTGGAGGTGGGTGGATGGGTGGGTGAGGATCCTTAAGAATTTTCTTTCTATAAGAGATTTAAGAAAAAGTGTACATTCCTGAGAAAAATTATAAACTCAGGCTGTGTTGTTACAAAGAAAGATAGCCAGATCAGCCTGGTCACACCAAAAGGTCTTAATTGGCTTCAAATATATGGCTAAAGTACAAATGAAAATGTAAAAAAAAAAAAAAAAAAAAAAAAGAATTAGAATAGACTAATAAATGCAAATATACAGAAAGAACAGCTAGGAGTAAAGTGTGAAAAATGAAAGCACATAGTGGGATGAGACTGGCAAAAATATCACACAGAAAAAGATACCATTCTTTAAGTTTATTAGTAGTAAAAGGCACATAAATTGTTAGTCCACTTTCCAGATAAGGAAAACTTATTGACAATAAGGCTGAGAAGAGTGATTTTTGCATCAGTTTTCATAAAAGGGTTAGCTGTTATGAATTAACATTGTTAAGGACTAACAAAGGAGTAAAGGAGACCTAGAATACAAAAGGGATTGGTTAGAGAAGTTATATAGCTCAGATTTTTCCAAATGATCTGAATCTGCTATATTGCTTCAACTCTCAGGAAGTGACTCAATCAATCTTAAAGCTGTTAACAATTATTTTTTTGGAACTTAGGAGGGACTGGTGATGAACTAGATAACTGACACAACATAGTAACTGTCTTTTGAAGACAGAAAAAAGGAGCAGACAGCAAACGATAGACCTGTCAACTTAACTCCAGTTCCTCAGCTCAAAGAAACAATTTGGAAGTACTTAGGAGAAAAGAAGTGGGAATCAGTCAACACAGCTTTGTCAGGAACAAATTATGATGGCCCACTCTAATTTCCTTCTGTGAGAAGCTATCAAGGGAATACCCAGTGGACAAAATGCCATATAGAAAAGTTTTTTGAAACTATTTCACACTCTTACAGCAAATAAGCAGCATGGTCGAGGTGAACTACAGCTTTTTATATGAGCTCTTCAGAAAATTGTACTCTGAGAACAGTACTCAGTGTTTCACTGTTCAAATGGTTAGATGTGTTGAACGAGTTTCTGCAGAACTCGGACATGGATTTGGTACAATTCAATATTTTCATTAAAGATTTAGATGAAATGCAAAGTATGTTAATTCAATTTGCAGATGAAACCGAAGTAAGACAAAGATTGCATTAAAATTCAAAATAATTGTGACAAACTGGAGATGTATGTGAAAAAAAGAAGTTGCAATTCAATAGGGTCAAGTACAAGTTACTTCAATTAGACAGGAATAATCAATGGTACAAACACATAAAATGAGGAGCAGTGATAAGGTAGCATTTCTACTGGGAAAAAAACTGATTTGCATTATTGAAAATTACAAGCTGAATGTTAGCCACACATTCCTTTCTATCACAAAAATTCAAATACAATACTGTATGGGTATAAAGAATGTAAGCTGGCAAGACTTATAAATTAATCCATTCTCTCTTGATCCAGCGCTATTAAGATCTCCACTAGTGATCTGATTCCAGCTTGGGCAAAGCAACTCAAGGAGGACTTGGCTCAACTAAAAATAGTCCAGAGGACACATTGAAATAATTAGTTCTCTGTGTCTAGGCTGGATAGGTAAAAAAATGACTGTCAAGGACTTCCTGTAGCAAGACAGGGCTCAAACTAGATACCTGGAAAACATAAGGGTGGTAGGAGCTGAAATAGATTATTTGGAGAGAGTCTGGTAATTCCATCATTAAAGCTCTTTAAAAAAAGATTATACTAACATACCAGGAATTATATAGGTAAAATTGATCCTCACCGTGGGAAACAGATGACGTGTAGAGATCCCTGCCAGCCCTTAAGTCCCCCAATTTTATACAAACACAATCGAAGTTAAAAGTTCATTCCACACAATGATAATATAGGAGGAATAATTTCCATAAAAACTGTCAGAGCAGAGGTAAAGGAGTAGCAGGGCTGTAAGAGGTCAGGTCTGGGTGACTTTCATCATTTTCCACCAACCATAGCAGGAATGGTTGCATATCAGAAATGGGAGGCATGGATAAGACTGCACATGGCTCCCAAACCAGGAAAATCAGTCTCTGCTGACTGAGAGAAAAGCCAATCACTGTAAGGTCAAAAGACAGGAAGATGAGGAGGTACAAGTCTGTATCAACATGCCCTGATTGAACTGTGCAGTGTTAAAGGAAAGCTTGAATAAAACTTGCTCGTGCTACAGCTACACCAAGAGAGCACCACATGTCACTCCTTTCTTGCAAACTCACTCCTCCTCAGAACTCCATAGAAGAGGGAAGGGAATTAGAATGAGCTTTCACTGATGAGCTGTTAGGGACAAATAGATTAGTGAAAGCTGTGTACAATGCATCAGCAGCAACCAGGCTTGGCAGGGCTGTTATCTCTGGGTATTATTTTATACCAATAGAGATGAAGGAGAGAGGCCACTCTGGGTAGAGCTGCCAACTAAATCATAACAGATCACGAGCAGAGGGCTTCCCTTCAGAAGGCTGAGCTGGGAACATGGCACCAGGAATTCTTTTCTTACCAATTTCATCTAATCTCTTCTCTCTGAACCTCTTTTCTGTTCTAGGCTTTGTTTCTTTGGAGCCACTTGCAACATTCCTTTGTTGTGACCAAAGGAAGGAAACAAAAGAAGCAGCAAAGCATTTTGTTGTATTAATAGCACAAATAAGAAATATTTTGCTCCCTGAATGTGAACTCTGCATTCTTAACTGTCCTGTTCCAAAGCACCAGGAAGTCTTCAATTGTCTTGAGTCACATCCACAGAACAAGCTGCTATTTCATCAGTCTGGTGTAGATTACACAGGACTGAATTATCACAGTGTGAACTCTGGATTGAATTTTGTATAATCATATAATCTATGGGCCTGATATTCATTTTCCCATCTGCATTTTAGCTGTGTCTGGTAGTGTGTGTCTTTCAATTGGATCTAAGGGGATGCATTTCCAGCTCTCACACTCTGATACTAAGAGTTTTAGACTCCAAAATAGAAAGGAGAAGAGAATACAGCCCTAGACTATGCCTTCTCTTTTTTTTTCTTTTTTCCCTCCCTCTCATGAGATAGCATTCCCTAGTTAGTTATCCTGCTACTAAACAAAAGTGGAACCTATGAATGGTGTGTAAGATAGATGTGATGAATTTCTCTCAGTGACAGTAAAGAAAATGCTTAAAAACTGGCATGGCCAGATATGTAACTTTTTTCAGTTATGAATCCATTTGGTTGGCCTGAAGGACTCGGATATTGTTTTTCTTTGTGTGTATATGTTTCTCCCTCTGCCATCAACTACAATATTAAGTAGAATAAACTTTACCATGACAAGCTACAGGTGCTTAAAAATCTTCTTCTTTAATCATCTTCTAAAAATGAATTAGTTCTGGTGCTATAAAATCTCTGTCATGTTGATTTCAAAGGCAGACTCCTCTAACACTTTAGGCACTGTTGCTGCTGCAAGATTTATTCACATCACAACCAGCCTACCTCACATGTCCAAAAAGAGTAAATCCTTTGGCTTTTCCCTCTTGTGACATCCTCAATGCATTAGTTTTCCCATCCACAAACCATAGTATATTAGGAATTAATACGGCTCAGCAACTCAAAATACACAGATCGTCAGTCTCAGTAATCAGCCTGAAGAATTTTGAGGACAGTTGTTATTTACAGAAAATGATAAGAGACCCAGCAGAACACTTAACTCTAAATAAACAATGTGGAAACTTCCCTACCCAGGAAACCCTAAGTGGCAAATAGGCAGCTCAGATGTTCCCGAGTGAGGTTTGATTGCGTTCCTGCTGAGGCTTAGCAAAAGCAGAAGACAGGAAAGGGTAAGTGAGAAAGCAGGGGGCCTTTCTCACATAGATTCACACTCATTTCAACCAGTGTTTAGCTGTGGTTTGCTAGTTCATTAAAAATGTGTTACAAAAACCGGGCTCAGCACTGATCATCAGCTCCACTGCAGCAGCATGGCCTGTGTTATAGCACAGCTCAGTGACAGGGACCTCATGGCAGCAGCAGGTCTCACAACCAAGGCTATGAAGGGACCTAGCAGGATTTTGCAGCACAGACTGCCAGGTAATGGCAAAGTGAATTCTTCCTTCTCCCCTGTTTCCTTCACCAGAGTATCTGTACTTGGCAACACGGGCACATCTCGCTTGCACAGCAAGCAGGCTCATGCTAAAGTGCAATGAGCAAGACAGGCAGCATAAATCCTGATTTAACAAGAACAGGGCTGTGTAGATCCTAAATTAAGCATGTGTCCAAGCTACAGCCCAGCCTAAGAAAGAATCATGTAGAGAAGCATCCCATTATAACAGTGAGGAGATTGCAGCCAAACCCCATCTACTTGTAAGCACGTAGGAACTTACCTCCATCCTGCCCTGCCACTGAGAACTGGAACAAAGAGGGTGAACTGAGGAGTGCCACATGGAGGGTAGTGTTTTAGCACTTTACCTCCCTTTAAATCTGCATGTGGTTTCTGCTCACCCTCGTGATGGAAAAAACACTCACCAACAAGCAGCTGCTATTCACCAGAGGATTTGCAATCAAGCTCTAAATATAGCAAGGTGCCACAACAGAGAGGGTTCCCACACTCCTGTTAACACCAGGAACCAGAGCTTAGTGATGTGAGTGGGCTGGTAACAGCTTCTGTCCTCACACTTTGTGGTTAGATGATGCCAGCTGCTGGATGCCTTCCTGCAGCTTTTCTGATTTAACATTATAACCAGGCAAATATTGGCTAAAATAAAACCATACAGAGTTCAGATATAAAATATTGAGCACCCCAAGACCAACCTTTGCTGACCTTTGAACTCGGTTGTTATCTTGAAGAAAACCTTCTTCTGAATTTTGGTATGAATCTAATTAATGAATTAATTCCCTGATAATCTGTTCTCTTCTTTATGCCTCTTTCATGATTAATTTAGCTCCAGTGAATTTCTTTTTCTGACTGCAGAGTACAAACACATTTCCTGTCCTGTTAATCTCTACTTTTGACCCATCATCAGGAACTAAACAAGAGCATATGCCTCCATGCCTTTATTTTCTGAAACTTTACAGAGCACAGGCAAGTTATAGAAAAGCAAAGTGCAAACAAGAAGGGAAATTGTCTTGCCCACTTGTGCCACTACCATAGAGAAGACAGAGGTTAGGCTGGACACCCAGAAGGTGTAAAGGCTGTGAAGTAGTTGAAAACTCTGCCTGACTACATCAGGCACAGATCCAGCTAAGACGACAGTCTTGGAAGGCTACAAAGTGCACAGGAACATCACTCTACAACAAAAAATCCCACCAAACCAAAGAAAAAACCTCAAAAAACCCCCCACCATAAACTACAGGGATGGGAAAGGTCACCTTCCTGGGATCACAGTCTACTCTCACAGGTCTCTACACACCCTGCAGGGAAATACTTAAAAAAAAAAAAAAAAAAAAGGCAAAAACAAGCCAGCTCCCCTCCCCCAAAAGTAAAACAAAATGTGCTGGAGTTTCTTCTGTAACATCCATGGAAGAACAGTGCTGCCAGCAATTAGCATCACAAGCCTTCCTTCTGATGCCACAGTGTGTCAAGGACATTTTTAATGACGGATCAAGGGCACCTCTGCTTGTGAGGTGTTTGAGCTGTGCTAACAGCAGCCTTCTTGGCACACAAATCCAGCATCCCGAAGAGATGCAGTAAAGGCAGGAAAGCAACACAAGACAGGAGAGATCTCTATGCAAACAGGTGCACTGCTTTCATGGCTGTTCCTGTCATACCTGCAGGGCATCAGCTCTGAAGTCTCACTGAAGATCTTTCTATTGCTTCTATCCCAATAGCTGGTTGCTATTAGAGTCACACTGTGAGTGGATGGAAATGGCAGAAACAAAACATGAGGAAAAATATACTGAAAAGGGCAGAGGCCTCAACTGATCCTATCCATTATCCCTTATCAGATAAATTCCAGGCCCTCTGACAGAGTATTCCATTTCTTCTTCATTCAATTCAACTTCAGGAATTAGTAGATGTTGCATTACAGAAGAGCCTTAAAGACACCTGACACTGGTGAGGGTAAACTCCTGATGGACCATGGCCTCCAGAGGGACCTGAGCTGGCAAAGGGAACAAAGGTCAAACATTATGGAAGGACGTGGGGTACACTGTTCCCAACTTCACTATATCACCAGGTGCTGGGTCATGCATGACTAGATTTCTCAAATAGACTAGGATACAGCCAGCTGCAGCAGCACTGTAGGCTTAGCCTTCAGGCCTTGCTCTCCAAGGACTTTCTCTGCTCAGAGATAAGTCTTTGATCCTGAACAGTACATTTGCACAATAAGAGCTTGGATATGATTTTAAACCATGAGAGAGAAAAGTGAACAAAAGCTGTGTTTCTGCATCTCATGTCTCCAATCTGTTTCTCCTTGAAAGGGGCAAAGACACCTCCGAGACATTGTCAAAGTGCCTAAACCAATTTTTCAGCCTAATCCATTATTTATATTTCCACTCAACCCTTTTATTTTTAATCCTGAGCTCCTGAAATTAGTTTCTGTAGTACTGAGAATCCCTTCCATAAGCTGCAGGGGAAGGCAGGGAGAGGGTTTAAGTCTTGGCCTGCCCATACCCTTCCAAATCCACCTCTGACAGGGATCCCTGTTCTGTATCATACACAAACTATCAGCATCACATCCTCATCTATTTGTTTGTCTCTTTTCTATTTAGTCCTTTCTGGGATATTTAGGTAAGAACAAGCACTATCTTCAGGCCAGACACATTAACACTGAAACCTAAAAGTTCTCAAAAAAGGACATGACTTTTTATGGACATGCACTCTCACACTCTGGTGTCCTTCACCAACCCTGTTTGTGGCCAGTAATCTTCCAAGACAACTGCTGAAAGGTAAAATCGTTTCTCCAATACAGTTCATCAAACCAGGTGAGGATAGAGATGATTCATCCAGGAAACTACCATGCTTCTTGAAAATAATAAACCTCAATGACAAGGAACATGGACAACACTGAAAATATTACAAAACTGTTACTTTAACAAATGCTACACTTAACTTAGCAAAAACCATCCTGAATTCTTGTCTTCCTATATCTTAAAAAAGTATCACATAAATAACCAGGGTCCAAAGCAGGTGGTAAAAATATTTAGAGACATAGGAAGACTAAAAAAAGTAGGCATCTTTCATGACTAGATGCATGAGAAGAAAGGTGATAGTTGTTTATGAAATACCTGGCAATTTGGGCACTCCCAATTATCCTCTATGCAGAGGATAAAGGTGCATTTACAAAGGTGAAAGACCAGCTGATGAAAGGAAATATTTTCTCTTTCCACACAACATGCAGCTAATCTATAAAACTCACAAGACAGCAGGGTGTAGCCAGGAGCAATGTGAGAGTCAGAAAGCATTAAGCAGTCATATAGAAAATGAGAGCACTGGAACATTTCATTAGATAGAATTATTGTTATTCTAATTATTCCGAAAGGCTACAAATTCTCATGTTCCCAGGTATAAATAAATCACTATCTGAAGATAGAAAGTCATTCCCCCAGAGGTGGGGGCATTCTGTAATTGTCCACTATGGAAATTCATTGTATCCCTCTTTGAAATCTCCAATGCTGAGCACTGTCAGAAGGGACACTTGACTGTATTAAAATACTACACTGGATCCTCACTTGTGATTCACTTATTCATAAATAAAAACGCAAGTTGTGCACTAGCACAACAAATAACTATTAAGTCTAGGAAAAACCTGACAAGATAAATCCAGGTAGCAACACTTTACTCAAATTCTTGGCTGCCCCCTGCAGTTCACTGGAAGATGAGACAGAGTTTTATTATTTGAAATGGGTGTTTGCTTTCTCTTTGAATTGCATAGGACTTTTATCTTTTAATGAGATGCTGGTACTTTTTGGAGGATGCTATAAAATGGCATCTTCAGAAAAAATTCTGAAGTACAGCATGATGTAAAAACTTGTTGGGTAGACTAGACAGAAGAAATAGATTAGACAGAGAAATAGAGAACAGATGCTTTCTATTCTTCCCCTTATTCTTAATTTCTGATTATACTTGCCTGATAGCAGAATCTTTTTCTGGCATTCAGCTACTTCTATACAAGTCCAAATCCTCAAACTCATGTTGAAATAGGGATTTAAGGCAGTAAGTAACTGCTAACACTTAAAAGGAAGCCATTACAGATTAAATGGTGAATAGTATGCCATAGATAAAGCTGCTGTTTACATATTTTTAAATAGTTAGGGATATATTTTAAAGTCTAACCATAAAGCATGCTACTGTTACTCTAAAAATGAAACTTGATCATCCGAAAATTTAAATTTTACTCCAGTTAAAACCCACAAGTTTTCTCAGGAACAAATAGAAACAGGAATGCGAGATGGAACAGGGAAGAGTACATTCCCAAATAGAGACAAAGGGAATGCTTTTTCTTTTCTCTTACACTGTTTTTTCTCCCTCCTGCTCTGACAGCAGTCCTTGCCCTGGCACGTTGACTTCCTTTAGCATTCATGATCCCGACAGCAACTGCCTGAACCCTCAGCATCTTCCCAGAGACACAAGAACAGAAGGAAGTGACAATTTTTCTTTGGGAAAGGAAAGTTTACAAGAAACAGAGTTGATTTCCCACTTGTTTTGGCCATTGTATCTCAATCCAATTCTTTCAGAGTCACAATTTTCCATAGCATTCTGCCAATACCTCTTCGCATCCTTTCCCACTTCTTTACCACTATTTCCAGCCCCATGGGGACACTGAGTCCTTCAAACACATCACAGGTCCATCTGCAGTGTTCCGGTCTGGAATCAGTCTCACACTTCTCACGTTGCACTGTGACAGTGATGAGAAAGTGGCAGTGCCCTGACCTGGACTTCTGGAGAAGATCCCTTAACTGTGCTACATTGGTAAGTGCTACAGACTGACTAAGGCCAAAAAGGAATGGGTCTCCATCTTGTATTGAAAGAGAACTTTCTCCACATTCATTTGAATTTCATCTGGGATTTTTAGCTCAAGTACATTTCTGCTCTGCAGACAAAAAATGAAAGGCTAAGTATTAATTTCATGTGCATCTTCCCCCTCACATTCCTCTAGTCTCATCTCCAGTCGAATTCTCAGAAGCTCTTTTTGCCAACATCACATTTAACATACACATCCTAATAAATCCGTATGGTTTCTGAGAGAATGCAATGAATTACCAGAGGCTACAAGGGACTGGCTTTCACATTTGTACCTCTGTGCATAAGCACTCATCCACACCGGTACACGTGTGTGCTGGGCCCTGGAACAACAGCCTGCACGTATTTATCTCACGTCTCACACAATACCTCTGCCACGTCTCTCTGTACAATATCTAGCGAGGCAGCAAGAGGCAGAGTCTGTGTGTGAGTCACAGCCACAATACACTGAACAGCCGGAGTCTCTGACAGAATATACAATACAGCTGAGGTGTCAGTGGAGGTGGCTTTGGAGTACTTTAAAATGCTGTTCAAGTGCCAACTTTCACCTGCAAATATGACACTTTGCTCGCCCACCCGCTTTCCTTCCAGGCTATGCGCTCCTTTTACTGCAACTTGACAGCTTTAATTATGAATTTCTATGCCTTCTCTATCCTTTTAACCATTTAGTCTCTCATTTGTCTTGCTAAGTTCTTTGATATGCTCCTTGATAGCAGCCATACACTGTCACCACAGTACAGGAGGCCTAGCCAGACTCTCATTTGTAGGCTGGGCATCAGAGCAAAAGGACCTGCAGCACAGGATTTGCCTCGAAAGCAGAAATCTCTGCTCTTGTGTTCCCCTTGCAAAGAAAGGAGGCAGCGATGAGGATACAATGAGACTATGAGCATCATTACACCAAAATAATTTGGGATTCTTTAGCTCTTATTGTCTGAATAAATTACACAGGTGCAAACTTCTGATCTGGTCAAAAACTGGGTCCCAGTGATAGCTTTACAGGGGATTCAGCTCCTTCTAGCCCTGATGACAGGAAACCTACTTTAGATAACTGTCTCCACCACATCCTGCTGTGGAGGACTGTGAGGCTCTGATGCACCTGATGGGTGAGACTTTCTGTTCTGTGCCATCTCATAGACCACTCATTTTGGTTTGCTTCTAAATTCTGTGATGCTTGGACATCTGAGCCATTGTGTTGGATCCAAGAGGGTAGAATTCTACATGGTAAAGTGTTTAATATAGATAATGCAGATCTAAGTCTCTTGTTCCTGTATTCTATGTCACATGATTAACTCTCCAAAACATGGGCCAGCTTTGACCCTCAACTAGTTTAATTTTCACCTACATGACTATGTTACTCAAAAGTTTCAGGTGGGAGCTGTGGACACATTAATCAGAGGTCACCTCAAGTGACAATTGCAATAAAGAGAACAACTCAGAGAAAAAATACACAGGTTCCTGGAAAATGAGCTTTCTTCTAAAGGTCTGGAAGTGCATTTCTAACTACCATCCTACTCAGTCATTCCATTGCTTCTCCTGCCTGAAAGAAGGTCCTGTAGCAGGTACTGGTATGAAAGATCTGACTGTTCTCTGGTTTTCACAAGTGCCTGGTTATTTTGGGACTCTAGGAACACCAACTGGAAAAATTCCGCAAGGAAATAGTTAATAATCAAGATCCTTGAAAGAGCCTTATTGTTTATCCATGGTACCCATGGACACATGGTACCCTGAAGACACAAGTACTCTCACCACAGTTATACCTTGTTCATCCATATCCTCTTAATAATGTCAAATAACTGAAAACAAAGGACAGGGATCATCAGTAGAGTTGCACTCAAAAAGTTGTCTCCTCCTGCTATTGTGCCTGATCCCCAAATCTAACACAACCAATGTTCAGCTACTGCTGCAGTGTACATATAGTCTATCTAAGGCTATATATGGTCCTCTGAACCCGCCTCATCAACACTGGACCTGTGACATGTGCAGTCTGAAATCCTACCTCTACCTGCATTCAAAATGACCAATAGTATAAACAGAACTGATCCTCCCACCATCCTTTGTATCAGTTATAACAAACAACATCTATTCTATTCTGGTATCAGCACTATCCTGGTCTCTATAAGGGCCATCTCAAAGGAAAGAGTACATCCTTCATAATACATTCCTTTGGGAAACACTCCATAAATGGGAATCACTTCTGGACCCCTGATAGCCTTTATTTTTCTACCCCAGCATGCGAAAGGCCTCAGTGGCTTTCATATTTTGAGTTAGATCTTAAGGGAAAAGGACTGCAGCACAGAAATACAGATGCTCCTAATCAATACAAAAATGTCTAATACCAGACAGCAACATAGTGATATGCCTCACAGAAAGGGCATTGCAGAGCCCATTTGTTCTGCTGGATATATACAAGTTCATTATCTGTAGTCCAGTCAGATACGTACGAGTACAGTAATTTGAATAACCTCAGACAGATACGATAGCAAGCAGTGCTTCTGTGCATGTTTGAAGTTCTTTCTATGATCTCTTTCGCTTCCATTTGCTCTTTTCCTCTCCTTCCTTTTCTGCATCTATTTAAATTGCTATTATTAGCTAAGAAATGATAAATTAATTACCTCTGAAGTAAGCGTGAATACTTATATCCAGCCTGGCATAGCTGGGGCTGGCATTTGATAACAGTCAACAGAAGCTGTGCAGCTCACAAAGTATTTCAGAATAATAAAAGTCAATAGGAGGAAAATGGGGACAGCTCCAGCAAGTGTTAATGAAAAGTTTCTGAATTCCAGCAGCTCACCTGTGAACAGCTACATGAAAGCCTCCTGAATACCAAATATATTCATTATAGGCTGTATTGCTTGGCTGAACCTCCAAAGAATTCTCTGGGCTTGTATTCCCACAATAGCAAAGGAGAGAGGCACAACTGCAGGATAAGAAGGATGAAGGGATGGGTGGAAGAAGGTTCACATTTTTATTTAGAAAATAATATTCTCAAGGCATATAACAACAATAAAATCTAAAACCTGCAACAGATCCAAACTCAAAATCTGAGGTCTTTTCCTCTTGATAACAGAGGCAGCAATTCTTTAGGTCAGATCCTGGCAGGGTGAGAAGGTACCACTCTTTTGCAACATCAGTGTGAAAAATCACTGGAGACTGTTATGAAAACAGTCAAACAGTCAAAGTTAAGGCATTTCCTGAACTGATCCTAAATGGTTACAGCAACATGAGACTGTTCCAAAGCCCAGCTTCAGTGACTCTCACACCTGTCACGTTGCATTAATGTTGGACTGTGCTCTCACAAGTCTTATACCAAATGCATTAGAAACCCTTTTTGCCCCATGTTCTGCACTACCATAGTGACATGTAGTTTGGCTTACTTAGGTAAGTGCAGTCCCACAGCACTTTTCTCTTCAGCATCCAAATACAGGAATACCACATCCAGAGATGCTCATATAGCATTAGAAATTTCACATTCCTTCACCGGCAATAAAATTTGTGACTAAGCGAAGAAATTGAATCAATAAACAACCTCCTCTTCTGAAAGCTGCCACAAGGTATTTGATGTCTGCAGGTGATCAAGGTTAAAAATGCACCAAATATTTACTCAGGGGAAAATGAAACTTCAGTCAAATAGAAATCTGAATCAAAATGGTCAAATAACTCCTGCTGGTATTAGATTTACTAAATGATGAAAGAGCACTTGTGCCTTCAGTCATATGTCAGAGGATTCCCCAGAGCCCAACTGTGCAATCTGCCTCGCAGGACTGCATGCTGCAGCCACATCCTGCACTGAGAGGTGATGGGGTATTTTGCAGGGTTGAGTACTGTTTTGCACCTAAACCCTTGAGCTGAAATTTGTTTCAATTTGTACAGTCAAAACAAAACAGCGTGAAGGAATGACACACATGTTCACCTGTAAGCATAGGAAGGCCCAAACCACCAGGCAAGGGAACCATTTTCCATCACTGCATGCTGATATAACACCACATTTCTGCTATTCAAAGGTGCACTGAAGATGTCCCAAATGAAGCGAGCACGTTTTGCTCCATCTGCATTATTTTGTGGTTTGAACTGTCCCCTTTTTTGTTTCCTTCATCTCCTCAAAATCACCTTAATTTGATCTGAATCACCTTTTGGCCAAACAGCTTAAAAGATGAGAGAAATTGCTTGCTCAGCCATAATCAGGGGAAGGTGCACTATAGAGAAAGATGTGAAATCCAGCAGTTCAATACTACCCAGGATCATGATGGTGCATCAATGTGGTATAGAAGAACAGCAAGCACAGTTCCAAATGATCTGCAAATCCTTGTCAATTCTTGGATTTGCCATCCATGCGTTGACCAATCTAACTGTTTAGTGTATTGAAAATTAAAAGATTACATCTGGACAAAGGACCAGAAGAATGAATAAGCCTTCTGGTTTTGATTAATAGCAGAGCTAGACATATCTCCACCCCATCTGTCTTGGAGAGAGATTTGGCTCTGCTTAAGAAAGGTAAGAAATAATGAAGAAACACACGAGATGAGTAATATCTGAGTCAGCAGAAAATGACTACACAAAAGCCTGTGTCAACACAGATGTCTCATGAACAAATGGCTACAATTGCTGCAGTATATGTAAAACATTTCCTAGCACAACTTGGAGGGCAGAAAAAAAGAAAATGAAGGAATGTACCATCAGTTCAAACCATGAGGAAGAAGGGCAGGATACCTATAGAGGGAGGATTGCTCTTGCTTTCTCTCTCTCTCACACCTGCTTTATGTGAACAGTCACTTCCCATCCTCCTTGTGGTCATGACAAATGTGAAACTACCTGGACAGCATTGACTTAAAACTTAATTACTTTTATAGTAAATGAGGCATGAAACCTATTATCAAAAAACATGATGTCCGAAGTACAAGCTGCATTTCATTTTCCCAGCAGAGAGCTTCTGAATCCCAGAACTGACTGCAAGGTATGGGAGGATGCTGGAAACTCAAAATCAGTAATTCTTCCTAGGGCATGACAATCCTGTCTTGTGAGGTAAAGTCTGAGAGAGGGCAGAATAAATTGCTTTTACGAGCACTTGACACTTGGCTTTTTTTTATGAAGGTGGCTGCAAAGCCCAAAAAATTCTCCACGTACTTGGCCTTTGACCTTGGCAGAGTGGTCCATAAGACCAACCCTATTCAGTGCTGGTGGAAAAACGGCTATTTGATGCAGAAAAAACCTATCCCTTGTGAAAAGAAAAGCCACAACAACTCAGTCCCTAAGGAGGGTGGATAGTGCCTGAATAAGCATGCGAGTGAATATGCAATGTGCCAGGAGCACAGGTTGTTAATTAAAACACCAACTAATACCTGGAGCAATTTAACCCCTCTTCCTTGCTGTCACACACTGTAGCTCTAATACACATTCTGCATGTGGCTGCATCTTGTACTTTTTTCCACTTCTTGCCATGTTCATGAGACAGCTGCCATACAGACACATTGAAAACAGTGACACAGAGCTGTTAGGCCAGCTTCATGGTGTCCAAGGATTTCTTGGATTTAAGGAAAATACTTTGCTATCTCAATAGCGGTACAGTCCCACTGATGGAAGTTCAGCCCCTCTCCCTTATTTTCAGATGCAGCTACTTTGCCGTTTTGCCTCTGCTCTGAACTTATTCCAAGAGTTACCATGCTCATGCTTGTAAATTATTCCATTTGTAGTTGACACTTTAGGGGAAAGAGAGACTGCGAAGTGGGGACAGAAAGACATTCTTGCCTGTGTACCAAACTGTATTTAGTTAGGTCTTCTAAGGGCTTCTTTCATCTTTTTTTGGCTCATTGGAGACAGTACACTGAACACAATGGACTGATCTGGTGTGAGAAATCTCCCATTCACACAGGATGCTTCCATTAGACCAGTCACTTTCCTGACTCCAATTTACTGACCACTGACTCTGAGAGAG
Source organism: Corapipo altera (assembly GCF_003945725.1). Taxonomy (NCBI): domain Eukaryota; kingdom Metazoa; phylum Chordata; class Aves; order Passeriformes; family Pipridae; genus Corapipo; species Corapipo altera. Next base: position 5,990,602 of record NW_020884889.1, on the reverse strand, counting down.
CTATATAAAGTGCACAGCAAATAGTTTATTCCAGGGAAGCAGGCAGGGTCCACCCTGCTCCTTCATCCCCTTCACAGCAGCGGTGAAAGAATAAGGCTGCACCATACCCAGAGCAGAGAGAGCCTGAAGAGGAAAATTAGAAGACACATACAGTTATGAACCTTGACAGGTGAAAATGTTTGCTGTCGGAGGAGATGCTGAGACGCCAAGTCAATGCCACACACACCAGACATGAGGGCAAAGAGAGACAAATGCAGGACATGAACTGCAGGGATTTCACAACAGAAGAGACCTCTGGCTCCACAGATTTTGATCTCTGTACCTTTTCAATGAGATATTTCATCTGGGATTCAGCTTTATCCAGTGCTGGATTAACTTCTTGTTCCACAGCTTGACCTGTCACCCAGAGTACTACAGAGATGGGCACTCACAGACAGATATGTAGGAAACACATTAGTTTGAAATAGATGTATTTAACATGAACACTGTGCAATGCCTCACACAGCTCACAGCTTAATTTCAGCTTGATTTTTACAAAATAAACCCCTAACAGCTAAATAAAGCTTGCATTTTTGCCAAGGTTGAGCAACACTAGTACTTTTCTTTTGATATTGGTGAATACTGCTCTTGTAAGAATCACTCATATTTGTATCTTTTTCTAGATATGTCAGCAGAGCATTTTTTGGGACACATTTTCACATTAGCTACAGTAAGAGCCATTACCTCAACTTCAATATCCATTGTGCATACGATTTCCTCGGGCCAGGACAGTGCAGACTTCCGGAATAGGGGTAGTCTGCAAGCTGATTAAAGCCACCACTGTTTACCATGAAAAGCACATAAGAAAAAATTGCACGAGGTAACTGTCCAGATTTTATCTGTGTTATAACTGAAGAACCCCACATCAGACTCTACTTTGGTAAATGTATATAAAAATGTAGGTATTTTCATTCACGCCTACTCATTTTCTGAAGCAGAGAGTGTAGAAAGCACGCAAGGATACTGTGCCCTTTTGTGGTAACACCAGAAGAAAACAGAACTAATTTTAAACTACAAACAGTTCATTCTTCTTAAACTGGTGGGTCTAGTCTAGGAAGCAGCAGAGTATAATTTCCATTGATGTAATGATATACCAGCAGTAAGCTGTGAGGCTCTGGTGACCTCCTTGTGCTACCTCAAAGAGCTAGATTACACTTAATCTTGCAGAATGAGGCCTAGAGTTTCTAAATCATGTTATTAAAATCCTTTTATAGTCTGCAAAAATTGCTCCCTACACTGCAGCACTTAAAAAATGTCGCCCTTATAACAGATCTTCTGCATGAAGGAACTGTGTGGACAGAACCCCATCCGACCCCCCAGAGAGCAGAAAAATGTTTCCTGCTGGGCATTTTTCTGGGGCAGTACCATCCCCATCCTCCAGTAACCAGTTTGGATAGAAAAATGGAAAATCACTGGAAAATGAAAACCAGGTACTTCTATTTCACCGTTTTTCTCCACAAGGTTGGCTGCAGGGCACGGACCCACTGTTTTAGTAGTTCCTTTGGGAGTCAATTACATCTTCACTTCTGATTACTCTCAATACACTGCAGTTCACAAGATGCAAATCTCAGCCATAAGGAAAGTCCATTTCTGCAGATTTAAACCCAAAGCATATCCCCACAAACTTGATTCCCACAGGAAAACCCTCTATGTACAACTAGGACTGACCTTTGTGCCCGGTCTGTTATCTCCTCCTCCAGATCTAGCAGGAGTGCTGCCTGAGCCATCATCTCCTTGCTGCAGGGCAGGGATTTGAGGTGCAGAATCAGCAACCCAAGGCAAAACTTGCTTCCCATCTCCTCCAGCTCTTGCGTTCCCAGCTGCAGGCCCTAATGGAGAGAGGCAGAAGGTTTCAGTGCTGAATGTGCATTTTGCAGGTACATGGAAAGGGTCAGTCTTGTTTTGCAGGACAACTAGTTTTCCTCCTTCTCTGAACCAGGGGTTCATTGGTGATTCCTACATATGGAAATTTCCCCTAGAGAATGTAAGTTAACTGACAGCACGTGGTCTCCAGAAGCTAAAATAGCCTGTGTTTTACAAATGGGGAAACAGAGGCAAGTAGTTTAAATACCTCAACTACATTTGCAAAAGAAGTAATTTTAAGAGCTAGATTTCAAACCCAAAAGAACACAACTGTAAATCCACTTTTACAAATCCTTAGGACTCAGTTTTTCTTTCTCTTTGTAGACAAGTCGTCTCCCTAAGCAGTGGTAAAAAAAAATAGGTTCTAAACACTGGGCAGTGGCAAAGACAGAAAAGGAAACTGGGCAAGGGGAGAAAAGGGAGGAAGAGATCTTTAACAAGTTATGAATTGTTTTTTTAAGAAAATCAATTGCAAAGTAATTGCAAAATAACAAACACCTCTAAGGAATGTCTCAGTCTGTTAAAAGCTGACAGCACAAACAGGGTTTGGATTATCAACATCATCTTTCAAGAAAGGAATCTTCCAAGCTGTGGATTCTTGCTGGTTATGAACAGTCTGTATTTGTCTTTTCACTAATTAAAAAAATAAAGCTCTAGCAAAGATCTTTACACCAAGGGCCTGCATTGGAGTAAGTCAGTGTAATCAATGGCAGTTTCATGCATCTGCTGAGAGGAGGACAGGAGACAAAAAAGGATCAGATATACCAAAAAGAAACTAACACTGTAAAATCCCTCTTCTTTAGCTTTTATGGCTGCATCATATGCACTCCTTAATGCTAACACATCAGGGGCTGGATCAATTGCTGCCTCTGCCAGTATCAGCCCTGTGTGTTTTTGCAGCACAAAACATCTCTGCAGCCAACCCCCTATGAGAGTTCCAGCTCCATTCCCAGGCTGTTTCCTTAGCAACTCTCGGGAGTCCACATTAAGTCCTGGCCCCAGCCTTGTGCACGGTGTGAGCTCCCTGCCAGCACAGACTGCACATGACTCTCTGCTAGATATTTGTTAGTGAACACCTCATGGGTAGTGAAGCCGTACATGTCCAGTAATCCATGACAGGGGGACTGAGAAATCATATGTTGATTTTTTTTTTTAATGAAGTTGTTGTATTTATAAAACGCTTTGGGACCTTTGGGTCTGAAGAGCTCTGAATAGCTGAAAGATTATTTCTTATATCAAAACCAGACAGGTGGATGGAAAAAAGAAGTGATTTCTCACATAGGCTTCTGCAGTCCTCTTGCAAAGGTTTTTGCTACATTTTTGTTAGAGGACACAAACTACTTGGACAGTACCACCATTACTTCACCTCTAGCAAGTCCAGCATATGCAAATATCACCTGGCATAACAAACACCTTCTGTGATCACAAATAAATTTTCCTATGGAAATGATATTGTAATCCAGTTTCTTTTCTGAGGCCCCATGAGTGAAGCATGAATCCCTAGTTCTGATGAACATAATCCAAAGCTTCAACATGTACTGAGTGGTTGCACAACTAGTGAAGTGCAGGACCTGCACAGAAGAGCACATAGATAATCTGAGAAAACACAGTCACAGTGTTAGACAGGGTCTAGGGCCTCAGGAAAACTGAGTTTTACTCTCAGAACACTCTCTTCACTGTTTTATCATGGTGAGCAAATATCTAATATCATTTCTTCTCTCTTCCTATTTACCTTCACTGCAAGTTCTGCCCAGCAAGATCCGGGTATAATGTAGCAATAATTAATAATAAGAAGAAAACAGAGGGAGAAGCTTATAGAAACTGAGGGTCATTAACACAAAACAACGAGAATGCTCAGCAGCTCTGCATAGATTCCTAAATGCTTTATTATTTTACTTTAAATGTTTTAGTGTGGTAGAGTTACAATCAGCAGGCAGAAGTGGTGACAATTCCGAGGGAAAATATGTCATTTCCACAGCAAGAGTGTTATTTTCTCAGGGGCAGAAAATACAAAGAACATCTTGAGGCTTTCCCTGGGGTTCATCTCAGGGTCTTGCTTCCAAGATTAAGGTAACATACTAAATAGCTATCAATCCAGGAGACTTGAATAGTAACTGTGCTAAAACTCAGGCTGTGGCTTTATGACTCCCTAGAGCTTTATTCAGGATATGAAGAGGCCTTAAGAAACTATGAGCAGAGAAATAATAATAATAAAACTGTAATACACCTCAGAAGCCTCAGTAATTGCTCATGCACTGTAGTTAGCTGCTGTGTGATGGACCCATATTGCTTTGATACCAGAGAGCTCAGGAGTAACAGCTGGAAACTCAGCTAGAGGATTACCTGTTAACATATTTTATGCACTTCAAACACAGACAGAGTTTCATTTTATTTTAACTCAGATCGTTCTCTCCCTCTCCTTCGTCCCTCCTCCGTTCTCAGCAGAGGATGGAGCTGGAGGTGAAGAGCATGACTACCATTAGACTGAAGATGTAGACAGAGATGACATATTGAACTAACGATACTGATGGCATCTGCCAGCAATGTTGGAAGCTGGTGTAGTGGTTAATAATCAGTCCCATTTGCATTGCTGAAAGGGAATCCCAACCTCCAGGCATTTCCCTTGTAGCCACATAGCACAAAAACTTGTAAAAATTTTGAGACTGTGCTTAGAGTTCATAATTCAGAGTTATGAATATATTGTATAATAAAGACAAGAAAGAAGAAAAGAAGGGTAGAAGTGGTGCACTTTGTTTTGGTTAAGAAGCTGGTAGGAAGTAAACTTTCCATGACAGCACAGCTGTCTCGGTTTTGCAGGTAGTGCCAGCACACGGTCAGTTTGCCACAGCTGTACAGGAGGAAGCTGCTCTACCCGACAGCCTGCCTGACCTCCCCTGCAGTGTCCTGCCAGCCTGGATTCTCAGTGACCCCATCTTTCTCTCTAGCACGATGTTTTACAGCTCTCTCCCCTCCTTTGGTCACATCTGTGCGAGCAGCAGAGCATGGTGCGAAATCTCCCATGCCAACAGAATCTAAGCAAATTCTGAAGTAGGAAACAGCATCCCTGCAGAAAGCTGCAGACCAGCTTATCAGTCCTCAGTTCAGCCTCAGAAACATGCTAACTAAGCCATCCTACTTTGACGATAAGTTCACATTTTCACACAGGTTTTGTTCCCTGTTACATCAAAGTAGCAGCCTGGACCAGCATCAGCTCGATGCATCGCGTTCCGCTGCACAATACAAATTGGTCCCTTGGGCCCTGCCATGCAATAATCTTTTGCAGACATCATGTTAAGGGATAACAGGTTAATTATTTCCTGGCTATTATAGAGAATAATGGAGCTGAACAACTTTTCTTAATCTCTTTTCACATTTTCATACAGCAACGGACAGAATGGGCAGGAAGTGATGCCTAATAACGGTCCAAGTTTGAGATGCATTTTTTTTTCATTGCAAGCAACAAATTTCAGAGGTAGGCAACACAGCCAATCAGGTAAATAAATCAGCACTTGGTCTAGTTAAACAAATTTATTTTTTGCCTTTTCTGACAAAACTGTTGCTAGCGTAACTGCTGTGACAGTAGGATGCTCACCTGTATCTTTTAATTGGCACTGTCCATAATACAAAACAGGAGAGCAGGAAAAAAAGGAGGAAAAAGAGACTTATCATTTGGCCACAACATTGTCAATGCAAATTTTCCTAAAAAAAATTGATTAAATTGTATTGGAAAAACAGTTTGTTCATACGCAGTGCTGATGCATCAAATAAATACCCACAACTAAATGTTTCCAATATTTCTCAACTTGTCCTCAAAATACTTCCCAAGCTAATTGACAATGAAATGGAAAAACTTTGTTATTCATTACTCATATTCTTTAAATACTCCATCAGCCAAAGGCAGCATTAATTCTATAACACAGATATTGTTGAAGAAGGTGGAAAGACTCCAGGAGTTAAATTAGACATTTATCCACAAGGGGAATGAGGGATACAATAAAATTAGAACTGGAAGATACTAATAAATACAAGCAAAGAGAAAATTTCAGAGGAATCAATTGTTTCCTAAAAGGGATTTTTGGCATTCAGCATGACCACTTCAGTTGCTCTCCCACCTTAGGTCACTGTTCAGTCCTTGGGGCAAGAGCTTTTCCCTGCAAACTCACTTCCAGTCAACACATATACATACACGCTTACAGAATATTCTCTGCATCTCAATAGCTTTACACATGCACAATGGTTATGCCCTAAGGCTGGGTATAAATAAATTGACAGTCTGGTTTCTCACTAATTCCATCAGTGAGCTCTCCTTCAGAATACTAATCAAAAGCATTTGCAGGCTCTAGAGGACAAACCAGGGAGATGAATGAACCATTTGGTGCCTAGTGTCTGCAGCCTTAATTTTAGTTGAGCCAGCCCTGAAGGTTACTGTCCTTTCAACCCATGTGAATGAAAATATGCAGACACCTGCTGGAAAAGTGGTTATTTAGACAACTAGGACAGAAGGGAATAAGCCAGGTTTTCTCATGCCCCAGAGGTCCCTAAGCAGCAGGTACAGTATGCAAAACAGATGAAGTGGAGGGGATGTGGACCAAAACATTTGAAGAAGATTAAGTGAGCAGAAAAGGCTGAAGATGCAAGGAAAAAAAATAGGCTAGCAGGAATTTCTAGAAAGAAAGATGAGAGGGACTGGAGTTAGACACAGAAGATAAAAGGACAGGAGAGATAAAAGGATGAGAGAGAAGGAAGGGTTGTTGAGGTCAATGGATGCTGATACAGAGGAAAGATAGCAAGAAGAAAGCTAATGGAAACCTTGACCATCTTCACACCCTTGGAGAGGCGTGCCTTGCTCTGAATGTCTGTCCTCATTACATCTGGTACTCTGGCCACATGGTGAGGAAAAAAGGCCCAGCTCACTTTGAATCCCCTCACAAAACTTTTGCTGAGCTCAGTTGGTGTTTTGGTCGAGCAAACTTCGACAGTACAGAAGCCCAGAAGTGATTGTTTTAATCATTCAAGTGGGCTGTTACAGATGTGTATGTCACAAGCAACACTGTTCAAGAAATGGAGCAAATGGGAAGATGAAATACCTGCTTCCTCCAATCTGCTGGAGAAAGTGTCCTGAACAAACTGCTCATAGGAGAACTGGGGATTTAACAAACAAAAACTTGTTACCAAGTTCTCCAGAAAAACAGTTATTTAGATTATGAATTCTCCAGGTCTACTGTGGGGAAAAGTTTTCTCCTTCTTTCCACTGACAAGTTATTTGTCCAACATTTCCATCTCCACACCTTTCCCTCATAGTGTTTCCACAGCTGCTTCCTTTCTCTCTTTTCTCCCTCCCCAATTTCTCCTGCTTCTCTGCTCCTCCCCCAGCATCCTTTCTCCCTTTCTTAATCAGCTCCCGTAAATGACTCAGCACATGACAGGTTCATTACGTGTTGAAAGAGCCAAATCATATTAGTGTTGCACCTGAGCTCGCTACTTTGCTTGGCCACTCTACCCCACACACTGTTATCTCATGTTTTATGTCAACAATTTACAAACTACACAGAACTGCAGGGGTGGATTTAGCTTCCCACCTCTTCAAAGACTGTACACACACACAGAAGTACTAGTTGGACAGGGAATACTTCCATGGCCATGCTGTTAAACCTGGTCTGAACTGCTGTATGAGACTGAAGGTGGTACAGGGCACCAGAAAGTCCAGCTTTGACAGACTGTTTGTTGAACAGCACGATACTTTTTTTTTCATGTGGGCTGTAATTGTGAAAGGTGGTCATGTTGGGAACAGAAAGTGAATGAGAAACAAGGTATTTTTCACCCTACGCAGACAAACCATGTAGGCAGATGCTATGCTTTGCAGAGTTCTTGCTTTTCAATAAAATTGAGCAGTACATTGGTTTTCTGTCTCATTCATTACCGTGTGACACACTAGGGACCTATTTTTAGTCCCTGGATGGACCTGGACTAGCACCAACAGCTTATCCCGCTCGTTGCAGACACTGAGCAATCTTTCACCTTATCCCACAGTGTCTTTTCAAACAGAACTGAAGAGGCTGAGTGAATGATATGCCACACCAGAACTGTGCACTTTGTATGAATTTGCACTGTTTCTCAGTGACAGGATCAGGAGAATCTCAAGTTCCAATCTAAGGACTGCAGACAGTTTTGAGGAGGAGAAGGCTGCCTACACCATCTGATGAAGAAGAATCTCTTGGAAGTGACAGTTCAGAGAGCAAGCATTTGACATTAGAGCTAACACAAACCATAGGCAATGCCATTGTTTTAAATAATAATAACAACACTCACACACACCCCAGTACGCTAATTCCTAAAGGAAAATATATACTCAAGCCACCCTCTTGGCAGACACAAAACAGAACTAGGGAACTCTTCAAGTCATGTAGGAATTCAGAAAAGCAATTACCCGGTATTGGAGACAATCAAGTGCCTTTTTCAAGAAAGCACCTTTCTTCACCATGCTCCCAGCATTTGCAACAGGCTAACCAGTATCACCCCATCTGATGATGCCTTGAAAATTTATCAGTAGTCTATCCATTACCTTCTCTTACATACATACTTTTTCCTGCTATCTGAACACTGTGGAACCTGGAACAAGTCACAGGCAGGTTATAGCCTAAGGTATCTGGAGATTAAGTGTGAGGTGGGGCTAAAGTGTGTCTCAGAATCTGTGTCAAATGCATTAGCTCTTAAAAGCAGTCTGGAAAGGCAAGAAGCTGAAATTTTGCAAGTCCTAAATTGGTAGCCTAATCCCTGGATCACTTTTCTCCCCCTTTCCTTCCACTTAAAAGTTTGCCTGTATAAATAACTTTGGTGCACAGGAAAGCGAGCAGCCTCTTGGCTCACCCAAGTCTTATCTTCAGCTATGAATTTACCTACTAAAATAATTTTCTAATCCTGGCTGATGATCATCACATGCCTTGGAAAAAATGATTTATGGTACTTATTCTGGCTAATGTAAATGTAGATGCTACTCAAAGCATCTAACCTGCTTTAAAAATTCTTCATGAGATATTTGTCTTCATAATGCCATCCACAATGGGGGACCCCAGGTTAATTATGTGTTACATAAAGAATCAATTATTGCATCTTAATTTCATGGAATATTGACACATCTTTGTATTATATTACACAACACTTCATTGTTTTTCTGCATGGCTTTTAAGCATTTAAATTAACAAGTACCTGCTATTCTTCCCATCAGAGAGGGGATGAAAATACATATTGACCAAAATGACGCAGCAAAGCTGGTGTGCTTTAATTCCCCATCCAAAGTTAGACCCCAAGATCATGGTATCTCTCACTTTTACACCAACACAGGGACTGAGGCATTAGAGTATATTTAGTGAGAAACCAACACAGCATGACTCAGACACCACCTCTGTTGCTCCAGCCCGGTAACGCTCTGCCCCACGTTATCTCCCTCCCTCTGCTCCCGTGCTAGTGTATTGTGAAGAGTAGTAAAGCTGTGAAACCGTGTCTTGGCCTGGCAGCAATGTCATGTAGAGGAGAACCCGGTGGGGTGGGTTCTGCTCCCTGCTACACTGCCTCCAAACTTCCCCAAAATTGCAAAGCCTCCCCCCAGCCCAGCGCTCAGTGTTCCTGCCACACACTGCTGTGCTCTCTGCACTGTAGTGCTTTATTCCTTCCCTTTATAATTCAATAGCTCCAGTATTCCTAATGCTTTCCCCGTATTGAAGCTGCCTTCCAGGCCACTAAACACTTTCATCTGCTCCCTCTAGCCCCTGTATATCACTGCTTTGTCTCTTACAAAGAAATGACCCATAACACACACAGTACTCCACAGGAGGTATTACCATTCACATCTACAGGGATATTAGAACATCTTCCAAGTCTATCGCTTTCTTCACATATGCAGGCATCTTATTCACTTTTTTTCTTTATTGCTTCTGCTGCACATGGCACAGACATCTTTATCAAGCTGTCTTTGTAATAGCTACTTATGTTTTCCTGAATGGTTAGAGCTAATTCAGAGCCCAGCCATGTGTCTGAACGCTTTAAACTATTCCTTCAAACACGTTGCACCCTGCCACTGCTTATGTTGCATCTTCCATTCTAGTCACAATCTTTCAGCCCTCCTTCCCACTGCATAATTGGTATCAGCTGCTAGCAGCAAATCATATTATCTTACTGTTCCCTTTGCCTTCCAGTCATTAAAATTATAAATATTGACCAGCACTTATTCACAGAGTGGTAGTTGGAGTCACCTCACCAGCAATTTCTTTTAATCCAAATGCTGACTTATGTATTCTACCCACTTTTCCCAGCCTTTTAACTAGTTTTTGACTACAGAAACAGTCCCTTCTGTTTCTTACTCCATAACTCTTAAAATTTTTTGATGCCTTTTTTTTGTAGGAGGCTCTCTTTTCATCAGCTCTGACTCATCTGTGATGCCCATTATTACAGTTCTGCATGAAAATTAGCCCAGGTTCACCCTTGAAAGCCATGGGGGAAAATTGATATACTAGTTTCTCTTTTATTCTCTAACTCCTGTACCTCTTTAAAAAAAACCCCTCAAAACATATTAACAAGGCACTATTAATACTCTCAGTAACTGGGTTTCCTTATCCCTTTGTTACTCCATTGCTGTGGTTCTGTTATTGGTGGTTCTCTTGTGCCATGGAGTAAATGGTGGAATAATTGCGTGCACATGTTCAGAAGAGACTATCCCGAGGCCTTCTGTGTGTTGGTCTCCTTAAAAACTTACTTAACTAGGTCCTCACACAGGCCCCCACAGGTGAGGAGTAAATACACAGGCCAATCCACAGCTCTGCACCTTCCTCTCCCATTTCAGTTTTCATTAATGTAACCTTACATGCTTTCTATATCTGTCCCTTTATTCTCATACAACTCAAGAGGTACCTGAGACTTTTTTTCCTAAATTATAAATGGCTCCCCAGGCTAATTTCTTTTTTCCATATCACAAATTCTCTTTGGTCATCTTCAGCAAACACCATCAAAGCCGGCCTTCCCACCTATCCCCCCCTACCACCTCAGCATCAGTGACAGGAAGCAACTATGATTCTACAATTTATTGTATTAGCACTTCTAAAACAACAAAGGAGTCATTGATTTTCTGAGCCAAAAGGCACATGGGAAAGCACAAAAAACATCTCTGCCCAGCTCAGATCAGAGAGGAAAGAGACACTGCAGAGGAAAGGGCTTCCCCCAGCCCGGTGCCTGCTCCCTTTGAAGAAGGAGGATGGAAGTACAAGCAAGGAGCTCGCTGGCTGTTTTATTACAGGTGTCAGCATAATCATTCTGACACAGGATCCTTCTTGCTGCTTGTCACATTTAACAGAAAAATGGACAATAACAGTGAAAATATGACCCTTTTTTCCTCTTTCTTTTGAATACTCTATACTACCCACCAGGAGAATGGCTGATAACACTGAGGATAATTCAGGTAAAAATACTGCAGGCCCTCTTTGATGTCTGCTCTGATTTAATATAGGTTCACAAATTGAACTAGTAATATAATAACACCACACAAAGTTACAGAACACATGAGAAAGCTGTGTCAAAGGGAAATTTTACCAGGCAGTTCAAGGGCTAATCACTAATCATTTCATTCAGACTTTGGCTTAGGAAGGACATCCTGCGATGAGTCCCAGGAATGTGATCTCCACAGTCAGAAATCAAACATAAGGAAGGTCCTTTCAGGTGAAACAATGCCATTGACTGCTAACAAGGGTTTACAGGCCTGCAGAGTCCAAAGGCTCATTTTATCACAGCCACGTGTACAGTGGTACAAAGTAAACTGATAGCCACTAAGATGACTGATGGATATTTATACCTTAAATTTCATTAGAAAAATGATTACTAAAAGGAAAGCAAAAATGGAGATCAAAACAGAAGCTTCTACTTTATTACAAGAGACAGGAACCTGTGGTGCCTGTCCATGAGGAACTGACCACGAGATTTTAGACATTTGGACATATTTACCAGGGAGTAGTATCAGTCACACCTGGCAGTTGAATGTAGACTTTTGCAAACCACCTATAAGCGTTTTCCCCTCTATAATCCCAAGAGCACAGGCTCAGCTTAACACCTGAACACACTACGCTTTAGAAGAGACAAAGAAATCAGATCTTTGGAGGCTGTGAAGAGCAAACTAAAAAAGGGAGACAAGATCAGAGAGACAGAGCAGTTTACATTGCCCCTTGTTCTCCCATGGACTTTCCCATGTTGGCTTTTGCAGAGATGAAGACCATCAGGGAGCAAATGCATGGCAGCTTACAAGTGCTTCACCTCCTAAAGCATCAGGTGAGAAGCACACAGAACTTGTAAGATAAACTACGAGTCTTTGAAAACCTACTGACCATTCACAACAAAGCAGATGAACTTTTCTCAGCAGAGGAGATGCTGACTCTAGATTATAGGCTTTCAGGATTTCTCATCTTGCAGTTGTACTACCTGAGAAAATTTGCATAAGAACAAGCTGCCTTTTTCTTAGGAGTCCTTTTATGATTTCTGCTGAAAACGATAATCCTCTGTTTGTGACATTGCAATCATTTCTGCTACAATCAAGTGTTCTGTCCAAAAGGAGGATTACTGCTTCAGTTCAGAAGTATATGGACTTTCAGAGGAAAAAAGGAGCCAGTTTCCAAGCAAATGACCTTGGTAACAGAGAACAAAGAAGAACAAAGATATAAAAACAACACTACATATGATCAGATCTGCCTTTTCCAAGAGGCAACCGATGCCCTTCAAGTTCATAAAAAATGATGTCTCTTATAGATGTTTGTATAATGGAGATGGAAAAAGTAGAGACAGACATTTCTCTTTACTGTGCCACTCCAACATTAACTCAGATTTTTCCTTTGACAAGCTATCAGCGTTTTAAAACTAAACATCAGAGACAGGTATGTAGGAAACCCACTGCAGTGCTCAACCCCATCCTTTCAGCAGTGTCCTGTGAGGAGGAGCATCACTGCACGTGGTGTTGAATGTCAAATAATGCTTAAGCCTGCGCCTCTGGCAGCAGCTCTGAAATACAAAGAGCAAACAGTTAAAAAAGAAAAAAAAGCCTTTGTTTTTCTGCCTTTTTTTTTTTTCAAGAACGTAATTTAGCACGACTTTCCACAGAACAATTTGCATGGGATTACCCACAATGCACTACATTATGGTAATACATTTCAAACTCTGATGCATATTAGACTGACAGACTTAAGAATCTGTTAAAGGAAAAATAAATGATACAGGAAAATGATGATGTAAGATAGGACAGAAAACATTCCACACTTGTGTGATCTGCCAAAATTCAGCCTAAAATTGGCCTAAGAAAGAGAACAAGAGTATTGTGCACTCAGAACAGCTTTAGGGAATGTTCCCAACTCAAGCAGAAAACAATACCTGACTGAAACATGGATGTAATCACAAAGGAATGGAAAGTACAACAAACCAGAACTAAGAGCTGAACAGGAGACAAGAAAAGATTTTCTTCATTTCTTTGATTTCCCTCTGGGTAGCAAACTGCAGGGAATATTCCCTCTTGCTCATCCAAGGATGGTCCGGTTCATTGCACTTCACAACACACATTCACTCACTGCTTTCTGCTCCTCTCCAAGCCCTGCTGCATCTTCTGCTGCTGGTAGTGATCCCTAATAGATCCTGGACAGGCTCTGTGTCCAAAAACAGCCATCCTAAAATACTGAGCCTCAGGGTTATATGGTCACACAATCCAAATTACCGACATCTCCTTCTCAGCCCTTCAGCAGGCTTCAGCTAGAGAACAAAGACTTCCTAACATTTTCTAGCATTGGTCTTGCACTTTCCCATTGGAAATAGCCACAGGAAAATAATATCAAATGTTGTCTCCCCTTCAGTCAGTTCCACGCGCTATTTTCCTAAGCAATTGATGTAATCAGTTATCATTCCTCAAACCCCTAGCTGAGGGATAGCTCTCTTTGTATCCAATGAAGAGTTATTTAACTGGCCAGGGTACTTTTCTGCAAAGCCCTCAGACAAGCAAAGGCAAAAGATGTCAAGGAGGGAAGAAGCCATAGGGCTGGTTGAGGGGAAGGGAAATGGTAAGAAGCAGGATTTTCCACCAAGGTCTTTTCATTAGTTCTCTCAAAGCTAAGTCACAGAAAAATGAACAAAATAAGGGATGAGGCAAATTATATTTGCTGAAGACGAGTTATAGAGATTAGTGTATTAATTAACCAAGACAACAATGTCAGCAAGGGCCTGACCTTTATTCCTGCCCTAGTAACAGCTTTGTCCCTGGTGACTTTCAGCCTGCATGCTAAAGCCATTTAGATACAACCCTCAATTAATTGCAGAATACCCTCTGGGAGATAGGAGAACAGCATTGCAGGCTGCAAGCAGGGATGCTGAATAAGAGAAGTAGTAACCTAGTCAAAGACACCTCATCAAGGGCATTGGCAGAGCTGGGGAAAGAGTCCACAATTCTCTTTACCTCTCACACTCCACCTCTCACTGATAGGAACAAAATTGTTTGAAGCTATTAACCTGGAATTCTGCCACAATTCAATTTTTAAAGAAAAAAATAATCAGAGACTACCCAGAAATAAAGATTCAAAGAAAAAAAAAAACCTACCCCAAAACCACAGAAGAAAGACTGATTTAAAAAGAACTTTTATCTTTTTTTTGTAATAAAACAACAGCAATACATAAAAGACACCAAATGACAGCTGCTGAGAGCAGGACAGCAGGCAGGATCTTCAGTCAGCCCCTGCTTGTCTGCTTTCTCCTAAGATTGAGTCCTTCCCTCAGGCATATTAGCTGCCCATCCCCATACTCAGTGTAGGCTTTGCTTACTGTCTGTCATACTGAAGGTTCACTCTCAGCTTCTTGAGCACCAGCTCAAGGACAGAGGTCCAGTAAACCTCTGAGCACCAGTCACTCTAACAAAGGATCTCCAGTCTCTACAGGTGCAGCTGAATGGCAAGATACAAAGGTGGATAAGGAGTTGTTGCTGTCCCACACAGCAGGGATAGAGAGGGGTGGAATCTGAACAGGCTCAGGAAGACAGCACACAGTCTCAGGGTTCCAGGGGATAAGATGACCAAAAAGCCACGAGTTCAGGAGAAAGTGGTGATGCTCAAGGATGGATGCAACATTGGAAGATGTCTGCTTCTATCAGAATAGATGTGATCACAGCAACTGAGAGTCTGAATCTGGTTTTGCCTCCCAAGTAAAAGCCACAGACATATCAGCCCATTGATCTTGCCCACAGGCCCCAACAGTCTGGACTCCCATCCATGGACTGAATTTGTGGCTTCAACCAGGAATGGACCCAACCAGTCATTACAGACCCACCAGGTGATTCCTAGGCTGACCCCAGTCACCACTACTAGACCTGATCCTGATTCACTGTTTTGTGTTCCTGGCTTGACCTTGTTCTGCTTCATCACCACGGACTTGATGATGATCTGGGCTCTTGGTTAAATCTGACCATCCTTCACAGGCCTGGTCTGCTCACCTTGCTCAGGAGATGTGGGATGGAGTCTTGGCTGGTGAGGAGAGACATCTGGAATTAACTTCTCCCACTGCTATCGCTGTCCCTAACTCTCTCCTCAATACAGGCCCCAAACTGTCTGATGAGCAATAGTGCAGGAGCTGTAGCTTGCAGGAAAAAATTGGTCCCTCAACACATCTATCTATCACTAGCTGAGCTGAACCTTCCTTTGCTTTCCACTTCAGCTCTACAATCCTTCACATTCAGTCCTGATGCTGGAGAAAGCTCAGACAAGAAGGGGCATAATGTTGATGAAGGCTAGACTGGCACATACTCAGCTTGGTTCCACATTCCTTGATTTAGAGGTTAAAACATCCCAAACCACAGCTAGATTACGACCAGCTTCACTGTATTACATTACACTCACTTGTCTGGCACCTTCTTGTCCAGAAGTAGCCAACATGTATCACCTCTCAACCATCATATTTGAACTTGGTCTAAAACTTTCCAGTACAAAGCAGCCTCTAACTTTAGGTGCCAAATTAATTTTTGCTAAAGCCAACAGGGTTACCTTGTGTTAGAATCCAGTTACAAAAATAGATTTCCTTTCCTCTTCCCTAGCTATTGTTGGCAAACATTAGTAATAGTGAGAGAAGCTATTTTGGGACTTTTATTGGCAAGTCTTATGTTCAGACACTAAAGAAAGTAATTGGCTGACAGTGGAAAAAAGTGAGAGACATTGCTTTCAAGAAATACCACTTTCTGCCAAGCTCTTTATGCACAGTTCTCTGGGACAAAAAAAAGAAAAAGACCCATCACCAAACCCCAAAACAATAGAAAACAAAAAGGCTTTATTAACTGCTACTAATAGAGGATACATCTGTGAGAATGAGTGAGGGAATAGGGCACGTGGAAAATTCTTTCAGACTGACAATCACAGATGAACAAGGACACATTTCTAAGACACAGGTACCATAAAAAATGCAACCATTCATAACTACACAACTAAATTAACATATTCATCATATACAGACACACCAGAGCACGTTTGCACATGTGAAGGTTCAACATGTTTTGAACCAGTTCACTCACATACACGTACCCACATTCGGTCATAGTCTTTCACCAAGACAACTCCAAGTCTACACTCACAAACATTCACTGCACATAAACACCCTACCAGTACACTCACCTTGTGTAATTCAGGAAAGTACAGGCAGGAAGCTAAATAGAAATACACAGAGACTCATATCTATTTCTCTTGTAAATTGTGCATGCAGTCTTCACTCATTTACTAACACCATACTAATAATTTCTAGTAATTAGGGTTAAAATAGGAAAACACAATAATGCAGATCTTGGTCCTTTACCAAGTGAATTAATTACACCCAGCAATACCTACCACCCCTAATACATACAAAGGGATAGCACAGACTTGTTTTTCTATTTCCCAGACATTTATTTCAGTGTAATTGGGATTTATTCATCAATAAGAAAAAATTCATCAGCTAAGAAACAATATAATAAAAATGACTAAATGGAAACATAAAAATTAAGCCCTTTCCCACAAAGCCAAGCTGAGCAGTACTATTATCCAGACTCTTTCAGACTCCTAATGAAAATCAAAAATGATTGGCAAATGATTTGGGAAAAATATACCCTGTTCTTCTTCACTTCTTTGTCTGAGTGTAGAGACAGAACATTTGTCAGCAAGCAATAGATTGCACAGGCTATAGTCATGCATAATCATAAACTTGTGCTGTGCTGTTTGTATCTCAGTGCCACTAACCTTGCTCTGCATCCAAAACTCAATAAGGATTGTGCGTAATCAGTGAAGACAAAGTCTTTATTCAGTCCCTACATGTTCTCATACCAGGTTTGCAAGAGCTGTGGGCACAGCCATTCACAGGGACAGATCATCCACTCACAGGCAAACCATAAGCCCACAAAGACAGGTTACATGGGTTATATGCTGAATTATTTTCCCCATGTACACTACTGCTGATTTTTCCTCCAAATGTAAAGTCTACACAATTTCTATATACTGAGACTTTCTCTATATATAACAAATAATTTTGTGCTGTTGCACCAAAAAGTAGTGCTATGGGCCATGGAAGAAAAAGATCTTAAGGTTTTATTTTTTGTTTCTAATTTTTTTCTCTTTTCCTTTTAAATTCAAGCACATATACATAAGTGAGATGTATTTTGGGATTATGCCAAGTCTCAGCAGTATTGACACAGAAATATTATTGGTAAAACAGTTCCAGTTGTCTTGGGAGCATTCTGGTTGTCTTAAGGAGAAGACCTTCAATTACTGATTCTGCCTTTTTGGAAGTTCTTTAAGGTTTAAATTCTGGGTGAGGAATTACGAGAGCTCACATTTAATTCAGTTTATCATAGCTGTACACTCTCAAATGAAATCAGTGGAACTGACTGGAAAGAGAAGGATATTTAATGAAGCACCTTGGGGGTTGAAATATCTGTTATTCAATGTTCATGAAAGAAGCCTCTCTTCAGGATTTTATACTCCCTTATTTCAACCAGTCAGGATCTCCAGTAAAGCCAGACTGACCTTAAATGCCATCTGGACTGTATTTATGTATTCCAAGCAGGCCTAAAAGAGCCACATGCTCCTCATTCTTGGGCTGTATGAGCAGATAATAAGCCAAATCTGTACCACAATAATTTGATCTCTCTTCAGGCTGTCCCTCCTTTAAGAACCTTTTCACATGAATTTATAAGTCTACCTGAGCTTTTTTCCCCCACAGAGGGTTGCAAAGGTTTATTCCAAAAAGACATGAAAAATCCTGATAAGATTTCTCCTTTCTAACAGTGAACTCACAGAAGTTCCCATTCATGCTACACCAGTCAACAACATTGAGTCAACAGCACATTCACTGAAATGTTATCTCAATACACTTATAGCAAGTGTCTGCCCTTGTAATTAGCATCAAAGGCACGAACAATTCACCATTTACACATCTATGGGGTACTGATTATCTCTGTGTCAACAGGCTGAAGACACTTAAATAGGATCTGACTCCACACATCCAGTTGAAATAGTCTTGCTTTTCCTGTACTCCTCTGCCACAAAATCCATCCATGTCGTTTTAATTCACAAAATATTTATTCTGAGAAAGACATCCTTGAAGAGCTATAGAAGAGTCTAAAGAAAGGTAAGAAGAGTTAAGGATGATGTGGGGGTTCTTTCCACCTTTCCATAAACACTAGGTAAGTAGTAAGGAGAAAAGGGATAAGCTGTTTCCCCTTGCTCCACAATGCAGCAGGTAACATCAGCTCAAAAAAGCAGTCCTGACAGGCACTGCCTGTGCTGGTTTGCTTTCCACCACCTTGGCACCCCTCACGTCCATTAGGTGTCATAGAACAGGACTGCACAGCGTGAGGAGGCTGCCCTACCCTTCTGGTCCAATCCTGGATGGAAGGAGGGAAGGGATAGAACCTCAGAAGGCATTCATCTCCTGTGCTGTCATGTGGGCTGCCACAGGCAAACAACAATGTACAAACACCATTGCTGTGAGTGCTCTGTACTTCAGCAGGCTCCACTGCAACCCTATGCACCTCACTGCACACCTCCACTCTAATTAGTTACAACTATAAAGGAGCTGAAAGACAGATTTCCCCTCAGCTTTGAATTTGCTAAAAGGTCACCAAGGAAATGCGATTTTCGTTTTCCTGTGGACAAAGAAATCAGAAGCTAATGAAATCTGAACTCCATCATTGCTGAATGTGTTTTCTTTTCAGTCTTCTTCTGGAAGTGAACTCCCTTTCCCCTTCACAGGCTATTAAAGACTCACACATGTGCTACAGAAAGAAAGATTCAGCAGGAAGGCTGAGGCTTATACACCTCTGCCTTCTCCCCACCCTGCCTGCACTAGCAACTGCGATGCTGTCACATGACAACAAAATGCCACCAGTTATTAATGAACCAGTGTTCATTAATAATTTTAGCTGCACCTTCCCCAACATAGACCTCATGGGGAGCACCCATAAACACATAAGATACACACACTGATATATTTAGAATCATAGAACCATTTAGGTTGGAAAAGACCTCCAAGATTGTTGAGTCTAACCTTTGAGTTGGACTCAAGCAATACAATGACATACATTTCATTTTCTGCCTATAAGCAGTGACAGATGCAGACTCACACACGTAACCACAACTTTGTGCACAACTTCTTCCAAGCATAACATATAAACACATCCCTGTTGTGCATAAAACCAGCTACAGCACAAATCTATGTGAAAAATCAATCACATACATCCTGATACTCACCAGTGCTAACAGGCCCCTACAAGCTGCATGTTCATGTCTGTACCCACACACACACCCTTCCTGATCCCCACCTCTAGGAATGTAAGAGGTCTAGGAATCAATAACCATTTACAGCTCTTCAATCCAGAACTGTCAACTCTGTTCTCCCCTGTTTGCAGTGACAGACAAGCAGACTAAAGATGTGGGACATCAGTATGCAGAGGAGGAGGATGGGCACCACTGTGACAGCATAAGAAGCAGGCAGAGGCTGCTGAATTCAGCAGAGGTTGTTCTTGCCTCCTGCAACCAACTGAGCAGAGGTGCCACTGTCCCAGAAACCTCCTGCTTTATTCCCAGGACATCTGTGCAACCCTGTAGAACAGAACAGGGAAATAACCACAGGCCATTTTCCTGAAATAACATAACTGTATATAGAAAGATTCAGAAAGAATCCCATTCTTACCTATTTCCAAAGCCTAAGCAATGACCTTGCTGACATAAAGATGTGCTACATGATCAATATCATACCACAATGACTTGATACTATAACCTATAGAGGAGACAGCATGAAACTAAACATACTTCAGGCCCAGCAGGCTGCTTTTAGAACTGTCAGGATGCTTTGCTGACCTTTTAAATTGAATGAGCATGCAAATGCAGAGCACCTGAGAGCAGTCAATACCTGTGCCAATAGATTTCAACCAGCTTTGTAGCATCCATAACAACCAAAAGGCTGTCAGTATTCCCAGAGTCTGACATGAGCTCTAATCATGTACCTCTGTCACAGCCCACGGCCTCACCTGCACAACCAGCATCTGAACATCCCAGAGCTACCCAATCTCAGCTCACAACTCAGCCTTGTTCTCACAACCCTGAGTTTCTCATTGTATCTATATTCAGAGATATCACTTCTGCATTACAAACAAATCCTATTATGCCTGAATCTCTCCTGGGCAGAGACCAGAATTAATATAAATATAATTATGGTTGTTTAATATATGTAAGATGTCTGCCGATCTATCTCGTTAAATTAACCACAAGAGTGAATTTTGCATTAGTCCTGACAAGGCCTATTTTCAAAGTGACATCTAATACCAGGCTCCAGTACAAATCATATTTCAGGGTACACAAATGAAAGGATTTGGTGAGTATCTGTGAGGACTAAATGTGTGAAACCACAGAAGCAGTTCTGGTAGCTTGCTGCAGGTATCCAGTTTGTGCAACACATTTACCTAGAGCTGATCAATCAGATAAGAAATTCAAGGAATTTCTGTGTATGTGTGGGTTAGCAGGGTTGCTCCTGACCCAGAAAAAGCTTCAATGCTTTGACCCCTGGAAGCCCTTCCAATCACTGAACATACTGGTTTGATCAGGAAAGTGACCTTTCTGCCGCTCTTTCAGAGCCAGCCTGAGCTCCACTTTCAGATCCCATTTATTTCATTCTCCCTCACTGGAAGAGACAAAAGGGCTGCTCTTAAAAGGTCATTGCAAAATTCGTGTCCAGCTGCCTACTGCAAAATCCATATGGGCCATCAGACTGCAGGGAACACAGAGCCCATCACACAGCACATTCACAGCTTCATCTTGGGTGGAAAGGGCCCTCCTAGTAGCACAGGCTACAATGTTGTCTTAGGTGCCAGGTCACCTGAGTGTAGGACAGCTGAGGGTTGTGAGCAGGTTACCAAGTAACTCAGGGGATTTTTTTATGTTGTATTATAGGGTTGTCTCCCTTCTCCCACATCACTGCCAACCAGTGAGGCATACATGCTCTGGGCCATCGTGACTCGGTTATGCAGCCCTTCTCTCTAACTCAGGCTACAGCCAGATCCAAGCCTATTACTTCTCAAGGCCAGAAAGAAAAATATGAGAAAGGCAGTTAGAATTGAAAGTACAAGATGATGGAAAAGAGGGGTAAATACCTTCAGAAGTGCTAGATGTCTAGTCTACTTTTTTCATGTCAAAATAGCATTTTCAAAGCAAATAATCTTCTCTCTCGACTTTCAATTATCTTGCAAAATAAAATCATTTCGTCAATGGCTGGCTTCCCCTCCAAATCAGAGCAAGCCTCAGTACTTGCAATCTGCTGACCAATACCTTTTAAAGTAATGACTTAAAAAAAAAAATTACTTACCACGAAATTCAAACTGCCCTCCTGGATCCTGTGGCAAAAGCAAATCCATATATCTGTTCTAAACTATAGTCTATAAATTAAGTGATCTCCAGCAGGACTATGCTACTGAAAACTGGACAACATTTCTAGGCTTTTTTAGCCCTGGTTGTACATAGTTGTACTTCTCCCCCAAACTCATTTACAGTATCTTTCTCAAATTCATTATAAATCGTCTTTCTCATTGTTGCTTTGTATGAATCTCTGATTCAATTTCAGTGTAAAATTCAGTCATTATTTCCAGCAGCCCCAAAGGAAGCTTTCTGCTTTATTCATGAAGCTAAGAGGAGGTGGGAAATTAGAGATTTGGTAAGAAATGTTTTGAGAAAGCTGCCTTGTTTATGACAAAACTTCAATGTGAGAGTATAACAGGTTACAGGTGACCTTTCTCAGGAAGAGCTGCTCGGCTCTTGGTTGATGCTTTTGATCAGAGCCCAAAAGAAATATATCCTTGCAAGCTGAGCTCCTTTCTTCCCTAGGAGGGTAGGAGGGCTGTTCTGTTTTAAGTGAGTACCATTGCTACCAACCCGTACAATTAAGTCTCTTTTGCTCAAGGAACATCTCATTATTTACATAAAACATAACTCTTACATGAGAAGCAAGAACAAGTTCAACAAAGAGCCTTCTAGTGACCTAAATCCTTGCTTTGAAACTGGGAGACTGAAATCTGAGTTTTCTTCAGTCAAAAGAGCGTAATGACCTACTCTGTGATAAACTGTTTTCTATTTTTACAAGTTATTTTAAAAGTCTGTTTTTTCACCCTAGTGCAAAATGGGAATATTGGCTGGAAATATCAGAAGATTTCAAAGACAGTACCTGCTTTCCACAATTATATATTGATATTTTTAGTCCTGTGGCAAAATGTGCTGAGGAAGTGTTGACTACAGTGATGATGACGATAAAAGAAATTAAGGCAAAGCATCTTCAAAGGTTTAAGTCCTAGTATCCACCTAGTACAACTCTGGTCTCTTTAAATCCCATCCCTAAAGCAAAAATGTTGGACTAGGACTAAATGTGCAGTCAACAGAGTAAAAGTTTTACTATTTCTGGGGCAGAAGGAACAAACTGAATAGCTGTGTCTCATAAATGCCAATCCATGTTAGGTAGAAAAGGTCCTGAAAAGGAACAGGATGTTCCCTTCGCACTTAGTCCAGCGACCTAATAAATCCCATAGGAAGAAGTGATAAGGGCAAAGATAATCAGTGTTTAGCTTCATCAGTATTGAGAACATCCAGACAAGAACAGGCCATAATCTTTGAAAAGACTAACATGGTTATGAGTGGAAAAAGAAACGTCTCTAACAGTTTAAAGGCACTACTTTAATAAATATGTCCATTTAACAATCTTATCAATGCAATAATTTATACAATATTGTTCTAGAGCTTATTTTCTGGTGATGGTTCCAAATACTTTTTTACTGTATTTACTGCCATGAATTTTTACTTTTTAACTTCTTACATCCATTTCCTACATGACAATGGCTGATATCCATTTTCCCTGATTTCTCTGTTCAACAACAATAAATCTATGCTCTTATTCCTCAAAAGATTATTTTCATGAGCCACAATTAGGAAAATGACCTCTACTGTTGTTTGTTCATTACATTCAGAAATACTAGTAAACAATTAGTGCTAACAAACAAGAAACAGAGAGTGAAATAACCGAAATCTGTCTTACTATAATCAATCATGTAGATTTCTCATCAGTCTTATGATTCACTGTCCTCCACACTCTAATTATTGCTTTCTCTTTGCTACTAGACCAGCATCATTTTTAACCAAATATGTCCTCAATTCTTGATTAGAGAATTATGCCTTTTTGGATATGTAACAAAACCTTTTTTAAAAAAGGACCCAGTTTTTATTCATAATACTTTTTTTTTCCTCTTGTGATCTGCTTTACCTCTAATATTTCTTCAGCTCTGGAAAATCACCCTTATTAAGGCAAAAATATACAGGAAAACATGTTAATAGGAACACTGTCCTCTGCCCATATTAAGTGTAATTGGGTCACGATCACTGGTGTCTAAGTAACCACAAACTTCCACAAGAAAGATTAATTCATCCTTTCCTGTTACGACGTAGTCCAAAATAGAGCTCCAGTGGATACTACATCTTTTGTGTTAGAGACCAGTCATCTGTAATGTTTGGAATCTTTAGTAGAATTTACTGCTGCCACACGAAATCTCAAGTATGTCTCACCCAAACTGAAATCCATGGCTACACGTTTACTTTTATGTATGGAATACAGGTACTTCTGAGGCAGATTATGCCATTTTCTGGTTTGATTCAGTGTGCCAAGTAGGCTTATTTCTTAGACCTTGCCATCCTGCCTGCAATATGCAGACCTAAATTATCAGTGAATGAAG
The DNA here is from genome assembly GCF_003945725.1 of Corapipo altera. NCBI lineage: Eukaryota > Metazoa > Chordata > Aves > Passeriformes > Pipridae > Corapipo > Corapipo altera. Next base: position 5,966,421 of record NW_020884889.1, on the reverse strand, counting down.
ATGTAACACATTGCCATTCCCCTCATCCCAGCCAGACATGCCTATTACCCTTTCTGTCCTCCCCAAGCAGGGATTAGACCAGTAGCTGGAGACTCTTAAATTCAAAAAGTAAATTTCCAAAGTTTTCCTACCAGTGTTCAGTACAGCCAGTTAAATTACACTTTGTCAGAAAGATGATCTTTCAATTAGTCTTGCTCATTTTTCAGATCTATGTAGACATTTGAGATATAATAGTAGCTGCAGTTTTTCCCACTCTGGTTTCATTTCTATATGACAAGGTGTTTGAGTTTGAACTGCATTTGTAGAGCTTTTCTCTCCCAGTCACTTCTCACTTCATGGAAGGTTAGTGCTCTTCCTCTGAAGTCCAAGGGCCCTCATCCATGTGATCTCCATAAGCACTGGAATCTGCTTCAACTTCTTAAAAAAGGTCTTCTGCTTTGTATTGTTTATGCAACCCATAGTTATCTCTCCTTCCTTCTTACAGTTTTAAAAAACTTTCTAAGAAAAGCACCAAGATTTTTGTCTTTCCTTTTCATCAAAAGCCTTGAAGGACCCTATGATACACCACTACATGTATTTCTCTGCTGTCTGTTCCCAAAATGCATCAACCATATATGCTTTTGCACCTCATACTTTTGATCTCGGCAGACAATGCACTGCCGCATTATGTTTGTGCTAACTCCTCTGTCCACTTTTCCTAAGTGAGGCTCACTTATGACAACTACTTGGTTGAAAATATCTCAGTGGTTGGTTGTTTTACACCAAAAGACATTCAGAGATATCCTTCTAATTCTCTATATGGCAGTAGCTGTCCAAATGAGTATCCAAGAGAAGAGCATCACACAACATCAGCATTGAACATCTCTAAATTATCTTTCTTCTCTTAGCTATGAGTAACCAATATTTTTTTTTTTATTTCTACTGTCTTCAGCTTCCTCAGGTCTGAGCCTTCCCTGCTTATGGCATGTATGCAAATGACTTCTGAATTGTCCCCAATATCTGCATCTCCGCATGTTTTATGCTGTGCCAAAATGTCTCTTTCTAGACCACATATCTTCACTTGGAGATCTCTCACCATCTGGCAGCACATGTATTCCTCAGACAAAAATTAGAATAGAGCACACCCAAGGCAGATCACAGCAGGTTTTTTTCTTCATCATCCATATGCAGTATGCAATACAGGGTCTTACCTAAAGATAAACCATAGAGCTTCAAATTCCATCCAAAACTCTCCTGCTAGGTTTATCAACTTCTGTCTCAGAGTTCATCTGGCATAAGCATACCCTCACTTTACAAGTTTATCATATAAAGAAGCACATATTTCTGCTCTGCTATTTGAAATTAAGTGTTTGCAATTTACTTTGCCTTAATTTACTTTAGAAATTAGTTAAGCCAAATTTAATTAAGGCCACCTTAATTCTGCTTCAGAGTGTTGACATGTAGCTTAATGTGGTTTAGCACAAGACTTTCCACTTACACCTTTAGCTAATTCAGAGGCACTTTCCTGCATGTTCTGATATAGACAAACTATTAAAGAATTCAGCATGTTTAATTAATTATCAAAAAAGATTGAAAGGTCACTTGGTTGCATTATGTAAGTACCTTTAAGAGAACAAACTGCAAGTTACTAAAGGTCTCTCTAAACTAGCAGAGAAAATAACATGAAAGCAGCTGAAAACATAAGGCAGAGGAATTCAAATGAGAATAAAGCAATGATATTTAAGAGTTACCAACACCTAGAACAAAATACCAAGGGATCAGATAGTTTTCTAATTGTGATATTCTCAAATCCAATCTAAATATTTTTCTACAAAATTTATTTATACAAACACAAGTTAACAGGCTTCATTAAAAGTTGCCTGGGTGAAGCCCAAAGGCTTATGATGTAAGAGGTCAAACCAGAACTAACGGTCTCACCTGAGCATCAAAACTTCAAGAATTTGTTATTATGTTTTCAGTGCTTAATACCTTTCCCAGCAACTGGGACAGGCTGCACCTGGACATGGTAGAGAAGGGCAGGAGAACTTTGCTCTTACTATAACACTGGAATATTTATCAAGTCTTCATTCCAGACTTGAGACAGAATTAAAGAAAGGCAGAGAGGCTGTGGAGCTGTGCTGCACAGAAGGATGTTATTATCATTCTCAAGGAGCAGAATTTCCAGATGTGGGCTCATGCAATGCCCACTTTCTCCAGCTGAAAGACCTCTATTCAAGGACAAACCCACCACACAGTGCAGTTTGCAGATACACATGTATTATTTAAGATGTTTAAAGTACCAGGCCATGGTGCATATTTTGATTTAAGCAAAAAATGTCACCACTATGTCAATAAGAAAAGAATTTAGTACTTGCAGTGCAGAGAAAAAACAAGCAGCCCTGCTATTGAGTGATTGGAAACAAATTTTGTAGTAGAAAGAAAAACAGAGGAAAGGTAACATAATTAGTACAAGAGTTCAGCACACCTGAAAACTGGAATTGGAAGCAAAACAAGGAAATCAACCAAGAGCTGGGTGAAATCAGGATGTATCTACAGATTTTGAGACTGAAGAGAATGAACAGACCATACAGTGTGACTTCAGAGGAGACCAGACCAGGGGACCAGGAAGTAGATAACAGAGGCATAAGGGTGGCAGTGAGCACAGATAGAGAGCTGACAGACAGACTGAGAACTAGTGCAGCTGTGGGAAAGCACATTTTACAAGGATACCTAAACCAGCAAAAGGAAGTTCAGATTTCAAAATATAGTTTATACTTAATAATGTACAGCATATACATATTATAGGTATCAACTAGCAGAATTCACTGCTGCAGGAAGCCCTGATCTGATAAAAGATTACAAAAGAGAAGGAAAAAGTGGTATAATTATTCACAAAGAATGTAGCTCATTGTATCAAGGTTTTGATAATGATAATCAGGGCTCATGTTGCAGTGTATGAAGTGGAGGAGAGACAGGTCAGGCCAGTAGGATTATTTCCTTTCCATGTCTTAGTGTAATTGAATGAGTTGCCTTACAGGCACAGGGTTTATTTTCTTCTGAGCCGCGAGGAACCAGCACCTGTATGAGGCAGGATGCCTGATTATATGGACCAGTGATCTGATCCAGCATGGCAAATGTTATGATCCTAAGAGGAATGAAATTAATCTTTACGGAAAATCCTGTAATCAAAGACTTTGAAATTTAGATGCTTCTAAAATCCATGCATAGTCAAAGGCAAACATGGCTCTTTTAGCCTTTGCTTTTCCACCTACCCATTCTTATTTTCTATGCCTGAGGAGTTCATGATTAGACTAGGAGCTTCATCAAAGGGCAATTTTCAGCTGCCAAATAGATTTGTACAATAAATCCACACGGGGCCAGATTAACAAGCAAGAGAGACATCAGAAATCAAAAAGCTAGCTGCTGTAATTCCTCAGAAAACTTGAAAGGATGATGTGCAATGATATTTGGGCTTTTAAAGGGACACCATTGAAATACTAAAGTTAATTTTCATTAAGAATGTTGCTTTTCTATTCCTTATCCTTCCCAAGAGTTTTTTCTTTAGCAGACTGAGATCCCATGGGCATCAAGGTCATCCCATTCAGGATTGCTTAGTGGACTTCAAATAAAACAGTAACATTTCATCCAGAATAAAATCACATGCATGTGTGTGACTGCAATTGTCTGATTTGTCAGTATAATATTTAAAATAGAAAATGAAAAATAATCTTTAAACATCTAGTTTTCTTTACTTCTGTAGTTTTCTGCTTGCTCTAATAATTTGTACTGTGAATGTAGTTAAGGCTCAAACATCTGAAGTCAAACTAGGTCCTCAGCTATGCCCATAAACTGAATAAATACAATTCAGAGATTAGCCTGACCATAAATTGCTAGACATTTTCAGCCTTCTGGCACTACAAAAGACTGTGTAACTTCCAAGCATGACAGCACCAATTTTAATACTAGGAGAGTTTGTTCCTCCTTACAGCACATGGACAGACCTACTTCCTCAATCACACAGTGACAGCATTTATTGTTTTTATGTCTCCTCATGAGTACACTGATCTTGTTCTTTTTCAAATGGGGACACAGTAACAGTCACTTGTCAGCAGGGAAAAAATATGGAGGTGAGCCTTTGATTCATGACTAGTTCCCTCACAAAATGCAATCTCTTCTCCATGCAACCACAAGTGCTATTGCAAACGGCCTTTTTGCTTCAAGCACCTAGGTTTGCCCAGATTGGATATGTCAAAAACTAGGATTCTTCCATCTAAATTCTACTCTCTCAAATTCTGGAAGATGGGTATGACAGGACACTTGCACTTCTGATTCTATGTAGTCTTGTTGCTCATCCACTTTACAGAGAAACAGTTTGATAGCCCCTGTCAGTACCTATCACCTCCTTTCTGGAGTATAGCATTGGACTATGGGAAAGCTGGCTGGCAACCAAGTATCTTGGGGAGTGCCAAAAGCAACTCACAGAGAAAAATCCCATTAAAAAAACCCCATAAACATCAGTTGTTTACAATACACTGAGGAAAATAGAAATTTAGAGGAACATCAGCATTCAAGACAGGCATTACTCAGGATAATGCTTGTTTTCCACTCCTCAGCCCCAAGCAGCTTGTTATGTCCCTAGGTTTAACAAAAAGCAAACTACCAACTAGGACACATCATTGACATCATTAGCAAGTAAAAGGAATGTAGGAGATTTCCAGGATTTGTTGGAACAAGCACTCCAAGGCTGACTCCCAAGCAGAAGGGATAAACACCAGAGCTAATAAAACTGTTTCAGTGATATGATAGTGGAAAAGGGTGGGCCACAGAGGAGGTACATGATAGCTCTGCTTTTCTATTCAACATGCCAGCCATGTCCACTGACTCTCAACAGGACTGGATACCTTCCAGCTTTGCAGAGTCAAATCTATTATCATCTCACCTCTGTTGTCATTTTCTATTGTGCTGTAATTTAAGCATATGGCATGGGACATATTCTCAAGGTCATAGCAAGTCAGGGATACAGCTGGCTCAACATCTCAAGAGAAATAATCAAAATAAAATGTAAAAAATTAATTTAATACCTTTATCCATGATCCAGCTATCACCAGTGATCATCTTGTGTCACACGTACAAAAAAATTCCACTGTATCATTCCTTGGGTACTTGTCAATAATGAGGAAGACTAAAATACTGTTGCCAAGGGCCCCCAACAATTCTTTCATTGGGTTTTAGTGCTTCCTGGGTGCTTTGGGGACAGGGAGACTAAAGAGAGCTATGTGCCCATTCTTGTCCAGTAAGTGTTTTTCTCTCCTGTTTCTAGTAAATATGTGAGATCCAACACAATGGAACATCCCTCAGTCGCCCAACACTTGAATCCTTCAGCCCAGGAACAGGAAAGCAGATGGAGAGAGTGACAGCTGAAAGCCACAGCACTGTAGATTTTTTCCAAGATGTCTTTCAAGGCAACATCCATGGTGTAGCTCAATAGATGGGCTAGCACAGGCAGCCACCCCTATACTGACTTCTTGAAAGAGTTATAGAATTATTCAGTCATGCTGGGAAAACAATTGTTTGTTTGTATAGCAGCAAACTTGGTCTATTGGATTAAGAGCCCATGGCTTTACCAGAGGCATTCACAAAGCATCAACATTTGGCAAACTTTGAAACAGGGGCTGAGTGCTCTCAGCAAAAGCCTTCATGCAGTCACACTAGTGCCAGAAAATGTGTCTTTTTCTATATAGGGCTAAGAATCCCCAAACCAGTTCCCCTGTTCTGCCAGAAAAACAAAACAAGTAAGAAATGAGTCGCCTTCAGAAGTGAAGAAAAATGACCCTACTTAACCCTACTCATCTTTTCCAAAACAGCAAGGCTAAACTGATTCTGGAATGGATCAGAAAATAGGAAGACAGAGCATGGAGGTCTGAATTACCTTTTTGCAAAATCTGCAGGCTTTTAAATGCACATAAATAGCACTCTCATATGACAACATTAAGCATCTCCAACAAAAATTAGCAGATAGCAATAATATCCATGACTTTTGGGAACAGACATACAACATCTTTTTATGCATCAAGAAGGATGAGACCTGCTGGGATAGTCCTACGGACAAAATTCTCTTGAAGATATAAGGGTCAAAGAATCTCTACAATGTTCTCCCAGTTCTGTGACTTGCTTTTCTCCGAGCAATCTGAGAGACCCTAAGTCAGCACATCTTCAAACTTCTTTTGTTTAACGTGGCAGGAAGCAAAGAGGTCTGAGCACAGTTAAGCATGTGATTTCTTAGCATCCTGTCAAATAATTAAAACAAGCAAATAAACCAATAAAAAACACTTAATGAGGAAAAATCCTGCAGCAGTTCGTGTAAGACTTTCATGTAAGAACCTTGCAGACATAAGAATCTACAAAGAAGACAAACACCCACCATCTCCTAATTTGTTTGCTCAGAAACCCCTTCTCTATTCTTCCCCCACACCCTAAATGCCATTAATCCTTACATAGCTTTATAAAGTGAGGCCCACAAATGTAAAAGGTACAATTAGAATATCTTAAAAAATGAATCACCAATCAATTAGTGCAAGGGGTGGGTGGAAATAAGAGGCAGAAAAATAAAGCAAATAGGATGCAAACCTTTCCCTTGGGTAACAACTTAGGAAAAGAAAAAACAAACGTCTTAATTTGAACCTTCAGTCCTTAGATTACTATTAGATAACTATTTTTTTTTCTATACTTTTCTTGGTGTTACAGCTGCTTCCAGTTTGAGCCACTTCGGACCAGAACTAGAAGCAGAACTATCAGACAGAAAAATCATTCTTTCTTATTCTGCTTTAGAATGAGATCTCCAGAGCACTGAGGGTCAGCTATAAAAACACTCATTTTAGAGATGATTTTTTTTTTTTAAAAAAGAAGCTTTTGAGACTTACCCATACTCAGGAAAAGTGTAAGCTCTGGGGCACAAAAGAAATCAGAAATGAGAAAAAGTCTGTCAGACTCACAAAAATGATGTAAGTATATTCCAGAAACTTACACCAGAAAGCACAGCATACATATACTATTTCTTTACTTTTTCTTTCTGCAAGTACTTATCAAACACGCTTCATGGGAAGAATACTGATGAAGCCATTTTTATTGGTGGGTGAATGTTGGCAAGAGGCCAAATTAAAATTATTTGTAAGTTTGTGCACCAGACTTCCAATTACAAGAACAATATACATCTTACTGGAGAACAGAAGCACCATCATGTGACCTGCAAACTCCACCAAAACAACTAAATTTCTGACTACTAAATGTAGTTAACTTCTTACAAATAAAGAATAGGTAAAAATTCCTTGCAGAAATTTGGTAAGTAATCTTCAAGAGTAAGGAAGATAGAGGAAATATTTAATTGCGTACAGATAACTTTGAAAAAATAGCAGTATAATTCAGTGGCCAGGTCATATATTTGTTACAATTTGACTAATTTTGGCAGAAACAGGTCAAACCAGAGAAGACCACTTTTGAAGGATGAGACAGAGGGAAGGCTTTAATCTTGGCATATTGCTTTAATTCAGCCACACTTATGTGGTAAATCACTGGTTCATCAATCATTTTAAATAATTTAGCCCAGGCTGGCCAGGTTAAAGGGGATGGATAATATTAGGTCTTCCAATTAGACTAACTCTCACCACTTCTGTTCAGCAAAGATATTTCGAATTAATATCAAGGAAGTCTTGTGAACTGTATGACCTCCCTCTTTAGTGCTGAGCTCTCCGATTCCAGTGTCTCTCCAAAGGGATGGTTTTTTCCTCTGACCAAGTCCAATGAGAAAATCTGGGGTATTCAATCCCTCTGACTCAGAAGCATTAAAATGGAGAGAGGAAAAAAATGTCTTATTTCTCATCTCTCCCAAAAGCTTTCTTCAAAGAGGGATCCATATCACCAGCAAGACTTCCTTCATAGGGCACTGTCAAGATATCTGCCATAATTTTAAAACCCATTTGTTACTCCTTGTTGTTTGTAACCCATTTTAAGCAAGAAGCTAAAATCTATTTCCATTAGTACTCCATCTCCTCCATCAGGTACAACATGCCAAGGAAAATGCTTTTCCAACATAGCATGTACTCACAGAACATGAAGTCGATTTTTTAGATTTGCTTTATTACCAAGACATATGGTTTGGAACTCAGCTGTACACAATGGTACAAAAGACATTAACTTGTAGCATGATGGATGCAGTAATGAACGGAACAGCACAGTGCAATATGCTACAGAAGGGTCTTAATTAGCAGGTGAGGTAAAAAGGAATTAAGAAGAACCATGAAACAGTGGGACATGATTGAACAGCAAAGAGATATCCAAGTTTAAAAATTAATCACAGAAGAAACCTGGGAAATTGTCAGTATGTGTCACTGGAGATTTGATTCTTCTGGGGTCATAACTGTCCCACACTGTACTTGTACACAGCACAACTTCTTACAGTAGGCCTTGTGTTTGGTCTTTTAAAAACAAAATATGAAAAGGGGTTCTGGGCTCTAAGTCCCACAAGAGGGAGGCAGCAATTAAAATCACAGGGTAAGCTAGGAGGGTAAAGCTCCAACGAGGGACAAATGCAGATGGCCTTCACATGAGCAAAGAAATTATAAGAAGTTTATTTATTTTTATTATTATTATTAATAATATTTTCTGGTTTGACCACAGGACTGTAAACTAGCAGAAGTAGGAGGCAGAATTCCCTGTGGAAATCAGTTGCTCTGTTTTTAGCAACTTTCAAATGGAGATACTGCTCCTCTAAGACTGATTTGGGCAATCCAGACAAAATGAAAAAGAGTTTGGATATTTTACCCCTTTATTTTCTTCTTCCTTAGGTTGAACAAAACCTTAGATAAGATCAATAGTTTCTTTAATTTTATGTTTCACTTCCTTAAGGGTAGTTGGCTTATTGCATTTCCATTGATCACACAGACAAGGAGATTCAACAAGCAAACCATGTCTGTTCTCTTTTCATTTCACCCTTCTCTCCATTTGAAATCAAATGACTTTTAAACGAGTCTGGGGTCACTATTGTTTCTCATTTACATATCAATAGTACCAAATTCCTGCCTTATCTTTCAGTCACTAAAGCATTTTAAAATTTCAGTCCACAAGAGGAGACACTCCTTCCTGGGAAAAAAACTCTATATTTTCTACCAGGGAAAGTAGGCTCTGGTTTACTTTCAGCCCTTACTTGACCAGTGGTGAGAGGGGTACACTGACCAGCCTTGTGCAATTAATATTTTAACTTTTTGTAGCCTTTATATAGTTTTCTTTTTCTTCCTAAATCCTTTGCACAACCCCCATCTGATGCCTCTGTGCAACTCCAAGTACTGTATCTGTGCTCACAGCCAGCAAAGCAGCTACTTCAGTGAATTCCTTTCATCACTTACAAGCTGAAAGAAAGTTAAAGACCTGGATCCAGGTCTGCTGTGTCTTTATAGAGGTTTGACCACTGATTCACTGAGTGATGCTGGACTTGGGAGCCTCTGTTGCATATAAGGAGAGGTTTTAAGTCCTGCTTCTGTACAAGTATCAAAAAACATAAGGGCATGCTTGTCTGGGAGAAATTCTGGATATATCCTTACAGGGAGATCAGTCCTATGCAATTAAAAAACCAACTCTATCATTCACAGTTAAACACAAATTTACTAAAACAAATATCAGAAAGCCTTAAATATTGGAGGTTGACATCTCCTGCCTGAGCATTAATATCAGTCTATTGTTTACACACACATCAACTAGAAGGTCCAAGAGTGAAGAACTCAGGCTGAAGCCACTAGAAAAAAATGACCTCTTATGTGATTAATGTCCAGTTTATAGGAATAATTTCAGGGCTTCAAGATAATAATAAAGTATTTTTGGCTTGATAGATGGAAGCTGAGTATTAAATGGTATTATACAACGAAATCTTCAGTTCAGTCTGTCAATTCCATACTGTTAATAATCTAACTTTAAAAGCAAATAAATAAGCAAACAAGGAGCAACTGTAAAGATCACTTGAAAAGGAAGAGGAAATAGTTTATTAGCATTAATTATTTGGGAGATATATTATATGTATTTATATGCAATTCCAGTATAATCAACATAAGAAATTGTATTCCATTTGGATACTAACAAATTGGGTATTTAATGTACTTTGAAAAAAATTGGTGGAAATACTTTAAAGCTGCCTGAATCAGAGAAACTGTAAAAAGTGTTTGTATTAGCCTTGTGATGGAACAGTGGTAAAGAAATGCTCCCTAGTGGGATTATTCATATATCCTTCATCTTTGAGATAAATCATAATCTTAAACAAAGGAAAAAAAAAGGATATGTGACATCATAAACACGATCTACTGATCCAACTGGGACTCAGCTTTTCAGGGCGTTCAAACTGGAAGTTTCAGAACTGCTTTACAGCTTACAGACCTCCTTAAGAGCCACAAGAACATTGGATTCTGTCACCAGCCGCAAGCGCTCATACAGGAACTTGCTCTTGCCCTCAGTGGCTGCCTGTGGCCCTGATCAGTGATGAAAATGAGGACAAGAAAGAACCTAGAAAATAATTTCACATATTCTAAGAGATTTCTTTAAAAAAAGAATCCTGAACCATCTGCTTATTTTTGACATCTCTACTATATGTTACGAGGCCCCTGTGGATGGCACAATGCTTAAATGCAATGTCTGAATGTGGCATTTAATGTTCTCTTCACATCATTTCAAGCATCTAATGGCACAAATGAAGAAAATTTGGGTAAAGATCTCCCAGATGCTGATGGAAAACAAGTCATTAGATGAGATACAATACTGTGTTTAAATCTTACTGTGGTTATCTAAGAAATCAGTGAAATCCTTCTCTATGGAGATCACTAGGAGTTTTGTCATTGACTTCAGTCAAAATAGATATTCCCCCCACTGTCTAAAAAGATTCAAACCCACTGTCTTGACCTGTGATGCCTATTAAAAAACCATTAGCACTGCTCAGGAGTAGGGAGTGTTAGATGTAATGCCCAGGGCAATTATATTCTCTTTCATAAAATTATGTGCCATTTTTTTTTCTGCCTTTCTTGTCCTGGCATTGATGTGTGTATAGTAGAGCATGGTTAAAACAGCAGCTGAATACTTCCTGCAACATTCTACAGAGAGGTAAAAGGATTAGTATAGAGCTTCCAAAGATAATAATTTGAATGCCTTATTAATTAATTGTTATTTGTAATAATGGCTCTTTCCTTAAGGGTCTTTCAGGATCCTTAACTGCTAATGTTGTATAGACAAGGATTGCTCCCTAGTGGAAGAAATGAGGTGGAATGTGGAAGCCCTTCAATGAAAGCAATAGGTTTGGAAAAGGGACAAGCAAAAGAATTCATCATTTAAATGAATAGAGAATTATGATCACTCAAATGCAATTACCAGAGTTCATCCTGTTTGCTTAAACAGTGCCAGGAGATCTCACATACTGATGTCTGATGCACTTAGCACAAGTACAGCCCTTCCTACAAAGACTGGAAACTCATTTGATGTGGAATTCAGGTCTGTCTATATCAGTCAGAGGCATAGCTTGAACTCATTGACAGCTGTCAAAACTAACCTTAGTTACCTTTGCCTGTCAGGAACAAGCAACTCCAAATGCAAGATTTTCAGTGCAGGCTCTTAAATTTAACCAGGTGATTGCTCAGGTTGACTGGCTGTACCAAAGAGCTTGGAGCCACTACTATTGCAATTAACTACCTTAGAATTAGGCTCAAGTGTCCATATGACCTGCAAGCACTTTTTTAAAAGCACTTTGAATGCCCTTGTAAGGAGAAGAGTCCTGTATCATCCCTAAAACACTCCTTTCTTCAGCTCAATGCTTTTGGTTCCAGAATGGAGTTTCCTTTTATTTCACTGCTGAACGAATCCTCAGAGAGGGACTCTACTGGCATGGAAGGTAAAAGAATGAGGGTTCATGGAAAGATTTCACTGAAAAGAAACTCAAACACAGACTCCGTGGGTCTGGAGAAGGCAAACTGCTCAAGACAACAGCTATCCACTCCATTTTATCCTTCCTATCTCACGGGATGTGCATTAGGAGAAGGGTGGCACAGGGTTCTTTGAAAGATTTACTCACTTTGTAGGGCCCGTGGCTGCAGCTGCAGTAGGTGCTTTCCATGGTGTAGCTCCTCAACACACCCATTTCCTTCCACACCACCACCCGGGCTGTCGACTGCCGAGACTTCTCCACCAGGAAGCTGCAGCTGTTCATGACAAATGCAGGGGCCACTTTATCCAGGATTTTAGGAAGAGTCTATGAGAAAATGAATGGCACATTATGTGCACATGTTTATATCACACACACATATACAGAGAGACCTTTGCATTTTAATGTGTCTATAATCAAATCTATCTACAGACACTGTTACCAAGAGCTCCAACTGGTACATCACGTCAATCCTCTGTGAAAACCTCAGATTCTAACATCGAAAATTTTCCAGTACACTTGGTATATCTCATTCAAAATCAAACATTTGCACACCAATAGTTTGAGGGGGATGAAGTCAGAGTTTTGTTTTCAAGCTGCTTTGACCTTAACCTGCATCTTCCTGTTGTGCTGCTAAGAGGGTTGCAGTCCTAATTCTCTAGCTAATATTCCTATTCTCCCCTCTACAGTTATACTATATCTCCTCCTATGATACATCCATTGTTTCGCAAAGGATTGAGCTATGGGAGGAATTCTGTCTGAACATGGTATAGAGCAGGGAAAAGGGGTGTGTATTCTCACAGAAGGTTGCACATAATTATGTGAAAATAAAGCTCAGCATTTAACTAACTTGCATTGTGAAACAAACCAAAATATTCTCATCAGAGTCCAAGTTATACATTTTATACAATTCATTTAAAAAAATCACAATAAAAAGTAATAATGAAAACCCAGTAAATATTACATCTTAGCCCTGAGCGATTTTCTTATTCTCAAAATTTTATTTCCCAACGAAGTCTATAAACACTCCTGAAGCATCAAATATTCTATCAGTGCTGAGCCAACACTTACTTAGTCATTACAGAGGGCTAAATGTGTTACTTTTACACTTTAAAAAATAAATACCAGGTACGTAGAGCACACCTGGTACTAGTACATAAACTGGATTGTTAGGTAGCCACACATATATACATGTATGTGGGTTATGTCTGTGTGTGTCTAAACTTTAGTGCTGGTACACTAACCATAACACACGCCAAAAGACCTTTTGATTTATCTAGATGAGAGAAAACAAAATTAGACCATTATTTCTCTGATGACAGTTTTCTTAAACAGCTGAAATGAACGGAATCATATGGAAGGAGTTTCCACGTATGGCTAATGGCATTTACCCTTGAATTTCATTCAGTTTGGGTGGTAAAAGCCAACCAAGCTAATTTCACTTTCCAATAACCATCAGTTTCACTGACTGATTCTGAGTAATTGTAGTTCCGTTCTGTTGGGCTTTATTTCATAGCACTGTATGGGAAAATTCAGTTTGAAAGTAAATGAATAAAGTCCTTTCCTAAAACACATTTGATGTGAACGATATATATTTGGCCTAAACTATTTTGCAATATCTCCTGCAAACTGCTTAACCATACACATCTTTATAAGAAACAAGTAAATTTTATTTTTCACTGTATTCTGGCTACAGCTGTCAGTGGTCTCTATATCTATGGAACTGGTAAAGTTTCATAAGGTCCATTTTTCAGATGAAAAAACTGTGATGGAGAAACCTGAAACAAAGAAAAAGATTTCACTTTAAATCTGAGACCACCTCGAGCCTCACTCTTAAGTCAAGATCTCCAGTGTTTTACTAAGAACTGCTGCACTCCCTTTCCCGTGGGGTGCACTGAACAAAGGAACCTTGAAAACTGACTGCTTGCCTTCAGCAAAGAATCCAGTATGTCTGCACTGCCTTCAACCTGGTACTTGCTGCATGGGGATCACAAAATAGTACACTTTCATCCCCACCTTCCAGGTTGTCCTGGATTTTGGTTGAACAGGAACTAAAAAAACTGCAGCAGAACCACGTGATTCAGGTGTTTATAAGCCTCAGTACAACCAGTTAAATCCAGTTAAACCCAGTTAAACTGTATGTAAAGATTCAGATAGTTTTTATTCTGCCTTTATCTGAACCTACAAACAATTTTTTTTTTTTTTGTTAATATATACCATCAAACACAATAATCAGAACCCTAATCCAGTTTAGGTTTTTAAAGCAATTGAAATTATATGCATAATCAATCTTTTACTTTTAATTAAATAAAAATGCTGGCAGGTAACAGTAATGTCTCTGTACACAGGACTCATTTAAGAGTATTAGCAAACTTGAATTTAATGTTCTTTTCATTTTACCAGCATTCACTGGATTTCACACTAATGGTTCTTTCTTCTCTACTTATTCTTCTCATTAATTATCTTTCAATAGCATATTTTGCATGAAAACACATCCCTTTAAAGGATGGTTTTATGATAATACAGCAGTTTCTGTGTCACTTGCACAGCTGGATTTGTCATGTACAACAGCAAAGGAAGCTGCTCCCATCACACTGGAACCTGTCCATAAACCTCCAATACCATTAGGAAGAAAATGGAATTACATTTCTTTACTGATGTCCCTGCAGAGATCGCTGTCAAAGGGGCCTGGAATGTTTATCAAAAGGTTGGGATTACAATGCCAATGCCGTGCAAGTCACCCAAGGCCACCAAATATTAGAAGGAAACAAAGACTCTGACTCTGTATATTGCCAAGGGCTACAGCTAAATCTATGACGTATGAGGTAAAGTCTGTTCCAAAAAACATAATTTTCTTGAGATATTTGGTTCTTGCTCCTGGGGAGAAAAATCAATCATGGAGGCCAGATTAATTCTCAGTTCTCCCAAGGCAGGAGAGAAACCTGTACAAACAGTGTAAGGAAGCAGGTCTGAGGCAGGGGTGATTATCTGCTGAAGTTTGCAATTGCAGATGTGTCCCACTGTAAATCCAGCTTCCTCAGCCTAAGTAGGAAGAGGGTGACCTATAGATTAGGACTGCAGCAGGCACCCATGCCTCGTTTTGTGCAAAAGAGAGGATTTGAAGCACAAAATCTTTCTATAGGCCACTACAGAGTATTTTTGGACAGCCCTGGAGCCTTTCTTCATTGCAGATTCAAGTCAGGCTCCAGATGCTGACAGCAACATTTGAATTCTGTTTGTGTGGCAGTAACCATCCTCAGCCTACTGAAGCCCTCGGAATTCAAACACACCAAAAGATGTCCTGACTGTAGGTACCCTCCCTGCTTTCCTTGGGAAACAGTGTTTGCCACAGGGATTACCTTCTTCCAGTAAAGTCTCAGTGTGCTGTGTACAACTCCATAAGATGAACATGGAAGACACTGTGTCCTTATAAGGATAATTAGTATTTATGCTGAAGGAGTAAAAATTATACAGAGGTATAATTTGGCAAAGACTTTTCAATCTCTTTTAGTTTTGAGTGAATCAAGCTATTATTCTATAATCAGTTTAAAGCCACAGTTCATATGCTAAGAAATTAACATTTTTTTTCCCCAAGGAAATTTGTTATTTAACAAGAAAATATCATCTAAACGGATACAAAAAGAAAAAAAAAAAAAGAGAGGGGCAGGAAATCCAAAGAACTGTTTGATGAACAATCCATTTACATGAAGTAGAAATAGAAGCCATTTTATTATTTCTTCTTTATATTAAAAAAAACAACAACAACGACAACAAAAAACCTAGATATGACACCAAACACTTGCTGTGGAAATAACTACTATATTAGATCTGTTTGGTATCCATTGAATTATCTGGTGTTTTCAGTGGGACCAGGAGCATCTTGTGATGAAGCAGTTTGACTGAGTAGGACAGTGGCACACTGTCATTTTCTCAGTTACCATTACATAATTCCAATTTATTTTCTTGTTATGCTGGGGTGGTGGGGACAAAAGTGTATGTATCTCTATAATTATAAACCACAAAAATATGCCTGTCCTGTTAGCATGTAGCCAAAGATGCATCTTACTAAAATAACGAAAATATTGTTAGTAGATGGGTCCCTAATATCCAGTGTATGAAGATATTATGCATGGCTTGAAACCCTCTGCATCATTACTCCAAAGGAAACTTGCACTTTATCTCTAAAATTTGTGAGGTGATCTTATCTTGAATATATAGGCACATACAGGCCAGTAATTAAGAAAGGAACCAAGTGGACCTACTCTGTAGCCAACATCTTCTGTGATAACTGCTGTGTCAACCATGCAGCCTGCTTGCCACAAGGTCTCCTTGATGCTGCAGCCATAAAGAAACACGTTCTTTTTCTGGGAGTGTCCGTGGTAGTCACAGAATACCTAGGGAGAGGAAAAAATTAAGCAAAATCTTGAACATTGAAAAAGTTTCTTAGTTCTTCATAAAAAGCACTATAAGACGGGGTGTGTTAATGTGGTTTTTTCAGCTCTTTGGAGTAGCTTAAACTCTGGGCCATGCCTACAACCTGTGTCAAACTTTGTTAGTCAGTTGTATCTTGTTTTATTTATTTGATCTGACATGATCTCAGGGATCCAGAGTCAAAACTAGTGTATTTCTGTCTGCAGCAGAAATAAACATGACACCTGCACAAGAATCCATGGCAACTCAGGAACCTCAGGGTTCATGGGAACTTCTGATATCACAACAGAGTAATTTTTCAAGCTCTTTCTACTTCAAAACTCCTAAAGCCCAGCTTTATCCTTGTGAGACTTGAAATCTGTGCTTTCCCAAGCAATTAATCACCACTTTGTCATCTTTAAATTCAAAACCCATGCTACATAATTTTCAGGAAAATATAATTGTGCACTTGTATTGTCAGACCTTTGCATGAATTCCTGGAAGTCAAGCACAGAACATGACCCATTTTCATGGCAAATAATTTCATTCCACACTAATCTACCTGTCTATCTAATCCATCTCTCACATCAGCTGTCACAAAAGCTCAGCACAAGGCACATTCCCAGTTTTAGCGGAAGTGTTGATTGCCTTTATAGGCAGATATTGACTTCCATAGAAATGAAAATCACAATTTAATGACCCAAGAGGTAAATATTGACCCAAGTTTTAAAGAAAAATCAATCTCAGTGCCCTCTGAGATATGAAGTCGATAAACACACAGTTGTTACATATATTTTCCATGTCTTAATCAGGAATATCCAGAAATCTGTCAGTGAAAATATAAGAATTTCTAAAGAGAAAGAATTGCTTAATTTTAAACCAGCATTCACCATTGAGTAGAAAGGAGTTTCAAGATTTCATCAAGAAAGTTTTCCAGGGCTTATGTGGGAGACAAACAAATGTGTGAAGGTAGAGAAGTATTATGGTTCAATATAAAGAGAGATGGGGGAGAAATACGTGCTAAAAAAATAGAATCACAGAACTGCTTAGGTTAGAAAATACTTCTAAGACCATCAAGTACAAACATTTACCAACACTGCCAAATCCATCACTAAACCATGTCCCTATTTTTAAACATCTCCAGAGCTGGTGACTTCACACTGCTCTGGGTAGCCAGTTCCAATGCTTGATAACTCTTCAGAGAAGAACTTGCTTCCTCATATCCAGTCTAAACCTCCCATGGCACAATCTGAGGCCATTTCCTCTTGTCTTGTCAAATGTGACTTGGGAGAAGAGCCTGACACCCACTCACTGTCAGCCCATAGATCCAGCCTGCCCAGATCCCTCTGCAGAGCCTTCCTACCCTCCAGCAGATCAACACTCCCGCCCATATATACGTATTCTTACCTAAATACATACACAAGAGGGGAGAAACAGATGGAGTAGATGAGTTTCTTCCACCAACTGTTAGGGCAAGACTTACCCTAGTCTGTTTATTTACCAGCTATACAGTAACTAAGTTTAGCCACAGCAAGTCAGGGAGTTTAATTATCTGGGAATTGAGCATGTACATTCTTTCAGCTCCTCTGACAAACACTGAGTTGCCCTACTGGAAAGGTTAAGGCATACATGCATAATGAATCATCCCACTGCTCCCAGTCAGATGGACAATTATACACATCTCATAGTTTATATGCTGCTGCTTCCTTTGGTTTCTAACCTGTCAACTTTCCTTCCTGCACCATCGCTTGCCTAAAGCTCCTTTTGTGGGGCTGGGAATCTGCACATCCCTGTACCTGCAGCATGCACATTCCACACCTGGAGAACGTGAACAGCGAGCTACCCGCCCAAAACTCTGACCCATTCACAGTTATCCTGTGCTATCTCCTTCCAAAAAGCTGTATTTATTAATTCTTTTAATGACAGATACTTTTCCAGCTTGTGTTTCATCTAAGCTATCAGCAATACACAGCCATAGCTTGGGTTAACCACAGGTACCAATGAGAGCGTATTCCTATGAATATCAAAGAGGATTTTATAGTTTTTATCTTATTTCAAGGCAGAGAACCCAGATCAATTTGATATCAATTACCTGCCAATTTACAGAATTACCAACACACAAAAGACAATATATATATATATATCTGTCTAAAATATTACTTATCAGAAACCACACAGGGATGATCAGAGAGTGGGGTTGCCTGATCAGTAGCAGGTCTATAATTCTGCACCTCAAGAAACCTGCAGACGAGTCCTTAGTGGCAGGTCTGAAATGACATTTCTTTACTGGTAAAGGATTACCAAAGCCAGGTGCTGTAATACAGCAACTGGTTCAGGCCATGGGAGCTTTCACTGAAGGTCACCAGCTTCCACAACAGAAACATCAGTACCACTGCAAACACTTCCATTTTATTTGCAAGTTGCATAGAGCTACATTTTAATTAAGTTTACTGGATTCTGCAATCACTCCCAATGTTTATACTTAATTATTCTTCATAGTGCATGCTTCTGCCTGATTTTCACACTACAGGGTAGCTTATGTCTCATCATTCAGCCAAGGCTAAATTATATTTTGTAGTCTGAGCACCCAACACAGAATTCTTCTGGGGATATGTCTGGGCAAACACTGAGTAAACTTGGCATCTACCAATGCTTTTTCTCCAACCTGTCCTTCCATATGCCTGAGACACTAAGGCACACAAACCAGTCAGACTCCCAAGGTTTGCACTCACTGAGATATGACTCAAAGCCACACGTTAAATTTTTTTATCTATTTGAAGTTATTTTATTTGCCAGCACTGATCATCCTAAAGGTAAGGATTGTTTTCTAACTCAAAAACAGCCCTCCTCATGAGTCACAGAACCAGTCACCTTCTGAAATTAAAAAAAAAAAGCAAAATATAAAAGGGGAAGTAAGAAAATCTGTTGGAAAACAGAACATTTTGAAATGTCTTTTTTTGAGTAAAACCTCTTTTTTTCCCCGTAATAACATTTTGACAGGACTTTGAATGTCAGTTTTGAGGTAGACGTGCTCAGGGTTTTTTTCCTCTCAGTGAGTACATCCTTGCAGGTTGATGCTTGTTTCCAAGTTTGATATATAATGCCTTTGAATGGCAACTCTGCTCATTGCCTCCTGGTCCACTGGAAGTTATTTCTTTCCCCTTCTAGGGTATCCTGCTCTTCACTGCAGCTCAGACTCTTTGCAGTGCTACAGTACACCCAGTCCTGTGGTCATACAAGGGTTCCCACCTTCAACAAGAGAAGCCAATAAAACCCCCACCACAATTCAGACTGTTGTCTACACAACTTAACAATTAAAATGGCTTTGGTTTAAAGGTTGTTAAATCTAAAGTTCTTTGCTTTACTCCTTCAACCAGCTCTTCTTTGCTTTAAAGGAACTGCTTGCACATCACCAGGATAAATTAAACTAAATCAGTTCACAGAAATCATTTGGCTATCAGTGAACTTGGCTCCATGGGATCTTGGAGGTTAAAAAAAAAATTAAAAAAGAAACCGAGCTGTCTTCTGAAGAAGGGAAAAGGCATTTTTGAGCATGTATAAACTAAAATCAATGTACTCTTCAAAGGCGTAGAAAAATCAGTTTACCAAGTCTGACATGCAGTCTGTGAGTGAGGGAGATGGTAGGATCAATAGTTTCCCTTCACTCAACAATGATGAAAACTTGCACTGAGTGTTAGACTTCATGCACCTGGATATGACAAGGAGGCTCATGTACTAAAAGAGGCCGGACAGGAAATAGCAGGGTAAAACAAGATTGATACTACACTGTTCTGAAACAAATGAAAAGGCTGGTGACTCAGTGAGTTTCCACAGTATTCCTCAGCCTACAGAGATAAATTTTAGGGCTGTTGATTTATCCAAAAATCACATTCCCACAAGAATTCACTTAGTGAAGCTCACAGATATTTTCACCTTGTCTGGGGTTTTTCTCATCAAACCCAGGGGGAATCTGGTGCACTTGGACATTTCCTGCCTGGCTGTAGCTGTCATCAGCCAACCTGTCAGTCTGTGCATCCACATCTGCTTGTCAACATTTGAACCTCCTTGAGGCTTTACTTCTGAGGTCTCAGAACTATATTTTCAGTCTGCTGGGCAACAAGACTGAGCAGATGTGATGGATCACAGCCCCAGCCCAGCTGCAGTTTTTAGGTGAGACCCATATCATGGATTTCTGGTAGCCCACAAAACTAGTTGTTTTCTTCCTTACCAAAGCAGCATGGAAGTTCAGACACTGTGAGGGCTTGGAGGCTCTGTTTTCATGGGCTTTAGCATAGTCCACTTAGACTAAATCTTTGTGGAATTTCTCCTACCACTGCCATGAAAATAGCAATAACCTACTCATAATATTTAGCTCAGTTGGAGTACTTAGAAGATATAAAGAGCTTTAAGGAATTCATTTTCTCATCTTTATTCCAGGTGTGCAGAGATTCCGAAATTTGCAGTAGCTGGATAGAAGGTGCAGTAAGTAATAAATATCCAAGACTTCTGAAACAATTCTGTGAGACGAAAGAGTAGAAGCATATGATGCTTTCCAAATCACTCCAGCTCTATAACAAGACTGTTCACAGAACTACAGTAAGCAATCCATGCACAGAAACTCACAAAAGATTCTGGAAGAGACTCACCAGAGGAGCCCGGCCAATGCTGCGCAGGTAATAGAGAAGACCTTTGGCATGGTAAATAGTTGGATGCAGCTGGGAATTGGGTGTCATCCACTGTCTGTTCAGATCATCCCCACTCAGTGAACAACGGTAGCTGAAATCAGAAAGCAACACATCACAAACTAGTAAAACAACAGTTGATTCCAAAGAGCTTCCAATCCTGGCAAGCCCTGGCACAAGGACTGGGAATGTCAATAGAATACAGATATAAAGGTTTTGAACGCTGGGCTGGAATGAACCAATGGTCCACATTATATTTCAAAGGTTCTTGTAGTATATGCATGTTACAATTTCCTTTCCCTCCAAGGTTCACATAATTGCAGTCCTGAAAATAAATGCAGTTTTTCCTTTACCTAAGAATGCACAAATCAAAGACAAGAAGTCCACTGCAATGTTCTAAATCTGTGCTATCTACGAAATTCACCCAGCTTACATAGAGCTCAGGCTTCTCAAAACCTCCACAGTAAACAAGCACTTCCAACTCCTACTCATTCTAACTGAAGGCAGGCACTCGAATCTCTTCAACCAGTCTGAAGTACAGATGCACTTAAGTGAGATGAGCTGGATCTCTCATTTAAGCTTCTGTACTCACAAGAAATGCCACTATCTAAATCCTGTCAAGAAGATCTTGATGCATGCTACATCATTATGGAGAACAATTACCTAGCTTCACTGCAAAGGCTGGATAAAAAGCTAAATAAGGATCCCAGACTTGCACTGAGTAAACGTTTCCCTTAGTTAGTTTGAACATATTCTGTTACTGGCTCAGTGATCAGTGAGAGATGGTGCAGGATACTTGACTGTAGGGAGCAGCACAATTTTGAAAAAATCCAACTAATCTCTCTTGTTAGTGACTATGTGCCGATCAGAGCCTCCTTCCACTCTTCAAAGGATTTGCTGTAATGTGGTTCATAATTTTCAAATCATGGTGTGGTGATAAAATTCAGGCATCACTTCTACAGCATATGAGATATCGTGGTAGGTCCTCATCATCTCCACAGTATCCAGGCCAGTTACTAGGATGCTTCTAGTGGCACTGTAAACTTGGGCTCCTTCTGCTTCAAAAAAAATTTCAAAAATATCTAAAGTGTTGGGTGAACTTCTAGCTGTGGAGTTGTATCCAGTTTTGCTGCTCCAACTTCCCAGAACAAAACAGAATATAAATGTACTTGTAGAGATGGGGGTCTGTTGCTGTACTGGCAGAGCCTTGCACTGAGGTGTTCTGCATGTAGCACTTCGGGCAATATCAATGCCTTGCAAAGGATGCTTGAAGAAAAAGGGTCATAAAGCAAGAATATTTTAAAAAAACAACCAAGGTGCAAACAATGGAGAACTGGCTAAGAATGAAAGACAAAGAAATAATAAGAACCACTAAGAATATTTCATACATTTTTCATGTACAAAAACAAGGTCTCTAATGCCATCCTGGGGTTTCTGGCAACACCACAAGATCCATTCCAAGTTTACTCTCATTCCAGTTATCTGAATTCCCTTATTTCCTCATAATCCACAGTTCCCATGTTACTCATTCAGCAAATCATAAAACATTAGCAATAGCTAACACTTGGGAAGTCAGCAAATGGTGCTGGGAGGCTTCTGTCAAAAATTCTATATGAAAACATGACAACTTCTGCTATGTTTCTTAAAGGCTCTTCGGATAAAGTTACCTTTAGGCTCACCTCTCCTGATCTTCAGGACAACAGTTGCTCAACTGAGATTAGCAGTTGTATTTCTGACAAGAAATTGTGTGCTTACACAATTTCCTTTCAATAGGTACAATGCCACAGTCATTGAGTCGCATTCAGGAACTCATCTTTCCCCAGTGTGACTATGAAAAAATAAACCCCAGACGCTTCCTTGACATAAGTGTGATACCTTCCTGCATCACAGTGATATACCAGGGAGCACAACTAATTGAAAAAAACAAACATATTTTTCATTCAGAGGGAAAGAATGATAACTAGACTTTTATTGTCATACTTTAATTTAACATCAAGAACAGAGAGTCTTGTTATTTCAGAACCACAGAAATAGTTTCTCAGCATTGTCAATGTTCACAAAAAACCACCCCTAAA
This sequence comes from Corapipo altera, assembly GCF_003945725.1. Classification (NCBI taxonomy): domain Eukaryota; kingdom Metazoa; phylum Chordata; class Aves; order Passeriformes; family Pipridae; genus Corapipo; species Corapipo altera. The sequence goes on along the minus strand of NW_020884889.1, from coordinate 5,943,331 downwards.
CCTACTATATGCCCTTCACTGTGAGAATTGATATTGGTTTATGTCTACTCAAACTGTCCACGCATATCCCTCTGCCAAAATGCCTTGGTACACACTGGAAGTGTCCAATACAAAGAGACAAACATGCAGGGCAATAGGAACATAACAGCTGATAATTACTCCTAACAAGATTCAGTAAATTCAGAGATTAATATTAAGCCAACCCCAAACCCAATTTTTATTTCTTAGACTAAGCTAAAAGCCTCTAAAAAAGTTCATTATTCCTTCAGCACTTTTAAAGAAATCTCATGATCTGTCATATAAGAAAAACTCCTAATCAAGTCTTTTAACACACATGAATACCAAGCAGACAGTGTGACAAGGCACCAGTGTTTCCTACTGCAGAATCTGGTTCCCCTGTGACCCATGGACTGCAAGGCTTTGCTCAGACACAGGCACAGCTTCCACACAGCACACCAAGATCTCTGCAGTTCACAGCACCCTCACTCTTCAGACAGTCCATAATACACTTTACCAATTCTGCTGCTCTGACACAAATTGTGGATTTTCTCAGAGGTGACCCTATAACAAGACCGTTTACCCCTTTGCAGTTCACAGGTGCTGCTGGTTGCTTAGTATTAGTTTAAAAAGAATCATCGAACTCTAAACCAGTAATTTGAAAGTTCTTTCTGACTGCAGGGAAGGAAGGTAACATCACTGCATGAATGAAAGAGCTAGAAGACGAAGTTCAGCTTTGTCCCTTCAATGATTAACATCTCTGCTCATTTAAACAACTTTTAAATATTAGCCCTCTGTCTGACTGTATACACAGCCCTTAAGAAGATGCAAACTTTAAATTTAATTACAAGAGGCTGATTTTTCCCACCCTGCTCCCTCCTTCCTTCATATGCTAAAGTCTGTTTATTTTTGTACATGTCAGTTCACTGCCAGCCCTGTTGCTCCTCATCCCTTCCTTTCTTCTCTCTTTCCTAACAGTGATGACAGGCACAGATAATGTTTTTTGCCCGTTATGCTCTGCAGCCAAGGGCAAAGGTAAAATATTAAGCTGATTTCAAGTGCTGATAGCAAATAAAGGAACTAGGAAGCTGAGAATGGCTTTGAATGTTTGGCAGGATTTAACAAAATTCACTACTCAAATCAAAGGCATTTCTTACAAAACAGTTCCAAGTTACTCTATTTCCTTGAAATGCTTTACATGTCTTTTCTCCTTTGCAGCATTAGCCAGAATACAGGCTACCTTGGATGGGACTAGTGGTAGCTTACAAAAACAATTGCCAAAAAAAAAAAATCCAGTAAGAAAATCCCACTTCTGTGTCTCTGTATAAAATATCTGTAATTCTGCTATTTGTGCATTACCCAGATATATTCTACATAATTCTCTCATTTCTCTTGTTCACAAGATGTGAGGAAGCAGCAGAACCAGCAAAGCACTCTCTCATATTTATGGAGGGTGGACGAAGGCAGGCAGGCACTGTTTAACTAGATGATGAAAAACAAGGCCAAAAAGTCAACTTCTCCTAAGAGATCCCTATAAAGTACCAAGCAATGGTGGTTTCTCAATTGCTCTGTGAACTGTTGCCTATTTATCACTAGGGCTTTAAAAGGAAATTTTTTACTACTTTCTTCTCTTTTTTTTTATAGCACCTTACACACACATACAATGCCAAATTCATCTCCTGAATGACAGTTGTGCTATCTGGATGCCAACCAATTTAAGGGTGCCACTGAAAGGACCTGTCTCATTTCAGACCATGGCTGCTGTACAGCTCTTCCCTCCTGGCACTGACTAATGAATCTACAATTCACAACGCTTCCTCTTGGGCAAACACTATCCTGAAGTATCACTCTGCCAGTTTTTTCTTGCCTCCCTGCAGCTGAGCACTGATACTAATTAGCGTAATGAGCCTTCAGCATTTCACTTGCTACATCTGACTGATTTTGTCGCAATGGACAATTCCTTGCTTCCCAAGATAAATGGTGCAGTCTGTGTTATTCTTGTTCCATGCATGTAACCATATCTCTATCCTTGCTCAGCTGCCTCCGATAGAAAGGTTCCTTTTCTGTCTGTGGATACATTTCATTAAGTTGCATTTGGTCACAAATCACTTAGAGATGCAGAACGAGATCTGCTTCACTCCAGCTAATGCTGTCAATGTCATAATCAAATAAGAAAAGGAGTTCACATGATCTGCTGAAAAGGTGAGTTAACAGCCTTATCAGAGATGAGTTAACCCCCCTTCCAGCTTCTCATCAAAGGATGCCCATCACATTTCTATTTCCTCTAGTTGCAACAACAGTAATCATTAAATACCAGATAATTCATTGCCCTGCTGTTGCCCATCCTTTGCACCGTCACCTGCAAGAAAGATGCAAGTAATAAGTCTTTGTACTAATTTATGAAGGAACAAATAATGATTCAGGGAGCAAATAAAAACTGGGTCCTTGTCCATGAGATGTGGTCTCTGACGAGTCTCTCCTAAGCATCTTCAAAACTTTATGTATCATTGATTTTAAAAAGTCTTAGAGCAGCATTTTTAGTCACTGATTTTGGATGGAAAAGTCAATTTTCAGCTTACAAAGTTTCACATAACAAGTATCTACTTTCTGCAAGAAATGTTGACTTCTCCTCACAATTCCAACAGTCTCTTCCCCTCAAAATCCTAAATATCCTGTCAAAACTCCAAATTGCACTATCCAAAACATCAGAACTGTTTAAGAGAGATGTCACAGAAAACATGCATTTGAGGTTTCCTAGGCATCTGTTCTTATCTGTCAGAGCATCTCCTTGACACACACATCCCCTAAATGCAACACCAAGACTCCATGACAGCAACTCAGTAAAATGCAGAATTATGAGGCAACCTGGGAGTTGTAGTTTGGCTGTGGGAGCCAAACAACTCCCGAACGGCACCGTGATGACACTTTCAAATGGAAATACTGTTTTTAAATGGGAAGATTTGGCTCCAGTTCTGATTATCCATTATTCATAGAAAAGCTTAAGCTTTCCGTTTGGGAAAAAAACCCAATCAAACAAACAACAAAAAAACATTTTCCCAAACAGCCCCACTTACATCCTCCTAGAAGCAATGTCAGCAAATCCTCATTTTGCAGGCAGGGATATCGAGAAGTGAAGCCACTCGTGCAACAAAGCAGTAAATCAGTGAAAAACTAGGAATAGAACCTGACAGCTGATGAAAGCATATCACATTAACTAAAACTTTACTTTCAAATTTACGTCCTTTAGCCTGTTTCTAATTCTTGTATTCTTTCTTATTTTAAATGTTACTTGTATCCATAGAGCTGAAGAGGATTTTTAACTGACTTAAGCTAATTGCTCACATATGGGTTGCATCGAATTAACTGAGTTGATTTAAAAATCTGTTAGTTAAATCAGTGCAATCTCTGCATATAAATGAGCACTAAGAATTACAGTTTGCAGATGATTGTTCTAAAATTTAAACCAAAATAAATAATGCAGAAGGGCAAAGTGTGGCATCACAGATTAACTGATACTTACAAGCAAAGAGGTATGTACAGGCCCAGCAAAGTAATAAAAAGTAATAAAAAAGAACATGCACCCGTGACTTCAGATCTCCATTAGCTTTTCCCAGATCTCCATTAGCTTTTCCTAGAATCTGTACTTAGCCAAGTAGTCCAGGAGGTACCCTGGCATCTGCAGAGCTTTGCATGGCAACAGGAATTGTTTCAGTAAGCTGACACCTCCCAGCAAAGCAGGACACTGAGCTGTCAGCTGACAAGGAAAACAGGAAAGAAAAAGGAGAAAAGAGAAAGAGGCCAAGAAGAAAGAGGCAAAGGTGAGAAAAACAGAAGTCACTCCTCCCAAGCTGAGGCACAGTATGTCCCAGTCTCCATCACCTCAGCTATCTTCTCCAATAGAAACAAGCACCAGGAAAAAGTCTCTGCCAGTCACACCTGCATGACAATGAGGTGGTGGCACTCCAAAATAAGATGCTTTTGAGCACATATATTTTCAGCCCTGTAGGAGTCTGAAAGGTTGTTTTGCCAAACTTGTTCTGTTGATTTCTGAACATATGTTAATAATAAACCAAAAAAAATTAAAACAAGGCTGCTATAGATTAGGCAAAGTTTCTTGTCCCCTGTAATGCTCAGTAGGCTCACACATTCATCCTTCAGTATTAAATCCCATTGATCAAAAAAGATGCCATTTTTCTTCTCTATGGAAGTTCTGACACAGGATGAGTTTACATTTTTCACCAAGTTGCTCAGCTCAGAGTAGGAGCACAAAAAGGGACCTCACTGTACAAGTAGATGGTGTGATTTATGGTGGAATTGGCCACAGGCTGACATGCTCCAAGACACACTATACTTCCTCCATTAGTAAATTATAGCACTGACAAAGTAGAATTAACTGAAATATGCTGAGTTGTAGCTTACAAAAGAACACAAACACCAGTACAAAGCTTGCCAAGTCTTTTCCTTTACAAGGCAGGCATGGGCTAGCTAAGGAACATAACATTAGATGATGTTACTTGCTTATGCTAGAAGGGTTTCTCTCTTTTTCCTCATCTCCATTCCACTGTTTTTCCCATTTGTTGTAGACCCAATATGATTGTGGAGATATTACTGCTCTATCTTCAACACCACTGGAAATTCCCAGTATAGGGGGCTATAGCATTATGAAACTTGACCTCTAATAAACAAAAAACCAAACCAAACCAAAACCAAAACAAACAAAATAAAACACAAAAAACCAACAAAAAACCAAAAAAGCAAAACAAAAAAACCCACAAAAAATCCAAAAAACAAAACAAAAAACCAAACCAAAACAAAAAAAACACCAAACAAAATCAAAACAAACAAAATAAAAAACAAAGATAAAAAAGCAAAACAAAATAAAAAAAACACACCAAAATTTAAAAAAAGCAAAACAAAACCATAAAACCCCCACAAAAACAAACAAAAAACACAACAAAAAACCCCAAAAAACCTAAAAAACCCCCAGAAAACAAACAAAAAAAGCAAAAAACCACAAAACAAAAAACCAAAAACCACAAAAAATGAAAAAACAAACCAAACCAAAAACAAACCAAACCAAAAAACAAACAAAAAAACAAAAACAAAACAAAAACAAAATAAAAACAAAACAGCAAAACAAAAAACAAAACAAAAAACCCAAAAAACAACACAAAAAAAAGAAAACAAAAACCCCCAAAAGAAACAAAATAAAAAAAAACAGAAAACAAACAAACAAAAAAGCAAAACAAAAACCACAAAAAACAAAACAAAAACAAAACAAACAAAAAATAAAAAACAAAACCAAAAAAGAAGCAAAACAAAAAACAAAAAAGAAAACAAAAAAAGAAAAGGAAAAACAAAACAAAAAGCAAAAAAAAACAAAAGAAAACAAACCAAAACAACCCCCCGAAAAAACCATAAAAACCCCCAAAAACAAAACAAAAACCCAAAACAAAACAAGAAAAGAAAACAAAACAAAAACAAAAAAACAAACAGAACACAACAAACAAAAAACCCCAAAAAACCAAAAAAGAAAACAAAAAGAAAACAAAACAAAGAAAAACAAAACAAACAAAAAACAACAAAAGAAAGAAAAAACCAAAAAACAAAACAAACAAAAAAAACCCCAAAAAACCCCCAAAAAAACCAAAACAAAAACCAAACAACAAAACACACCATACCACCACAAAACAAACAAACAGACAAAAACACAAACAAAAACCACCAAACCAGTCAACCAAATAAAACAACAACAAAATCAAACCCCTACAAAACCCCAACCAGATCACCCACTTTTATTTTCTTGTTATACATTCCATCTGACTTTGAAGGGATGTGATTAATTTCCATTTTACCAGACACATACTCCTGGATTCTTTTTTTGCCAGGACATTGTATATTCCTCATTGATGTCCTTTCTACTTCTCCATGATACTTCTCTCCCATTTTATGAACTCTTGGCTAACATTATGCATGGTTCCCTTTTGTATTTCTGGAGACCATTAAGGTTTTGAAGGACTTGAGCAACAAGTTAAAAACACCATCATTACCAGTAACTGGAGATTGCTTCTTGCAATAGCAAGAAAGTGATGCATAGCAAGTAGTTTGATAAGTCACTGCAGTTACTGAAAAAAATAATAAAAAAAAGAAATCCCCAATCACCACTCACTCTTTTGCAGATCCTCCTGCTCTCAAATGTGTGTATTGTCTCCCCTACTACACCCTTTTTGTAAGAGTCTCAGGTAAAGAGGAAAAGAAAGATTGAGTTCCTCCAGTGCCCAGGCCAGGGAAACAACGTGTCTTAGAACTGCCAGACAAATTACAAATTTTAATTGTCCCTGTATGAAAACTGGCAGCTACTACCCAGGCTACACAACCAACCTGTAGACAACAAAGGTGCTAACAGACCATCCATTCATCAGGATGGGCATGTAAAAAATAATTATTAAATAATTATAATGGTGGTGAGACACGAAGAGATAACAGTTCTGCATGTGCAATTGTCCACAAAACAAATTCAGCCCTCTGGCAGCATGAATCTACTCCTTCAGTGCATCCTTAGAGATCAGGCAGCAGTCACCGAAGGGCATTTGGGGGACTGATCTGTAGCAAGTAGAGAAAGCAGTCTGGGGTTATGTCTGTAGATGCACTAAGCTCCTTTTTATTTGTTGACTTTCCCCCATGCACATGCAGCTCAAGCCTTCAAACCTCAGCTGAATCCTAATTCTGCTACTAAAAAAACTACAGCAAATTGCACTTACATAACTGCTCATCCAAGCACGGTGTCTCTGGGCACTTCACAACAGTAAAGTTAAACGAAGCATTCAATACACACTTATTAAAATAAAGTATCCACTAGAGAAACCTGATGGGCTCGCAGAACTGCAAAACATTCAGAAAAAAAATTAAAATATACACATATAACAAGCAGTAACAGATAAAATTCCTGTAAAAAAAAAAAAAAAAAAAAGACTGAACCAAATTCTCCATAAAGCTCACAAACCCTAGCGAGACTTGGACAAAGTTTTAAGAGAGCTCATTCAAGTGCTAAGTAAAGCTGGCACTGAAAATTCAGGATGCACAGAAAGATTTAAAATTCCTAAGAGGTGCTAGTAGAATCTCAGGGGAGCTGAGAGACTTGCGATAGGTACTGTGCTGAACACATTAGCTGTGGAAGTCGTGCTGGAAGTTTCTAGTAAAGAAAAACTAGGGCACTACATAGGGACAAATGTATGAAAGTGGTTCACATACACTGGTGTGAGCAAAAAATCTAAGCTGCTTTTGCATAGCAATTGACAAATTTTAATTGGGGACTGGTACGATCAAAAATTCCCTCTTGAAACAGATTTGTAAAGGGAAGTTACTTGAATACTGAAATAAATGACCTGATTTTTCAAAATATGGAGCTACTCATCATAGCCTATTGAAGTTCAATAGAGTTGCAAGCACTCAGTATCTTCCAAAGTCAGGAAATTCTTAACTAGCTTCCTAAAAAAAAAAAAAAAAATTGGACTGGGGCAACTACTTTGTGGTCTTTAGTATTCATTTTTAGCTCTCTTCTTAATATGAATCAGGAAGCTTGAAGCATCAGAAGATAGCAGCAGTATTCCAGAATGGAGGATACAGCGCTTTATCCAAACACTTTGGGCTTTTTTCCTTTAGCTCTTCCCTGCCACTCCCTCCCCACACTTGTTTTTAATGTAACATAATAGGACACTCATCTTTTAAAGGGGAATGAGCTGTGAATACCTGGGGACTGATGGATAAGCATGAAGACACCCATGAAGAAAATTCATGATCAGCATCCCATTTTGGTAGCAAAATGTTTAAAAATCTTTCAGACAAGTGACACTGTCCTTTTTCAGTGAGTTAAAAATATCAGGTCATGATCAAAAATTGAAATTTTTCTTAAGAAAGTAGATGACAAAGAACCAGGCTGACAAAGTCCCTTATGAAGATATGGAGAAAAAGAAAAAAAGAGAGAGCTCAAATACAACCTCACCATCACTTACTGTAAGACATACAGAAGGGTAATCTACAGCTAGAGATCTTCTGCTTAGAAGGCACATGGGTAAAACTGACACAGTGTCATTAAAAGCACACTCAAAATTCAGCACACTCAGACACCAACCAAAGAGTAGGACCACACTGGTTGTCGTTATAGAAATCAACAACTGAGGGCTACAGTTTTTCTCTGTCTGTATAGAAAACTGTTTTCAACCTCTTTGCGGAGAAAAATATTTTGCATATCTGTGTAAAAGAGCTGAATACATTTTAACTGTTAATACACATTTAGACTCAACAGGTGAATGGCAGCACTGATGTACTGCACATACAGGGCAACACACTTGTCTCTAAGGAGAAACAGTGCTGAGATCCAACTTGGAGCCAAGAGATTTTCAAAAGTCTTTGCCAGAGAAGACAGCACTACTCCGTCAGTGCTAGGAAACTTCAAGACATTGAAGTTTCATCCATGCAAAAGTAACTATAGTGTCTCTCTCAGTAGAATGACATTAATAAAGCAGGGGAATAAACTTTTCTTTATTTCAAGATGGATTTGAAAGAGAAACAAGCATTGTGTTTGCTTAAAATCCCCCAAAAAGGCAGGAGGGCTAACTAAGGCTCTAGAACAATTCTGATGATACCCAGTAGTGTTTTTTCTTTTTTTTAAATTCTTCAGGATTCCTTGTTCTTTGAGCAGTTCTACCACTCAGACCCAAGAGAGAATAAAAACTCAGATGCATAACATTTAGTCAATACAGATAAGCTCACAGAAATATCCCCTACAAAAATCAATGTGCAAATTCAAATAGGCCATTCTTATCAGCTGGAATAAAGGTTGAACAAGCTTGCGAATTCTTTTGGCTTCTCTTATATTTTTGGAATACTTATAAGCAAGGGAAGTAATTTGCTGCTTACAGGATAGGACTCAGTTAAAACTTCAACTTCTCTTCTACCCTTCTTGACCAGCTTCATTCCAATAATATTGTATAATTAATAATGCTATATAGTGCTGTGAGATGCTTAATAGTTGTAATTTTTGTTAAGATACAATGTTTATAACCACCCTCCAAAAAACATTGGAGAGAAATATAAATCTTCTTCCAAAAAGTTGATTTTCTGGCCAGTTAGTGAGTTTGCTCACCAGAATTTGCCAGTGAAACAAACAAGCATATCAAACCAGTTATATTTGTTGCCATTTTATATGTCCAAAGTAAAGATCTACCCTTTAAAAAAAAAAAATTAATCACCCCCATCCTCCCTCAGAGCATGGTGAATGTACTTTCAGTGTGAAATCTCCATTTCAATAGGACCATCTTTTTTCAGACTAACACTGGGACATTTCAAACAATTATATAATCATTAAATTAAGCCCAAAAAGCTTCTTTAAGGTATTACTGCCATCACTGTATAGATGGATAGAGTAACTACAAAACAGTTTAATGACTTGCCTGAGATTGCACAGTAAACATTTGAGAAAAATGGAAAAATGATGATTCAAAGAGAGCAAAACATTCACAATTTTTTTTAAGCTGTTCACAGCCTGGAAAGCAATTACTTAGTGGTCCTCAAAGGATGCCATGAAGGATGCTTATCTCTATTCCTGAGCACTGAAAATTACCAGTGACAGACAGAAAAAAGGGATTGCAACCAGGAAAAGAATAAAAAAAAAGGGAAGAATTAGGTCTATAGAGCTCATTTCTCTTCAGCTCACAAGGCAAATTTGTTGGCCTGAAAAACACACTGGCTGAATTGCAGCTTTGAATGTATTTCTCATGGTGTGACTCCACAGCTGCAAAATCCCAGCTGCAATTAGGTAACTGTGGGACTGGATCTTATATCATTTCTATACATGCAGGCACTCCAGCAGTGACTGTGGAGGCTGCAGCTGGCCTGCCATCAGCCCCCAGCTGCTGACTAACAGCAAAGGAGTAACTGCAATTGTATGTAAACAGTAGTAAAATTCTAATTTTGCGAGTGTTGAAATGGGTTGAAAGTTCTTAATGTGGTTTCAGTCCAGCACTTCAGTCAGGTGAATATGACTTGCTTGGGAGAAATCACAGAACGTGGTTTTACATCATCAGACATCTAAGCATTAAGACTTCAAACAGGCAAAAAAAATTACTGAATTTCAAAGTAAAAGCATTTTAGAGGAAATACAAAACCCTCACTATTCAAGTTGTGAGCCATTCTCCAATGATTAAAGATTAGGATGGTGCCTTTTCCTCACATTTGTCTGAGAGGAGGATTCTCATGTACTTCTGTAGCACTGGTTGCTCTCCAAAAGAAATACTGCATCAAATGGTTTGCAGATGCTAAGGATGAATTAAAGAATGGTGGTTTACATCCAAAGCCACAAACTCATGCCTTCCTCAATATTCAAGTTACACGCTGAATGTTCCATTTGGTGAGTACTTCTGAGTACAACATGTAGAGGTAGAAGCACAGCTCTCATTCAGTTGGTGTAAATCTAAACTAACCCCACCAGAACACACTGACAAAGTTAAAAGGACTTACTTAGTGCTTAACATACACTCAAACAATCATCTATTTCATAACTTTCCTTGACATGTGGCATCTAGCTATCCAATCTTCCTCTTCCTTAATCCCCCAGTGAAGGCCATTTGATGTTTAGATGCTTTCATACCAGTAATAGACCCATTCCATGAATTCACAGTGAATTATCATTTAACCTCCAATTACTTATCTCTCTCACTAACTCCCATCAGCTACAAATCTCTCTTGACCAAATTCATGCGTTGTACAGAAGAGCAAACAATATTTTAAACAGCACAGAAATAGACCACTATAGAGAAGAAAAAGGTATTGAGACTCAAAATGGATCTCATGGGCAACAGCACACCAACACAGCACATATCCTCACTGCAGCATTTCATTTCAAGCTTCCAATGCTGCTCAGGAAGTTCACATTTCATTCTCATGCCAAGAAGACCACCTCTTCAACTCTCCAAGAATTAAGCAAGCCTTAAAAGAAAAACCACCACAACCAAAGCAAACAAACAAAAACCCAAAACAAATCAAAAAGCTGTCACATCATCCAAGACGGTTTGTTCCAAGTGTAAAGCTTCAACAAAAGAACAGCTGCTCTGCTACAAGTTGTTGTCCAAGTATCTTAGAGATATTAACTAGGCCAGGAGGTGTTTTGTAGATAAAGATGAGAGCACGTGAGGAGCTGCCCATTCCCTTCCTGCCTCTTACAGGTCTATCACTTCACCTGCCTGTCAGCAAAGCACCAAGAAAGAGTTCCACTTGGAGAAAGCTTTACTGTTCTCACACACTGCTGGCACACACAATACAAGATGTATTGCCTACTGCTACAACAGTTGGAAAAGAATGCCAAGCCCCATCATTGTGAGCAGACTGTTTATCATTGACACCAGAAAGCTGCTGGAATGGGAGGACTTGGACTCAGCTCTGCCAAAAGGGGATGTTTGGCCTGGGAGTGAGCAGATAAAAGGATGCCACAGGGCTGTCCTAAGTTATGCTACTGGCACTACCATTTGGGTAGAGCTCACTATCTTGAACTGGCAGAAAGACCTTAGTATTCAATCCTTCTCTCCCCAAACAACTCTTCAATCCATCACAAAAAACAACTAATATGGACATTGAAAGGAAATAGATGATTTCTTTCCCCATGCTAGGGAGATTCTCCAGTATACAGTTTACATTTTCCCTCTGGAAGGGAAAGACCTGCAGGAATTAACCTGCTTGTTGGCCTACAAAAGGAACAGGACGATTCAGAAGTCACCATTTATTCCAAGATCACTGTTTACACTAATAAATCCTTATGCTCTTGCCTTACTCCAGAGGACAAATAGTCACCAGGTCTTTCTCATCTAACGAGTCAATAAGATAAATGCCCAAAGCCACTCACAGCCTTGCAGACAGCAACAGCTTTGGGCTTTCATGGTATTCCTTCACAGCTACTTCTGTTCATCCCATGGGGTTCTCCAGCGATGATTTGTCATGGTCCATAGCAAGTTGCCTAACAGTTTCTTGCAAAATTCAGTGAGAGGTTATGTCATTGTTTCACCTGGAGTGCCTCAGGGGGTCTCCTCTTTCTTGTTCTTCCTTTTGCCAACTTCCACTCACATCTACCATCTCAGCAGGGATGTTATTTGAAGCAATAACAATGTTTTGGAACAGGTTCCAAGGTAAATTAGTTTGCATCCATCACAAATTCTGCTATAAACTGTACTTGCATCCCACAAAAAATCTCCAGGACAGAAAACTGTTGAAGACAGTAGGGGTTCAAAGATCCTAGTGTTTATTATTGACCTACTCTCTCCTTTAAGAAGCAAAAGGAATCTTGCTGCTGCAGCAGTTTGGAACATACCACTGGAATAAACTCAGTCAAATTCCTTTTCTTACAGATTATTAAATCCTCCTGAAGCAGAGAAAGTGTCAAGAATAAAGCTCAGGACAAATAGCTGGATATATTTTTTACTTCCATTCATGTAAAGTAACTCAAGAGCCTTGAAGGAAAGAATCACTTCCCTGGATACTGTGATTCAGTGAGCTAAGTTGAATTCAGTGAGTTAAGCTGAAGTTCATTCCAAAACATGTTTCCCATCATTACAAAGGGGCATTTGAGTCAACTATGTTTTCAAAGTATTATTTACATCCACTTCTCAGGATTTCATCAAATGCAAAGTGACTACACTGATTGAATGGACACAGCGCCTTAATTGCATTCAGAGAAGAAAGCTGCTTGAATTTTATTTATTTATTCACTGATTTATTATTGTTATTTAGCTGTCTGCTTGCAACTGCAAATATGCCTTTGCTGCTCCATTAACCTGATCGCATATCTATGTTTCAAACTCAGCCCAGAATGCCCACACAGGAAATATCTCTGCAACACTTGGAGAAGCTGTGCCTTGCATTTATGGCCAAGATCGTGGGTTACATTTTTAATGAACACCTCTCCAGGTTCCTACATAGTAAACAGGTATTCTCTAAGAGATTGTGTGTGTATATGTAACAGTAGGTCCTAGCAAGAGTTGCAATGGCAAGGAAGCATCTCTTCCTTTTTCTGTTCCCAAGGGAAATGTTTCCTTGCCATCACAACCCCAACATACAGTGTTTGCTACTTGTTATAGCAGAGATGCAAACTGCATTTCCTCTGCAAGCAGATGTTTAAGCCAGATGTTTCACTGCCAGATTCCGATTGGCTGACAAAGTTAACAATTTGTTCTTAAGCCTGAGGGATAACAAAAAAAGATAACAGAAGATATTTGCACAGCACACCTGGGTTGTGCTTCCAGCTACCAGCAGAGTAATTGTGAATTTACAGGGGGGTGTAGGAAAACAAGATCCAATTGTAAGCCAAGGTCTATCAACACATTTGCCCTTCAAGCTAAAGGCTGTAGAAATGCTTCACACAAACGTTACTCAGAAGACCATCTAGACATCTATTTACCATTTCCTGAAATGGAGAAAACAAGAAAATTAATCAAATCACTGTTTTCCTATTTGGTACACCTAGTCAACAGAATATGCATTTTCAGAACATTCACAGATTCAGATTCCAATGCCAAAGATATCCCTGTCAGAATTCAGGGCATTATGCTACACATTAAAATAAACTCTTTAGAACAAGGTAATAAGAATTCTTATTCCTTCTGTTCCTGGGCATAAGATTACCTCAGCAAACTCAGAAAGTCTTTTCTTACCACCCATCACCATTAGAATGGCATGCTCAGAACTCAGTATTGACACTTGGTGTCACCTATTTAATATGATGATGACTACAAATGTCAGGCTTTGTCCTCTCAGACCAGGGTTGCTATATGATACCTGTCAATTCTTTACTATGATTTTTTTACCTTCCTTTCAAATGCTATTACATTGTATGGTGGGAAAGAAAAGATGTTTTCTTTCTGTCAGCTATAACTTCACTTGCAGTGGAGAAATAATTACAAATGGTAAAAAACATGTTTGAAAAAAAATAAAAGAAAAAAGAGAACCCTTTTCTTTAGTGAGTTGATACATCATTTTATATATATGTGGTATATGACCTTTCTGTACCCAGATGCACTGCAGATATGTCACAGATCATTCTGAATAAATACCATGATCTTCCTCCCAAATGTACCACTAACAAGTCTGTGGCAGAATATTTAAAACAAAAAAAATCCAGACATTATATATGATACTTGTTTCTGTTCCCTACTAGGCACCTATCATTTTTTTACCTCCAGGTAAGACAGTACATAAAAGCAACTCCCTTCCCAAATCCCTACTGGAAGCTAGAAGAATATTACATTACAATCAGCTCCATGCAGACAAATATTTTATTCATATGACACAACTATATAAAGCATATACCAGTTAATTTTATCTAAGTAAAAACCATAACGTGGCTTCTTAATTATTTCAAATTCTTTTCCTAACCTGCTGAGGTACATTTTACCTGTTTGGGATGAGTGGCATCAAAATCAGATACTGAGAGTGTAACCCCAGAGATGTTTACACTAAGCCATGGAATCCCGGGGCCCTTCCATATATCCCACAGATAAATGGATTATTACTAACGTGATTTTGAAAACAAGTGATCAAAGCCAATTTCACTTCACTTAGCCAAAAGAATTTCAAGGAGGAGAAACAGAGAAATCTGCTGCCATTTTCAAGGCTGATAGCTGCTCTTCTCTTGTAATTCTTCCCTACCAGCTGTTTTGTACATGTCATTAATATCATAATCACTGAATTATTAGTAAGAGAATTTACAAGAACAGCTTGTTATTTCTTGGAGATTAGGGAAATTGCATAGAAATGAAAGCTATGGTTTGAAAGATATAAACCCAGGAATATTTTTACTGGGATTTGAGCTTGTTCCAGATCTTAGGAAGGTTTAAGCTACACTAAAGATTTCTGAATGCTATTAATAAGACCATTTAACACTCTCTGTTATTTAATATAAAACATCCTACATAAGTAATAGGGAAAAATATTGTAATAGCACAGGCCAAGAGGGAGCAAAGCTACTTAAGGAATACAATATAGCCCACTTTGTTGAAACAAAAAGGAAGAATTATTTTACAAATGCAGGAGAACTACAGGGCCAGAGTTTCCTCAGATGACAGCACAGAAGGACTCCACAGTGACACATCTGTGTCCAGAGGCCAATATTGAGATATATTAGCAGAGCAACACAGAAAGAGGCCAGAAAGAGAAAGAAGACATAATGGCCATCAGAATATGGTACACTGATGATAGAACATGCATTTTCAATCAGTACTACATCTCCCAAAACACACAGTACACTAAATAACTCCTAGAATATGGATATCAAAATCTAAGTAATAATTAGTCTACTTGAGAAGAGCTGAAGAAACAACCTTTCCTACATGCTGTGTGGAAACTGACCTCTCTAAATCACAGTATTTTGTGATCACAGAATCACAGAATGGTTTGGGTTGGAAGGGACCTTCAAGGTCATCTAGTTCTAAATCCCCTGCCATGAGCAGGGGCACTTTCCACTAGACCAGGTTGCTCAGAGTTCCATCTAACCTGGCCTGGAACACTCCCAAGGATGGGGTATCCACAGTTTCTCTGGACCACCTGTTCCAGTGCCTCACCACAGTCTCAGTAAAAATCTTCCTCCTAATATCTAATCTAAACCTACCTTTGTTCAGTTTGAGGCCACTGCCCCTTATCCTTGTAAATAGTCTCTCTCCATCTTTCTTGTAGGCCCCCTTCAGGCACTGGAAGGCTGCAATTAGGTCAGCCCAAAGCTCTCTCTTTGCCAGGCTAAACAAGCCCAATTATCTCAATCTTTCCTCACATGAAAGAGAAGTGCTCTGTCCCTCTAATCATCTTGGTGGTCTCCTCAGGACTCGCTCCAATAGGTCCACGTCCTTCTGGTGTTGGGGATCCCAGAGCTGGACACAGCACTCTGGGTGGGGGTCTCATAAGAGCAGCATAAAAGAGCAGAATCCCCTCCTTCCTCCTGCTGCCCACACTGCTTTGGATGCAGCCCAGGATACAGTTCTGGGCTGTGACTGCACATGGCCAGCTCATGTTCAGCCTCTCACTGACCAAGAACCCCAAGTCCTTCTCCCCAGGGCTACTGTTCATCCCCCAGCCTGGATTCAAACGGGGTTGTCCCAACCCAGGTGTAGCACCTTGAACTTGGTCTTGTTAAACCTCTTGAGATTCCCATGGGCCACTTCTGAGGCTTTTCCAGGCCGATGTCCTTCTTTGAACCCACCTGACAAAAATGAAATGTTTTCAAACAGTCTCTATACTACCAGGAAACAAAGGTCCCTGAACGGGTTGCCACCAGTAATGACACAGGGCTCTTTGAAGCTTCCAAGGTTCTTGGTCCACATGTACTAAACAGAAACTTTAAACAATCCCAGTGGATTACAAAAACAAATAAAAATGAAGTGTGGGAGAGTGGTAAACAAAAGACAACAGTAGAACTGCATGGGGAGAGAGACATTCACAAAGAATGAAAGGGCAAAAGTGAAAGATAAAGAGAGACAGATTCTGAACGGAAAAGAAATTAGGATCTAACTCCCTATGGGGGTAAAGCAAGGAAAAAAACACCATATGCTGGAATAACAAGGAAAAACAGGCAAAATATTTACATTTCTTTTCACATAACTGAAAAGATTTAAAGCATAAGAAAAAAAACAGCTTGGGACTCTGGGGGTTTCTCAGTATTGTTTTGTTTACACACAGAGACCCAGGACTTTGCTTAGAGCATCTTCCATTAGCTCTCCTGCACAGAATTACAAATGAGGAATCAGGTCATTCACTGGAAATGATGCTAATATCAGTCTCCTGTGGTTAAGAAGCTTCTGTGTTGTGGTGGTTCTGGCTGGAAGTTCATGCTGCAAATCCAAATAGCACTGGGTGAACATTAGATTGGAATCCTGGAAAAAATGCCAAACCCTTGCTTGCACCAGACATCCAGCAAGTTGAGAAAAACAACACTCTCATCATTTGACTATGTTGCTTTTTCTTCCTTGTCTCCTGCAAAGTGACACAAATACTGAAAAGAATATAATTTTCAGTACATTCCTTGTTACCAAAAATCCTAACACAATTTA
This sequence comes from Corapipo altera, assembly GCF_003945725.1. Lineage (NCBI taxonomy): Eukaryota > Metazoa > Chordata > Aves > Passeriformes > Pipridae > Corapipo > Corapipo altera. Next base: position 5,926,253 of record NW_020884889.1, on the reverse strand, counting down.
TAGACTATAATTATAAACCAGACAGTGAAACATGAAGAAACAGAAGACAACAGCTGTTCTTCAATCCAGGGCTAACAATACAACATTATCAGTCCCAAAAAGCAATTACAGCCTTCAGGACCTTTAAACCAGAAAAAACCTGAAAATCAAAGTCAAATGCAGAGCTTCAGTATCCAGCCTGAGATGCCAGTCCACCATTTGTGACTGTAAGCTATTGATAAACTGCTCTATTGGGTTATAAGATACTGGCATCATTTATCTGTTGCTGAAATGCAGTTAAAACATTCAAATATGACACCTCTACATTATGTTGGAAAGTAAGCAAGCAACAGTTATCAACCGAAATTAGTGCTCCAAGGGAGGGAACAGCACAAGCGTTTGATGCATCATCAAGGATCACTGCCCAACTCAACAAAATTTCTCTGATGACAAGCAGTGACAGCCAGTAGCCTGGGCTATGGTTTTGCAGACCAAAGCAGAAGATGTCACATAGAAACCTTGCTCCACTTCCGAGCCCAGCACATCAGGGCTCACATTTTTGAGGGTTGTCTGAGTTTGGAGAGAATTCAACAGCCAGAAGAGAAAGACTCAACAGGTGTCATAACTGGAGTAAACATTAACCTTTATAACATCTCAGGGCTGCTTTGGATTTTATTTAATTGTTGTGGGGTGGGTTTTTTTAACCTATTGTGTGTTAAGCATATACACTGAAACCAGAATACAACACTACCTTTCTACCAATGTTCACTGTAGTATGCTAAAGGAGCATGGAGAGATGCATGGAGGGTTATAGAGAAACCTTTCTTCACTCTGTTGTTTCTTGTGACTTCTTACATTAAACGAAACTGGAATTTAGAATTTCTCCCTGCTTTGTTTGTTCATCTTTTCTCCCAGCTTGAATTTTCTGTTTTAGCCTTACCCGCAAGATTTCTTACCCCTGGCTCTGCCATTCTAAGCACTTCTTTTCTCTGTACTCAGCCGGGTCTCCCTCACTGTGACTTCAGCTGTAGGAGTTAGCAAAATTGGCTGCTTTGATTAGAAATGTGTGAGTGGAAGGCAGATAATAGCCTGGTTCTCTACACCTGATCTCCCAGTGAGGGGTCATTGATAGGGGTCAACAGCTGAAATAAGTGTCTCATCACATGAAGAGTTTGTGAAGGAAAAGCTGTACTGTCAAATAAAGTGGAGCACAGCAGCTCTGGGAGCTGGAGGGGGCTGTTATCCATATATTTAGGTTGGTTTGTGTTTAGCAAATTTTGTTCTAGGCAGGAGCTTCCAGGAACTGTAGAACCTGAAGTCCTGTATTGAACTACAAAACAGATGCATGTGAGGGACTTGCAAATACATGCTCCCAGAAATTAATTTTTTAAAGGGGCAAAGGAAGTTGTAGCCACCCTTCTGCTGATGCTATGCTCTTGTTTCATCTCCTATGCAATGAGGCTGCAGGAACAACCTGGAAGCAAGGGGATTTCCTTAAGCTAGTTCACTGATGGGCTCTGATTAAATTATCTTCAGACTAATCCATTTGTTGATTGACATTTGTAACATGAAGACCATCCCAGATCATTTGACACTGGCCACTGGTGAATCATCAAGTTAAAGCCTTTACTTTAAATGTGACTGTTATGAATGAAATGTCAAGTGGTGACATTTGATATTCTGCACCAATTATTACTGTGCATGCAGGCACATAAGCACCATTTAAGCAGAGTCAGACTCAGGCTTTTAGGAGTTCAGGGTTCAAAAGAGATAGACTGGGTCTTGTCTAGGTTTATAGACTACATGGCTGTTGAGACTCCATTAATCAAGTAGGGTAAAAAACAACCATTATGACTAATGGAAAAAGAGAGATGGACTAAAGGAGGTTGAAATGGACAAGTGCTTATTTTATGCCCCACATTCTTTGCTCCACTTGAACAGCCACTGATGTATGAGTCAATCTGAAATATATCCAAAAAATAAAGAGGTACTACTGGGTTAAAGGTGACACAGAAAGAAGAAATCCAAGATCAAAAGTCACAAACTTTCCAACAGCAGAAGGCATAGAGCTGTGAAAACCTGTTCTATTGCTTCTTAACTTGAATGGTCAACACTAGGAGAAAGTGTCCTACAGACAGCACACCTGTATCAGGTGTGTTGGGAGTCAAAGCCCTGTCCCTCAAAAGCCTTTTATCACCCTTACATTTATAACAGCACCTGTACCACTTTGCTACTCTGTTTGTCTGTGTTTCCCATGTATCGTGTACATAGGAAAGTACACATCAGGACTTTCAATCCACTACATTCCAGAGAAACTACCAAATAGAAGTGAAAGGAAGAAAGAGAGGAAGTCTGGGGAAAGAAGGAAAGTCTGGGGATGTATCAGGGGACAGAACCATGCTTTCAATGCAAAACCTGATACTAAATAGGGGTTTTTTTCCACAGAAAGGTTAAATGTTTAGCACTAAGCTTGGTGGCTTTTTGAAACCTTTCGACTGAATGATTTTTGAAACAACTGTTGAAACTAAGTTTTATTCTTGACAGAGATGTAGAACTGGGTTATTTCAGAAGTTCAAACAAAAAATTACTTTAAAATTCTGAACTCAGAACTCGGGGGTTATTAATTCCCACGCGAACATGCACTTTCCAGCTTTCTTATTTTCTCTTTTGAACATGCCATTGACCCTACCTACAGCATCCCCCAGCTGTTTGTATAGCTGCCTCTTGTTTTAGAGAGTATGTTGAGAGGAAGCCAGCATGATGGATAACAGAAGTCCTTTGACATACCGTGTCATTTATCACATAACAGCCTCAATCCTGCTAAGAGGGCCTTCTCCATATGTCACTGTCAGCTCCTGTGCCACCTCAATGCATCAAAAAGAAAAGTTTGAATATGAAGCACTGTAATTCCTAAGTCACAGCTCATTGCAGCTTTCCAGACATGAAGAACCATTCTGTCTATCTGCCAGCTTGTTTGTTTAATTTTCACTGTCTCACATATGTGAGAAATTAGGTCTTCCATGTAGAAGAAAACCAGAAAAAAGTCAGAGGTCTAACACAGGAAAGGAAGATAAAAATCTCTAATTCCATCAGGAATTCAATGTGACATTTTTAAGTGGAAAAACAAATGGCAGCCTATGACCACTGGGTATAAGAGAATTACTAAGAGTCCCATCTTCTTCCTGGTCTAGGAAAGAGGTTCTCTAATGGGCTGGTGTGAAAGTAGAAAGCTTAAAGCAATGCAGATAAGCTCCTGAACTCAGCTGCCTAATGGAGACATTTCTCATCTCTTCAGCCCCTTGAAGGGTACAAAATGCAGCTAAAGCTTTCAGGAAAGCCTCTTGAGATTATCCAGCAGGTCCTGCTTTGGGCTACCTAAGGCAATCAGAACTCAACCCCAAATGTAAGATTTCAGCAAGTCAGTTCCCAGATGACACCTGAGAACACAAACAAGAGGAGACTGGAGCCACTGCTTGGGCCTCATCTCTGCTCTGTTACACAAACATGAACTCAACAGTCCCTGTGCTGTCTCAAGAGCATTAATTAGCACAGATGCCAACAGAACCATGAGCCATCCACACTCTTTTGCCATTAGCCTAAAGGAATGTAGCCTGGCTCAGATTAAATGAGTATAATATCAGGTTTGGGTTGCCTGTAGAACTCAAACCTCATCCTGAATTATCTTCACGTCTACAGTGTCAAATAGTCAAGCCATGGCTCTCCATTTCTAGTCCCCAAAACATTCCTGCAACATGATAAGAGCCCTTTTCTCAGCTTGCTCTTACAAACCTCCTCATCCTGCTCTGCTCAGAGCCCAGTCTCTACAGAGAACCTCCAGCACCATCTGGGCATCCATGACTCTCCAGACAAACCCAGAACAGGCTCTTTTTAGTCCAAGTGTCCTTGAGTCAGCCATAAATCCCACATGTAACCAGGCAAATTGTTCTACCACCCACCCTGTTTGTCTATGAATCACCATTTCAAAAGTCAAAGTTATAATTTTTCTTTTCTCATTCTTTTAGCAGCTTAAAAAGCTTCCCATTATCATTCCTGGCCCAAACTTATATGAACAACTTTGTAGACACATTTCCCAGGTTAGGGAAATTTTCGTACTACTTTGAATGATTCACAGACTCACAGAGTGTGAATGGTGTCAAACTCCAAGAATTAAGATGCCATTTTGGATCACAGTGAGTGATTTAAAAGGTATGGTTTGCCTGTTCATTGGGTAACTGTAGTGCAATCCCTGTATATTTCCACTTCATAAATATATAGTTTTCTTTCAAAAGAATCACAGGCAAGCTATGGCGAAAATAAATCAATAACCATTTATTATGCTAACCCTTAATAGTATTATTAATACAAAGAAACTTAAAAATTAGGTTTTTCCCCAGCAAATGTTTACTGACAAAGCTTCATCCTTCTGTGGCATTCACATTGCTATTGTCCTTTCCTGATATCTACTGTTTCTTAAAGTAGAATCACAGAAGGGATATTAAACACCATCTTCTTTACGAGTGGTATTTCCATAAGCTGAGTCAAGTCAGCTGACTCAAAGGTTCCTATTTTTGGCGCAAACTTCAGTGTACTGAAAGTCTTTGAGCAGCAGTTTAGCATCAGCCCTGATAGCCTTCCGTTCCCATGTCAGATTGGACCTCTTCATCCTGTCTCTCAACTATCTGCAGTAGATGCCCAATATGGATATATTACAGATGTGCGAAAATAAGAGCCTGGTGAATCTCCAGGAAGCCTATGAGCCATGCCACTGCAAAACCCTTCAAAGGCCTTCACAGTCCTATAAGCAGCTCTCTCCCTGAAGCTGCAGGAAGGAGCTCTGAATCAACAATATCGCTTCTGCTTTCCTTTGTATTTCAGTCTGGCATAAAGACAGACTTGTTTATGTGTATGTAGGGAAAGTAGGAAGCATAAGAACATTAATTCAGCTAGGGGCAAGCCTTGGTCATTATTCGGGCCACTAGGCAACGGGGTTGAATTACGGCTTGCCATGACAGTACCCTAAATAACTGTTAGCTGGAAATATTAGCTTGCATTACAGAAACAATTACGAGAGTTAACCATTTGAAAAAGGAAAACATGCTGTTGAAGAGCTGCCATTCAGCCACCGCAGCTCACATTCCTCAGATTAAAACAGAAATTTCAAAGGGAAAAAGGTATAAATCAATCCAAGTTTATGTCCAAGCAATGCAACATGTTTTCAGGATAGCACACAACAAAACATATGCATATTTGTGTTGCTAATTTGCACAAACCCATTCCCACAGGATGAACGTAATAATTGAAAATGAGAGCACAAATGGCCACTTTAATGCCTAAACTCCAGTTTGAGTAACTATGCATGCAAACGCATATCTATTTTTCAAGCACAACTGCATTCTTTCAATCCTGACAATCTGGATCAAAATGGCTTTCATTAGCATAATTATATATGCATTTACACACATAGAATGCTGCATCACTCGGGCCACAGAGTTTCTTGGCAAACCTCAAAACAAACTCCTTATTTAGGCTTACATGAGGTTTAGCAAGAATTAGCAATGACAGAGTCATATATGCACCACAGCTAGTTCATGGAGAATTAGATATATGCTCTTTAGGGATCAACCTTCCCATTTGAGCCTGTGCAAGTAAAATTATGGTTTCCGAGCTGACACATGTGTTTCTTGGAGATTAATAAGATGCTCCGGGAAAAAAAAAAAACCAAACCAAAAAACAGAAGGGGTTTGATTGCACCTAAGTGATTTCACTTCTGTAGTTTACAACATCTGCTGCAGACCTAGTTGCCACAACTTCTGCCCAACTGCTTAAACCCAGAAACTCCCAACACTCAGAGGCAATGGGTTCAGAGGGTATGAAAGAGCTACTTTGCACCAGTCCCAAGGCTGGATGGTAAGCAATGCCTGAAAGTAAAGTAGGTAGTTTGCTATGGCACTTAGATGCCCTTTGGGACAAAACGAATAAATTGCTGTCATCAGTCCACACAATCAGAACACATACACACCGGCTAAAAATGGGAGAGGTATGAACACTATCAAAGTCAGTTCATTATAAATAACAGTAGTGAGCTGAGCTTTTATTTTTCTAAGAAATTGTGTAATGAAAAGATACATTTGATTCAAAGTATTTCTACTGTTTATGGCAACTGAGGCTTTTTGTTAATAGTCTCCTTTTTATTTACATTCCCGGCTGTATTAGTGTACTGAGCCATTTATATGGATGCTATTTGATTTCTGAACAGACTCTGTGCTGGATGGGATTACACCCCTTTCAAAGCTGTCTAAAGATAGACAGAGAAGTTGCACAGTTCAAGGGTGCCCTCACCTGCATGTCAGGGAAAGAGACAGAAATTTCTGTGACTTATAACACTTCTCCACCTGAAATCCAGCATGTGCACAAGACCAGGTAGCATATTCTCCAAACAAAGTTATTTGAAAGTAAACTCTCTTTTGTTTAACACACATGTTCTGGAGGGGAAAACAACTGTTCTACAACTGTCTTAGGATTTCCGCATTCAAACTCTACATGGGTTTACAATAACACACTTGACAGGTAAATCCACAGACAGTTTGGCTATTCTGTGGAGATGGTTCAAACCACAAAGTATCAGCTGCCTTTCCAGAGATCTCAGCTTAACCCCAAAGATGTTATTTCTGTCATCTAAAATTATCCATGTGAAACATAGTTTAATCTCCCATAGCTCCTTCTACTTCACTTTCAGACCTTGTGTGCTGTTGTCACAGGTGTAATCCTGACCTGTTTTTCCTAACATTATATCCATCTAAGCACACAATTCACCGCCACTCAAATGAGGTACTAGACATTTCTATTCTATAGACCAAGATCTATTAGAGACCTGGATGAGAGATCACCAATTTTTTTTCACATCACTGGAGCAAGGATTTAAAGCCATGATAGTGCTCTGTAGAAGTGACTGATTAGTGTAATAAACTACATTGCCACATAAAGCCTCTTTTCCTGGTTCTTCTCATTTCTAAATGGTATTAAAATAGTTTATGAGCGTTCAGCTGCTCTGCACTTTACATCCTCTTACATGCCATAACTGTTAGGGGGAAGAAAGGAAAATCAACACTTTTTTAATCTTTGCCTTTTGTTTTATGTTAATGACCTTTTTTTAGCTAACAGATAACAAATGCAGGAAACATTCCTCAAGAATTAAGTTTTCATTAGTGTTATTACTATTGCTGCTGGTAGAAGACACCATAGACCAGAGCTAGAACTGAAAACCAAATTTCTGCTTTAGTCAGTGTTCAGTAGGAGCCAGTGTCCCTGGGAGGACTGGTACTTCACTCTCCTTCAAAAACTGAGCTTATGAATATTTTGGGAGAAAAATGGGGGAATATGGGAAACAGAGAAGGAAATTGCTGCTACAGATGTTGTCATGGGATATACACAAAAAGAATCCTTGCACTCATATCTTGTTATTGCCTGACAACTTCAAAAAAGAAAACAACAAAAACAGCATTACATGAAGATGCTGACCTGATTATGAATTGTTATGTGTATGTATTTAGAAATAAATCTTTTTTTCTATTTACATTCTGTGATATATATACAGTAGTATATAGCAGCTCTTCTCCAACTATTACAATAATCCTTAAGTCGTCTTTGTCATTTGTGATGAACAATAGCATCAAATGGATGAATTAATATCTAGACTATGTTGTTCACTACCACTTTTCCTCTGCATTCTGCTTTCCCAGACATAGAAGAGTCCAATGGATATAATTGAACATATAAGCATTTTATATAAGGACACATCCACTTTTGAAATTTAAGCCAATTCTAAAAGGCCACAGAAAAGTTGCTCAGTGCTACACAACTCTGAATATAGCATATTTTCCAAAGAATGTAACATTATAAATCATCACAATTCCCATGCAGAAAAACATCAGGTGTTACCTGAGAGTCCCTATTAGGGTTATGGTATCATTGAGGAGGATGCATTCAAACACTAACTCCACAGTTCTGCAGTACGCATATTCCCAAGGTGCACTGTCACTGGAGTTCTCTTCCCTGCTAATCTCATCACTTTTTTGAGGGTGGTTTTTTTTTTCTCCTCTCCCCTCAGCTCAAACTTGGGCTATACAACTTCAAAGCTCTTCAGTTTTTCTAAGCCTTCAAGACTCAGAGCTGCTTTGCAGGATTAAAATTGTGCTGCACCTTTCTCCTGACTCCCAGCTGTGCTGCCTGTTAGGTTGCAGAAAAGCTTTTGATTTCTCACTCTCTCATTACAACATTGACTCAATTTTCAGGATTTTAGTTTCTTGATGCTTCTGTGGGACATAAAGCTGGATTTATAAATTAGGGTGGTGATTTGCTGATACCACTGGTGCGAATTTTGCCTGTGTAATTACCCTAATTGCAATCACATGAACCATGTACACAGGAAAACAATGCAACTTCAGCTGGACCTCCGTAGGTACATTTGTGTACAGCAATTTTAAAAACAAAAGCTTTCAAATGAAGCTTATTTTTGTGGACAAGGCTGTCCATGTTTCTACACACACTGTTTCCAATTGCCACTCCCCAACCCAAGGTCATTATATGACTCCTCTCAGAGTACTTTGCCAGCTTTTAATGCTACATTTGAATAACAAAATTCCAAATAGAGGGGAGGGAAAAGTGAGAGAGAAACACATATATATAAATGTTAAAGTACAACATTACCAAAACATAAAGCTAACCCAACACAGAATATTTTAAAAGCAAACACATGGAAAAGCAGCTTTGCACTTGCAAACCCAAGCTTCTGATTTTTTTGTTCATAGGCTTTCAAGAAGGACTTCTGTGCATATTTCACAAAAAAATTATGTGTTTTAATACTTAAAAGGGGCCATATGGCCATATAATATGTGAAATGTCACTTGGAACTTCAGGGATGTCCAGTTTTCACGGCAAAAGAAATATTGCTTGATTTATTACACAGTGTAATATATGAAGGTATATTACGAGAGACAATAACCCTCATTCCCAGGCAATTTCAGCTTTCCAGGTAGTGTGGATATTGCAGTAAAGTATTGGACATTCTTCATTGTATCTATAAAAGTGAAGTTTTTACAATTTCATTTTGTGGACTTCTCTTTTTCTATCCTATGAATAACAACTCCATCACTGCATCTCTAGCTTCCAAAGTGCATTAACTCAGGTAAACAGATCTGATGTTGAGATGGGTGACCAAAACAGAGCCTTTACTCATGATATTGGCTCATCTCCAAAATCTTCAGTTTTGCTATCAGTGTTTGATGTCTACTACAATCAGCTACAAGGTAACATCCAAGTTCAGCAGCAATGACAACATGTCTCAGTGCAGGTTTACTTATGCAGCCAGCTGGGTCAGGCTTTGCAGATACCTCCTGTAAATTCCCAGAAGGTATAGGACTCCTGGTTTTTATTACATTTATCCAATTCCTGCATTGATGATATTGAGGTATTCTTCACAAACTTTCATCAGGTGGCTGTGGAAGGCATTGCAGCAGAATGTTTTCCCTATGCCAGGATGTAAGCCTGAAGAAGAGCTGCAACTACAAAGCTCACAGCTCCATGAAATGCATCCTGTGGCCAGGGCTGAGAAGACGGATCAGGCTGCATGAGAGCAACAGCCCAGCATCCTTTTCATTCTCACCAATCCTATTGCACAGCCTGTGCCACTAATGCACCAGCTTCTAACAAGGGACCAGCTGCTCCTTGCCTGTTTCTATACAGAGCCTAGCATGGGCACAATTGTTATGGGAATAATATACCACAAATGGGACTCAAATAAGCATAATAACAAACAAAAGGGATAATGATACACAATCAAGCTAACAAGAATTATAATATAATTCAATCATCTCATTAACTTTACTAAAAGCTAGCTTTGTACACCAGTCTCCTGGCTCCTGAAAATGTCTTCAAAGGAGCACACACATCTGATTATACCAACTCCCATCATCAGTCAGGAAAACAGACATGAATGCAGAACAAAAGCATTCCTTTTTGAGCCTGTGGAACAACCTGTTCATAACTAATATTCATGCTAACTTGAAAATGCAAATTAGAACCAATCTTAAATGAACCAATCCCTAAATTTAAAAACTGAAACGTTTAGTAATTCAAAAGAGTAACATCACTGAGGCCACACTCAGGGATTTTTGCAGTGAAACTCCCAGGTGACCTTGCATCACCAGCACAAATTGGAGAGGAAGAGCGAAGGGTCAGGCATTCAACTCATTGGTACCTTTACTGTTTATGAGCTTACAAAGTCTACATGTGCTTTTGAAATTGGCAGCTGGGAGACTAATGCAACAAGGAACAATGCATTAGATCCTTCCAGTTTTAATGTGGCCATTAACTAATTACTTTTCACGACCATTTAGAAAACAGACAATATTGTTATCTCCATTCTATTAGCAGGAACAATATGGCACTTCCATAAGAAACCTGAAAACAGGAGAATGAGGTCCCAGAATTTAGAGTTTAAGAAACCCAAGACCCTTTTCACACCAGACTTTCTAATGCCCTGTCAAAAACTAGCAGTTGTGTTGGTGAGTTATTAGACTGGACACTGCAACAAGCAGTTATAAGCAACAGATTGCATTCACTCTCTAGCTCAAGCTCCTGGAAGCACATGGGATATGCTAAAGATAAAAGAAATTGCAGCAAAGCACCCAAAATTTCAGCTACACTGCTGCTGGGGAACAAAAGCACCAAGCAATAAAGCCAATCCTTGAGACAAGGCTGGTGCCGAGTCCCACAGACAATGATATCAAACAGGCTCCTGTTTTAGAGGCTCAGGCACACAATAAATTAGGTGAGGGTGTTAAAACAACAGCTGGCTGCTAATTAGTCACAGCCCCCCTCAGCAGGGTATCAACAAAGTGGCAGAGAACATCTCGAGTAAATTAAATTTTAAAAAATCCTACTGCAATCACTCCCCCGACAGACCCTTCCTTCCTCTTCCCTCTCGGCTTTTTATTTATTGTAATTACTTTAGTAATAAGATTTGTTTCCTTGTTATTATATATATTACCATGCAGGGCAACAACAACAACAACAAAAATATAATAGCTGGGAAGAGTTATGGAGCTTATTTATCTCCTTGGCTGTTATTGGGCCGTTGGGTGGAGAGAGCGATGAGGAGGTGGGGGCCTGGGAGAAGCAGTAAATAGAAAAGAAAGCATATTCCTCGGGAGCAGAGACATATGGGGGCATATTTACAAAGGAGGAAACACTGACAATGAGTGAATAGAGCTAATAACTCAGGGGGCCCAGCAGCTCTGCCTGATAAAGGAAGGAATAAAAAATCCTGCACTGGAAGTGCTGTCAGAGGGAAGAGTCCTGGGGTGCAGCTGTCTTCAGAGGGATGTTTATCACTTAAGGTGAGCCAAGGATGGGCTTCCACATCAGCACAGCACAAGGGGCCTTTGCTGAGTCTGGGGTACCTCCCACAGCAGAGAGGAACTCAAGTGAGTGGTGCAGGGCCAGACTCCATTTCTGGCTCCACCAAGGAACAGTTTGAGGAGATGAGAGCTAAGAAATACTGCAGCTCACATTTTATCTCATGCTGTGCAGGCACTAGCTATATTTGCTACCCTAAGCTCCCCAATTCATCACTGTCCTCTCAGTGGAGGGCAACAGAAGCAACACCTGAGGCACTAAAGAGCTGCAAAAACTTCTGCTCCACTTGAGAAAAATTAGCCCACACTTCATGTGCACTTCCCAGAGCCACAAAGTATGCCAGTACAGATGCTCATATCCTTATCACCTCTGAGGTCTTAAGGAAACAACTTGTGCAAACAAACTTGCCACCTTACCCTGGCTGTGCTCTGAGTTACACTTTGTAAGTGAGTAAGGCTTGAGTCCTTCCCATTTTACAAAATGCTCTTTTTTTTTTAATTTAAATAAGCTTTGGTTTCCATATGCCTACCCAACTACTTTTGTTAAGGTGGTGACAATTTAAACTTCTGAAGAAAACGGGGAGGACAAACTCATACAGCATCTGTCAAAGAAGAGCAGCACACTAGTCCTGTAGTAGCAGTCTTCTAGAGAGAGATTGCATTAATTCAAAACACTCCTCTTCCAGCCCTCCCACATCTCTACACTATCCTTAGAGAAACACACACATCATAGATTAAGTAGTCTGGAGAGAGCCTTTGGAGTGTGTTTGCAGAGTGCAGGGCACCAATTTAGTTATGTGAGGCTAGATTGTGAGAATTAAACTTCTCTTTCAATACTCTGCCCACAGAGAAGCAATAAAGAGAAGGGGGCATGTCTGCAGTTGTACAGCTTTGTGTGACATCACCTCAAGATTTAGTCCTTAAGGATGCAGTTCTGGATCATAAACTAATTCCTTGGACTACATATTAGCTTTTTTTTTTTCCCCTGTCTTGGACCATTTTTGCCTCTTATTGCCCCAAGAATGCAATATCTCAGTTCAGCACTAATATAGGAAAGAAAAAGGTCATATACAAACAGTGCTTTTTGGGTATAGAAACAAACATGCTTCTGCTCCTCCTCTTGAGGTTGTCCTTCAAAACAGAAAAGACCAGTTCCAAAAATTAAGTGGCAGCACAGTCGTTTTGTTCCTTTGTAGCTTTTGAGAGTGTGCAGAGGAAACCTTCTCTAGAAGGGATTTTAGTGGGCATTTCTCTCTCTCCATTTCAGCAATTGTCAAAAAAACTAATGCTCTTCCCTGATGGATTTGAAGAGGTAGTGAACAAAGCCCCCTGAGTAAACAAGGGTGGAATAGACAGACTAAACAAAAGACAGACAGGAAACCCAGCACCTCACCTGCCTTACCTTGGAGCAGCAAAGCTTACTCAGCCTGTGTTGTGTCAGAGCAAATGCAGGAGGGAACAGGGTGTTTATAAACCAGGTAAAGAATAGTCTATGGCTTTAATCCAAAATGCAAATCAGGATTTCCTTTACCTAACTGCTACTGTGGTTACCCCATGGCTTTGAAGAAATCGTATGGCTTCCAATAAATTCATCTTCCTTTACCAAAAAAAAGACTCACAAGATCCCATCTCCACTCATTGGTTCAATTAATTTATAAAATGCATCAAGTTCTGTTCAATGAAAAGCCTCTTTAATTCAGCAGGAGGGAGGGAAGAGTTAGAAAAAGGAGGCAGATGAAAAGAAAGAAGGGATGTTAAAAGGAAGAAAAGGAAGATGAAGAAGGTGGCAGCACAGGAGGGAGACAAACTCAGAGGGCTGTGATACTGGACAGCAAAGAATTTGCCAGTGGAAAGAGAATTTCTGCATACGCAAAATGCATAGATACTTCATGAGCAGCCTGCATGGGAAGTATTCTTTAACACAAAATCATTTCCCCAGGACCTTCCACTTCTTGCTTGAGCAATGATCTTGCAAGGCCAATCATTTTTAATTTAATACTTCTGGGAACTGGAGAGGAAAAAAACCCCACCCTGAAATAGGCACAATTGGCAAGAATCAAGTGTTAGCATTTGGCATCATTTATTACTGCTGTTTATGGTGATATAAATTAGGTTATACTGATATAATTAATAACCCTAAATTTAATGCATAATAAATAGCAATATTTATCTAGACACCGCAGGGTCTGGAGAAGTCCAGCCAAAAGCACTAAATGTTGGCTACTGTGTTGAGTGAGCACATGTGTGGGAGTGCCAGGTGTGTGTGTAGATGTCTTGCAGGTCCAGCAGATGCTGAGGAACAGCTGCAGGAACAGGCTGCTGACAGGAGGATGCACAGCAGGCACACACAGAAGGCAGCACATGAACACATCATGAGTTAGCACACAGCTGCACAGGCATGCGTGAGCACACACAGCTCGATGCTCAAATGTGTGATAATGAGTTTATATGGAACACTGTGGACAGCAAAATATGTTCTGTTTCTTTACAAAACCTCTTTTTGTGCTGCTATAATCCAGCTTTTTACAAGTTCTCTCACTGAATCCTGGTTTCTGGATTTTGCACAACTGCAACTATAATTAATCTACTTTTGGGTACACGGGTTTCACTTGAACATATTAACTTTTTAAAAGTAAAATTTTTAATAAGGTTTCATTAGAGGCTACTCTGCACCATTTCTCCCAAATTTAAAATTTTCCAAGAGCATTATTTTCCACATTCTGCAAGTTAAAAACAAGCCTAATAGTTCAAACAGTAATAGATCTAGATTGACATTTCAAATTGCTCTAAGGTTATGTATGTCACTCTCTCATTCTGTAAGGAAGAAGACTCAGGCAAAAGGCAGAGGCAATGGTCTTTTAGTCCAACAGTAGCAGAGCCAGGAACAAAGCACAGGTTTCTCTCTCACCCATTGCCATTTTCTACCACATTCCTAATGAAGGTGATACTTTTCTTCATGGATTCTCTTACACTTCATAGATATTAATTCCTTTTAAAGCTTTCCATTTTACTATGATGTAGTTTAAAAGGGGGCTACAGGTTTGGGTGAAGGTACTGAGCCATAAGGCCAAACACCACTTACTACTTTGGATTATCATAGAACAAGTTGTGCAAAAGAAAGTCAGACTGCAAGGACACTAAGTATAAGGCTGTCACTTCAGATTGACTTACACTACTGGTCTTGGAAACTAAGACTATTTTTTCCTTGTAATTTTTATCAAAAGAAGCAAAACCAAAATATATAAAGTAACTATAAGGTCAGATCATAGATGTATGTGAGGCAGAATCCCATCACCAGCAGTAGTCAAAAGCCAGTGTCTGGCAGAAAGTATAAGATTAACTTTATGAAAAGCAGTATCCATTATTTAACTTAAAATATATAACCATTATCAGATCAACTGAATATTGCTTGACAAAACTACACCTAAGTGCTCTTCAAGATGGAGCAAAAACACTGTGCTACACAGCAACACAATCACTCACCAATTCTGTCTGAATTGAACAACATCCAATTAGCTGCAGAATTTGGTAGTGATCTGTGTTTTTATGTGATGACAACCCCACTTGTACACACACACTTGCATCACTGCTGCCTTCATTTAGCATCAGTGACAGAGCTCCACATCTCCATCTGTGACAGACAGGGATGGATTCTCCAAGCACTGACTGAAGCAAAAGGGAGTGTGCAGAGCTGCTTCCCAGCTCAGCCCCACACAGGCAGAGCATAATCGCATTACTGCAGGCCTGCCTGTGTTAGAGGAGCATTCTCTGCATGTAACCTTCAGATCACATTAACCAAAGCAAATACCAAGGTCCTGATCATCTTGTTGCTCCATGAGGCTCCCAAAGTGTGATGGTGGAGTGCCCTGCTGGGATGAGCACTCACCTGCTGAGCTATGCCTGCAGCAGGGAGCCAGCTGGGGAAGGGGCACAGCTGGGCTGCTGGAAAAACGCTTTGTAACCAGGCAGTGGTTATGCACACCCCAGCACACAGGGCTGGGGATTAAGGAGAGTGAGGAAATTCAAAGAATTGTAAACAAAAAGTAATCCAACTCTTTTTTAAATAAAGATACACAAACACCAGGACAAAAGCAACAGGAGATATTTTTGTTTCACAATAAAAGATAAGATCACTGGTTATCATGTGTAGGTGTTCCCTGTGTCCAGCACAGAGCCAAGATACTCGTTGGCCTGGGTAGTGTGCTTGCTGCATTCAGCATGCCCAGTCCTGGCAGGGGGAAGGTATGAGAGCACAGCAACTTGTATAAAACTAGAAGTGAGCAACAGGTTGGGATGTTACACACACTCTAGCAGATACAAAAGCAGACTTTTTGGGCGTGCCTGGTGGGAATTCCACAGCAGTGATTGTGAATCCCAAAGCAAACAAGTAATTTCATGAAGTGAGTTATAAAACAGGTTTCAGAGATGTAAAAAAATACTTAGCAGGTATCTTCTTACAAGTGCTATTGTCAGTGATGGACTATGGGACCAGCTTCCTCAGAAAATAGTTCCCTTTTAACATTGTCTTGAAAGATAATAAAGGTTATTAGAGCATTTAAACTTAGACAACCTTTTTAACTGATCACCAGATTTAACTACAGTTCAAGCTCATCTGCACCAGGGAAGACAAAACACTCTCCTATGTGACACAAGCCCAAGTATTATACTGCATTTAGGTGTCACCTAGAGCCATGTCCTCCCTCCTGAAGGTCCTTTCCTGTTATGTTCACTCCTGACAGCTGGAGAGAAAGGCCATTCCCTCCACTCCTGCATCTGTTGGAAACTTTAAGTGTAGTGAAAGGAGCAAAAGTAAGGGGGAAAAGCTACAACCTTTTTTTCTTGCTTCTTCTGTCTGGAAGGATCAAGAGAGCATTTGGTGCCAACAGAGGCTTCACATACCCTGAGGCTGTATCCAGCTATTCTGAACAGTCCTCCCAGACTCCTGGAAGACTCAGGTCCTGGGGACCACAACAGCTATGACTTCATAGACTAGAGACTGTCAGAAAATCCCAAGGTGCTCCCTGCTGAAACTGAATTAGTTTAGAACCAAACTCAGTGCAGTTGTTGCTCAGGATTGCTTTTCTGTTCCTGCAGCGCTCCATCTGCACAGCCCGACCCCAAAGCAGGTGGGAGAATGTAGCTTGAGGAAAGTTGTTCCTCTATACTTTTCTGTGTTTCAATACTTATTTAAGCCCATCTTCTAGCTTCAAGATTTGTCATGTGTTCCACTTTAATAAGCCAGGGGGCCAAAAACCTGCAAGACCTCATAGCCAGGTCAAGACACACAAGTGTGTGGGATGTGATCATGACATCCTGTCCCTGCATCAGACAGGACCAATAGTTATCAACTTACAGCCACTCCACAAACACCCAAGGTGAACAAACTCCACTATCCTCAGAGACAAGTAGATTTTTTTTCCAGCTAAGTGCAAGCCTACCTTATCTTAAAGCACTCTTCCATGTTTCAGAGGGAATTATTCTTCCACTGCTTGCACAGCAATATTTATTTCATGTCAGCATATTAGGAGCAGTTGTACTTTTTTCACTCATGTACAGGGAGAGGGAAAGGAAGTTAGTGTGGGTGGGCAGGGATAGTATAAGGCAAAGAATGAAATAAGGAATCAGTATTTTCCAAGATCAGTTTCAGTATCTCTTAAGAAACGTGGGAGGGAAGATTGAAAAGGAGGTGGGAGAAGGAGGGAGCTTCACTATATGGAAATATTTCCATGAAAATGTGAAAATTTAAGAGATCCTTACTCATCTTCCCCCCAGGGGAAGGCTATACAAAGCATTAATTACAGCCAGTCCTTCCCAGGCATATCCGTCTTGCAAGTGTGGTCTGCCCTTCTGCTGAAGCAGAAAGGATAGACCTCCATTTATCAAGAAAGATCCTGTTTCTCCAGCACAGCTAACACTCCATCCAGGCAATTGAGAGATCTTATGGCCACAGACAGTACAGAATCACATACACCTGACAAATGTAAGACAGCACAGTAGGCCATGTCTCAAATTCACATTTTCCATACAGGATTGATAACAGAATGAATAAAACATGTGGCAAAGGGAATTCTCCTGACCATTGAAGAAAAGATCTGGTAGGTGCACAAGGTGGAAAGCCAGCAGACAAACCCAGCCAAACCCCAGAAGAAGTACATATCACAACTCACTTGCCATTGATGACTCCATCGGGATTAAGCATGGGCACAACCTTGAAGATGAAGCATTTCCGCAGGAGATCAGCGATGGGATCACTGCTCACTAGGAACTCCAGGGTTCCCTTCATCACCCAGCTGGCATTGCTCTCACCAGGGTGAACACGGGCTGTTAGAAACACATAAGGACGATTGCCTGGAAAACAAACCAAAAACATCCCAAAACTGAACAGGGTTTTTCTCTGAATAATATCTTTGCAAGTAGATTTTATTCCTTTTGAATTGTGATAACAATCTGAAACACATTTTAAGGAAAATACATCCCTAAACGGTCCAGGCATTTCCTCAAGGTGCTCTCTGTAAATAGATCACAGATTTGGTCCTCAGAACCAACACAGTGACAGTTTCATCTGATCCCCTTGCTTGTCTATTCTGTGCAGATACTTAAGTGCCATTAGAGAGCATTCTGTATGTGCAGGTTACTGCCTCTCCAAATGGCACCAGCATGCTTTCTAGCAATTCTTGGAAGTTTCATCCAATCAAGCTTCATTAAGGTTTAAAAGCCAGCTAGAAATTATTTAATTTTCTAAGGTCCTGCTCTACTTCCAGTATTTCACCATTACCAATTCAGAATTTTATAAATATCGAAGCAGATCTGCCCACCCATAAGGGCCCCAAGGACATGGAAGCTGCCTGATCTCTGGCACAAACCTATGTTGTAAGGTCAAAATCACAATTAATCGAGCTAAACTGATATGATTAAAGAAAATGCATTAATAAGTTCATCAGATAAGCTGCAGAGGTTGAGTACTCAAAGCTAACCATTATTCCAAAACCATCCAACAAAAAGTAGAAATAACAATGCACACAGTTAAGACAGGCTGTTATGTTTAGTGGAAAGACATTTTTCAGTTTTATATAATAGAGATGCTCAGATGGCAAAGCTGATTTTCAGAAGTTGCAACTAGAAGAGTTCAGTTGTTTCTAGCAATACATTTGGCATGGGAAACATAAGCTGTGGTAATTTGGGGTGGGGAGAGGTTTTGGGGGGTTGGTTTTTTCTAAATACAAAAAAGAAACCAACTTCTTACTATAAAGTTCGTTGATAATCTTTACTGATCCTGTTTCAAAGCAGACTTGCAACTTAACAGCAAAAGTTTCCTTGTTATCAATAAGTTATTTGTTGTTCCTGTGAAAAAAACACTAAACACATTTGGTCTAGTTGCAAGCCTCCAAAAACTCTCGGTATACATATGCTTAGAAAAAACTAAGTTTGACAGCAGATTCTTTGAAGATCCCATCTGTGCTGAGCATACTCCATGGATGGGCCAAGGAAACAGGAGAAGGCAGAAGGAGACACCTGCCAGGCTCAGAAAATAAAAGGAAAGGAGAAAGCAATTATCTGTCTTAAAATGATCCTTTTGTGAGTTTTCACTATCTCAGGCCGTTGTCACAAGTCAACCTGACAGATTTACTTTAGTGGGAAGCATTATCTGTCAGGGCATCACAGCGGTGCCAGGATAGGTTTGTCCTGCTCTATCAGGCAACGTCAGAGCTCAGGCTCTGTTCCCTTCTGAACTGAAGGGCCTGAACTGACAGGCTTGGGAGAGGTAACAGGACAGAAGACAAAACTAAAGGCCTCAGCTGAGCACCCTTGTAAACAAATGTTGAATTAGCAAGTTATATGCCTTTTTTCTTAGGTCCCAAAGCCACCCTTCAGTTTCCAAATGCTTTACAAATCATTAATCAATTAAAGCATAACAGGGAGGTAGAACACTACCCCAAAAAATGTAAATGGTATTAAAGAGCTGTTTAGCTGTTTGTCTGACAAACTAAAGGCTGAGACAGAGCTGAGAATACAGGTGAAATTTCTCATTTCACAGTCAAACAAGGAATAAGCATTCATTTTCTCCTTAACTGTATATTCTGCACAGTTCTGCTGAGTATATACATTACAGCACAATTTAGTTACATCTTACAGGGATGTACTCAGGTTTGGAAACAATTCCCCCTCAACACCTCCATATTTCCATGCTTTCCTCTTAAGCAGTTGGTGGGCACTAGAAGAGTGAACTGCTCTCTCAGCTCAAAGAGCTCATGCAGAGCAATCACCTTCTGGTCCAGCAAAGCAACTGGGACTCTGTTTCTCAATAGCCAATTATTAGGCTTTTATCACTCTTACATCTCACCGTACTGGGGGGTTAGTACGTTTGGATCAATGTGTATACACAAATGCCTTAGGCATTTACAGATTGCAAAAGATTCCTCTAGCTGCTGCAGAACTACTAGCCATTCTGATTTTATTTTTTTTTTAAATTAGAGTACCCTATTTCTGTTCTGCTCCAGCTAATCGTGCATTACCATTTACCTTAATAATGTTTTAAAATAACAACAAACAAAAACTAGCTTTCCCAAGGACATCAGCTGCATTTTGCCTTCTCCAAACATTTTCTTCTTTCTGCCATCACCATGATTTAGTGCTCTTTTGAAGGCTCATTGCTGAGCTAAACTTACAGGGTTGTGCAGTTGTAGCTGGGAATGAGGCTCCTGAGGACTTCTAATGGACAACAGCTGTAAATAGCACAGAACAAAATAAAACATGTTCTCTTTTGCAATTGATGAATACAGCCTTAACAATTCTTACCTCTTCTGTATATTGGGAGAGAGCTCAGCATCTTAATTAAGAAGTTCTTTCCCCAGTTAAAATAAGAAAAACAAAAGAAACTCTAAGCAAGGGTTTTCTCATGTCAGAAACCCAGAATAGTTTGCCATAATTCTGCTAATTGCAATAGCATGGGACTGGCAGAGACCTGAGTTCTGCTTTTCCTCTGAAGGCTCATCAAAGTCAAGCTCATCTTACTTATATTCAGTGTTGGAAAAGCTTCTGGAGCTTCCAGATCTTAAAACTCAGGAAATAGGAGGGCAGGGGAAGAGACCAGAGATTACCTACGCTGTTTCCCTGTGGGTGACAATGGAGGACCCAAAAGTGTGCAGGTCCAGCCAAGGAAATCTCTCTGTTCCAGTTAAAGCTTCATTTAAAGGATCCCTTCCTGCCAAGCACATCCTCAGCTCTGACATCCCACCCACAGGAGAATCATAACCAAAGTATGTACAAGCAAGGAAACCACAGAGCTTGTTAACTGCCTCTTCCCTTCACAGGAGCCATCACAGCCAAGTCCCACATCCTAATGCTGCTCCCCCAGAGTGCTCCCAGCATGAAAACTAATGAAGCAGCAAATAGAGCAAAAGCTGATGACATGGCCATAAAACTTGCTACCCTTGAAACACCTGGAAAACAGCAGGAGTCGCCCAAACCTATGTTTTACAGCTTATCCAGTTACTTTTCTGCTTTGGAATTATTGTGCTAACTGCAATTAGCATTAGAGCTCATGAAAGTAGTGGACAAAGCACTGGCCAGCTACACTCTGCACTCAACTGGCAGCACCATGCAAGATATCTCCACTCAGTTCAGCTTCTTCACTTCCTTCCTGACTTCCAACATCCCCATAACTGCAGTCCTGACCAGACTACCTCAGTACCACCCAGTGCAGCTTATTGGTTTCTATCGGTGTTCAGCTGCCCTTCTCTCTGTGCTGTTTCAGACCCCCTTGTACTATTTCCTGTGCCCTGCTAAACCTATCTTCAGAACACGCAGCCTTACATCCTCTCATGTATCTCCTTCCAGGACCAGAACTGAGCTTAAGTCTTGAGAATCCTCAGGCCAACACTTAGGCAGCTCCCCCCGAAGTTTTCAGGAAGCTGCCAGAAAGCTGAGGTTAGCCATTTATCTCTGCAAAGCCCACATGACACATAAGCTTCTCTGGGAATGTAAATAATAAAAAGGGAAAGTAGAGGAACCTTTTCATGCTACATAAAGCCTTATCCAACAAATCATGTCTCCTTACGCTGTGTTACATTTTGACATGCCTGGAATATAACATGGCACCAACAATACCCAAGGTGAGAGATTAAAGAACCTCCTGCAAAACTTCGAGCAAAGAATCTTTGAATAATAATTTAACTAATGTATCTCCTAATTCCCATCTCTCCTTCTCTTCACTCATTTTTGACTGTGGATATATGCATGAAAATAAGGGCTTTGTTCTTTAGTCTTGCTAACTTGCTGCTTAATCTCCTGCCTCTCAGGATCCTTCTCTAGTCATGATATCACTAAGGTTCACTAAGGGGTGACTTTAATGTCACTAATCGTGACATCAGTTGGGGAAAGAGAAGCCTGAAAGAAAGGAACAAAACCCCATTAACACAGCAGTGTCCTTCATCAAGAGGAGCATAGAAAGGAAAAGAAATGCAGTTCCAGATGCCCTTACTTGGGCTGCTGTTCTAAATTATTTCAAGCTGAGATTTGAGCCATGCCATTTATAAAGGCACAGGGCATCGAAACAACACAGGCTGGGATTTTTTAAGGAGTCAAAGGGGATTATATACACAGCATGTGAGAAATTCAACCTAGATCCAGGACTTGACTGAAATTTTTCTGGCTGTGCCTCTGCATACCTCTCTTCCCTTTACACAAGCCCAGGGCCATTAAGACACAGGCTTTTTTTTCTGCTTTATGCCCAAGTACAACATCACTATCGTGACTGTTACACAAATCAAAGGGTCAGGTTTACCTGGGGATACAGTAGATAGAAACCAAGAAAGCTAAATTCTCCCTACTTAACTAGCCGAGGCCAACACAGGGTATTCTGTGAGTAAATGATGGGTAAACAGGACCATGATGTAGCTCTTCCATGTCACAGCTGCATCCTGTCCTGGATATATCTGATATGCCCAAGGCTGCATAGTTATGCAAAGCCAGAGAGAAGCCAGGATATGGTGTGATGTACAATGAATATATTAAAGTATGTTTGTAAAAAGCATCAAATACTGAGATCACAGAAAACATGAGACTGGTCTCAGGCAGAATCTGTATCAGATATTTTTTCCCCTCCTGAAACTTTTCCACTAGTAGTCAGTCTTTCAGTTGCCTTAAGACAGAAAAATGCTTTCCTTTCTATTCCCCCCTCGCCTCATATTGCTGTCTCCTTGCTGACCCTATTTTTGGCTAAATGCTCCAAAAGCAGACACATCTTAAGACAGAGGCAAAATACAGTCTAGCAGGATCAGCTGTTGTTTTCCAGAATTATCAATAAGCTCTCCCTTTCTTAAATAGGTCTATATTATATGTATTATTACTGTTACCTATGGCAAAGAAGTGAAATTACAAATTGTCTCAGCTGCCTCTTCTCTACTTTCCTAACTTGGTGGGGAAATTTCAGACTGCAAGTTGCTTGGCAACCTCCTTTTGTGTATGTATTTTATGAATTCATTCACCTCAAATCAGAGATGATCAGGGAGCTGAATATGAGTACAGACTGCTCAGCCTCAGTTCAGCTTGACATCCTACTACTGCTGGGTTTTAACTCCAGGAAATTGGTAAGCAAGTTGTCAAGTCCGTTTTGGGTGAGCTTCCAAAATACCAAGCATGAATACTGAAGGAAGCATGAAGCACTGCCATTATTTAGCAGGACCTTCTGTGTGACCGAAAACAAAGGAAACCCAAATGAACTAATTCCTGTTCAAATCAAAGTGTACCTCTTGGGGAAGACTGGGGAACAACTGAACCTTATTTTCAGAACTTACACCCATGGAAAACCTACTATAACCTTTTGCAATTTATTTCAGTTTTTAACATTCCCATCATAAGTGTGTGCACCTGCATTTGTGTAGCTGAAATTTCCAACCACTGCATCATCCATTTCTGGGTATGCCAACTCAACATTCACTGGCATATCCTGTCTCCTTCTGCACACCTTCTAAGCTGCCCAGATATCATCCAACTTCAAAACTGAAACCATGCAGGTACCTTATTAGTCTGCTAACAAGCAAGCTACCTTGCATTACCTCCTCCCAGAGCTGTCACTAGCAGAGGAGTTCCTCTACCTGGGTGCACCTCCCACATCTGTGCTCACTACTACTGTCTGTCTAGTCCCCTCAGCCAGATTCCAAGGGCCTGAAACCAAGATGGGGGACAGCTGGTTAGGAAGAAGTACTGCCAAGAAGGATCAGGGAATTATAGCAGATGAGTTAGTGATGCAGAGCAGTTGCAAAAATGGCAGCTCTCCTGGGACTTACTATCAGGCAACAGCACAGCTAAGGCAAGGAATGCTGTCACTTTGCTCTGCTCAACCCAGCAAGCAAAACCAAATAGCTGCAGTGCTGTGCCCACTGTTGTCCACCATAGTTTTAAAATTTATTTGATGAAAACTGAAAAACTGTAGAAGGTTCAGGAGTCCTAGCTTCAGCAGAAAAATTGGAGAAAATAGGTTTCAGACACAGAAAGTAAAGATGAACAGAGAGGAAGAATATAACCTTTAAATTGCAAAGGGCTGCTATAAAAAGAGATTGCAATCAGTTGTCCTCGCTGTCCACTGGGACTAGGTTGCATAAAAAGAAAACAAGTTTTTATCAGCTAAGCCAGCCTGTAGTGACCCGACTGCCTTCACTGCTGTGCCAGCACATTCACCCTACCTCCTGCTGAGTCCTTGATGCAAGTTCATAAGTCTTGCATCAAGCCCCTCCACTTGCCCAGAACAGTGTCAGCACGAGGCCTATAGCCATAAGTCATGCTACCTCTCCCTTTAGAAATTCAGCCCATGATTTCTCCTACTCCTCTAGAATTAGCTCTGTGTTCTCAGAGCTGCTGGAACCACTACTCCAATCAACAAGGCACCTCAGCCATCTCCTGTGGTCTCTTTGATGCAAGGTGTCTACTTACTACTTAATATTAGGCACTTTGAAATATGTTAACAATTAGCCACTAGTGACTAATCAGAAATATTTCATCATCGTAATATTGTGACATCATTTGGGCTTCTTCCCACATACAGGTCAGAATTATTTATGAAAAGTTCTGTCTTGCCTGCTCAGTTAGTGACAGTCCCACAATTTTAAGATTGGAGTAATATAATTAGTGGGTTTTCTTTCATTAGAAATGATCTTGTAAAGCCCTTCTACTATCCTTAAGAGTATCAGTTCTCAGCTTCTGTGTATGTGCCCCTTGAAAGGCCTAAAAAGCAACCACTAAGATCAGCTCCATCCTATGATCTAGCTAGCTGAGGTAGGGAGCTCCAGATTATCTGTCAAAAGGCAGGCAAAGATCTGTCACCCCCTGCTTCTATAACACACACATTATGGTCTTAATTTGTTCTGTGGCAGCAGGCAATTTCAGATATTTAAGTATTTTGTACTGCCATGGCCAGACCATCAATCCGTATGTATTTCAGTCAGCATGGGAAAAACAGACTGTCTGGCAGAGATGCAAGCCTTCTGAGAGATGGTAAGTAGGGAAAAGTAGTATTTTCAAGTTAGGTATAGATGAATTTCACCTTCTGGGGTTTTTGTGTGAAGATAACACTGACCTTCGAAGAGAATCAGTCAGCGGATGCTCAGAAGACTGGAAGACACTGGAACAGAGATCCATCAAAACAGACTGTACAGTGGTCTCATTTAGTATGATTGGAGAAGTGGCAGCACTGCCCTAAACTGTCCCATGACTAAAAGAAGGTGCAGGCAGGAGATAAGTGCAGCAGAGACCAGCAGGATAACTGCTGTAACAGGCAGAGTGCAGAGATCCGTAGAGCTATAAAATCCATGGGCTGTTTTCTGGGAGAAGGATTTCATCTGAAATGAAATCAGGCAGGAGGAGCAGCCTGAAAAAGCTTCCATTGTCATAAAAATATCTCCCTGGGTAATCCACAGTGATGGAAAAAGGAAACCCTGGTAATTTATGTGACAGTTTAATGGGATTTTGGTGACATACGATACTTTAGAAAGAATTTGCCCAAATAGGACAGACAGGACTCTAATAAGGCTTCAGCTCCAAACCAGCAATATTTTCGCCCCTTGCTTTTACATTTCATTCTACATATCTGCTCCTCACAGCTCATCTGTCTCATTTGCAAGGTACATTTCAACAAAGCAAGAGCAACAACTGCACTTTCTAGTTAGATCCCCCACCAGAGACATCTACGATTATCTGATCCCTGACGGGATCAATCTGCCTTTGCACCTACAGGGCAGAGCATCACTGAGTTGTGAACTCTGAAGCATGAGCTGCCCTCCAGCCACATCCCCTGCTCTGTGGATGGCACTAATAGCTTCTGTGCAGAAATTAAGGGCAGCAGATGGACAGTCTGGAGCAGGAGTCACTCGCAGAGGGGGTGCCCCTGGAACACACTCCAGGAGCAAATGGCTTTCACATGGTGAGTGATGCCTCAACCCATGTCTCCTGCCTACAAGAGAAACAGCCTTTACCCCCCAGTACAATACCCCAGGCCCTTCACTGCCATTGCTTCAAGAGCAGGCAGAGCAGTGAGAAGAATAACTCAGAGCACTAAATTCGGGTGAATCCAGGGTTAATGGGATGAAACTCCACAAAGGAACATTTAGGCTGAATATCAGTGAGTTACACTAAAGAGTCTTCCCTGTGGAGAGGTAGAAGTTAACATTAAAACTACATCGCCCAGAGCACAAGAAGTCATTCTGCACACAGCAATCTTGCAGTAGCTGGAGACACAAATAACCCAACAGGCATTTGTTTTCTTTACTAACTTCAGTGGATCCAGTTGAGAAGCCCTTATTTTGCCAGAAAAATCTCCTTCTGGGAATCCACGCGGGAGAGAAATGGTAAAAAGTTGTGTGAAGACCTCAATATTTTGTCCAGTCTTTCTGTGACTGCAGTAGGCCAAGATCAACTGAGGACTTGCACAGGGGCCTCTTAGCCCTAAAATGGGCATGGAAAAACAGAGCCTCTGTCAGAACCTCTTTCACCACTGGGAATAACAGTCAAATTTAACAGAAAAACAAGTTATCTATTGTGCAGTACTTCAAGCTGTTCTGCTCCTCAAAAAATAAATTCTATAGTTTATAACAAAAAGCTCTTTACTATCTATACAGAACAGATTTAAAACCCACCTAGTACCACCTGCAGCATTATTCTTAAATACATATTGTGCCTTTAAGAGACACAGATCCATCTCTGCCTGTGACTTGAGGTCTTCCTCAGGGAATGACTTGAAAGAAATAAAATATATATTAAAAGGAAGTACAATCAGAGCCTCTCATTGTCAAAGGGATAAAATATCAATTTTTGTTAAGATAAAAAGCATTACAGATTGCCTCTGATGGGAAAAATTAAATTCTTGGTCTTCACTTGATTTGATATTTATCACTTCATTGCTCCAGAAATATTCTAGTAGGGAATGTTTCTTAAAAATATTACTGTGTATTTCTCCTGCATTAAGCAAATTATGAGAGTTCTAAATTGTGTGGTTTCGTACATGCAAAAAAAAAAAACCCTCAGAGAAAAAGAAAACAGAGTCTATGAAAATGTTTTCTAACACTTCACTATGTCAACAATTTCACAGTAAAGGACCTTCTTCAGGTTGACCTAATTTGTGGCATCACTAAATTGATTTTTACATCATTGCTGTCCAAGTCTATCCTGAATCTTGGAATTACATTACCCAGAGCTGATCCCAAAGGAAATTCTTGCTTTCACAAACAAGAGATAGATAAGGTAAAAACTATCTCCAAATTTTGACTAGTGAATTTTGTCTTCATGGCAAGGTCTTAGATGAACTCCCCAAACATCTGAGCAAGATAAAGGGTCAACATAAAAGGTCTTTCAATCAGATCATCATGGGAGCAAAACTGACATTGGCCAATGTTGAGTGACAGACCATAAGCAGAACATAAGTTTTTCAAGGAAAATAACAGATATGAACCTTGAAGTTCATACCATATTCTTTTCAAGCAGTTCTACTATGGAAAACACTCTAAGGATGAAGAAGGAATCAGGATCATACAGCATAATCAGAATCCCAGAATACTTGACAAAACTAGGTGGACCAAAATCTGCCACTACATAAAATAGGTAACATGCAGAAATTTCAAACAGTGTGTGGTAAGACTAAGCAATTGCTGTCTCAGATCAGTAAGTTCTTCCCTTCAGATGATAGCAAAATGATATCTAATGGATTATGTCTTTCTACATCAATCACTACAGGGAGCAGAATGTCAACTAGGAAGACTAGTCTGAAGAAATAAGATGGCAGGAAGGCTAGGGAGAGGGGAAAATGTTCTTTTATCCCCACAAGTTGTTACAAAACACAGAAAAAGCTACTCATGACTAAAGGAGTCAGGCTGCTGAACACTCTTGGCAGTCCCAGAAGGAACAGAAGTGGAACACATGATGTCCTTCCTCAGCACTCCATGTATCACTGCAAAAGTGGGAGTTTTCACATAAGAGAGCTTTTTGTTCTTAATTTCATTATTTTGTAAGTGATGTTCAGTTTATTTAAAAAAAATTCTTCAGCAGGTTCTTTTAGGGGAAATAATTTAACAGTACAAGTGATGGCTCCTAATCAGTTTGAATTTCTGATGTGTACTACACAGACTAACTTCACAAAGCTGACAATGCAACGTTTCCTCAATCCTGATGCCTTCCTGAATTTTCACCCCAACACTTCCCCCACAGAACTTCAAACTTTTTCAATTGACCCTTCCACAGAATCCTTCTGATGAAGCTCAGCCACTCTATACAGCCTGTATAATCCACAGCATGAGCTCCTTTCTTACTTGCCATAAGAAACACTCATATCGAAACCATTATATTCCAGAGAATTCATCTCCTGCCGCTTCATCTCCTGCTCTGTAAACTCAGTGCTTTTAAAAGAAACACTTACTTATATAAAAGAAAATCCCTGTAAATCATGGTCATGACAGCCTAATGGCTAGCACTGCAAAGATGATTTATCTTCCTGCTGTATCTAACAAAGCTTCTTGTGCTAATACCTTGTTTTCAAAATATAAAGAGACTTCTAAGTGATGTTTTCTAACTACAAGAATATAGTTAATGAAAAACGCCTTAGATCAAAAATAACCTTCACCTGACATCTAACATCCCCATCAACCCTCAAAAATCAAAAGATCTCCTTGAATTACTTTTTTTTCCTGTATTATTTAGTGTATTTCCCTCATGGATGAAGAAACCAGCTATTCAGTTTCACTGCCTGTTTATAATCCAAATTCATTTTAGAGTTTGCATGCATTAGCTGCATGCTTTAATTTGATATATTTTATTTGATTTCAGTCTATTAAATTACATTTGAGGCAGGTTATATGGCCTCATGGGGAGCACTACCCTTTGTGCAAACAGTAATTATTTTGTCTGGGCTGAGCCTAATTTCACGTTACATCTTGATAGGCTGACAAACAAGGTCATGTTGTCTGCATGGCAAGTGATTGTCCAACTAGTGGGAGAGATTTCTGACAAGCTGGATGGTGGTTCCTGGGAGTATTCTGATTAAAAGGGTATGATCTAGGATATGAAATTAAGGGGCAAGCCATCAATTATGAGCAGTAGTGTTATTTCAAGTGTATCTACAGACCTTCTGCATAGCTTGCAAAGCCATCACCTATGCCAGCTCAGAGTCTATAAGCATCTCACAACATGTTTATTGCTCATTCATGGTTAGTAAGGGCTAAAAATGGGGAAAATAGGGATAGTGGGGGCACCACAGCCTCTGAAACTCCCCGAGTCCTTCATCTGTCTCTTGCTCACTCTTTTGCCCTCTGGCCAGTAGCTCTTTGTGAAGCACAATTCCCATGTGTCAAGTTGTGCCTCGTGGTGACCCTCAAGCCATTGTTTTTGTGCCCTTTCAAAAATGCTTGACAAAACTGTCACAGAAGGAGTTTGGCATCTGGAAGCTGTGACAGACATGATATGACCTGATTCATAAAACACAGCTAAACAGCTTGGGCTGCCAGAGGCCAGGATTTACAATGTCTAAGAATGGCCTGCTCTGCTAAGTGCACTTTCCTACTCCACAGCAATACAAATTCCCATGCTGTTTGAGGGTGACCTGCAACACTGTGAATTGACAAAGCAAGCAAGACACTAATCTTTTTTGAGCCTACCCTGTCCACTGCTGGTCAGTATGGGGAAAGAAGGACCTCTGCTCTGGTGGCACCTTTTTCATATGACTACAGGAGTAGGGAGTACTAAAAAAAAAAAAAAAAAAAATAAAATCAAACCCTCATTTTTTTCAGAGATTCTCCCAGCACAGCAAGCACAAAGAAAAAGAAAAATCAAGTGACAGATAGTTTTTGCTGTGTTATCCACTACAGCCTCATTGTTAAAATAAAAGCCTCCCTGTATTTCTATTTCCAGCAGGCATAGCCTAACCAGCAAGGAATTTAAGGATTTCCTGCCCTCTTATCCATCTACCTATTTTCTTCATCTCTACTTCAATCATTAGTTACAGCCTTCTGGTAGGTGCTCACCATGGGACCTAAACATCCTTTGGGAGACCTGTCAAAGTCATCCTGATGCCAGTGATAATAAACTCCATCTCACTCATCTTCTCTTGAAACACTTATTAGACTGAAAATTACATGTTTCAAGTGTGTTCCAAGTTATGAAAGCAGGACTTTACAGAAAAATCAAGTAAGTTGCCCAAGGATAAAATAAAAATCAGTGTTGGAAGCTCCACATCGGTCTCCCAAGCCCCAGTCATGAAGAATTCTGTGCCATCCATGCTCACCCTAGAAGTGAATTTCTATGTAATCCATTACTTCAAATCACTTCTTCCTCTTTTCATTAGCCATGAAAATGAATTGAAATGTGCACTTAAACATAACCAGTAGAGCCCTCTCTCAGTTATATTATTTGTCCTATACCAAGATCAGTTGCCATTTTCATTCTGATACCTACCCATCCTTACCAAAATTATCAAATACACACACATTTGCAGAGCACTATGATATTCTTTTATCCATCACTATTATGTCATGTTTTCAGACTTGGGGAAAAAGTGAGAGATGATATGAAAGTAGTAAGGGAAAAATGAGGAAATAAAACAGGATGTTGAAGAAGGTCTCTCTGGTTTGCTTGAAAAATAAAACAAGTAAAATAAAATTCTGAAACATTTGGGAGACTCCAAAGAAAACTCCATAGTGTCTTTTAATATTTTCCCTAAGTTATCTACAAGTCCTTCCTTATCTGTGGGCAAAGCCATACCTCCAACCCCATTCTGACTTCTTTATTTACTCATACTTATCACCTTTGCCGCTGTCATGTTTTAATAAAAATTTCAACGTATTTTATTTAATCTCATTATTTCCAAGACAGAGAAACAGCATCCAGGCTAAGCCAGAAAAATCTTCAAGACAGTTTATTAAGCAAATTCAACAACGAAAGACGAGTAAAAGTTTATAAAAAGAATTGCAAAGTGGCAAGGAAAATTACTTCCCCCTCCCCTCCCCCAGCTAAGCAGCACAACAATTGCAATTGATAGAGCAAATTAAATTTTAAATGCACTGGTGATTTGATGGATGTCATTTTCTAAGTGTTACAGCCACATAATAAATGCCCTGAAATGATACAGAAGTCCAAGTTTAGCTCTCTGGGAACACTAGTGCACTTTGCAGTATCTACCATGTCACTCGTCAACTCATTGATCTTATCAGCACATTTGCAGTCTGAGCATAGCAGCTGCCTCTGCTTGTTTTTCAGCAATTTCTATTTCTGCATTAGAAACAGGTGGGGAAGCTCAGAGAGCTAACAAGTTTCTCTTTGATGTAGAGATGGACAAATCCTCTCATTAACAGAATGGCCTTTTAAAAATCATTATGGGGTATTTTTAGTCCCATTTAATTTTGGTATTTCTGTATAATTGCAGCCCATTAATTGCAAATACTTGTTTCTAGAATCTGTCAGTTGTAGGAAACAGGAAGTATCAAGCCTGTGTTATCTACCAACTACTAGTTTCAGTGTATTGCTGCACTTACTTTACTGGTATAAGATTGGCTACATCAGTCACACAGGAATGGATCTTGTTCTCCAATTAGAGAAATTAAAGTTTGTTAAACAGGTCAGGCAGAAATCTGCATAGGCCCTCCCAGCAAAATCAACTTACAGGTGGAAATTAGAAATAGCAGGTGTTCAGAATTACAGATACAAGACCAGAAGAAAAACAAATGCCCACAGCGTATTGCAAATATGCTTTCTCAGTAATACTCTTGGAGAGATTAATATTAGGATCAGCACATAGAAATAGCATTTGATTAGGATCAACACATAGAAATAGTGTTTGGTACGTTTCACATGAGTGTGGAGCCCCTCACATGAATATGGGCAGAGTAGCTGAACAAACTATCTGCTTGCAGCTCTGGCAAACATGCAGTAAAGCTGCTCCATACAATCCAAACAGCTCCAAGCATTTGTAATACATGACTAGCTAGGTCAGCCTTTATCAGAAAAAAATGCATAGTTTGGAACATTAAATCCAGAAATTGGATTGTTGTTTTCCAGAAAGTTTTCAAAGCTATGAGGTATCAGTTGAATGACTTTTCTATTTTGAAGTCAGACACATTAGACAGTCTCTCCAAACCAGTCAGCCAAGATTTAAAAGCATCAAGAAACTTCCCAATTTAGAAGGATAAAGGTGAAAACAACATGAAAGTTATAATGCCACCCACACTGTTTCCCAACAGTCTGTTAGTTCTGTGTGTTGAGGAAGGGTTTGCCTGTGCAAGCAAAAGCTTATTGTTAGACTGAAAAATTCAAGAGTCACAGGATCATGAAAAACACCTCAGAGTAGCAGAGTTCCCTGTTAGCAGGACACACGCTGGGTTCTGTCACAGCCTAGCAATTCTTTAGCACAATCTGTGCAAGACTTAACAAACTGTCCCCTAAGATGAGTTCCAAACTAAAGGCAATGGTTTGCTAGAAGAGTGGCAGACCCCACTTTTTTCCCCACTCTTCCCAATCTTCCTATTCAAAATAGTTTGTTACCATGAGATCGTCAGGCACCAGAAAGCAATGTTTATCAAGCTCAATCTGTGTACCAGCACAGCCTTTCTGGAACAGAAAGGAAAAAATATTGAACCAGAGACAAAAACTGCTCTCTCTGATGGTGAGAGTGAGTATTTGGGTCCGACAACAGCTGGTACATGTGCTACACACCCTGGGCTTTCCAGCTACAGATTACTCTTTCACCACGCCAACCTGCCAGCTGTCCTGCCCCCAACCCTCTGATCACAGCTTGAGTAGTAGTTATCAATGACAAGGTACAACCAAACAGAAAGGAGAACAACTGGTCACTGGGACAGGCCAGCAGCTCATCCCCTCTTCTCAGAGTAATACTCCTTAATTACCTTAACAAGAGCAGAGAGGGCAGAGAACATATGAAAATAAAAAAATAAAAAAATTACATTCAAGCAACACTTCTACTGCTACAGACCTCCAATTTCTTACCTTACAGAAAGTTTTAACCTGAGGAACTTCTTATTGACCTTGTACCCAAAATGCAAGAGTGATCCACAAACTCTCACACCTTCAGCTCTACTGCCCAGAAGCAACAAGCTTAATGTAGGTGTTAAAGGGCAAACCAAACTACCTTTGAGCCAACCTACTTTATACATCAGTAGGTGCTCCAGACCTCATGATTTGTGAAAAACAACCACCTGTGCAGTATCAGACATGACCAATTGGGCAATATTGTGACCAGCTGAAGGAACCCCTTCCTGACCTGTGTTTACCTTGAGGCACAAGCATTGACTCTACATCCCATAGTAAAGATGTTGTTCCTAACAATATTTTATCTCCAGAGACAATCTGACCCTAAAATTATGTCCTCCCTAACCCATCTCCATCACATTGAGAATAGATTTAACTTAATTCAAATGCTTCTCTGGCTAATTTATATAGTACCACAGTGACCTTTTAGCATATGCCCCACAGGACTGTGTGTGACTGGAATTTATGGCCAGGCACGGAAAATGTGCAGCTCACTGAAATACAGGGGTTTTTTTCTATGCCATAGTTTGAAGTTGATAATAGGAATCTAGTAGCAGTTCAATGCTTGTTCACCATTTGAGGGAGTAAAAGCTGCCTGGGGGCTCTGCTGAGCTGTATTTCCATACCTTTACCAGAAAGAGATTGGCCACTGGAAGCACAACACCTGCAGGTTTCTCACAGATTGTTTTCACCTGAGGGAGAGAAGATGAATTTGTTTCCCCCCCTTCTGCTAAGGCAGGAATTTGGGCAACCTATCACTCCTATGGAAGCTTGTAGCTCCACTGCAATGAGGACAGGCACTGGGGTGTTGTAAGACAGGCATGTTCCAAGCAGCTGACTATAAATTTCCAAAGTAATAATAAGTAATACATACAACCAAACCATTTTAAGTTTCATTGATAATTTTCAATGCCTTATAGCAAAAATACAAGTAGTACCAAGCTCCTGTGAGAAGACACTTCTGAGGCACTTGACAAACCAATAATGAATTAAAATAATTATGACTAAGATATGGTAATTTAGATTTTCACGATGTTTAATTCATTAGTGTATCAGAAAAGGCTCTTATGTTCTGAAAGTCTGGAGCATAGCCAGTGCCAAGCACTACTGAGAGAATCATAGTATATCTTGAGTTGGAAGGGACCCACAAGGATCTTCAAGTCCAACTCCTGATGTTCTAGCCCAAGTCCATACCAATGAAGAAGATATTGCTAACTTATGTTCCAGAAAATGCTGCTGGTAATCAGATAATTTCTTCTCTGGAAAGGACATGCAAAGGTTAAAAGTCTCTTGAGAGACAAAAAAGACTTATAATTAAAAGAAGGAAAGATAGCAAAACAAATGCTAAAGAAAGGGCAGAAAATTCTGTAGCACTGCCCCCTAAGAAGAGGAGGGCTTAGAACAAATCTCCAAATTTCAGGAGCAAGTTTATTAAAAAAAAAAAAAAAATAGAAAATTACAGCTAGATGAAGAACACTACAAGTTATGTCATGTGAGATTGTTCTGTCATCATGCTGAATAAGACAAAGGGTGGGACAGAATGAGAGATTACCCTAATATTTATTTTCTCTTTTTGAAAAAGCCACTGTGGTTGTCTATGCTTCAGGGCCCATTTTTAGTATCCCTGTTCAGTGTTTTCCTTCCATTCCTCGCTGCCTTGACTACTGGGATTCAATACATTAATATGCATTTTGCCAAGCTCACAGAAGGCTGACCACAGTGTCAAAGCTGTGCTGGAAGAGTCAGTTCCACCAAACGCTGGGATTTAAAGAGCAGTTGATACATCATGAAAAATCCTGGCCTTAGTCTGCAGACAACCCTGTGTCTGCCTCACAAATTTCATGTTCTATTCAATCAGCTTCCACCTTTATGGCAGTAGGCTGAATACTCAAACAGGAGCACAGTTTTGCAGAAATCTGTCTGCTCTTTTTCAACGGGCTGCCACGGTGTTGTGACTGGGATATCAGAAAGAAAAGTATAAGAAGTGTTTGAAATTGAAAGACAATCTTGAAAAATTTTGAGCACACACCATCAGTGTTGCATACCTGGAGATCATTGCTTTGGTTTCAGATGCTTGATAAACTATCTATTCAAGTGGAAAAAAAATGTATTTTTCATTCTGTAATTATTTAGCACTGTAGAACACATGATAATTTTATTCAGTCTTTCTTCACTGCTGCATTAAAACAGGATCACAGTTTTCACAACAGCTGACTTTTTTTTTTTTCCTGTCACCACAAACAAAGTGTTTGGTACAAAGAGAGAGAGGAACCAGCACCTCTGTCTGGCAGCTCTGCAAATGAGGAGCAAATCTTCAAATCAAGAGAATACAGAGATTCAAACCTCACTATGGCAGATGCAAGAATAAAGAAAAAAAATGTTTTTCTCCAGCATTCTATAATCATCTCATTCAATTTCTATGCAGACTACAATCTGTTCACTTTTAACTATAATCAGAAATAAGGAGAAGGGATACTGAAGTGATGAAAGGAAGAAGCAGAACAAGTTCTGTAAATGGGATATGTTAAGGGAGTATAATGCTAGTGGACTCTTTCTTCATAAGATTGCAATTTGGACCATGTTAACTATGTAGGTATCTAGAAAAACAGTCTAACATCCTCTGTTCATATTCAGTTGAAATGCCATCTAATGGGGGGCCATCTGAGGAGCAGAGGCTTTCTTCAGCTCTTAGTTTCTCTCCTGAAACTGTCATCAGTAGTAGCAATGGTTCTTTCTTCTTGTGTAACATTTGCACTGTGGAAATCGCATTTTAAAAGCCTATCACACCTCTCCAGTGAAACCAGCCAGCACACAGACAGATAAGGGGAACTGGCTTGCTCCATATTTGGAAGGCAAACGTGCCCTCAGGGTTCAGCAGCATTGGCTATAGTGTGAACATGTGTGCTGGAGGAGGTATCTCATGCAATAACACTAGAGCAACAGATGTGCTTGCTGTTGGGAACTGTTTCCAACCAGCACAATGCCGGGTTATCACTCCAGCTGAATCACTACAGGCAGTTCTTCTGCCTGCTGGAAAGATCATTACCAATCAAAGCAGGTCATTCTACCTCCCTATTTCGACATTATTAGAGGAGAGCTTCCTTTAAAGTGTGCAGTTTCCTTTGGGGCGGACTAACTCCAATAAGGTGTTGATCTAATTTGATCCCTGTTTCACTAGGAGATATGTCATCTCCAGATTTGAAAAAGTTATTCAAAAGAAGAAAGCTTGAGCCTTTCATAATTAACATGCAACACCAGTTGCCATGCAGGGAGCAGGCACAGTTATAATAACTTGGAGTCAATAATTCATAAACTATAATGCATTATTAATCAATTATCGAGGCCTGAATTACATTTAATGAGATTAAGCTGATTGGAGCACTAAGCTGTTTGAGTCATATTGATTTAATCAATGTGCTTAATTAAACTGTGTACATTTTCCACATGATCATTATTTCCCAGTATCCTGCATAAGTGGCCCCTGTAATTCACATCCTCTGCTGTTCTTTGCTCAGGAATTACTCTTTGTTGCAATTTATATTTAAAGGTAAAGGGCTTGTTTCTTTCTAAGAAAATACCAAAGCTGCAAAACAACCATCTAAATAGCTTATACAAGCAAACTGAGAAATGTTAGAATATTTTTCCCAGCAACTATGTCTTTTTGATTCCATAGGCTTAAGATGAGAGCAAGCAAAGACACTTCATTAGTCTCACTTTATCGCTCATTCTCGTTCCAGGAGCATCTGCAGATTCAAAGGGCAGAAGCATCCTGCTATATCTATCCCAAAAACATTACTCTCTCCATCTTTAGAAATATGCTTAGACTCAGGCAAAAAATATGCTTCAACTCCCCAAAAGACTACATTTAAGATAAGCAGATGTCATTATCTTTTTTGACAGTATTCATAATGGTTTCCCCAGCCGTGCATAAAGAGGACATGTGATGACAGAAGAACATCTCAAAGTGACAGCTATTACAGATGTAAATCCATTTGCTTGTGTCATTTTTGTTTCATTTCCCTCACCCCTGCTGCTAATAAGCTAGGACATTTTGGTTTAACTTTAAACCCCACGATTCAGCTCTGTAAGGCTACACACTGCTAAAAGGACAGTCATCAGGTGTGTTGACTGGGGGAATACTCATGTCACAGTGAATAATCAGGATTATTAATGGGGATGACAACAGTACAACCAGCCATGAAGAGAGCTTTGCAGTTGCTTTCTTCATGATGTGACTAACAATCATTGTCCTGTCCCACTCTGCAGTGACACTGTTCTCAGTGGATAAAGGATTAACCCCCATGGTGACATATGATGCTCATGTCCTTCAGCTGAGAATGCAGCAATGTTGGGAGTCATCAGCTGAAGCAGTGCACTGCTGCACCACCCTACA
Source organism: Corapipo altera (assembly GCF_003945725.1). Classification (NCBI taxonomy): domain Eukaryota; kingdom Metazoa; phylum Chordata; class Aves; order Passeriformes; family Pipridae; genus Corapipo; species Corapipo altera. The sequence goes on along the minus strand of NW_020884889.1, from coordinate 5,888,951 downwards.
TCCATAGAAATCTTCATTCCTCTAAGGAATTTCTTTGGAACTGTTTCAGTTATTCCTCTGAATTAGCACTAACCAGGATGGCAGCTACTCTACATCACTTCAGAGGTGTCCTGCCCCTTCCCTTCTCTAACTAAAGGTGAGACCAAATCCACCCCAGCTCAGGGCACTGCCAGAAAATGCCTCCTGAAAAACACTCACATGGCAACGTAGAGTGTCCTTCTCTCTCCAATCATTTTGCATTTGGTGGTTTTAATTCCACCGCTCTGTTACCATTTGCAGCCTATCAGTGTCCTTTACTTTCTTAACAAGAAGACAATTTTATTCTTGCCTGTGCATCAGTGATTAGATGTTTTACTTACACTTCCCTCAAGAGTTACTCTGTCCATTTGCTCTGTCAGTTATAACAGTATCCTATGGCTCACAGGATCTACCCAGCTGTCTGCCAGGGAATTTAGTAGAGTTACACACTGCACATTTGCATGCATAAATAACACTGTGAATTAAGAGTTTGCAAACTATTACTCAGTACACATACATGCTGCTAACACTGCCTTCACTGGGCTCTGTGTGCTGCAAATCCAAGAAAATCAGAGCTCTGCAAACTCCTTCTAATTCACAGAGCAGCTGGCACAAAGACTGGAAGCTTTATCCTTCTCCCTGTTTCTGCATTCATTTGATAATGCTCTTAAAGTTCTTGAGAATCTCTCTCCCTTCAAAAGTCCCTTTAACTCTTGTCAGGCAGTGTCTAAGGCTAGACCTAGCAGAGCCAGAAATAAAGTCACCCTCACAGAGTCAGAATGGGAAACAAATGGCTTTATCACAAGACCTTGGAGGATATTGCAGTTCGAATGAGTAGCAAAGACATCCCTACTAGGTGGATGCTCAGTCTTCGCACAACAGCAGGAAGGGCAGATTTAAAATAAAACAGCAACCACAAAAACCCGACAAGATAGGTATTCTCAGTTTCTGTTTGTACAAGTCTGTGGAGCTGCAGAGCCCAGCAGGGACCACTGACCAGCCTCAGACTTTTGTTGCAGCCTCCAGGTACCCACAGACATCAATCAAGTTTGAATGGAGGTTGTCCAGTTTGTAACTAAGTGGTTGCATGACTGAGAGTCAAAGCACAGGAAGCCAAATAGTTCCCAGCTCACTTCTTTCTTTATTCATATCAGTTTCAGAACTGAGCATTAAATAAAAATTATTCAGTGTACTGCCATCACGTAAAGGGCAGATAGGAAGAGAAGAAGGAGAAAGGAGCCTAAAGTGAATATCAAAGCCTCACACAAACAAGGCGTAATGAAGGGAAGCAGCAGCCCATTTTTCTTCCCTTCAGCACACGGTGTGTGTGCAGTGCCTGTGAGCGTGCATGGCTTGTGCTTCCTATTAACAAGGTGCACGTTAATAAATTTAACTCAGACAAATTTAACCATCCTAGGGCCACATTAATCAAAAGCCTGACAAGAGCAATCTGAAAGAGGTGAGCAAGGGAAATAAAGCACAGCTGACACAGAGGATGCCATGCCCTCACTGTCCCTGGGCCGCTCCCACTCCATCAGCATCTCCAGTACCACAATAACTCCTTCCCACTGCACTCCTACTGGGCTGATCCTGCTGCCTTCCCAGTACTCCTCACCCGTCCAATGCCTCTTTATCTGTAACCTTTCCTACTCCTCATGTTTTTAACTAGAGAAGGATTTAGAGTACTCAAGTACAGTCATTTGCAAGAGCTAAGAACTCCTGGTGAGATTTGTGTTTTACCTGTGCCACCTGCATTATTGAAAAGAAACTCTCAAGGTGCAGATTAAATGTACAAAGGAGAAATAAATTTGATAGGAAATCAAAATGGCTATAGCTCATGCAAACTATGAATTGGCCAGAACCAGAAGGAAAGCACAAGGGCTATCAATTTGTATTTATTACCCATGTGCCCATTTGCCCAGTCCTGGAGCTCAACATCACTTCTCAGGCTGAAATACACACACATGGAGACTGTACAAAGCAACGGGAGTTGTTACAGAGAAATCTTCCACCCTTTGGTCCCTTCATATTTAGCGCTAAGTTGTTGCTTTTGAGTTATGTTTTTAGCATGGAAAACATTGACAAATAGGTCCTTCCACCAGCCAAAACACTTCACGGAGACAAGGGTGTGTTAAACAAGATGAGGAAACTGCGAAGCAAGCGCTGATCACAGCCACAAAGTAGCACAAATTACGCTAAGTGTGTCCCCAAAAGCCATAATTATCCAAGTTACTTAAACAAAATAAGCGCATACGTGATTATTCCGATTTGCCTAGAGGCATCCCCACAGCATAAAACATGGTGTGCTGCCTTGCTGTTCTTCCATTTGATGAAACAATAAATATTTTCATCACTTAAGAGTATTGGTGTTTACTTTTATAGTCTTGGAAACTTGAGAGGAGCTGTGTTGCCTTGACAATGTCTTTCCCCCAAACAATTTCTTTTTCAGTTAGACAACTGGGTTTTCTACATGTTCTATTTTGACTGAGTTCCACTGGTTTGTGGATAAATCTAGGAAGTCTTCAATCTTCTTGTATTGCAAGGCTTCAGAGGAAGGGTTTAGTGGCACATAATTTCATAGCATTTCAATGAGAACTGCAAGCTCCCATTGGCTTCAAATATTCTCATAAACCAGGAGATATTTATTTATGTTGAAAATAAAGAGGACTTTAGCCATATAATTGCAATATGAACTCAGATGCAGTAATTACAACAGTCTGAAACATTTGGAAGTAGTATCTCTCCAAACCATTCCTAGACACTTTATGAATCTTTCAGTAAACCTGTGCTGAATAAGCAAGCCAAGCCTTGACTTCACAGACAGGTTAATGGTCTTTGAAAACCTGCCAGACTCCCTTTTAACACCACAATAAGCAGTCTAATTTACCCTGAGAATACAGTGCTCCAGAAAATGGCAATGCCTCCTAACATTGCCACATTTATATCATGTGAAACTTCTTTTTTTGCTTTTCTATGACAAAACACACCTTTCAGAAAGTCCTCTCAAAGCCAAAGAAGTTTAAGTTCAATGTTTAGGACATTCACTCATCATATGACTGACTCACTCCAAGTCCTTGCTTTGATAAATCCGAATATTGACCTAGCTTTTGCTTTGTACCAGCATTGGAAAGGCCTCCTCACTTGGGGAGAAAAAAGTGTTAACTGCATGTCTCTTCCAGATGGCTTCAATCCTCCAATAAAATATTGCAACTTATTTTCTTTCAGTTGGCCCCTTAAGACCTGCTACTGCAGTGTAAATAATACTGATATATAATAATACTGATAATAGCAACACCAACAATCCAATTTTCTCTTTGACACTGCCTCCAGTTTCCACAGTTAAAGCTCAGTGTGTGCATGCATGTTACGAATTCCCATGTAGCCTGCACTTGGCTATTTTTTGTTAATATTTCAACCTAGAAAAGCATGTTCATGATCATCAATTTGCTAATTCAGGGTAAAGGCTCAATTTGTAATAAAATTATTGTAATAAAAAGGTATGAGCTCCAGATGATTACACTGTAATGGCAGCGTAACCACAGTGACTGAACTAAACCTGAACCAAAAAAGATAGCAATAATTATCACCAGCTCCAATATTTGAGCTTTCTTTTAGTTTATGCATGTAGAATGGACATTATAAGGAGTCCACTCAAATAGCTCCACATAACTCTGAAATGAGAATTCTGCAATGAGAAATTTGACCATATCACTGAATCCCTCTGGATACTGCTGGACTAGTGTCTAAGTGAGGTAATCAGATCTATTCATTTAACATCCAAAAATGTCTTAAGACAGTTTAAATACTCACACACACTTCCTCAAAGTTCTCAACCCATGTTACATGTGAAGAGTAGAGATTAAAAAAATAAATTAAAAAAATCACTGTGTGCCTTGTTCCTTACTCCGGAAAAAAGTTCAACCTACATATAAGTAGTTAGTCATTTAGGCTCTAAAACTGAACCTAGCCCAATGTGGTGCTGATCTGAATCTTCTTATCACTTGCTGTTGGGTTACAGAAACTTGCATAACTTAATCCTGTTCGTCAAGGCCACTGAAAGTCTAAATCTTTGGCTTTCACAATGAAAAATAACCATCTCTAGATATAAAATGGCAATTATAATATTTACCATTAGATAGTACATCATCAGTTAGTTCTCAGATAGAATGCAGAGAGCTATATTGTGTCCAGATGGATCTACTGGGCACACTGCAGGAGCTGGAATTTCACCAGAACACTTCAAGTGCTGCTCCAGCTAGGAACAAGTTATCTTGTACTCTTTTTTTTTTTTTTTTTGCAAGTTTTAGAATTTAAAATACATAAATCATTTCAATATGGAACATAACACTAAAAAAAAATTCTGTTGAATTAATTACTTGAACACGTTTTCTTTGTGGTTAGGTAATATTTGATATTGAACTTTGCAATTGTTTCAAATCATTAAAGAGAAATTTGAGGTGCAAAATGATGTCAGTTCTCCTCCTTTCTCCATTCAAACCTGTAAATTTTTAAATGCATTGTAACTGGCTATTCCCCATATTTAGATTTCTTTTTCTAAAATGAGAAAGGCAAGAAAAATCAGCATATTCACAAAACAGGTTGTCATTGTCACTGCTGACATGAGGACAACTCACCAGCATCTTTTTTAATGCTTCATTTGGCTACTTACAGAATTGCTCCAGGTCGTCTCTTTTTTTAGATTCTGGCATAGCAGTGATTGTGAGCAATGGGCATGGATTTCCTCCCAGTGTCTGGCAGAGTGTCTGCTGCCTCCAGTAAACCTTCTTAGGGTTCCTATTTTGTTCCAGAATATCAAGATGGGACTGAAAATGAAGCAAGGAAGCAGATTTATAAGGGAGTTCTTGGTCTATAAATTCTGATTTTATTCCACTAGCTGTATATTATTATTGATACTAATTTCATATCTTGCAAATTTCCCGGCTCCTCTCTTCTGCCAGTTAATATCACCATCTTTTGCATCTCACAAATATGCACAAGCCATTCACAATACATTATAATGCACTGAAGCTACACAGAATTATTTATTCTTATATCATGGCCTAGTTGAAGGTGTCCCTTCTCTTTGCAGAAGGGTTGGACTAGATTATCTTTAAGGGTCCCTTCCAACCCAAGCAATTGTATGATTTTACCTGAACAGTTCCTAGGTGCTTTTCTTATTATCGTAAAAAAATTTCTATGCATACATGAAATCCAAAAGAGAAGCATCTACTCTTTATATTTTAATAGGGGTTGTGTAGAAATGTGAGAAAAATCTTCCATTTTTGAGCATTTATAGAACTGATTGGTTAGCTGTCAAGCACATGCCAGTGAAACTCAATGACAACTCCATATCAGAGGCAGCCAAAAAGTTTACATCCAAGGAAAACGTTTTGTACAATCAGTAGTGGTAAATTTGAAGAGCGTCTTTCCAAGAAGTTACTCGAAAAGGAGATTTTCTCCCAACCCCCAAAGTTTGTGACAGTTTTAAACAATTCTTAAGTCCAACAGCTCCTTGAGAAATTTGAGAAAAAGAACTGGCAGCTTAGAAAAAAAGACTTCCTGGAACAAATTCTGATCGCCTCATTAGACAAACAGCCACTTGTCACCCACACACCAGATGATGTGTAGTTCTCTGTTTACACTGTAATTGCAAGTGGCAAGATGAGTGTAAGTAATGCCATTGCAGGGTGTTGCTAAGTGTTGTGGAACACCAGTTGTCTCTCAATTGGTAGAAATAGGGATAGTGTACTAGGCACACTTGTCCTAACAATACTTTAACTAAAAACACATCAATTCACCGAGCGACCCTTACACAGTAACTTATTGTCTGTACAACTCAGGGCTAAATTTTAACTGGTATTTATGGGACAAGACATTCCTGTTCCTCAAACCTTAGAACTCACCATCTTTCAGACTGCTTTCCCAGTATTGAAATAGAGCCATGTAAACACAGAAGTGAAATTTACAGTCATCTATGCTATAAAACAATTAAAATACTGCCAATAAAGTAAATTTAATTATTAAATGCATATAACAATCTCTCATAGATACAGAGAACTCAATATAATCATTTACTTATGTTTCTGGTACCCAGTGAAACTTAATTGGGTATAGCTGCCACTGAGATTTCAGCTAGATATCCAAACACTTAACACTGTGATGTAAAAATAGATAAATTACTGTTCATAAAAGAAATGTAATTACTAACGTACAAGAAGTAATGAACTGCAGAGTGCGTCCAGTTCAAATAGGATTCTGCACTGTGTACTTCCTGCAAATATGCCTGTGACTATTAAATATATATGATATTTAAAAACATTTTCAAATTACTAACTCCATATACAAGTTTATCTTCTTCTCCAAAGCACTATGTGTTTAATTGAGCCCTTGGGTTCATAATCATTTTTAATTTATTATTGATATGTAAAACCAACACACTTCACCAGTGGACAAGTGCTTTAAAATGCAATCTACTGATGCACAAACCTGATTTAGTTTATTTACTGTGGAAATTAAAGTAAAATGGAAATGCGTATATTGCATCATTCGACATTTTAAATTAGCCCAAGCAAAGAAGCTATTTAGAATTATTAGAGGCAATGATTTTGCTTTGGCTAAAGAGCTGGACAAGACAATCTATCAATCTTTCCCTACCATAATTTCCATTTACCCAACTTTATGGTCCTTATTGGGTCTAAGTTAATTTTAACTTTTCCTGGGGCAAATTCCCTTTAACTTCAATGAGCTTTTCATTTGAAGAGACAGTGAAATATTTAAAGACCTGGTCCTGCAAGTGTAGGAATAACATCTTTTTCATGTCTATTCTATTTATTCAGGAGCAGGTGAGATATTCAGGAATTCCCAGAGTGCACAAACTCTCCAAGTGTCTCTTGCTTTGTGCCAGCAGAAGACAGAAATCAATAACAGTAAAATAATCATGAGGCAGTGCATTTACGTGAAACAAGCATGATGGTGAATAAGCCCACCTAATCCTTCAGTATTGTATTTGTTTTTTCCCCCCACAGACTGTAGATATATGTGCCTTCAAGGCTACAGGTTAAACCCCACTACGGGAGCATACACTCTTCCTCATGGACTTTGAGGAGTAACTGGTACCCATAAGCCTGATAAGAAGTGAGCTGACAGACATGTTTTGGACTGTGAAGGCTTGACTGGCCTTCTCCCAAATACTGGAAGCAGTTTCTTTGAGCATCTATAATGGGATGCAAAGCAGTTGATGAGAGACTTGTTTGAGTGGGAATTAATCCAAGCCTAACTCTGCTGGCACGCCAAGCAGAGTGGTGAGTATGTGGGGGAGGACACTGTCCCCATGAAAGCACAGTCTCTAATATCTGGGTAGGCAAACCAATCCCATAACAAAAAATAGAGTGAGCTCAAACTCCACCAACCCACACCAGCATTTATTGCCCAAAAGAAAATGTATTCATAATGGGAATTGAGGGGAGAAGAAAGGGGAACTGATCTACTGGAACTGTGTGGTTTTGTTTTCAGTGACATCTTTCTGATCTTTGCACAGCTACTCCCAGAACTATTCATTTACCTTCTTTCATCCTACCTTCCTTTGAGACTTTTGCATCCAGTTATAGAGAAAGGACATTGGATGCCTTTCCAAGAAAATTTCCTTACCATCCACCCCTGGCCAGAAAAGGCCCTAGAAAACAAATCCTTCCCGAGGAATCAAACTTGGTGCAACTCAGCAATCAATTTATGCTTTAGAGTTGTATTCTTTTAGTTTCTGCACTGACAGCACTGGTGGGAGTGTCACAAATGCCTACTGAAACTCCAGCTGGCAGAGGAAAAAGTTGGTAAAGCATCAGATGAGATCCAGCACTGTGGTATTGCTGGGTGCAGCTCTGAAAACTGAGCTGTTACCCCCTGTCAGGAGGATCAGACAGCATGTCTGAGTTGTAACTGGCTTTAGCCCCCTGCTTCCCACCCCTCCAGGAGGAGAATCCTGCAACCCTAAGTGAATGGAGACACATTTGGTTTGCATTTTGACTGGTATGAGCACTAATGGTTTGTACCCCACATTTTCCTATACAGGAATTTCTCCTACAGCATTCTGTGCTTCAGAACTGGTAGGGGCTGCAGTTGTAAACAAGACAATGACACCATCATGATCATAGAGTGGTTTTGGTTGGAAGGGATCTTAAAGATCATCCAGTTCCAACTCCCCCTGCCATGGGCAGGGACACCTTCCACTAGACCAGGTACTCAAAGCCTCATCCAGCCTGGCTTTGAACACTTGCAGAGATGAAGTGTGAAAACAATCCTCCATCTCATCTCAAAATCTACACATACCCAAGCAGGTCCAACCTGTCAGGACCATTATCTTATCTAGGTGGACATGTCAGTATTACCATCATTGTGGAGTAGGTATAGGGGTAGTGGTAGGCCAGGTAACAGACATCATCTTTATGAGGGAACTTGATGCTGAAGGTGAGTGTGTAGTAGAACTTTCCTCTCATGCCTCCTCCTGCAGTTGCCCTGCAGTGGTAGTGGTTTCTGGAAGAAGAGAAAGAGGAGGAAAGTAAATATTTTTCACCTCTAGATGCACATTTGGAGAAGCCACAAGAGAACTAAGCATTCAGAGAAGCATCCACTCTGAATGAGCTTTCATCTCATGCTGTAGGAGGGGCTCCAAACTTAACCAGTCATTAAACAGAGGCTCCATATAAGTACAGTAAATCCAATTCCAGTATTGAGCAGGTACAAAAATATAACATACTACTAAACAATACCCAGTGACCCAGCAATGCACCTGCAGCCTGTATGAAAGGAGGAAACTTGGAGAAACCACAGCTCCACTGGACAGAGATCCAAATGGGGTCACCATGGTGAGTACCAGAAATCAAGGTGGTACCCCAGGTTCAGGGTGTCCTGGGATTCACAAAAGGACACAAAGACCCATAGGGAGTGAAGAGGCAGAACTGCATGTGGCAGTACAGAGCACTGCCAGTCACATGCTGCTGATGGATGGGAGCACTCTCACAGGGAAATAACAGTTTGCTTCATTTTGGGAAAATCCAAATAAAGAAGCAGCCAGCTAATACTAGCTCATATAGCACAATCCAGACATATTTAAACTAATGCATTCAGCTAACACTGCCATATTTCTTCAGATATCCAAATTATCTTGCTTAGAGATGCAGGTTCCTATTCACAGCTCTGAACAATGCCATGTGAATATATTCTGTGAAAAGCCTGGAGATTTAGAAAATATGAATATCCTACCAAACCAACTATTCAGTTCCACTACAGAAAGAAAAGTGATATTTCAGGCACAAAAATAAATAATAAATAGGACATACATAAAAATATTCCAGATACCATCAAAGGCTCTTTGTTGAGTAGGAAGAGGAGGAGAGCAGGTTTGGGTAGAGACTGAGCATGGAGGAGAAATGACCTCATAAAGATTTGCAGGTTGTGAGCTACCCAAAAAATTCTCTATTTTGGATCCCTCCTTTTTGAAGACTTCAGCCTCTCCCTCTCAGGGAGCAGTGAGGACCAATTGCTCCCTGTGAGGAGCTGAGCTTGATGTGGAAGCCAGAAGAGCTCACCAGGCAGGGTCAGCTCCCACAGCACCTGAGCAGGGCATGCCTGGGGACAGCAGATGAGTTCAACTACTGGTTCAACCACACATCCAGATCATCAGACAAGTTTGTGGTAGTGAGGCAGGTCTGAGTCAAGCCAGAAGGTTGGTCCAAGTGTCAGGGTCCAGGTCATCAGGGCTGATAGCAAAGCAGGAACGCAGCAGTGACTGAGCTGGAGCCTCCTACAACAGAGCTCTGGGAGGGGCTGGTCAGCATCATCAAGGTCTAACAGGGTGCACAGGTCTTTGACAGTGCCTTCAATAAAACTACAAAATCTTATAGTGAGCTTCTCAGTTTACTTTCAGGACCAGACCTCTTGCAGGAAACTTACTCTGACGAAGAGATGACTTCAGGCTGAGGAGGAAAGTTTTCTTTCAGCAGAGATGAAGAGACAAATCATGTACTTTAGGGAGAAGCCTCACAGCAAATTGCATCCATAAGTACATTTCAAACAATATTTTTCCCACATTGCACCAATTATGCTGTTGCTGAACCTTCTGATTCCAAAGGACTGTGAGGTTTCTTTGACAAATGTTATCATCAATGTTGCATTAAAATGCAAAATAGAAGAGGCAACCAAAAGATGCAATTTCAGCTCCTGAATTTTACAATACTAGTTTATTTTGCTGCCCTTCATTTTTATTCAAAGGGGAGGAGAGAAAAGATAATTATTCTTGTCAAATTCTCCAAAATAATCAGCTCTTTTTCATGAGGGAGACACAATACAATGCTGCTGGGTTTTCACCTGATTTCAACAGTGAGGAACATGTGGGGTGAGTGATACAGATTGGATCAATAGATAGTGCAGAAACCCTGAGTCACAGTGGCAAACTAAAAGGCCTATGATTTTATTCTCAGCTGAACTCTTAACCCCAACATTTCCTTTGCAAATAAACCATCATAATATTGGACAGAGACTCAGAGGGGAAAAAAATGAACCCACAAATATAGAAACATCTACTTAGGTATTATATGTGTATTTTAGTGGATCAAGGGTTAGAGTCTAGTCTTTTTTTGAAGTCAGAACAATGACATTTAATATAGTTCCTGTTAATTTTGACAATGAAGGATAATTAAGAACTGTTTCTTGTATAGTGCAGAAGGAAAGTGCTCATCTCCATAGCTTCTATTATACTCAGTGCCACTTGGAAGATTAGATGACCTTATTCATAAAGTACTGTCACAAAGTGCTGAGTTCTTCCAAGTCCTCATTTCCAAATTCACACTGGGAGGAAGCAGGTCTTTGAAGGCAGATACTGCCTAAATGTCTTACATACACATTATTCCCACATGTGATGCTCCAGTAAAGGCTTCTCCCTCTATATTCTGTAATTCTGAAGCCAAAAGTGTCTCTCCTGCCTAAAATGGCCACTTAACCCTGAGGTTTTGCAGCACCAGACACCTCTGACCTTGATGCTACACTGATAGTCAATGGTCCTTACTCCTGCCCACTCAGATCACATGATCTTATGGGTACTGATGCACAGAATTCTCACAGCACTGCTTAACAGTACATTTCATTCTTGTTCTGAGTGTCTCTGCTGTTCCACCTTACTACCCACCCAGAAACAACATCTCCAGGCTTTTGAATCACTTCTTGACACCTGCTTCAGTCTATAGCAAAATATCTGGCAGAAACAGGAAGTTTATTGGTGGCTTTGGGAGGCTTCAACATTCTTCACTCATGCATTACGAAGAAAAAACTCCCTGTGTAAGCAGTGTAAATGATCATGGTACTTTACTGCATATAATCTGGTCTCCTCACAATCCATTATACAAAGTAGTAGCTCTGAATATTTTTAAAAGAAACCCCCAAAAAATAGCATTTTTCCTCTTTGCCTCCCTCTCCTCCTACTGCTATCAAGCCAAAATGGTTCTATTGCTTCCTTTTTCCTCCACCGGATTGATGTTTTTTTTTGATCCTCACCATTTTTTCATCACAACACCCTACAATATCAGCATGGAGCCTAAAGCAAAAATCAAGGAAAAGGGAAGGAAAAAAGACCCTGGCAAAATCTGCTTCTCACTACCTTATTTGTCTTCTCTTTCAAAAAAAATGTTGGAAGTCTCTCATGTTCTCTAGAAGCTAAACACACTGATTATTGGAAAGAAAAAATAAGACCAAAGTGTGGTTTTCTCAATGAGCATGCAAGCTGTATCTACTGTGCCTTTCAGTCACTTTGCAATAGTGAAATCACTTTGCTTGCTGTTCTTCTTCAGAAAAAATGTACAGGTAGTATGTTTCCAGCATAGCTGTGATGAAAAGTTAATTAATAATAATTATAATGCTACTTATCACTTACTCTGCACAATAATTTTTTGTGCTTAAAAGATCTTTGCAAACATTATCTAATTAAAATGTGCTTCCCATTTATCTATTTCCATTCTTTGGGTGGCAGATAAGTGACTCTAATTTTCCACCCTTTACAGATGGGAAAACAGAGACAGGCAGGTGAAGCAACTTGGACAAAGATGCAGGCAGGAAAGGACTGAATTGTAACTGAGGAATTCAAAAGCACCAAACTATTCGGGAACAGTATCTCTTGGCCATCTCTTCTTTAGACTTCTAATCTGCAGCATGGTAAAAAGCACTGCTAGGTGATGGAATGTGGCATTTATTGGCCTAGACTAAAACGGCCAAAGAAAGTATCAATATTCTATTTTTCCGGGCCATTTCAAAACTAACTGCTTTGAAAATGTTTATCACTTCTAACCTGCTGATGCATTCCCTTGGTACAAAATACTTCCCACCTAGAGTTTGGGGTCCCCATTTTATGTCTCCTGATCTCCTTATAGCTCTAAGTGTGGCTATTAAGTGCAATACACTTTAGTAATACCCTCATTCATACAATAAAAAGCTGTATTTTACAATTCATTTGGCATAGCTGTTATTTTGGGATCTGCCACACTGGAAACTGGAAAATGCACAAGACGAGTTCCTTTTCAGGGGCCAAATCCATGTTGAGGCATTTTTGTTGTCAAGAGTTCAGGCAGAATCCCAGTGGAATTATAATATTCCGACAGCCATCTTTCTGTTAAGGTGTTCAATCATATTGCAAAGGCCAGGTGCTCTCAAAGTGAGACTGGTTTCTCAGCCGTCTCACAGATCTCATTAGAGCTGAGAGGTGACCTGCTAATGTTACGATGATTATTTCATCTAATGTGATTATAAAGATGCTGAAAAGAGAAGACCTAGTTCTGACACCATTAAGATCACTAAACAGCCAAGTTTTTAGTGGTGAAGTGAGAACAAAACACTCCATGTACCTCATTACCATCCATGAACTGACTATTGTCTGAAAAAGCTGGAAGTTAGATAATATGCTTAGAATGAGTGATGAAACCAAAGGCACAAGCACATTGTCACCAATTCAGCATTCAGCTGCCATTGTTCCTTAAATACTTTTCCAGAAAGGAATATTATTCAGTGCACAAAAGCTGCCAAGACAGCAAGAGAATTAGATGATCTTATAGTAACTGCAACTATTTACCATGGGTGTATCGCGTCATTTCACAGAGAGGCAATAAAATAGAGCAGAAGTGTCACTCAGCTTCTTTTTGACAAGAGCTCTGCTAATATTCTCCATAACATAAAAACTCTTGTGAGACATATGAGAAAGGTACACAATGACACAGCTGTGCCACAACATTCATCTTTATGAGTGAACTATCCCATCTTCAGGGAAGATGAATGACAAAGAGAAGCCAACCTACTTCACCCAGACATCTCACCAATGAGCCTTTCCTCCCATTGTCCTTCAACTCAGAGGTGTCTCTCAGTAAAGGCCCTGCTGCAAAAGCAATTAAGGGCATCTTTGAGTTCCTCTGTATTTTTGTAAGTATATCACTCTTTTCTCATATTTATGAAGAACTCCTGGTTTATGAATAACTCCTGGTAAAAGTAATTAGATGAGGTTCCCATCAAAATGTGCACTCTCACCCCAGGATACCTGTGACCAGGGAGAATGGAAATGAAATGAGCTTGTTCCCCAAAACACTGTCAGCATGATATCTCTATAGCAATCCCATTTCTTCCTCATCTGAGAACCCCCAAACACACTATCTTCACATTCCCTCCCCCATACAACTTCTCATGACAGGGAATCTCTTTTATAATCACTGGAAAAAAAGTTAGAGTTTCAACAGAGGTGAAAGTGCATATATATGTGTATGTGCACATTCTTGTATATACAAAAATATGTGAAAACTTGGACAAACAATTATGAGAGACAACAGAAGTATAGTTATCCTAGATGATTATGTTGACATATAATTTAATGCACAGCTAGAAGACACAGAATATTCCAAATCAATAAAATTATTCTCTCATATATTCAGAACAGGAATCTAATTACAGGCTTAATTGTACAATCATGGTTTAATCTTGGAAGTCAGCTGCTGTTTAATCACTGCACAATAGCTGCCTTGTTCATGACATGGGAAGCCACTGCTTGGGTATTCAGTGTGTAAAGTCTGTACAACCAGAAGCTCATACTCAGAGAAACCAGAGATTACAGGCATGTAAAGGGAAGCCACTGCACCACACTACATTAGTTCTTGAGGTAGAAAAGTTTAAGATTAGCTGAAGGAAGGTTAGTGAAGAATACCTGAAACAAAATAAAACAGTTACTCAAATTGCTGTAGACAGATTCCAGGTTGAGAGAGGATAACCTGAGCCTTCAGCCCACTTCCCCCAAAAAAAAGAAAAGAAAAAAAAAAAGAAAAAGATTGCTACAGAGATTGGGACAACCTCGAATTTTTTTGGTGTCAACACAAGTTTGAGGCTCTGCTACTTCTAGAAGGCAGCCCACTGTCTTTGTTTGGGTTTATTGTCTCATCAAACCCACTTGTGAACACAGCCACCTCTGAACATAACACAAATACCATTTCTAACAAAGAGAAATCCCATTGTTTCACAACAGTTTCCAAAATCAGCCTCACCACAAGAATTAATGAAGAAAGGAGTACCATTTAGAACATCAGAAAAGTTCACCTTTTTCCTGAGCCCCATTTACCACGCCAGGCATTTATGATCATTAATTCTGTTAACACCTTTCTGTTTTCTTGTATTTCCCTGTCTGCAGTCACCAGGTGGCCCAAACTCTGAGCTTCAACTGCGAGGTATTAGTGGCAAGAATCAGACTTTGGCTTGTTTATATAGTGCCTAATGCAGCACTTACAGCATCCTGAGAGACTGAGAAACTAGTGATGCAAAGTGGTGAATAGGAATCATGGTAGAAAAAAATAATTAGAAGAACAAAAGAAAGAAAGGGAAAATGTGTCACTCAAGCATTCTCAGACCCAGCTTTCAGGTCATGACAGGTACAGCAAGGAAAAAATAATTAATTAACAACAAAAGTTGCAGTGTTTGATTACACAGTATGTGAGCTTCACCCATAACTGTTCATCCTCAACATACAACCTCTTTTTTCCATTGCAGGTCTTCCTGCTTACAGCGCCCCAGGCTACATCATTCCCAGACATCCCACTCACAGGCATTCAGCCAAATACATTTACTCATACCTGTAATTTTCCTGCTTGTTCTATTCTTTTCCCCAGCCTTCAACTCTGCACACATATTCTAATCCAAAACATACCAATTAAGCTAGTCCTGAAAACCCTTTTACTCGTCATTTTTAAAATAAATAGCATAGTGGATAACATTTTGGAAGCCTTGAGAAAATAAAACAGAGTGCATTCAGCCTACTAAACACGAAGCTCTACGCTTGTCTCCTTTGACTGTAATAAGCAGGATGAATCAGGGATCAGTTTTCTGCATGAAAATGAGAAACCTGAGTGAGAATGTCTCACATGAGTCAAGCTCCAGCTCAGATACAAGTTAAAGATGAGACTGATCGAGTATTTTTCTTCTAAGGCTCTGGCACACTGCAAAAGCAGCCTGAAACAGGGAACTTGCATAAATATCAGCACTGAGCTGGTGAGTCCTTCTTTACATCACTGTTGCCTGACCCAGTAGAAAGACAAAACTTCCCATAGGATAGTAAGACTAATCCCTACTGTTCCTGCTGTCAGGACAGGGTCTATATGGTGCCAATCAGAATGGTCCACAGATCAATTTGCCTTCTAGGATGCTTGGAGCAGAAGGGAAGGTCATGAAGATACTAAGGTATAAATTCACAGACAAACATGAATTTGTATATGGCTATTTCTTCATATATAATTATATAGGTGTATATAGTGCATGTACATATACACCCCTTCCCACAGAACCCTGTGTATATCTAACCCCTTCTTTACCTCCTCAGCTCCTACATCTCTTACAAAAGTCAGTGTGTGCAACAGAAAAACAATGATCCCATATAGCTCATTCCTTCATGGACAGGGGGAAAAGCCAACTTTGCTACTTTAGTGGGTTAAGCTTCCTTCTATTCCTGGCTGCACCAGCAAAGTTTGAGCACTTCCCATCCCCTTTCCACCTCCTTCCTCCTAGGGAAGTGAATTCTGCACATGCCCTGTTTCTCCCCTGGCATCTAATATTGAGATCTCACCGGGAGCTATTTTCTGAAGGTGGAAGCACATAACACATTGACCCAGCACCAATTTAGAGACATTTGGAACGAGGAGTACTGGTGGTGAGAGGTTCGTGACATCAGTACAGTTAACAGTAGGGAAACAGTGGAGGAAGGAAGGCACAGATTATTCACCAAAAGCACACTTACTTGTAGTAGCAGATATCATGGCCTGCCCGAATCCAGCGAGGCCTGCCCTGGAGAGCTTCCTTCACTGAGTACATGACCGGCTGCATACCTAAATAAAACAAGATATTTTCAATTGATATGACTTCCCTGGCTGGAAAAGACAGAAGTGGGAAGGGAAAGGCTAAACAAGAAGCAACAATATTTTGCCAGTGCTTTCTCTGCAGATAGTTTATGCAAAGTAAATACATTCCCAAAGCCCTGTGCTTTGTTCTGATATAGCTATGTCTGTACAAAAAGCACCTCCAGAAGAAATGAGCTCAATGGAGTTTATTAAAAAATAAATTATCCTACTCTCCGCAAAGGAGAGTTCATTCTGTTTAAAAACAGAGGAAAGGAAAGGAAAGGAAAGAAAAGAATAAGAATCAAGGCATCAACAAGATCCTTAATTTGGTTAGTGCAATATTTTATGCTTGGCTGCACTAGTATTGAACTCTTAATCCTACCACAGCCTTAAAGATCAGTGGTGCATCCAATACCCTACCTTCAGAAAACAGCAAGCAAAACTAGAAGGCTTTAAAATTACTATTAGACCTCAATAACCTCTATGTGTCATAAATGCTGATAACAATAGCATCCATCTTCGTACCATATTATCCCAGAGGATGACTCCTTCCTGACCTCCAAAATTTTGTGCCCCGAGGTACCAGGCTGCCTCTGATCTGAGTTGTGTACACATTACTCACAGCTCCATGAAGCCAGCCCATCTGCAGGGAGTTTTTTGAATCAAATTCCTTTGCTGTACACACCTGCCTGCTCTTTCACAGGCACGGTGAGGATGCTGCCCTCACAGCAAAGCTCTCTGCTTGGCATGTCCCTGGTGAGGGGCTGGGGGCTGCAGGGATGGATGCTGCCAGCCAGCTCCAGTGGACCCAGCACAGTCACAGCTGAGCACAGCAATGGTTGCTGGCAGCACTTCTGTGGAAGAGTATTTAAGAAAGAGAAAAATGCCCTTTCAAGTATTTTTGCATGTTGATAAGTTGCCCCCTGAGCCTTCTCTTGGCTGTTCTTGTGCTGGGAGGAGGTGATGCTTGAAAATCATTAATACTGATGACATATTTCCATAAGCAGCTATTCAGTTCTCTTCTTCCTTTGGGTTTCTGTGTTAAATTCTCCAACACTTTCAGAGCCAGGAAGTGTATCAGCAGCAATGCCTTTCCAGCTCTTATTTGGCTGTGCTGTGGGGTGGCACTAACTCACCTACACCCAGGAGTAACCTCTATATTTCCGTTTCCTGAATCAGTGCCCTGAGTCACATACAAGAAACAATTGTGTTTGGTTCCAGGACATGGGCCACAGCAAGTTTTGGGGGTCACAGACCTGTCCAGATGCCCAGTTTATCAGACAAGATATGTGGGGCTCAGGGTATTCAGGGCTCTCAACGTCCCAAATGCCATCTCCTGCCCTTCTCTCTGCGTCCAAAGGCCACAAACTACCTCAGAGCAGTGGTTGATACTAGTCTACCATCTCATTTTAATTAAAAAAAGTAAAATAAATCAGTTTTTCCTTCCCAATTTCCCTATGGAAATGTTCAATTTTAGAAAACAAACTGAAATCAGGCTTCAGATGAAATCCCATTATTTCCCATGGTAAAGTAAGTCAGTGAAAAAGAGGGGAGGAGAGAGGTAGAGGCTGCACCTCCTGACTTGCTCTGCTCCTGGCCACAACTGTTTCACTGAGTATTCTTTTTCTGGTTTGAAAGTCACACAGTGCCATCTAACCAAGAGAAAAAAGGAAAAATCAAACCAGACGAGTAACCAGGAGTTGCCACCCAGGGCACTTTGCCACTACATCGCAACTGGAGGCTTTTAGTAATATAGTGTGGGCATAAGCCCAGGAAAAGTGTAGAGGGAATGTGGCAAATAAACAGCAATGGTCTGTGTAAATGTTATGCATGTGCTGGAAGGGGTAGTGAGTCTCACTCAGCCAAGCCAGAAAAGCTGGAGCTTCACTGCCCGCTCAGAGCAGCAGAAGTAACCCACAGAAGATTTGTTTGATAGCCAATCCCATGTACAAGCCATCCAAAAGTGAGACAGGGCTTAGCCTCCCTCCTTACTCCAGATGGTATTTTCACATTTCTCTTCCAAATATATTTCTCATTGCATGCTTGAACATGTGAGTCATGTACAATTTCAGGTACACAAAATGAGACCATAAATGCTGACAACAGCCAAACTAGCAGATAACAAACAACTTTCCATAAATAATAGCCTGAATTTCTGGCTGTGAAGGCACCAGTGGCTGCATCAGGGGTTATACTTACAGTAGGACATCAACATACTTCATTTTTAGGCTCCTAACAGACACACCACTCTGAATTGTTTGGTAATTCAGGGAAGTAGTATAAGATGACAAAAAGAAATAATTTTCACTTGGGATTTATATGAATATTTGAACCTCAGCCCTTAGGGTTAAAGATCAAATGCCTTATAATTCATCATGCCACTCCTTCAGCCAGTTTCAAACATACAAGTGACAAGTGATTCCAGCTCCTAATGCTATTTGTTTTAGGTACATTGATCTTGAGAGAGTTGTCCTGGTGATGCTAAAGGCTGTAGTCACAGGGCTTCAGAGGAATGCAAAGTCCGATATTATGGACTTATTAAACATTCTGAGTCAGGTCTTGAGCTGGTGTAAATTAACAGAGCTCCATGGAAACAAATAAAAAACACCCCAACCTATGCCAGCTAACAATTCAATCCAGTCTCCATGCAGAAGAAATAACTTCTCTTCTAAAATCAGTATTGAAAGCTGAGATTTGCCCTGCCTATTTCTGAGCAATGCTGCTTTTCTCCTGAACCACGGACTGTGACAGGAGCTCAAAGACAGCAAGGAACAGAATTTTCTATCATCATTAATATCAACAGAAGTTTTAGTAGGTCTGAAGTCATAGATGTCTTTCTGGATAAACCCAAAGAAACATGAATATTTGTTTGAGGATTATCACATTTACTTAAATCTTACAAGTACTTTCCAATCCTATGCTGTTCATTCAGTTCCAACAGATTGTCTTTTTTCCCCACACCTCTCTCAACTCTAGTGCCATTCTTCCTCAGTTCTGATCTATAAACACAGCAGTGACAATTTTTTTCCCCCACGAACCCTCTCCCAGGTCTCAATATTCAGTTTATTCCCCAGTCCTCCTGAGGATAGACAAAGGTACTTTGCCAAATCTGAAGTGACTCTTTCAGTGTATTTCAGGGCAGATAAGATTAAATTTACAGTCTCCCTATACTTATAGACATGGAAAGTTTAAAGCCTTTCTGGCATTACAAAGATATTCTTGTGAACAGAAGGCCACCCCAATTCCCCAAGGACTCATACCATAATTAAACTGGCTATTGAACTTCTCACAGTTGATAATGTTGAAGCGATAGGGAACTGCTAACTTCATGTCACGGACTTCGAAGTAGAACCACTGGTGATGCTGGTTGCTGTTGACATCTGCATTCATAATTAAGTCATACTCAAACCTATTAAAAAACATAGAAAAAACAGTGGCCATAAACACCCCATGTCTGCCAGTGAATGTGCTGACAACAGGCTATACACACTGTATTGGTCTTGTCAAAACATTTTGAGCTCTGTTTTCTTACTCCTGTTGCTTTCCTGACATTTAAGTGTTGGAAGGCATGATTAGCTCTGTGCCATATCACCTGTTTTCCTGGCTGACCCTTTCCAAACCCAGGAGAACACCACCATTCCATGCTGTGGTTGCAGCAGAAGGCAGGCTGGGACACATCTGCTCCAGCTGTACTTACTCACGCACTTGGATGGCTTTGCGAAGGTTTCCCGATTCAAACTTGGAGAAGAATGTCAGACAACCTGGAGCACCTGGGCTTGAGCAACTGCTGTAAAACAAAGCAAGGACACTTATAGCAGATTGCTTCAAAGACAAGCTTTCCCCAGCACCTTTTGTATGCTATAATAGGCTTAAATAATTTCTCTAATAAGCAGGACCCTGGGTAGTAGCAAGAGGTGAGCAAATCCATAATCCTCCTATCTGATACACCTTTCCTCTCTACTCTTGCTTGGTAATTCTAAATCACATCTTTCCTTTTCCCAATACTCCTTTTTGTCACAGTTCATGTTTGCTTTCTTTATTCCAACTACTTTCCCACTGGGCTATTCCTGTTAATTCATTAATTGCAGAAGGCAGCTTTATACAATTACTACACATTTACTCTTCCCTCATCTATATAGTTTTCTTCTCCTATAGCTTAGAAATCTGTAAGTTAATCTTAAACAACTTCACAACTTTCTCCTACCTCAAACTGTCCTTCATCTTTTTTTCATCTAAAGAATGTTCTCCAATTCATTCATCCTTCCTCTGAATGCAACTTCTTCATATTTGGGACCCTCTCAACTGCCCTGCGCTATGTCTCAAAGACCACTATTGCTGACCATAGTTGAGCACTTAAAGTAGTTCCCAAGGCCAGGTGTGTGGTTTTCAGAAGACTTTTGTGAGTGTCACACTTATAAAATAGAGTACATCTACAGCCCATGACACTGGCTGTGCAGACACTTGGTGGGAAATGCTGCTTCAGGCTGCAGAGAAACTGGTATAATCCCCAGCACCAGTCTGCCCATCTCTGTTCCAAATCATTACATGCAATGCAGACATATCCAGGGACACCATACAGTCTCATTGATGGATGGATTCTCTTGCTCTGTCTAAAAGTTTTGAGGCTTTTCTGCTCCACTGACTTCCACAACAAATCCTTTCCATGGAGTCACGTACAAGGAACCTACTCCTCCTAGATATTTTCTCAACTGGGGCTTTAGCTCCTGTGTTATTTCTTCTTTACCTTTCTCAGAGCTGTACAAGTGAACTGAGCTCACCACCCCACCCAGCACTGACAGTGCCCCTGGTTACAGTGCTCAGTTGTAGTTACCCACCTGGGCTCATCCAAATCAAACACAGTTCTGCCGATCACATCACCCGGCTGGATTAGGCGGCGAACATCATCTAGGACTTTGTCCCTAGGAGAAAGAAAGCAGTAAATTGTAATGACACTGATAAATCTCAATATAGTAGATTCTTCTAGAAGTAATATGAAGAGTCTTCGGAAATTCTTTTCAAGGACTGGTAAGGAAGGACTTCCATATGCTAATTCCAGGTGAACTTTATCTTTTCCCACCATGAGAATGCATCTGCTCCATTCCCATTACAAGTTGCCTTTTGGGTTAAATGACTGATTCTGAAAAATTTCTATTCTCTGTAGTATTGTGTCAATTTTGATTTATCCCCTGTTCTTCCTACTCAAGGCCAACCTCCCAAGTGGCCAGTCTTGCCCTGTGAGGAAATATCTGCCATAACTTATAAACCTACTAGTCTGACTCAAAGGGAATCTTGACTTTAAGTCGAGCTGATTTCTACTATTTAAACGGAGTTTCTCTAATCCCTAAAGATGATCAAATATGGAATACCAGATTTTCTTCCTGACCTTTGAAGCAATCATGTTATGCCCTGAAGTACGTCATGATTAGTTCCCATTTCAGCTGTGCAGTTACACATGTTGTTGTAGCCATAAAAGCAAAGCTTTTAGAGCAACAGTGCAAGAAAATGGTAGAGTGATTTTGCCTCTAAATAAGATCTCTAGCTTTTGTATTTGCTGCAGAAAGAATCATTCTCTCTAGAGATCAGAAATCAGTGTTCTTCACAAAAAACATTTGATTAGTGTTGATCAGCTCTAAAGTTTAGCACAGAATCCAGCCTCTTTGCTATCTGATAATAATTCCCTATACCACTAAAAAGAAATGTAAGGTCATTCCACACAGCCACACATGGAACAAACGAAACTGTGGTTATAAGAGCTTCCTCTCCCAGTACAGTTTCAAAACACAGCTTCCCACTCATCTGAGCACCTAAATAAAATGAGAGGTCTTTTCTGAGAGGACAGAAAGGATTTTCCCTCAAAGGAGCCAGATGGGACCCAATATTGCAAGCACTAAAGGTGGCTGGGTAAAGAGCAAGATTGAGCATAAAAATGTATCCTGAAAGGACACAGAGTCTTCTTCATCTCTAAAATGGGCTTGTTCTCATTTGTGTTCTAGCAAGGACACAGATTCACAGCATACTGTGGGTCTTGGTCTGGTTGCTTTAATGAAAAGCCGCTAGTAAATGTATATCAGAACTTTGAGCAGCTGAGTCCTGTCACAAACATCACTATATCAATGCATTTATCAATAACTGGTTTAATCAATAACAATTTGAAATACTAGATAGGTGAGTATGGATTCACAGAAACCATAAATATGTCTCCCCAGGGTTGCCACTTCCACCTTGGTCTATGAGACAAAGAAAAGAACACAGATAATGCACAGCTTACCCACTGACACAGAGGAAGTCCGTGTCAAAGGTAGGGAATAGGCTTGCTGATTCCTAATCCTGTTCCTAATCCAGGGAGATGCTAATTCCCCTTCCTCAGGAGGAAGACCTAGATAAGGTCATCCTGCTGTTTGGCCTTGAGGCAAATGATCGGGTAGCCAAAAATTTGTTCTATAACTTCCTAAGACATTCAGAAATGTTAGATTCTACATAAGACAGCTTTGAGCTGGAGAACTCTCAGTGTGGTAGTTTTATGAAAGCACAATCACCTTTGAACTCCCTGCTTGCGCTCCAACATGGGCTTGCTGTGAGGAGGTGGCTGGTGACCCCAGAAATCGGGAAATGCCAAGTCTCTGTAACCTGGTATGGACTTAACACATTTGGCCCTGGCTGTGTAGAAGCGAGGGCTGTGGAATAGGACATCCCCTTGGTGTTTCTCCAGAAGATTTCTCACTATGTCTGAGCTCTCCAGCCTCCCTCCAGGACTAGGATTGATTGAGGCCTCACAGTGAGGGTAAAACCGTTTTTTGTACCAAGCAGCATCTTTTGGGAGAGGGCGCAAAGCAAGCACATGACTTCTGGCTGCATCTTCCTCTTCACAGGAGTCTGTATCCTGGGCTGCTTCTGCAATGTCTCTCTTTTCATCATTCTGATCCCATCTGCATTCCTCCTTCTTTCTCCAGCTCTGCAGTGGAACTTTGAAATCCTGTTCCCCAGGATCTAGTCCCATCTCTGTGACACTTTGGTTTCTCCATCTGCAGTTTGGATGTTTCACAGAAGTAGCACTTGGAATGAAATGAGAAGGACCAGAGTGAAGACTCTCAGTCCTGTCCTTCAAGCTCTTCTCTTCCTCAGACTCCAATTCAAGCTCCTTTAGGTTTAAAAAGCAAAGGAATTAAAAGAAAGTAAAGACAGATTGTTCCTCCTTCCAGAGGAAACCTTTCAAGGAAGAAAAGAGGAAATATTTACACATCTCCCAAAACAGTACTCAACCAATAAAACAACCAGAACAAAATCAGTGCATGGACCACCTGCCAGCATTTCTCTATCCACAAAGCTGTTTCAACAGAAGTCCTGAGAAACTGAAAGGATCCAAGTAGAGATGACTCACGCAGATGACTCAACTGAAACCAATTGTTCTAACAAAGAAGGGAAGATATTTTACAAGGCATTTTTTTTAAATATAAATGTTACAGCGGGGTAAAGGCAGCCAATCTGTCATGCAAAACTCCACCTTCATACAAGAGTATAATTTAATCCCATTTGGCTACTTATGGTGACAATCAATGTAACAATATTGTGTATACAGGAGATACATTAAACCAGCGGTCTTTTCCAGATTCATATTTGAATCAGGGTTTTCAGCTCTCCTAAATTCCAAGACTTGTAATGAGTGCAGTAGTCCATTTTTTTGTCCCAGACTGAATTAGGAAAAAATATTTGAACTGTTCATTTCACTCAGTGGCAGTGCAATCTTCCCCTCTTCCTTCAAACCACTAGTTGACAGTGTTTATTTTCCACATCTCATTCTGATCTTGATATTGCTGTTGAAATTGCCAGCAAGGATACAAATTATCTGACAGATTTCTCATGTGGCAATTGATTCAACAGTGCTTACTTAATCTATACCCAGACAAATGTGCATTGAACATCATTCCCTTTATCACTCACGATTCACACCAATAAACTATAGTAAAAAGTCATAATCTTTGGTTTTCCAGTCCTATAAGACTTACAGGTTTCCTTTTCCAATAGCCTTGTCTAGTCATCACTTGTCAATGCTCCCTTTCAAGTATTTCTTAAATTCTAGAATATTCATAAATAAAAGAAACCTCACTAT
The DNA here is from genome assembly GCF_003945725.1 of Corapipo altera. NCBI lineage: Eukaryota > Metazoa > Chordata > Aves > Passeriformes > Pipridae > Corapipo > Corapipo altera. The sequence goes on along the minus strand of NW_020884889.1, from coordinate 5,864,432 downwards.
GATCATACCTGAAAATTATGGGAAAGTTCTGGACACATTGCTTCATATTGTCCAAGATCTTCCTCTGGTCGGTCAAGCACTGGCCTTGACCTCAATTTATTCACATCTGTCTCCAAATCATAATCCTACAAAAGCAGAATTAGAAAAGCACATAAATTACAAATGCCCCACAAGATGATCTCAACCATCAGTGAAATGGGGATAAGAACAGGATCTGAAACTTTCAGAGTTGAAAGTTCTTATGCATTGATTTGCAGCCTCACCCGTATTAGATATGAGAACCAAGGCCAAACTGTGTCAAACATTCAGTCATTGCATTAAAAAAAAAACAAAACCAAACAAACAAGAAACCAAACAAAGACCAAACCAACAAAACAAACCCCAAAAACCAGGAAAAGATGGGGCAGGAGGGAAGGATGGAGACATGGCATTGATGACGGGGCATTACACTACATCATTATTCAAATAATTCCACGTGTCTTTAAGTATGTTCCACCAAATACCATCAAAGAAGTGATTTGCTCCTGACAATCAGACTAATTTCTGAAGCTGTTATGGAAAGAAAAATGTAAAATTGGCTGAATGCACAAGTGTCCATGGCATTTCAAACCCCAAGTCACACCTGTGTCACAAAGCAGAGTCTGAACTGGTGTTTGGGCCTAGGTTAAAAGGCAATGAAGGGCTGCAAGGAGCGTGAGGTCAGGTTAAAAGGATTTGCCACTAACAGCATACTGATGCATAAATAGCTTCAAACTTGCTGAAGATTTGGACTGAAAAGAATAGAGGGTTGATGTGGTGATTTTGATTTTCATAGAACTGTCTAAACAGCTCCTGAGAGAAGCGTGAACTGAGTTTCAGTTCGGTTGCTATTGCTTGTATGCATGGATATGTGTTTGTAGCTGTGAAAATGTTTGTAAACCACATCAATACCAGGAAACATTGTGCAAAAGATCTTACACAAAGAAAGGTAAGCTGAAAGTTCATTATCCATTCCATGCTTGCTTTCCCTCTAGCAAGATTTTTCAAGGAAGATATATGACCAGCACACCAGACAAACAGTATTTAAAACTCCTGTTCAGAACAAGCTCTTAGGCAAAAAAAAACCCCAAAACTGCTTACATCTAGTTGGTAAATCCTTATGAATAATGAAATAGTTCAGAAGCATAGGAGCTGTTTCTGAATGAATAACTAATTAAAGAAGGAGATAAATTCACTATGAACCTTATTCCTAATGAACATCTTGACAAGCTCTAATATTCAGATAAAAACAGCCAGACAAGGGCAAGTTAGGACACTCAGATAATGTGTGGGGGATTTTTTAACTTCCTTTTTTCATTGGGTGACATCAGTTTAATACTTGAGGAGAAAAAGACAGGGCAGTAATGAGAACACCCTTTCACAGAAGTCTCAATCATATCTAATTAGACTGTATATGCAACTTCATTTCTTTATTTCGCCTTCCCAAGCCACTTTAGGTGGATAAGACTTATTAGCAGCATTCAGTACTTCACATTTGCATATGAGCTTGTTTGTATTTTCACAAGAAAAAGGTTTGCACTCTCATCCTCAGCTGGTAGGGGGTTTTTTGCCAGTGAGGTCATTGCAGGGATAATGCTAAGGGAAGAATTCAGGGAAGTATGGAATAATTCATTGTATTATTTGTCTGTGTAGAGCATCAAATAAAGAAGGAATATAGGTTCAAATGCCCCAGCTGTGGCTTAAAATAACTAACCTTTTCCTTAGTGTGGGTGCACAGCCAAATATGATCTGATATGGGAAGAAAGAGAGGGTTAGTCTTTCCTAGGTGATAAATCGATTTTTCCTGAGTAAGTTTCATTTTTCTGGCATACACCTAGAGGAATCAAAGATCCACCATTTATCCCTGACTGTGTATGTGATTCTAATAGTTGCTGGTCAGTCTCTCTGCAGGAACAGAGAAGTCACCAAATCCACACCATCCTGGGTAAGAAGATGGCAATGAATAAAATAAACACGGGGAACTCTAATGAAAATCAATGCTTTGTCCTTGTCTTCTTTCAAATATCCTTCTATTATTCATTTAGTGTGTTCATGCGGGACCACACACACATCTACATTCTCTGCTTAGATAATCTTTCAGAGTGTCAAAATGGACAATGAAAAGTTTTACTTTCCAGTATGTAGATAATTATGGAAACTATGGCTCATATACCTACTTCCTCCTTACTCTCCCCATCCTCGTTATCCAGGTCTTTTTCAGCTTCTTCTTCTCCATCACTTTCATAGTCACCTGCAGGAGTAGAAAAGAGGTAGAGTCAAAGGTGTTCAACCTAATATCCCTCTCATGTCCTGCAGAGAAATACATGTAAACTCTTCTGTGTGTGCCACACACTCTATAACCCACCACAACCCTGATTAAAGCAGATCTCATTTGTTAATCTCTGAATTTGGCACTAGATCATCCAGTTTTTACAGCTCTGTTCCCTTGGACTCAAACACTGCCCTTCAAAATCATGACAAATGTCCCCATGGTATGGATCCAACTCATTTTACAAAGCAATACAGAGATTTTCTGCTTGGCTGCAATGATATTACAGGATGTTCTTAATCTATATTATCTAGATTAGAGTGTTTTACTGCTATGATTGTTATAGTATTTGAGCATCTTCCACATGAAACTGAATGCAACAGAAATTGCTTGTGTGTATCATGGAGCCTGCTGTTTCTCCTTTTCTGGGGAGTAGCTATTCTGCCTGTACTTGAGTTCTGCTTTTCAACAAGAGCTCACATCTTCTACTCATGGAGCATGACTGCTATCTGCTTTTATTTTAGAAAGTGAAAAGGATAACAATTCCCACAATTCTTTAAGGAAAAAGCTCCAGGGCAGTTCTCCCTCTCCCATACAACCATGCACAGGCACAGTTATGCCTCACTCTGTTGCTGTGGATCAATGGCATTTCCAGCCTTTGCTATGCCCACTCTGCTCCATTATTTTTTTGGATAATAGAAGAATTTCTTTTTATTTTTCTTCGCTCCTTTTATTCTTCTTTAATTTATTCTCCAAACACGCCCTCCCAGCTTCAAGAAGACCTGGGAGTAATTTATTCTCTATTGAATGACACTGTAGGCCATCAGATTCAGATTAATTTTAACTGTAAACCCCAGGACTGTGATACCAAGTCTCCCTTCCCCAGACCCTACACTTAAATCTCATGTCATGCTCTTTTTCTTCCTATGAATTCAACCTTCAGCCATTTACCTTCAGATTCCTCACATGGAGGTTCAGCCTTGGCATTCCCAGGAAGAGGGAAGGAATAGGAACTTCTTACTGTCGCCACAGGCAGATGCTCCTTGGGGTAGCACTTTCTCAAAATCTGAGTTGCAGTGGTTATAATAGGATCCAGATTTTTACAAGAAGAACAGTCCTAGGAACAAAAGGAGAACAACACTTAGAATGGTCTCTTAGAACTGTCCTACCTGTTACACACAGTCCCCCCGAGCAGTGCTGGGTTAATGACTGGATTCCATCTTAAAGGCCTTTTCCAATCTAAATGATTCCATGATTCTAAAGTACTTTATTATAATCAGAAACAGGAAAATGACTGTGTTAGGGTTTTTTTAGTTGTAGAAGATTTTACTCTGTTTTCTCATGTATGATTGAACAGCATTATAAGATTCAGTGGGATTAACCGGGATTCCTATAGGGAGGCTAGGAAAAAATCATCTAAAGCTGACATGCTTACAAGACTCACTACAAGAATCCTAATATGTATTTCTAGATCTCTGGCTGTTTGGAACAAGGGGGAGAGAAAAGACAATTTTGAAAGCATCTCCAAGGAAAGTTTTATTATGGGTATAGCAAACACCAAGGAAAACTGGTTTCTATTTCTGTTTCAATTTATTCACTCTTTCACATGGTTTCCTTTGTTTGCTTGTTATTAAAGGAAAGATTAGGAAAGTTTGTCTCCGTGTGGGAACAGGCTAATGTTCTTGAACAGTCTTACTGTAGTTTAGTTTACTAAAACTGTTCTGTTTTTAGTAGAACAGTGAACACAGGACTGTTTAATTGCCTGCCTTGGGACAGCCAACTTAATTCACTGCCAAGTGAATTTAAATAGTCAAGAACAAGGCATATACATCCAGTCAATGAATTTCCACACTTGGAGTTACTCAATGATGCCATTTGAAAATCATATTTTTCTTTACAGCAAATTAGCTTACAAGTGCAAACAAGCCTTCAGATACCTTACAGGGAATTTGTGGGACTGTTTGGATTAGTGCTCACAAAGTGCTCTCAGATTCCAAGATAATACAGTTTACAAGTGACTGAAAAATATTACATCATTGTGTTGGAAAAGCCCTTTTTACTGGCACCTGAGACATAGGCAGGAGACTGCTTTGTATGTGTGTAAGCTACCCCACTTATTTTGTCGTGGGATAATGTGAATGAGGGAAGAGTGAATCCTTAGCTCAGAAAACTCACGTAAATCTACCCAGAACTGAAGAGATCTGCTTTTTAGTCTCCACACTCCATCTTTTCTCCACTGAATCTGGAATAGTCCAGATATTACAGTATGTGATATATACAAAAAAAAGGAGGTTTCAATATGACAGTAAGACAAAAGATAGTGATCCTAATGGATGTACTACCGGAAAACGGAGAGTGGAGTATAGGATGATATTATCCTAGAGTAGTACAGGAAAATAAAACAGGCAAGCTTAAGACATCAGATGGAAAAGTGATAAAATAGCAAAATAACATTGCATGCAGCAGCCTCTCCTAAAGTAGATACCAACCTGTTTTCTTGTCTCAGAGCAGGCAGCTCTATCACTGCACACAAAACCAGCCAGTGCTAATGTGAATATACCATTTGACTGTCAGGAAAGTCTAACTGCAGTTGGGAAAAAGCAATGGGAACAGAAGGTATTTCCTTTCCACAAATGATTTCATTATCTAAAACTATTTTTCATTCCAGGTAAAAGTAGAATATAAAATATCTCTAAATTCCCCTAAAATATCTCTAAACTCTCCTCAAATAATGTAGCAGTCAGTTCTAATCTATGTAAGGTGACAGTCTTTGAACTATTGGCTCTTTCTCTAAAGACATAAGCTTAAAGGCTATTAAAAGCTTAGGTATTTCATCTGTCCATCAGCCCAGACAATAGGCAGCCAGAGAGGTTGCAATTGAAAACCATCCTTGTAAATAGGATATCCACTGGAATTTAAAACAAACCCATCTTGGCAAAACTGTTTCCATTTCAAAAAGAAATGTTTAAAAAGTTTCAGCAGAACTTTTCTAGCCAGCTTTTAACACCTTTAAAATCTCATTAGCTGTTCAGAGTTTGGTCAAGGTTAATCACCACAGCCAGCAAATTCCTAAAGGCACCAAAATACTGTCTATAAAGAGTCATTGCTTTCCCAACCAGGAGTGGGAAGCACTTCCAATGCTTGATGTCTTGGAGAAACACGGTGAGACTGACAATATCCCAAAGAAGCAGTGAGGGAATGTACTGAGCTTTGAATTTATTAACCTTGGTAATTTCATGTCCAAGGTCTCCCTAAGAGTGCACATTAGAATAAAGCAAACTGGAGGCCCCCGGAGCTGTCATTTCCGCTCCACTTCTAACCTTTGGAAGGATTAGCATTATCAGTGTTTACTGGAGCCTTAGTATGTCATTTCCTGTTTGCTCACCCAAGGTGACCCCATGTTTGCACTTCCCATGGAGTTGCTCCCAGGCTGAGCTATCAGGAGATGTTAGCTCAGAAAGCTTCATGGGCTGCAGAAGGCTCTGGAGAGGGAACGAGCTGACATCTACCCTCAAGTAGCTGTTTCCATCCACCCTATTAAAGTTTCTGCAGACCAGGGACTTCTCATTAACAGAGGCCACAGGCCCTCAGAAGGTCTGCTAGTTCTTGCCACCTCATTCCACCTAAAGGAATGGTCAATTCCTCATGAGAAAAGTGAAGTGAAAAAATTACAGAGGTCTCCTATATACTGTTAGTAAGAAATATCTTTCAGTCACAGAAGAATCATTCATGACAGTGATGGTAAAAGAGAAGAAGTAGACGCACTGGATCACAGGGCAATGGATTTTCTAAAGGAGAAGGGGACAGGTTTTTCTTTCTGTCTGTGATGTTCCTAGAATGAGATAATGCACTGGCCAGTAAGAATGATAATTGAAACACTTCTGTAGAATCAGGTCGACAATGGAAGGATTTTCCCTAAGTCACTTCTCCACAGTAGACTAAGGAAGAAACTGAGAGGCTGAAGAAATTGCCACTGTTCTGTACCTGCCTTTTCTATACCTTATAGAGATCCCATCCACAGGACTATGGTATCTTTCTTGAACCCACAATAATGTTTCACAAGATTAACATTTAGCCTCCTGAAAAACAGGTGATGGATGTTTCTCATTATAAAAGGCGTGGCTAAATAAGCTGATTGAGTGGAATTATCTGGATACCGTAAAGGAAAAATCTCATGAAACACCTAAGCAATTCCTCTATAGATATATTGCATTATTCTTCAGGAGAGGAAGACCAAGCAGACAGCAGGATGCACAGGGAAGGAGAAAAAAGCAATAAAACTCTGGACTAGAACTCCCTTGAGGATCGTAGGAATTAAGATTTGTTTTAAACTGAAACCTTTCAGCTTTTCGGAATTACTAACTGTATAAAAGTCAATACTTCTTAACATTATCATTTTTTTCATCTATATGTCCTATCCTGAATTTATATAAGTATGGAATTTCCCGCACTGTGAGGTAAAACTCAGCACTAACTACCAAATCACCTAATTTAAACACAAAAAGCACCATTACCTGCACGCTTGTAAAGAGAATCTCCATTCCTTTGGAATCAAGGAAAGTCTCTCTGCCCAGCTGGATGTTGGTGATGTACTTCAGGCAGAGCAGGAGACCTCTTCGAATGTAAATGTAGTTGTTGGATACATCATTGCGATGCCAGTCTTGGTAGAGTCTCAGCAAGCCACCCAGGTAGCCCCTGTTCACTGCCCGGCGGCTGTTGGACTCTGAAAACAGAGAGAAAAGGCTAAACTAAACTCTTTCCTGTTTGAAAGCAATGTGGCAACTCAGTGCTCAAACTCAGACTTTAGCACCTGCTCATGGTCTTAATTAAAAAAAATAGAATTTTTTTAACTTTTTAAAATTATTATTATTTAGGGTGTTATTTGCTAACCATGCACTAGGTTCTTGGAATCCTACATGAAAAAAAGAAGCAGTTTCTCTCCTGTCTATCTGGAAACAGCTGCTCCAGAACCCTCCAGATGAATCAAACCATGAGTAGGGAATGGGCAGAGCCCATATATCCTTCCATGTGCTAACAAACTTAATTCCAGTTGCAGCACTACAAGATTTCCTGAAACTGCAGAAGCTCTTGAGGAGTGAGAAAAGCTAAAGAACAGTAATATTAGTCAACAGCAGGTCATAAAATCTTCTGAAGTGGTGTACTTCAGTCCTGAGAGAAAACCTTGCTGAGATCAACAAATTCAAAAACTTTGTGGCTGTACAGTCCTGTCACAGACAGAGAAATTATGTTTAACTTCTAAATGTATTCCCACATATGCCTGTACAGTGAAGGTCATGAATAAAGTGATTCTATGAACCCACAGTATTTAAAAATTAACAAAACACTAACACAAGCAATAGCACTTTGGGCTTCTTTTCTGTTGCTTTCTTGCTCCAAGATTTTAAAGGTCATATTAAGGTAATGTTTAAAGGCTTTACTGCATAGGCAAGAAAATGAAAAAAAAATTAAAAAAAATAAACTATATAAAAATATAGGAGGACAGCTGCAATACTCCCTTAAACATGTAGCTCCAGGATATCAGACTGAAAAGAGAAGACTATAAAACTTGTAATAAAAAATAAAGTCTGCTGAGTATTCTAAAACACATCCCTTCACCCACTGCGTTCCTTCCTGCCCGTCAGGACCAACATGAAGCCATACCAAACTCCAGGCTCCCTCCCTTCAAACCAACCCCGCCTAAACATCTTTTCCTGACTGGCCCTGACATTCTTTGCTGTGACACACGTTAGAAGCTGTCAGGAGCTCAGTAATCAATGGAGGGGCCAGGTAGCATACAGGAGCATAAGACAGGAGCTCAGCTCCCTGAATACCAATCAGCATCTACAGCTCACAACAGATGGCTCTTGGTACGGGTTCTCCAGAGCCAGTAGGCTCCAATCCATTTCCAGTTCATTAAGCCAAGTGCCAGAGCCTCTCACACCTGGAACTTTAAAGTCACCAGTGGGGATTCACAGGACAGGAGAGGCAGCTAGAGGTTAAGAGAGAAAATAGAAAGATGCTGTTTGAAGAAAATCAGTAACAAGGGAAGCCATGGAAGGAGCAAGCAGGAAGCAGTGTGGGCAGCAAACCTCAGTCCTAGTGAAGAAGCAGATGGAGACATTGTGAAGGCAAAGATGTGACCTAAAGTTGTCTCAGTCTGCTCTCTGCAGCACCTTAGCAAACTCTTACCTGGAGAAGGGATTGGAGGGCTATTTTGCTACCTGGCCTGGTCCTGGAATTTTATCTACCATTGGCACCACACGTCTGGCAACAAACAGCACTCCAATACTGGTCTGACAACTCATTTCAATCCTGCTCTGCATCTTCACACCACTCTGCTGACGTGCCCTCACACTGACCTGCTGGTCCCACAGCTACTCCAGCCCTACACAGCTCTGCCCAGGCTCTGCACCTTGGCCTGCAGTTCTCTAGCACTGTATCCCCTCACTGTTAACCACCTCACACTAACTCTGCCAGTACATCTTGTATTTCGAGGCTTAGTGGTTGTCAGCATGTAGAAGGTCATCCTCTTCCTTTGACCTTCACTCCATATTTCTGTTTTCTATTTGACTTTCTGCAAGAAAACTTTAATTGCTTGAGAATCCCTTATCAATCCCAATGATTTTATTCATGATTTCCTCTTAATCCTCAACCAGCTGTCATGTTTACTAACCTGTAGGATGCCTAACCCCTTAAATCAGTCAATCTTCCTTGAAGAATTACTCAGGAAGCCCTGTAAAAGTCAATAAGTATATAAAACATGACAAGAAGAAGAGAGTCAGGGAGTGTAAGGTAGGGACAATTTAGATCAGACTCAGAGCTTCCCTGAACTGTTCAGGGACAGATGAAATTGGACTAGATCTAGAGTTTTATAGCCTCTAGCACTCTGTGCTTGAAGTCTAAGCTTTCTGTGTCAATGCTGAAAGGAAGAGGGAAAAACTGGAAAGCACTGTGTGTAGAGCTTCTTGGGGAATTTATTTAAAACAAAAAATAAAAAAATTCTCATAAAGTATGTTTGTGATTTTTTCCCTCACATCTTTTCAAGACAGATTTCCACATTTGAATCCCAGCTCCATAGGGACCAGAACACACAACTGTCCTATGTCTCAGTTTTAATACTCGATGAAAAGCATGGAGGAAGCTGAGCAGAATAACTTTGCTGTTTTGTCTGTGGTAAGCTAGGATCAAAACAATTGCTTTGAAAAGTGAAGCTGAGATAGTGTGTTCTGTGAAAAAGAGATGGAGAGGCAGGACTACAGCTTCCTCAGCTCTTTGATCAGAAGCAATGAGAATTAATTGCTGAAGGGGCAAAAAACACATTCATTTTGTTTCTGCTGTCTGATTTCATTGATTCTCCTCTGCTCTCCTGTGCTGTCAGTGTTTTTCTTAATTTTTTCTTTCATTTTTTTCAGTTCTATAGTCAATAAACTAGTGAATATATGAAGAAGGAAGCATGCCAAGATCTCCAGAAGGCAGAATGGAAAAAGGAGGCCTCCCCACCTGTCTGTGTCTGTTGGTCTCTCCATCTAGGGATGCACCAGCATGGGTATCTATCTATATTTTGGCACAAATACAGATGGTGGAAATGAATCATACAGGTACAAGCAGCACTGCACAGATTTTTAGGCAGCAAGAACTCATCCCTCCTGGAGCGAGTATGTAGGATCTCTGTGGTAAGTGGCAAAATGTCCTATGTCTTTTGACCCTCTTACTGTTATTCTTTAGTTAGTCCCTTCCCTTCTCCCTGGGTATGGTCAGTGTCCAATGGAAAGGGAAGTTCTCCTCCCACGCAGCTTTCAGAAGTGCCCAGGGATGGTGCTTCCTATTTTGAGTGAACTTAATGACTCTTATTGTGTGAGGCCATCAGTGGGAACTCAGCACCAAACCCCCAAAAAACTGTTTTGGCTAAAGACTGGGCTAATAAGTGGGCAAAACTGCATTAAGAGAAAAAATCTGACTACACATCAACCACTTTATGCTATAAATATCTGCAGCCATCAGGGCCCATTGAGCTCTCCCTCTAGCACCTCTCTGTGTGGCAGTGACCTCCCCTCGAGTAGAGATGCCTCTCAAGGTTACCCCTCGAGGCTGAGAGATCCTTTACCTGACACAAGACATTGATGGTTGGTAAGTGAAATTTGAAATTTTTTGCATGCATGTAACATTTAAGATACATATAGTAAGCTCACATGATAATATTTGTATCCCATACTAACCTTAAGTGTAGTAAATAGTAGAGTATTGCCCTCCAATCCATCTGTACTCATTAAAACTAAACTAACTACTAGGTCAGATCTGCCTGAGCGATCTCTGACTCTTATCCTGTGACAGTCTGACTTCATAGTCTTATGCTGGCATCTCTGACACGGGAGCACTGTCTTCACCACCATGTCCAAGCCAGTCCCTAGCACGCTATTTTCTTTGCAAGAGCTTCAGTTCTGCCTGCTGAGGCTGGGCTAGGTGATAGGGAATGCTCAACGTCTTCTTAGTTTCCCACACTTCTACAACTGCCTCTCCACTTGTGGCTTCCAAGGCAGTGCTGTTAATCAGTGAAGGTTTAAGTACTGCGGCACAGAACATGTGGCCTGGTTCACCTGTGCAATTAGCCAGAGATGCAGAAGCCTCAAATGATTAAAGATGCATCTAAATTACCAAGGGGATCACACTAAAGGAATCCCTGGTTTTGGCAGAATTCTCATTTTGCATTAGGGGACAAGAGACAAGGACAGACTCTAAAGTCAGGTTTTCAGTTTAGTAGATGACTAAACTGACCACCAGTGTTCCTGTGGACATTTCTGAGCCATCCTCGCAATCCAGTCCCCTTTGAAGTGTCTGCCAAGAACACAGGGACCACTGGAAAACATGCAGCATATTTAATCACAAAACTGTATTACAGTCAACTTGAAATATGATGAGCAATGCACTGCTTACCAGGCAGAACAAAGAGATATTTATCTTTCCATCTATCGACTTGAATCTCTTTGTTGATGCCACTCAGCTGATTCATTATGCCAAGAACATACATTGCTATAGTTTGGAGATAAGAATGCTCTGCTAAATTAACCCTATGGCCCCTAAAGCTGTGAAAAGAATAAGAAAATCTCCAACTTCCCCACTCTGCTCTAGTGATTGCCTCTTGGGAATAAACGATGCAAGATATCTCCTAAAGCAAAGAGAATGCAGCTATTTTATTCGGTCATTGAGAGGTCATTTTTGCTAGAGAAAAGCACAAGGATCCTCTATAGGAACAAAATTGTCCCCATGGAGAAACAGTCACACACGAAGTGCTGGGATGAGTTCAGACACAGAAGTCTCTACAGTTTCAGCAAGAAGCTGGTATTAGCTCAATTCTTATTGGAAGCCAGAAGACTGGGCTATACTTGTGCCCTATACACTTCAGAAGCCAGGCATTTATTTAAGCACTTAGACAAAGAACACTGGCACAAAACTAGAGAACACAGACAGGATTTTCTAGCAACTACAAATGCCATGTTTTGCTCCTAGACCAGGAATCAGCCACAAGCTTAGCTTCAATACAAGAACAGCTCATTCTTTGTACTCCAACATATTTGTTTTAGTTCCAGGTGTTGTTCAGTTCAACGGCAGTCATACAAACTGTATCATGATACGGGGATTATTCTCTACTTTGCTTTTGTTTCATTGTTAATATTATTAAATGTTATATGTTAAATTACAGAAAAGCATGCCAAACCCTTCTGAACTAAACTCAGAAGGAAACTGATTTTCAAAAATTTTCCTTTTTCTCCTTTACTTTTCAGTTTCATAATCTCTTCTGTTTACAACTCATCAGAAAGCCACAAATCAAATAAAAAAAATACCGTTGCACAAAATTTCCGGTGTGATTTTTCTGACTGAAAGAGTTTGAAAGAGTTCAAATAAGGATGCTAGAATTTGGAAGACTTCCTCAAATTCAGGCACTGAATTTTCTGACGCCAGAGCATCACTGGAGGCACAAACCCTGCCCATGTCAATACAAAGCAGTAAGCAATCACTATTAAGGATGTCAACAGAGAATAATGCAACTCCTCAACACAGGTTTCATTATGCCCACCCTGAGAAGCAAAACAGGAGGCAGTTGCCATGTCCCAGGAGATGAAAACAACCCTTTTCTCTGGAGCACCAAGTTACTTTCAGTTTGGGATGTCTATGAATGAAGTGTCTTGGGGGATGGAATATGAAGGACATACAAAAATAATATTCTTTCCCACAAAGTAGTTCTTCCCAAAGAGAAAAAACTTAAAAGTATATAGAATCAAGACTATCTGCATTCTGAAATTCAGGAAGAAAGGACAGACAAAAGGATTGTTTTAGAAGATTATTGTGAATGGAACCATTTGCAGAATTCAACTCTGATCACAATACCCTACAAGCTGTGATTGTGGATTTGAAGCCAGACTGATACTGGAGTTTGAATCCAGAGATGGATAATAAAGTCTTAAACTGATCATGAGAGATGGGTACCTGGCACTTTATTAGGAAAATCACAGGCATCGTGCTGTTGGCTACAGGAACTGGGATGGTTTAACAATAGGGTATTTTGACTCAAGATCAAAGACCTGCATCACTGGATCTGTTGTAAAGCATTATGAATTCAGATGTGGAGAGTGCAGACCTTTCAGAAACTCTAATCTGCTTCTGTGCTAGAACATCGCTTTCTGTTCCTCAGAATTGCTTGCCCCTCCCTGATGCCAGCATAAAAGGAAAAGAATGACACTGATTATTTTATCCCACCAGCCACAAGGCATAATCCTTATGTTTTGATAAAAAAAGGAGCCGGTGAAAGGTTAAATAAAGGTTAGTTGACGGAAGATGAGGAGGAAAGAGCAGGAAATGAGAGATGAAAGGCTGGTGAGGGGAGGCAAGAGGATAAAGACACAAAAGGAGGAAGGAAGAGATATAGAAAGAGAGGGGAAAGGCCATCAGCAATAACTGCTGTTAGCACACAGAATTGTCTTGATGAAATAAGCACTATCAGGAGGTCACCACAACCTGTCTTTTTAAATTGCTCATTACAATTTTACTAGGCAAGCATTGCATCGAGGGCCCTGCCCGTTTCTCCAGCCTTTTCCCTCAATATCTGCTCAGCAAATGCCTCTGAGACCAGCTCTTGCTAATTTCCTTAAAGACATGCAAGCTGGTAATTCTGGGAAGCACAGATAGTCGGGAATAACAAATACAACCAAAATTAGATTAAAATAACCTGCTGATAAACAAATTACTCACCCAAAATACATATTGGATTAGGCGTGGTGAGAGCGGGGATCCCTATAATCACATCGCCACCGTGTGGCTACTGGTCCATCACATCCCCTCCAGCCTGTTCACCCCAGGTATGTGCTTGTCTGTGCTTAGATAGCAGGGGTCCAGTTTTATTCCACTCCCCCAAGACTGGGAATGGTTTTCCTGTTTTTTTTCCGGGGGGGTGAGTTCACTAGAAGCAATAGAGGTCATGGGACTTGGAGGGCAATCCACACCTCCTAGCACTGTTCAAACAAGCTCCAGCTGGGGTTTGTCCCCTCCACACCTCAGGACTGCTTAGTGATAAGCTCCCCAGGCCTCAGTAAAGAGCTGAAGATACACATCTTCAGAAGCAGAACAAAGCCAAAGGACACTGGAAAAAAGTAGTATGTGCACACTGGGACAGAGAGGAGAGACTGGGAGAGTTGCAATGCCTCTGCCCACCTCAGTTTATAGCTATCAGGATCCTCATCCCACCCTGGGCTGTCTGTGGTAAGCATCTAGAAATTGAAGAAGGAAGAATGGGCAGGGGTAACACTGGAAAGCTTGACAGTAACGTTCAAGAGATGAATAAAAAACTCCTGATGCTCTCATGGCATTCAGCACATTTATAGATATTTACCAAGCTACATGTTCAGCCTGTATAATAATGCAGTTCAGTGAGAGGGAGTTTACATGGTGTACACACAACAGATATTATGAAAAAAACAAGGCAATGGAGGAACAACTTGCTATGAGCTGTTTGCTGTGTCCATGTGGGCATGGACATGGTGGGGAACATCAGCTGGGAAAGTAGCATGCAAGGATTGGTAAAGCACTCTGGGATGCTTGAAAAGAGATAAGTCAGGAGTGAGAGACTGGATGATGGTCAGGCAAGAAGTGCCTTCTCTGTTTCAGTAATCTGAGCTTCCACTGATAGAAAGATGCAACACTGTCATTAAAAAGGACCTAAACTTGTAATCCTCCATTATTCACCATCTCTGTGACTCTCACCATGTGACAATCACTACACACAGGGGTACAGCATAACAAGGTCACTCTCTTCTTACACTGGGTTTTCAAGCATTTCTTCCCTGCTGTGAATGAAGCACAAGTTTGTAGTGTCCCATCACTTATTTCTTTGGACAGTCTTAAACTTTCCCCTCTGAAACGCAACAGCAACAATTTCCCAGGTACAGATTGAGTGGTAATTTTTTCTTGCACCAATGTCTTTTTTCCAGGCATATCTTGCTTCTTACAGTTATGCACCTGTTAAATGAGCATTTAGCATCAGCTTCTGTTAGGAAAGAGAAGCCAAACAGTTTCTAGCCAGCCTCTGGCTCTGCAGGTGGACAAAGTCTCAAGTAGAGCTTATGGAAGGCTGAGGAGATGAAGATGGATGTTTCTGAATCCATCAGGGAGACACACTGCCATCTGCCTGCTCCCTTAAAAACTACCGTGTGCTTTGCAATTGCAGCTCTGCTAAAAGCAAGAGGGACACTGACCCTCCAACACAGCTCTGTGTACAACTATAATCCTCCTAATCACTTTGGGCTGAAGCACTCAAGGACAGTGCAGCCCTACAGGGATACCCTCAAGAATGGCCATGTTCTTGTCCTATCCATCTTACAGCCTTCAGCCCCAGCAAAATACAATCTCCCCATCATTTCCCAGCAAGCAGGTCACTGCAAGTTTCCATAAAAAGCTCACAATAATCAATCTACCAATTCACTCTGTAGCACTTTCCAGTATTCCTTCTTCCCATTCAGTTTGTGTGCAATCTAAAATATGCTAAAAAGAGCTTCTCAGCTTTGCTGTATACAACTCTATCCCCTTTTTTCATTAGCAATTTTCAAGTGCTACAGCATTCACCAGATTTGACTTTTAACTTTCCAAGAACCCCCGCACCATTCAAATGCTCTAAAGTCATGGCCACAAATAAGTTAATTGTGACTAAGCAAGCTGTCCTGGTGCAATCCTGAAAAAGAATTCATTGCTTTTCCAAGCATGGTGAATTTATCTCAAAGAACCAGAGCTATTTCTCACATCTCCTGACCCACACCTCCCAAAAGACACAACTCGCTCATTTGTATGCAGATACCAGAGCAGTCTACTCCAAAAGCCTGGAGCTTCTCATGTCCTGAACCACTGGACAAGGAGAAAACTAAAAGACATTTTCTTGGCCACTCAGTATCAGACTGCAGAAAGCATCCAAATACACAGTTCAGGCTGACTGGTGGTCTGTAGTGTTCTATTTGGTTGCACAGTATCAACACCATTTCCCAAATTCCAGTCCCACTGCTTTAAAAAAAATCAGCTGAAAATAGATGATGTGTTACCCTAAAATCAGTTTACCGTTTGCAACCAAACAACACTGCTGTTATTTGTGTCCTTTTCTCCTTTTCCATGGAAACAGCAACTAACTGGGAAGGGTGTCACAAAATGACTTAGTCACCTGACTTGGTCAAGGTCTGCAACACCCCCAACCAGCTGGTGCAAATGTTAAGCACAGCACAGAAAGTCAGAAAGAACATGAAGAAAAAAGCTTACTTGATTTCAGTAGAGCTGCCAGAGCCCCAATGGCTGCCCTGGGGAAAGAAGAGAGATAGAGAAATAATGTCAATTTATTCGATAATTTTTGTAACCTTCATCTTCACAGTCTTCTGGGCCAGGCTTCCCAGATGGTCTAAGCCAACAGCTTATGATGGACTTTGACAGAACTGCCATGTTTTACACCAATAGAGTATCCAGTCTCTGGAGCTGACTCAGTTATTCTAAAAGACCATTAGCCCTCCAGCTTTACTGTAGTGCTGATTTGTAATGACCATTAAAATTTAAAGCAACACCCACACATTCAGAGTATCTAACAAGTCTTTAAACTACTGCCCCAAAGCTTTTTCTTTGTACCAGAGACTCAGCACATGCCCACTCCAGACACAAGTGCTTCTATCTACATCAGCAGATGATAACTTTTATATCTAGCTGGGATATCAGTCAGTGTTTCCCGCCAAATCCCACTCCTTTTTCTATTTTCCCAAAACAAGCTTTATCCTGTCCTCCCTCCCAGCTTTAACTGAAAATAAAATTGAATTTCTTTTAATTGAAACAATGTCTTTCATTGCACGAGTATGTCAAGGGCCCGCTCAGAGGAGGGGACTTGTAAGAAAGGTGCTAAAGCTCTGTAGTAAGACTGCTTGCAGTGAGTAAGTAGCCACAGGAGAGAGACAGGCAGGTTTCTGTTGACTTTCTGTGTCATTTCAATGTACAGGTAAGCAAGTTAACCTGCCTGAGCCAGCACAGCACTGGTTTATTTGGGAGCTGGTCATTAACATTTCAGTTTGAAAAGCTGAACTGAGATATCATTGCTCCAAACATCTGGAGGCAAGTTCCTTCCTCATGTGGTAAAATCTCCATCCCAATATCACCACAGAAAACTTTCTTTTCCATTAATGTTCTGCTGGAGCAAGAGGATCTGTGTTCTAACTTGGCTTACTGCTGTGAAGTTTCAAGTGCCCAGAGCCGATTAAATAAATACAGCTACAAAACCTCCATGCCCAAGGATTCCTTAAAATGTAATCTCTTTACAAACCAATCCCCAAATAAAATCATATTAACTTCCATACTGAGCCAATTATCATTCTACAGCAAATAAATAAATATTTTTTGTCATCAAGCTGCTGTTCATTGTGTGTCCTAACAGCAGCTGAGACTAAAAGATTCAAGAGAGCTGGTTGTTGCTGATGTTGGGTCAACATCTCTATCTAAAGACATTCTTTCATTATGAATCTGTCAGAGTTCAACAACAGCTTTACAAACTGCAAAGGAAATGCACACAAATACAGACAGAACAGGAAATCAGTAGCTAAAAATCTCACCAGTGGAAGCACAGTCATGCTTTCATTGCTTCTTCAGCTCCACCTAAACAGTAATCATTCAGCTAGTGGGAGGAATACTGTCATCTACCAGCTATTCAGCTTGCTCAGAAAAGAGATACTCAATTTAAAGTCTGGGACAAAGTAAACAACTCTAAGCAAGTTAAAATTCCACTAGACCATCTCCCAAAGCTCACATTCCAGTATGTGTCTTGTAAAAAGAGGCTGCATTAACATACCTACATTTTACAGGCTTAATTTGATGTCTCATTCACATGGCAGAACATCAGGGCAACGAAGAAGACCAGAGTATCTCTTGCTCAGAGCAGAAGACTTCTCAGTATTTCCTCTAGGCATCTGCTTTATTTTGCATGTGATTATGAGCATTGCTAAGAGTTTCAGTAGAGCTCCACCACTGCCATAAAGTCAACACTGCCAGGAATCCTCCCATCAGCCAATAAATCAGCAAATCTGGATCCTCCAATACTTTTGGGGTGGTCTGTGAATCACATTGTATACGACAACTTCATTCATCCTTAGAGGATCTTAGAACTCCCAGGTCATGTTCTCAGATAGTGTAATCTCCAATTCCTACTATCTTTGAGTCCAAAGTTTCCCCAGTTCCTCATCACACTTGCCCCAGAAGACCTAAACTCTTCCTGGCCATACCAAAGTTGATCCTTCAACAGCCTTAAGCACTCCTGGTCACTTCTTTTCTCTGAGCTTTGAAGGAGCTGATCTACTGCAAGTCAAGGGATAAGAGCTATTCATGGTTTTGATGAGACCTGGTAGAACAGGTGTGCAACTTGTAAAGCTGAGAAACCCAAAACTATCATAAAAATGTAAGTAAATCCACGTAGAGGATCTGTGGGGTGGAAAATTCAGACACGTCCTGAAAAAAATTTTAAAAATTAAAGGTGATGCTGCCCAGATCCCAACACCACCTCAGCAGAAACAGAAATTTTCATGATCACCGGCTGCTTCTGAAGTGACATTACAGACCTGCAGCTGCAGCTAAATGGATTTCCCACATCCCAGGCTACCAGCCTAAACACATCCTCCTCTCAAACCATGCCTGTACATAGTACTGCAATAAAATAAAGCAGAACCAAACTGGCATGTTTCATCTCTTCAGGTACTGCAATCCATCACAAGGGGTTTGGCATAGGCAGGATGAAGCATTCTGTAGGTCCTACAGCACCTGCTCTACTGTTAGTCATAAGTGCAGACCCAACAGGCTGACCTCAGTGATATGCATTGCTTTAGAACAGATTTTAAAAGAAAAAATAAAAGTCATTAGGTAAACTGCAAAATAGATAAAACAGATTTGAGGGATAAAATAGACTTACCAAGAGTAGATCAAGCCTGCCTAACTTGGTATCTTTCTCTGTTAAGATAACCTATTTTTTCTAGACAAGGGAGATGTGGTAGATCTAATTTATCTGTACTTCAATAAAGCATTTGATATGGTGCCACACTGAAAACTGTTAGGCCAGCTGGAGAACATTCTTAGTGTAAGAATTACAACATGGGCAAGGAACTGGTTAAAGAGGCAATGACAGGAGTTGTGCTGAAAGAGGAATTATTAGTCTAGAGGGAAGTTATGTGTGGAAGTCCTCAAGGATCTTTTGAGACTGATCTTATTTCATCTTTTCATTAATGACCTTGGCACAAAAAGTCAGAGTATACTAACAAAATCTGCTGACCGTGTGAAGTCAGGAGCTGCTGCCAATAGCAGGGAGTTCAGAATATCTTTCAGGAGTAACAAGATGTTCTTGAATTCTGAAGCAATAGAAATGTGATGAAATGTAATAGTCAAAGTGCAAGGTTAAGCATTTAGGGTTTAATAAGAATTACTGTTATGAGCAGGGGCTCATAATTTGGAAATGGGTAGAAGGACACCCTGGATATATGAGCCCATTAAAGGATGAGGACAAGCATGACCAGAAGGGTGACAACCATGAAAAGAACAGATCAGGTCTCAGGACAGCCACTGCCAGTGGAGAAGGAGAAGCATGAATGTTCTCATACAAGGCTTCACCTGAGCAGCTGTGTGCAGCACTCTGAAGGAACCGTGCAGAAATGTGCCAAGGAAATCATTGTGGTAACGGAGACATAACTCATGAGGAGGTTTAAAGATCACAGTTTAGTCACCTTAGCAAAATTATAGTCAAGAGACAACTGGATTTTCCTCTACAAACACACTGGGTGGTGGAGAAGTAAACACTGAGGAAGACAGAGAGGAGACCTAGGCTGAAGCACAAATTTGGCATAAGGACGAATGGATATAAAATGGCCATGAATACTTTCAACCGAAAATTAAAGGATGGGTTTTCAGCACTGGAAAATGAAGGTCTGAAATATCCTCTTGGCAACAATGGTACAAACAACCTAATGACTTTGAAAAGATAGTCTGGATTCCTTATAATGAGACTGCTAGGCCCCATTGCCATTGAGGAAAGGGTTTGAAAAAAGTGCCCCAGGAATGACTGTAGTCCTATATCCCTACATTTTAGCCATAGATATAATGGCAGTGAAATAAGAAACAGGAATTCCAAGAGCAAAGTTAATTAGATAGCCCAGAAAATAGCAGCTGCACCAGCTTAAGCTGGAAGTCCATACAGTCCAGTGTCCTGTGGCCAACAGTGACCGAGGAGGTCTTGTGTACAAGACCATGGCAGAAACACAGTGCTAGAACTTGCAGAACAGACTCAAACTCCAGCAATTCACAGTCCAGTGATACCATAAACTAGCAATGGTACCTCTGGGAGACGTTTTAGCTCTTAGTTGGTTTTTCTTCCAAATATTTGCCTGGAAAGTTTTAAACTTATGCAAATTCTTAGCATTCATAATTATCCTGGGAAAGGAGTTCACACCTACACTGTGTAGAGACTTAGCTACCTGCATTTGTTTGAAGTTTGGACTTTCAATCAGCATTGTCATTTACACATTAAGCCAGCTGTCAGCAAGTATCCCCAGATTATTACCTATTGTTGATGCTGAATTAATTCAAACTTACAAAACACCATATGGGAAACAAATAGTAAGTCATAGGAGAGGATGAAAAATAGGCTTACACTGAAAGAAGCAGCAAGACCATTGAAGCATTAATAGGTTTAGAGCAAACCAGGCAAATGGTGTTTGTAATAATATCAGCACCCCTTAGCACCATATGGCAAACCAACAGCATCTTTTCTGGCATCAGAAGATATAATGAGATGAGTAAGCCTGGGACAGGAAGACAGAGACAGGAGTTCATAAATTGTGCACAAGAGCAAGGATGGGGTGGGGGGAAGATGGGAACACGAGGAAAAGTTTAAGAGCACAAGAAAGATGACTTGATGAGCCATATGCCAGACCAGAGAATTTGATAGCATGCCCAGTGCAAATCTCTGCATTTGTCTCGAGAAGGAATGGAGGGAAGACAGAGGGGATGGGGGGGGGGGGGGGGGGATTAAATAATTAAAAAACCTGCCAAATCTGTCCAGATGTCTTCCTCTGATTTTCTGTTTTCTGTGGTAATAGGTTAGCAAAATCTAAGCTGTTTTGTCAAGTCGTATGTCTCAAAGGAGACTCAGTTATATATTAAAAAAAAAAAAAAAAAGAATTATGTATAAAAAAAGTTGCCCTGTCTTATAAGGCATAATAATAAATGCTGCTCCATAATCAGAAAACATTAAAAACTCCCTGTAGTAGCAGTCGAGACAGCCACTCTGAAGAATGGAAATCTTTGAAGTGTTTCCAAGTCAGCAGCTTGGATATCTGGGCAGGAGTACAACTAGCAGACAGATAGACAAATGCAACTTCCAGATCCTGTGCTTAGGAACCAGCAGCAACAACAAAGAAAAACTCCATGTCCCAAGCCAAAGCACAATTGGATTAGCCAGTAAAACCAGGCTGTTAAAAAGCCTGGACAAAGGAGTCCTATGCCTAGGTCACCCTTTTGGATTCAAGCTGCCAGGACATTTTCTGCTGGAAATCACTGCAGACAGAGGAGCCTGAAAGCCAGAATCTCTTTGGTTTTCTTCTGCTCTCCAATCTCAGCTCACAGGTTGTAGCACAAGGCAGTATGATGGACAATGATGTGCCTCTGTTTCTGTCTCTCCTGAAGATAAAAGAAGGACTCCTGAAAATGAAAAACCTCACTACAGAAGAAATGCATGGTTGACTACATGAAAGGATTTTAAGATTCATAGGACACAGGGTGCTCACATGTTCGGGACTAGCTTGGATCTATGGATAGGGAACAGAAGAACAGAAGTGCCAAAAACTGAACAAAGAAATGAACCAAAAGGGCTCTACAGATCTGTCCCCAAGTAATTGAATCATCCTTCCTTCTCCTGCAAAATTGTGTCTTCTACATGCTAAAGCACAGAACACCCTCTTCAAATTACTGAATGATAGCTAATGACTTGGTGCTTTGTTAAATACCTCTTCAGCCTGATGCCTGATCTAATTCCTTAAAGCAATCACACCTGGATGATAAAGACATAGGCCACTATTTGTATAGAAATGTAATGCATTTTACTCAGCTTCTTTTGCCCTTCAACCTGCTATTTCACATATACTTACTTGTTGCTGTCATGTTTATTTATACCACAAGAAACATGGGGCAGGGACCCTGCAATTTATATTTGTACGGCATCTAACACAGTGGAACCCTGACTCAGGGCTCAAGGTATCACAGCTTATAGGCTTAAAGCCCCTAAGCTTCCACAGCCCCTGTCTCTGGGAGGAATTAAGTGTCCTTGAGTGTGCACATTATCTGGCTGCATTTTGCCTCTAACCCCCTGGGACTTGTACTTAACTACCAGAGTTTATACAGTCACAGAGCCACTCGCTCTAAATTTCACATTCACGTTCAACAACTGAGAGACATTTAGAAATAACACGTAGGCACCACGGCAATAGGTGCTTTATAAATCCTACCAGAAAGCAGATCTCATCTGAGGCAGATGCCTTGAGTGGTCATTTCCCTCATGGCCCAGACATACAGATCTTAAATACGCAGGCACTTGCACAGTGATTTGTTTTAAAGACTTAAAACCAGCAGCTTCACAAGTCTTGGAAATACAGGTGGGCAAAAGCTGCTTGTGCTGCCAGCATCTTCATGGCACTGCTAGTCTAGGACTTATACAAAACCACCCATCACCATGCCCACTTTAATTCCAGCTTGTTAGCTAGGCATTAAAACTTACACTAAAGGCAGTTTGCTTTCAGTCTGCAATGTCCCACACACTGCCAACAGGTGGAGTTCGGAAATCCAGCTGTTGTACACAGATGTGCTTTCAGTGTAATGCTGAAGGAAAGGGAATAAAAATCACACAGTCTTTCTACTGGATACTTCAAGTCCAGTGACCAGCATCTATCAGTTCCCAGGTTCAGTTCAAAGCCTTCAACGTAGCATCTTCCAAACTTTGCTGCCTGCCCTGGAGCCTGCTAGGTTAAAATCAGTGAAAAGGTATAGCTTTCCAGCCTCTTTCATCTCTGCCTCCCAGAAAGAAGAGTGACTCCAGGCTTATCCTCCAGGCATCCTTACAAGTATCCTTCTTTCGCTTGGGTACAAAAAATACAGAAGGAGAGACAGCTGTATCCTAAAAAGTCAACCTATTCTCTACAGCTCTAAATTAAATTAGCTTCAAAGTAGTAACACAGAAGAACAAGGTACATGAAATACACTCAAATCCTTGCCAAAAAAATGCCCAGGCATTTCTTACAGCACAGTGCAGAGCTGGCACTGCCTCCCCAGGCAGAAGCTATACCTCAGAAGATTATGTCAGCTCCCTCTCTAAGGTCAGATGTCACCAATATGGCTGAGGCAGGCTGTGACAGCTTGTCATTCATGTCAAGATAAAGGGGCTGGAAGGATCAAAATCAGACAGAATTCTTAAACAATTCATCACCCAGGCAGTTCCAGGCTGACAGTGCCAGAATCCAGGTCTCCCACCCAAGGTAAACATGTAGGGGAACTGGGAAAGGGGCTGAATGCTATCCTTGATTGATTAAGAGGAGTGGTGAGGACACTCATTGAGGCCACATCTACTAACAAGCACCAGCAGAGCCCTACAGATCATCTCATATGCAGTTAAAGTGTGTCAGTGAATGAGGTTAAATCCCCTTTCTTTCCCCGGGCAGCTGTGTTCCACTCCCAACCCAGTTACTACTCAGTTCAGAAAGAGCCTGGTGGTCTGTTGGCTCACTCCTTAGCTGTAATTTTTTCTGTAGCTCATCAGTTCTCCATTCCCAGCAGCTTTTGCTCTAGAGACCACAGGATTGACATGAATGCTGTGCTCACTGGGGAGCATGTACTCCAAGCTTGGGGGAGGAGACCCAGCCCCACTTTGTTCAGCCTCAAATTTTCTGAATGCTATGTACCCCCAGAGTAAGGGCAGGGAGAGGGACACAACACACATACCCTGCTTAGGGCGTGATGAAGTCAAATGGCACTTTTTGGTGACATACCAGGGAACCCTGGGCTCAAATCTCAGCAGGGCAACTGTGACTTCTTTCATTAAGAGAAATTGAACTGCAGGTGCTTTGCCATTGGGGAGTCTCTGATGGTGAACTATAAAGGGAATGTAGAGCTTGGAGGTATCCAGGAGTTTATGATGCCAGAAAATAACCCTGCACATATACCACATTGCTTGC
Organism: Corapipo altera; assembly: GCF_003945725.1. NCBI lineage: Eukaryota > Metazoa > Chordata > Aves > Passeriformes > Pipridae > Corapipo > Corapipo altera. The sequence goes on along the minus strand of NW_020884889.1, from coordinate 5,840,387 downwards.
AAACCTCTGCAAGATTTTTATTTTATGGATACTATCAATTATTGGCGGTGAAATACTTAAGGGCAGCTTCTGTTACTGACAGTCCAGGCAGTGAGGTATCTAACATGTCACTGCTTGTGCCCAGAGCTATTTGAGAGCATAAAAGGGAGGCTGGTTTCAAAGTAATCAAGGCTAAGAGCTGTAGTTCTCCTTGACTACTAGTTAGTACAAACCATCTCTAAGGCAGCAGTAATCTCAGGGTACAACATCTTTAAAAAGCACTTTGTAATGAAAGGTGCTCTTGAGCTGTGAAGCAGAGGTGTTTGAAACAGCCACCTTTTCTGCAGGGCTGCTGCAATGGGTGGAAAACCTGAGCTTTCATTGTAGCCATTCCTACAGCTTCTCTGCTTAGAATTTTGAGGTTTGTTTTGTTTGAGGTTTTTTGTTTGGTTTGTCTTTCTAACCAAAGAAATAAACATATTTCAGAGAAGCTAATTTAAAAAACGTATACAGTAGAAGAAACTTGAAAAGTACATGAAATATGAAGCTGAAGGACTGAGAAAGCACCATCTTCCCTGATCTCTTCCAAGAAAGAAGGCTGACTTGTGTGTCAGACTTTTCTTTAAGCAAAAGTCAGATGTTTCAGAATAAAAGAAGGAATGACTTACACTGAACACAAGATGAAAAACTGTGTTTGTTCTTTTTAATCTAATGGTACTGTTTCCATATTACAAAGCTCTAGAAATAGATCCATCAGTTTGTGTTTATATTGCACTTCACTTCCCCCTGGTCCTATTCAGATGAAGCACATCCATAAAGTCCAGCCAAAGAAACTTGAAGTTTAAAATCTCTAGGGAAGATGGTTTTTTTTAATATGCCAGAGCAAGAAGCTGCATCATGCAAGTGTAGCTGCTGGAATTGTTCTCCCCGTGCTGTGTGACAAGGTTCAACTTGGGTGGCTGTGAACTGGCAATAATGTCATAACATAACCCTACAGCCCCACTCAGCTCTGCTCTTGGTGAGTGTGCAGCTACAGCCTGTGGTACCAAGGCCATGGTTTGAATGTGGGAGCAGCTCTTTGCACATCAGCTGCAGCTCTGACAGCAGTGTTACACCCCCATCTGCAGCAGGGAGCAAGTGCAAAAAGATATCAGTGCAATTAATCTCTTCTTGCATGCAACACATTTATCAATCCCCATGTGCTTCCCAAGGAGGTAAACATCATTTCCCTTGTTATGCACACAGGTCAGGCAGTTTCTATATATTGCTCTTACCTAAATCCCAAAGGATGGTGTTCAGAGTTAGAGCTGCCTGAAAAGCTCATATGCAAGTTGAATTTCAACAAAATATACAGAAGAAAATATGCAGACTCTGTCAACATTTTTTTCCTGGTTTCCACCTATTCCCACTTTTCAACCTTTCTAATGATTGCGTTCCTTCAACACATACATACATAGCCTTTCAACAGGGAATTTAGTGTGAATTGGGCACTTTACAGTTTGTTGGTCCTAACTGATGCTGCCAAACAGGAAGATGCTTGGAAATACTGGGGTATTCATTTGTATGCCATGTGTGCACACAATACTGAGCTTAATTGGTACTATTAAATCAGTCTCAAATTGAGAACAATGCATAAACATGCTTGAGAAACACAAAGCAACATTCTCTTACAGATTCACAATAGGCATCTTGATCTGAATTTAAAAGGCATTTTTATGTCTAAACATTCAGGTAGCACTCAGCAGGATTTTTCAAAGCTCTTTTGTATACTGAGGTCAAAACTGCCTTTTAACAGTACAAGTTAATCCATTAACCTGTTGAGAGGTTTTCTGTTATGGTTACATTCCCTTTCATCTTCGAACACCTAAATATCTCTGAAAATCTCGACATTCTTTCAGAAAACTTAGGTCTCACCTGAGTCCCTTCAGTCAATAGCAACAACCAGTTTTTAATCTGTCTTTTATGCTAAACAAATGCCCATTTTACCCACCATGTGTTGTTGAAACAGAGGGTTGCAAAACACATGTAGAATGGTGTTAGAAAGGTACAGTAGTGACTAGTTTTGCCACAGGAAAATATAGTAAGCATGAAGTCTTTGGGAAAATAAATGTTGCAATTGCAGAGCAGGGAGAAAAGCTTATTAATTTGCCTGGGATTTTCAATAAAGGTTTAGCAGGAAAAAGTCATCTTGCTGTTCAATTCCCTCTGCAATTCTGTGGTTTCTGTCTTGCTGGGCAGGTGAGGGGGGAATGGGGATACTGCTGCATTGTGTAATATATACTGAGATATATCTCTGCAGGAAAAAGAGCCGAGGTGTGGAAAGCAGACAGCTTTAACACTGCCCTGCAGCAGCTTTCTGGACATAAGACCTCCAGGCTGCCCTAGGGAAGGCAACAGAGTCATTTGAGGGTGTGTGATCAGGTTCACACAAAACGAGATAGATGCTGCAAAGGAGGATGCATCTTCTGCAGAAGCTGTCCCTGCCAGCAGGCTGAACCACCACCTCCAACAGCAGCAGAGGCACCACCATCCCAGCACCTGCTGTGAATATGTCCTTGTCCTGTCCTCATATCCACAGCTCAGGCAGAAGTAGGACATCTTACTGCAGGAAAGGAAACCTGCGGACTGCAGGTAAGAGATGAGTCTCTCTGCAACCACAGCACCTCAAAATATCTAGCATTTCAAAGAACAACAGCATATATAAGACAGAAATGGGAATGGCATAGGCAGGGTCCTGAGAAATAATGAGATGTTTATTTATTTCACCAGTATACACAAGAGTTGGAGAAATAGCTTTATATGCTCGATCACCCATGTTGCCTTCAACACAGCACTTTGCTCAGCTGGTGCCTGAGGTTCAACATGCAGGATGCATTCAGACTTTGTGAGGATGCAGGAAGACTGCAATGCCAGGGGAAGCCAAAACACAGCCTTTGCTTTTATCCCCACATCTTCAAAGATTTGGACACACCAGCCTCAGTTGCAACACAGGTCACTACACCGCCATGGAGAGTGTAAGGCTGGTTGTAAAGCAGCATCTGGCTGCTGTGGCTGATCCAGCCAGCCACAGACTTATAAATTTGTTCAGTTGCACATGTATAATTCCTTATTAAGCAATAATCTGGCCACATCTTAGTGCTGGTGCCTGTTCTTCAAAACATTTAGCCAGAGGATTTAAAAGGAAGTGAAAGTCAATAAATGTCACAATGCAGCAAGTACTGGGTCAAATTCTCTTGATATTTGCTGTTTGAGAGCTGCAATGTCACACTGGCATAACTGCAGGGGCTTTTTGAAGCAGTAATTTGCAGGAGCTTAAGTAATAAAAGTTAGGGGTTTGTTTTCCTCTCTCCTTCCATTGGAAAGCTTCCATCTGATATATTCAAGCCAAATTCTGGGATCTGAAAACAGACAATATCAAAGCCAAAGCTGGGAGAACTTCAGCTGTATATACAGGAATAAAGTAATAGGGATAAATAATTAAAATACAGTAAAAATTCTGAGCATTACTTGGATGGTTCTTCCACGTGCCCTTCTTTTTTTCTGCACAGTAAAATCTGGAAGGTGGTGAAAGCTTGAATAACCACAGATATGTGTTATTTAAAGCAACAATGAAAAATAAGGAGGAAATTAAGTTTTTGAGTAGACAGTGAGAACTGTTGTGCCATTGCAATATATGCCCTATGGTCCACACAACATCCAGACTGGATCCTTTTAACACAGGATGGGAAGAAACACATGGAGTAGATGTGCAAAGATATGGGATGGTTCTCTCTTTTGTGTTCTGCAATAATCTGGCTTTTGCTGAGCCTGACAGCAAAATCTCTGTCTCAGAGGCATGACCTTTCCAAGGTTTACACTTCAGGGGGAGTTTCCATTCCCAGGCCCAGAGCTGGACCCATATTGGGAATTGGCAGCCCTGTTCTTCCTCACCAGTCACTTCCTCAAGTTTTCAGGTTCTCTCCTTCATGTTCCAAGCCCTGTCTCCAAACACATCCCACAGCAGCTCAACTCTGGGTTTATTTACAGATTTTACTGGCATTGCTGCCATTCCAAGTGTCACCCTGCAGATAAAGAGATCGAGAAGAGCCCTGCCAGTGTTAGTGAGCCAGAGCCCTGTGCAGCAGAGCCTTGTGGCACTGCTGTTACAAAACCTCCTCTCCCTAAAAACTCATTTCACCTGCACTCGGTAAATACTCTAGTATTTATTTTATCTCTTTTATTCTCTATAATCAGTGTTTGATACCTACTCAAAAGAGCCTGAAAGACTGTGAAGGCTTTGGAGATCTCTCTCTCTCCCATTGGAAATGAGTCTCTTGTGTTGTCTCTATCTCTAAAACCAGCTACCCTGCTGCTGCTACAGCTGGTGTGGCTCCAACAGTGCTATCAGGACGGGGAATCCTGCTGCAGAAAGGCTGTTGCTAAGGGCTTTGACACTGTGTCATTTAACTCTGCTCAGGGCAGGTCTAATCACTGCTGTGCTTTAAAACCACTGATAGTTCTAGAGACTGGCTTACACTCCACCTGCCAGCATTGCCAGCACTGGTGGAGATGGAAAAAAGCCTCAGCAACCACAGGAAATTCTTAGGGCTGCTTTCCTTGCAGGGACGGCATGGTACAAAGTGCTGCTGTAGAAGCTCTGCACTACTGTTTCCTTTCATTGTTTTTCCCAAATTTTCCTTGCCTACTTTTGGACCAAAAGCTTTCCTGAGGAGGATTTCATAGCTGCTTTCTGCCCCCTTCATAAGGGGAACAGGCTTCCGGGTGGGAGGAGAAATGGCAATAAACCAAGTGAAAGCTAAAGGAGAAGAGATTCCTGGGCTCTCCCACGTGCTGACACTCAAGTGAGTGCCCTCAGCTTTATCTGCTCACTCTCTGGCCCCTATCAGAGATTCACGTCATTACCCAACTCAATGATTTCCGAGGGGGGATTCTTTCATTGTCTCCTTGACACAGGAAAACAAATGCAGGCAAACAGGCAGGTTGGGCACCTGTTCATCACCTCTCTAAGCACATTCAGATAGACTTTGATAGAAATACCTTTCTGCCAGTCCTCCAGGGCTGCTGGGCTGATGCTTCTTGAAAGCCTTGGCACTTAACATCCACCTCAAACATGTTTACAAGGTCACATAACCGTGTTGCTCAATCCTCTCCTCACTCTGCCAGCTCCACATTCACTCCACAGCCCACTTCAACTGCATCCTGCCTGAGCATAAAACTTCTCACAAATTCACTACTGCTTTTCTCTCCCCTTTCTCACTTCCCTTCCTGTCTATCTCTGTCCTTGCTGAATGCCTCAGACAGAACTGACTGTACACTTACTACCCTTAGAAAGGCTAAGAAATATGAGAAATGTGAGGGTTTAAGTGTATGCACTGAGCATGTGAAAGGTCTGATCTCAGGTGACTTGCTCACAGTAACACACCATGTCTCAGATTAGCATTTCAGACATGAGAGATCTTTTGTCTCCTACCATCATACTTTTTGCCTTTACTTTTACAGCCTCACCACCTCTAGTGCAAAACTTCCCTCTACGCCTCCAGATCAGAAGCAGCTTACATACTCCTCATCTCACAGATAACCCTCCAGCTTCCAGAAGGCATGCCAAACCCTTGATTTCTTCATAAATTATGAAATATTTTGTAATCCTTCTAACTCTGTTTTAATTTCTTTAAATTTTAATTAATTCCACTCTGTTCTTCCTGTGCTGCATTTAGTCTTGAGCTAACCTTCTATGGGGGACTATCATATCCAGCTGCAAAAAAACATTATTAACATTAATAATTCATTTAACTCTGAGAAGCACTCAGAGGTGCAACTGATGTATGAAATCAAGTCACACCTCCCATTTGGATGGGACTGACAGTAGTTTCCAGGGCTATGTGGGATATACCCCTCAGAGAGGTTCTAAAAGGCAGTGACATTGCAATGCAGTGAGGTACTCAAGTGTTAGATTTAATCTAGAACAAAGACCAAGACTGAGACAGATGCAGCAACACGAACAATACTCCCAGAGTGGATAATATGTCCTAAGATGCTTGGGTAGTCCACAGTGGGGGCCCTGCTGCAAACCTTAGCAGTTGTGAGCACAATGAGGTAGATAAAAGCTCAGGCAGAGAGAATCTCCCCCCCAACAAACTCAGAGCTGCCTGCAGTATAGACATACTCAAAGCCATGATGTGAGGTCAGCCATGAACTGCATCTGCCATAGCCACTGGGTGTGAAAAGTCAAGAACTTGAGAACAGCAGTGACTTGCCCTCATACCATCCTTCCAAATATAACCCACTAGCTCACCAAAGGGGAAGAAATAATGGGCAGGCAAAGAAAGGCCTTCAGTTGAAAGCATTATTTCTCTTTCAAACTGGGACCTGAAATAGATGTAAAACATAAGCTGTAACTAAAAGAAAAAAGCAAACATCTCTTTCAAAATAATAGTCTTACTAAATGAGTTCCTCCCTTCCAATGGCATATCAAGTTAAGCTTAGAAGTGGATTTCTCTTTATATAATGCTCATTCACCAATTTTTTCATGCCACATAGGCAGGTACATGTGTGGTAAAACTTCCCATACCAAAGGCTACCAAGAGATGGCACCAGGATTTCTGTGTGCCACATGTTTGTCCAGACCTGTGGAATAACCTTGGTGGATGGTATTCCTCTCTGCCTCATCAATTCTTCATCTATTTTCAAATCTAACGTGAAAGCATCTCTTTTTTCCTTGCCTCTACCTCTTAATTTTCCAATTTCTCCCATCTACTGCTATTAACAGTACAATGCTAGTAAAATGTAATTCTGAAATGCAACTCTATTTGTTCTGCAAAGCAGCACTGAGATAGCATCAGTCTGAAATGAGATTTTGTAACTTATTATTAATATTAGAACAGGTCATTCTTTGAGAGAAATCACATAGACCGTAAAAAGAACAGAGAGAAGGAACTGCATGAAACTGGGACACCTTTGGCTCCATGATAATTTCTTCTATTATAATGGCTCATTGCATTAAATTTGCACAGTAGGGTTTATTTACCTATCTTAGTGATGCAACCATCCCCGCTTCATGTTATCTGAGATTTTACTCAAGTTGAAGAGACGCTTTTTATAAAAAAATTTTCCAAACAACCCTCTTTCTTTTTGTTGCTGGCATCATCTTGTTCAGGATGGTATTTACTAGTTTTATTTAGCAGGAATTCTAGGACAAATCCTATGAGATCAAGGCCAGATGAAAAGCATGTCATTTAGTTGTGACATAGCTCAACAGAAATATTTTGGCCCTTCCTGTGAATTTTCTACAGGGATCAAGTGAACTAAATAGTATCTGCTTAGTCTCAAAGCATTGATTAATTCTGACCACATTCCAATAGAATCATGTGTTACTTTCCAATTAAATATCCAGACTGCTCAACATGATTAATGGCAAAACACAGACTAACAAGAGGCATTAAGAATTATCTACTTTTGGTCTTCTATCAGGAACCATTGCCAAATAAACAAAGAACCCATCACAGCAGATTCCACATCAGGTTGCAAAGGAACCAATCACCATGTCAGTACATTGAGTTTCTTCTCTTTCTCAAAATACTGTCTTGCAATGGCCAGATATGTCGCATATTCTGTTCTAGCAGAGAGCAGCTGAAACTTTAGCCCAATCCAGGGGATGGAATTGCAGTAAACGTACATGGTGGTCTACCAGCAAGAAGTTATCCAGGATTAAGGATAGGGAAAATCTAACTGCCTGCTCTGGGGTTTAGAATACATTTGTGGTTGGATCTCTTCCATGTGCCTCTCCATCATTCTTAACAGAAGAGATAAGTCTAGTGTTGGGGTCATCCCCACGACATGTCTCCTCTCTCTGTCTAAACCAGACGTAGCCACTGTCGTTCTGGTTTCTTCTGTCGGTTTTAAGGTCACAGGAGATCACTTCTACAAGCATTTGTTGATGTGGCACCTTGGACACTTTTCAACACTGTGGGCTCAACACTTAGATTTTATCTTGCATCAAAAGCACCAGTTTCAAGATGAGAAAACAGAATCCCAGTTGTATGCAAAAAAGTGTTCTAAAAAAGCAGAGCAATATATATGTTCCTTTATTCAAAGCCTAATTTGAAGCTATATACAGCCTCTTAACTTATATCTTCATAATTTCCAGGATCTTTCTATTCTTCTTGGTCAATCTGGCATAATATCTGATTAAATATGGCTTTTAGCTTTAGATGTGCTCTCCTGATCACACTGATTTTCCTCTCTTCATTTGCATGGCCTTTGAAAAAACCTTCCTTTCAGCTCACCCTGTGACAGAAGTATGTGGTACAGGAATCACTTCAAGACCATAGCAACCATACCATCATTATGCTTGCACGTTTCAGATTCACGAGTCATTCCCCACCTCAAATCACTCCTGAGCATTTATCAGCAAAGAAAAGATGCACAACTTGTGATATTCTCCTTCCTCCTGGGTTTTGAGCCCTGACACCAGTTGGAGAGGACACCATTTTCCTAATCTCTCTCAGCAACCATCTACCTGACCCAGGCTTGAATGGCCATCATGCTACTTCCAAGTTGCCAACTCCAGACTCATCCTCCACTTCACAGAGAGAAATAAACATTTTTAAGACACCTCACATTTCTGGAGGCAAACACTTGCCACAGGTGAAGAGAATTTGCTTCTTTTTCCCTTTAGTATGTGAGGAATCCAGATATCCACCTCAGGTGGAATAGAGTTACACTGAAGGATTTCCTCCCTTTAATGAAAAGGGAGATTATCAGCAAGCCTCTGAGGAGCTGGGACTATCCAATAAGCACCAAACATAAGAAGAATTGTGATCAAATGTCAGAAGTGGTTAATGCTGGACATGAGCAAAGGCAGATAATTTCTGCATATCACATTTTCTAGTGAATTAATTTGGCGCCATTCCCAGACCTTTTTTATTCACTTTCCACTTTTAATTAAGTAGTCAAACTTTACTGGAACAGCCCAGTGTAGAAAGCCAAGTATTGTGAATACTCACAGAAAGAGTTTTTATTTCTGACAAATACTCACTCTTGTTGCAATCTCTCATACAAGGTTTATGTGAACAATTACCATGAGCCACTCTGCTCAGTATGATAAATAGATGTACTCATAGAGCTTTGAGAAATAAAGACATTTTAAAAGACTCTTCAAATTGCTTTAATAAAACTGCCCACCAATCTTTTAACAGAAGAAAAAGGAAACATAATGGAGGGAACGACGCAGACACTTGTCATCCCATCATTTGCCATTTTCTAAAGCACAGGTCTTCCTCATATGAAAGGAGAGTAAAACCTGGTTCTTTATTTTCAGCCACTTTGATACTTTATCTTCAACTTGAGGAGTCCTAGAAGAGCCTGCACATCACGTAGGCACAAAAACACAGCTTCCAAAGCCATTGATGAGGATACCTAATACTTGACAACCTAGAGACCCATACAGAAGAGACCCAGATCCTGGTTAACTAGAGAACAAACTTCTTCCACTGTCACATTCCACATCCTACAACACATCCAAATATCTCTCAGAACAAGTAAGCTGGGAAAACAAGCAACAGTGTTGAAAGGGACACTGGAAAGCAGAAGAAGGGTAGAAGCTATGGAACAAATGGGGAGTAATTAAGATGAAAGGTGAAAAGAGCAGTGACCATTGCACTGTGTGGGGCATCAGAGATGCTGCATTAGAGAAGGTGTTGATGGAGTGAAGATCTGAGCATCCCACACACACTCATATCAGATATCCCAGCTACTGACATAAACAGAGCTGAGAGAAACAGAACATCATCTGGTTTTATTTTAAACTGTCCCTGTAAAAGGTATCAGAAGACCTTTCCCACAGCACAGCATCATGAGAGATGGGCAAGACAGCCTTGAGTCTCTGACTCACTTGTATTTCATGGTGGTTAACTCAAGAGATCTCTATACCTCAGAGAGTTTTGTGGTTTTTTCCATGTAGCTTTTACCTCAGATATGGGTAGTTCTGGAAAGATCTACAATTATGGCACCAGCAACCTGAAGACCTCAAATGCCTAACTAAAGCCCATAAAGTCCATGAGTCACAGTCCCAGGGGAATCAGAGATACTTGGCATATACCCAGAGAAGGTCAATTGGAGCATGGGGAGACTATTTCTAAATAACCCAGAGCTTTGCCACTGGGAAAAATAAATAGAACTATGTATCTAGTTTCCACATCTTAGCTGGCTAAATAAATAGCTCTCACAGGGCACTCTCCGGGGCAGATTCTTAAAGTGACCTTGGTCCTGCTGCTGCCCAGAACAGGGGAACACGAGTGTACCCACAAGAGAAGTGGTGCATTTTCAATGCTGCATTCCTGGCAGCTGATCAGAGAGCAAGGGTAATCTCAGCTCCCACAGTTGCCGGCTGTTCCTTCCCAGCAGAAAGGCAAATCATGGTGGCACATAGTTATGAAGTGGAGAGAAGGTATCAAGAGCAAATACAAAGCGAGGCTCAGAGAGAGGACTTCAGGGACGACATTGGAGTTTTCCTCTGTAGGCAGGTTATAGACTAGTGTTCTTTACAAGTTCCATACTAATACCAAAAAAGAAGCAGATGTTTTTGTGAGTAACTGCACCAAAATACCCCGCTCCAGATTTCTGCACAGCCACAGCAACTACGGGAAGATCTGCACCAGTGTCAGATTGCCAGGAGCACACGCTGGGCTAGACAAAGCACATGACTCTTTTTATCCTTTCTTCCAATCTCAGGAAACCTACCTATAAGCTCCCTACCCCAGTCACCTCACAAATTTATGGCTAGAGCAACTCAAAACATAGAAGGACAATTTCACATGTACCCACCTCAATTTCTGATGAACTGTAAGGATGCTTGGGATTTTCATAGCATAGCTATCTGAGGCATTTCCTAAAACTGGGAAAGAAGACCTGTAGCCTACCCTACAGTGAGAGCAGTGCTCCCAAATGGACTGCAAGCAAGAACAATTTCTACTGAATAGTAAGAAACTGGTGTTGTGAACTGGGTTGCAAGTGTGAATTAAAACAAAACAGGTTTGTGTTGTTCTTCTGATGTGAAACAGACTGTCTCCACTCTGCCATTGACCTTCTCGGGCGCCCCCAGTTACAAAACAAAAGGCCCAGCTCTGAACCTTGGCCAGGCCAGCTGGCCTGGCTTCAGTGGCCACCAGGCTTCAGCCAATTTACGGTTCTTGTTCATTAGACCACGTGTAAGTGGGAGCCAAATCACCTTTTCTGTGAGCTAGGTCACAGAAAGATTTTATGCTCCGATTGCACGCTCATACAAATATGTTTTAAGAAGAGCACAAATATTTTAGGAACTAAAAAGATAAATAGGAAACTGAACTAGCAACGACAAGCTCAAGTAGACAGCAATTAATGTACAAGATACCTTTTTTCAAAGGGAAAATAAAAGCTTTTCAGTAATAAATAAAAAGGCTTATTAGCAATAAATCTGAGGTTTTATTGAGAACAATTTTGAGTTTGCTCTTCTGATGTCTGTGTCTCAAATGGAAAAAAGGTCCACTGAAGAGTTCAAAACAATTCTTGTATATCAGATAAAAGGAAGAAAAAGCTAAATATTGCATATTGACAATCTGGAATAATTGAAAACAAAAGCAATGTGTTTCTCTGAAGGCTATTTCTTTCTCTTTCTTCTAAGTGAGTATTCTAGACTATTTTGCAGCCTACCTTACAGCAACCCTCAGCACTCACTGCATCTCCAAATGAATTTCAACAGAAAGCCAGGCTAGAAATGTGTGACAGATACCAAGTTTTTCACTTTCCCCAGAGGAAACATCAAATGGAAAAAAGCACTTTTCCACAAAATTCATTTTAAAAACCTTTATGCAGCCAGTCCCATTGCTTAACAGAGAACTGATGCAGGCAAAAGTCCTATTACATACAATCCTGACCTATAAGGCTACCATAGAAGTAGAACTAACACTATTCTAATCATAGCTAACACTTCCATAGGAAGGAAACCAGGGAATTGAGTGGAATTTGCTTAGTTAAGCATGGACTTGGACCCATCAGTCATTTTTGGTTGCCTCAGAATTCAAGCCCAGCTCTGGGTCTAACTCATCCTGGGCACCCCTGTCATACACAAAGCAGGTCTCCAGGCTCCCTAAATCTCAAAGTTATAACATGAGGTCTTAGGGGAATGTTGAAGGATGCTCAGATATCCTAGAAATAATACTGTAGCAATAATATTCTTTGAGTTCCTCTCTGTTGGAAACATTCTGGTATCACACTTTTGGACAGACCATGTAGAGGAGTCTCAGGTACTCTAAGAGAGAACGGAAGTTGTGAAGCAGTTCCAGATCCTTAGCACTGTCCTAGAAAGCCAAAAGCACAGGCTAAAAGTGAGTTGGCTCCCATCAACAAGGCAGCTGCAATTCAAATTCCTTCCCATGCAATGTATTGTGTAACTGGTGATACTGGGAGAACTAGCATCGGTCTTTGGTGGTAACATCAGGATGGACATTATTTACTGGTACCCTCACCCAGAATGACTGGCCTCCACTTCAGCCACAACTAAGCAAGTAGTGGCCAAACCGTCGTGCCATGTCTGTCCATCCTTCTCACCTACACACAATGCTCAGCCTGGAACTGCTTCCTCAGTGGTCACCAGCCATGGACCTCACCCATGTCAGGTCCATGCAGAAGCCAAAGCCAACTGAGTGCTCCCATGTCCTTGCTGAGATGTGCATGAGGAAGTAGAGAGTGTGCTCCATAAACCACTGCATGCCTCAGCAGGAGAACTGGCAGGTTCTGTGTTGCTTAAGCAAATGGGATTGTGTGGGCACAGCTCACAGCAGTAAATTCTTCCTCCTGTTTTTAAAGAGCAAGTCACAGAAATGTGTCCTTCTGCAGTGTTTTCCACATTATAAAGTTTGCCTTGAAAGGCATCTGAGGAAGTGGTCATTTGGCATTAAGATGGAGATATAAAATGGACTTGCTGTCTTCAGAAAAGAACTATTTGAAATATGTGGGATGGGCTTAAAACCAGATGCAGATTAATACTAGTAAGAACTGTCATACTTCAAAAATATCATGATGACTTGCATATCATCATGACTGTCTGGAAAAGGAGCATGAGGCAGTACTGCCACGATTCCACTGTACCTGCCCCCAAGGCTGGTGGTGACAGGAGGTTCTTGCTAAGGGGTAAATGGGAGCAGTTTTTCTGCTGCTAGCACAAGCTTCTCAAAACCCAGTCGTGGCTGGGGAACAAAGGAAGATACCTTGCAATCAAACTGCCATCCCTGTATAGGGTACACTACAAACAAATGGCCACCAGCATGAATCATATGATGAATCATGGCATTAATGTGTCCTTCAGGGAACTATTTCTGCCTCTTAAAAAACCCTGCAGATTTAAAGTGAGTGGAAACTGCATACATTTCTGATTTCTATGCCTCTTCAAGTGGAACCAAAATTTTATTTCTTGCTGTCCTGGAAAGATGAGTTCCCTTGGGGCTACTGCCTACCTGACTGTCCTGACGTGTCTCTTGCTGTAGGGAGTGATGACTTTGAAAAGCAGCTCCATGGCTCCATTGATGCCAAGCATAGTTCCTGTGGTAACTAAGGCAATAAAAGAAAAAAGCAGTCAGCTCTGAAGCAGGCAGTCTGTAATGTGTTTTAGAGGAGATGTGGGGAAGGGAGTAGCTGCCCCTGAGGCTATGAACTCTCTGGGCTCCCATCTGGACTCCACAGGTCACCTTACAAACACAGAAAGTGAAGCATAAAGCTGTCTGTGGACGCAACCAGAACCAAGATCAGGTGAAAAAGAAGTCCTGCAGCTCTTTCCCAAGTTCCCCAAAGCCCCTTTTCCTATAGATATTGTACTCTCCAGACAACAAATTGTAATTAAATAAGGTCTTCTCCCAGAAAAATTCATCCCACGTTTTCTACATGCAACTCCATGAGGACAGTTCATTTTATAGGGTCTTGGAGGGCAGAGTTTTCTTTCTCTGCTATTATTCAGCAGGATGGAAGTGAGGTTTGGGGGCAGGGGTGCTTCTGAATGCACCTTAATTTCATCTAGGCCATTTTCCCTTTAATCCTTCACTTGTTAACATGCTAGGAACTTTGATAGATAAATTTTACAATCAATTCCAAAAATGCCTGATGCATAAACTAGGTGTTTAGCAAGACTTCCCCACTATGAGACAGAATCTCTGTGTAATGAAGGGACAAAAACAGCCCTGAAATATTAAATGCAAGCAACCAAGGTGAAAGGATCAGTAATCAACAGCAGCCAGGGGAACTGGCTGCCTGCCCACTGCTGGGTTTTGGCTGTTTTGTAGATATCTCCCAGTGGTCATCAGAGAGCTGCCAGAGGGCCCATCATCTCCTCTCATCCTACCGTGTCCCTGCCAAGCTCTCCTGTGATGGAAAGCTTTGCAAGGCTTGCCAACTACATTCACACTTGCCTGTAATTCATTAGAGACAGGGTGGTGGACAAGGCTGTTTGAACTCATCCTGCCCCAGAGCAGGACATGGGCAGCCAGACACATCTGGTTATAGTGAAAGGAGCAACTCAGAGTGAAGAACTGGTTCATGAGATGAGACAAGGACTCACCTTTTTTGCTTTCGTACCTAAGCACTCTCAGAGTATAATATGCTTCTGAATTATATAAATATATTTTTTAAGGTTGGAAACATGTAATCCCCTAGTTTGGTACCACATCCACATAGACTTTCACCTAACTTCCCCTGCATCTTCCCAGCTGGGCCACAGAGCCCACAAAGCCAAAGCTACTCATGGAGGGGAAGCACATCTGGAGAGTGCAGGAGGTACCTAGAGAATAACAGACTTGCTCCAGCAAAGGTGCAGAGCTGGGGTTCTGGGGTCTGACATTAACAGAAAGAAGGCCAGGTTGCAGTGTGCATCCTAAAACCTCTGCAAAAACTGCAGCAGAACTGGAATGCAGGTGCACTGAAGCAGGGAGCTGGGAAGTGTGTAGATCATATTTGGGGTGGGAGGCAGCCCAGGGTCACTGCGCAGCTGTGAAACCCAAATAAAGGCACGTTTCATCTTCTGGCCTTGGCTGCATTTTCAACCACACTCAGCCTTTCAAATACTGCTTACCATGGGTAGAGGGGTTGAGTGTTGAGGTTTGGATGCTTGCCTGAGAAAGCCCATTGCATGAAAGTAACTCCTGTACAGACAGAAGGGACCTGCAGGGCAGGGCACCAGGACTGCTAAATCTCAGGATGCATATATTAGACTCAGACAGGATGGCCATCAAGAATTATCTGCTGGGTGAGGGATGTGGAGAAGGAGAGGAAAGGGTTAGAGTGAGCAAAGGGAAATTTGTGCTGACAAGCTCAGTGCTTCATAGCAGGGAAAGCCTGTATGAATCTCTAATGATCCCAGGAGAGAATACTGGAAATCTCATTGCCTGAATCATTTAACATGAGGGCATTGCCAACCAAGAAAAGCTGAGAGTGCATGGGTGGGGGAATATTAGACAGAAGATCAGGATCTAATATCTGCTTCCTGGGGGACCTTGAATGTGTAAGTGATTTTTCTCTCCCTCTGCTTCTCCACCCATTTTTTCTTCCTCATGGAGCTGCTCTGAGGATCAATACAATCAGCAGTAGTGAGACATTTGGCTGTTATGGTAATAGCAGCTGCATAGAGACTTAAAGTACCCAAATCTCGGAGCAAAAGAATTGACTGTCTTTCTTTTAGAATAGGAGATTCATTGCCATGAATATTTTTCACTACAGCACTTATATTTCCATAGTCTGTAGATGAAATGCACTGTAAAGGCTGCATAGGCCCCTAGAGGAGCACCTTTTTCTATGGTTGTTCTGGCTTTTGTGCCTGATTCTGTACATTAATGGTGCATGCAGACACTAACCTTATCAGGACTAATGTTTCTTTGCACTGAAATGACTAAAGAAGAACTCTGGCAGCTGTCACACAGAGAAAAAGAGGAAAATCCTGGCACTCACCATTAGAAGCACAAACTCTCAGGACCCAGAGGCAGTGGGTGAGGGGCAGGTGGTGGTCCAGGTTTCTTCTTGTCAAGCTCAGTATTATATCAGTGGCTTCTGCCTTCTGCACTTTCAGACCAAACTTCCTATCTGTGAAAAGCAAATAAGAATCAAACTTTTGCAAAGGCCAGGTCTTTGCAGCAGTCCTGATAAATGTATTTGCACCAAAACTTGTAACTCAAGATCTCATAACAAAGGCATTCAATTGTATCAATGAGTTAAACCAGCATTAATCCCACTGAAAACAGGAAAATATGGAATTGCCTCTAGTCACCATATACAAATCATAGAATAGTTTAGGAAGAAAGGGACCTTTAAAGCCTACCTAGTCCAACCCCCACGCAATGAGTTGCACTGGACCAGGTTACTCAGAGCCCCATCCAACCTGACCTTGAATGTTTCCAGACATGGGGCATCCATCACCTCTTTGGACAATCTGTGCCAGTGCCTCACCACCTTCATCATAAAAATATTTCTTCCTTATATCCTGTTTGAATCTATCCTCTTTCAGTTTAAAACTGTTACTCCGTGTCCGATAGCAGCAGGCCCTACTAAAAATCTGTCCCCACCTTTCTTGTAAGCCCCCTTTAACTACTGGAAGGCCACAATAAGGTCATCCTCAGTTTTGAGCCCCCCACCCAAGAAACCTCCCATCACCCAGCAGTACCTCGTTGGCCGACCCTGGCCAGCAGACGCAGCAGGGGCAGGAGGGTGCTGTGGTCGGGGGGCTCGGCCCGGGCGGCGGCGGCGAGGGCCTGCAGCAACGCCTCACTGCCCCCTTTGCTGATCACATAGTGGATCCTCCGGCCAGTCCCTGGGGAAAAGAGAACAGACCGCTCAGAGCATCCCTTCCCTGAGCCACAGCTACCACAAAACCTCAGCACACAAAGTTTCCATGGCCTTTCAACAGTATTTTAGGGCTAGAAATCCAAGAGCATTTGCAGAATTGACCGTGGATCTCAGGTGCCCCTGGCCTGGAGACACGGCTAATGGCTGCGTGGTGGAACTATGTGCTCTGCTGCCTGTTACTACAACAGTCATTGTCTTCCCAAACCCACATGATGCAGAAGTTTTTTGCTGTGCATTGAAATGTGGCAGAGAGGAATAAGCAGAGACACCGACAGGTTTCAAAGGAGCAGAAGGCTCAGTGATCTTTTCTTAGATATTGGAAATTAAACAAGGAAAGGACTAAAGCTGCAATGAGCTTCTGCCAAATGAAAAGGAAGCCTAGGGAAGCCCTGGAGACAGCTTTCATATAAATCTAGGTCTCCAAAGAAACCACAGTCTAATCCTGTGAGCCCCACTGTGTTAACAAATATTGACCCATGGGCGACTTGGGCAGCGACTTCAGGCTCTGTAGTTGGAGGATGCTGATTATTCAGTTCCTGGAGGGGGGCAATGTCTCCTATCTCCATGTAGACAATCCTTCCACCTAGCCGAGGAACGGGGCTGCAGGGCTCCAAAAGAGAGGCCCAAATGGACAGGCAATGCCTGTGGTGGGACTTCAAGCAGTGAGGAACCCAGGAAGCTCCAGCACTCACCACTGTAGTCCCCACAGACTGGCGGCTTGGCTGGCTTGGGAGTTGTTTAGTAAATGACAATTTTATGTGGAGGAAGGAAAAGAAACTTTCTTGTCTTTTTTCAGTTCTTTTGTTAATTCACTTATTTTTTTGATGTGGCCTGGGTACATGCAGTGATATCCCTTCCCTGCAGGCCAAGGTGGAGATGCTTTTTGGGGAAACAGTCCATTAAAGAGTCTCTAGGCTCTGGGAAATCAAGCTTCTCTTCCTATCTCACAGCCCTCTCTCCAAGTTTATGCAGGAATGAATTCCCTGACCTACTTGAGGACCCCTTTCTCGCCACAGTCCACAGCAATTTTCCCAGACCTCTGTTTCCTTACCCAGAGACAGCAAGTCGGTGAGGACACTGAGAATGTTCAGGATGACATCCTTGTCACAGGAGCTCTGAAATGAAAACACACCAAATTCAAGAATCAGTTCAGAACAGTGAACTTCATGCTGCACAGGGCTGCAGTGTATCATGCAGTGCAGAGGCACTGAGATCCTTGTTTGGATACTGAGCACTTTCTGTGCCATCTGGCCAGTGAATTTGTGGAAACACATTGGTAACACATTTTAAAAGCCTCTGACAGATCATACTACACAATATTTAATACACGGTAGCATTTCTGTAGACTTTACATATAAATTCTAAATTAAAGCTCTCCTTTTTGGTTTGATCTGGCTACCTCAAAGTTGAGGAAATTCTGTATCACATAGAAATTTTAAATGCAAGGTGGTTTTCCACAACAGCATCTCTTATTACTGGCAATTGAAGAAGAAAATATTTAAATTACATTAATGCAATTTACAAGAAAATTCTCCTGTCTTTGCAGCTACAACCATGTGAAAGTCTTGAATCTGAAGACCAGAAAGATGCCCTAAATTTATTTTTAAATTAATATAATTTAATTTTAAGACCAAGTAACAACCACACTTTAGCATCACACATGCTGCATTAGAGTCAATTTAAATTTTGTACTAGAGGAAATAAGATATATTGTACTTGAGGAGAAGAAAACACATGATATTGACCATTCATCTGTGTGATACATTAGACCTGTTCTTTAATCCTGCTCCAAACTCACAGATTTCACTGCTGTGATTGAAGAATTAATCACCAGTCTGCATTGCTGCATGAGGGATTTGGATTAAGTTCTGGATATCATAATTTCTGAACAGATACAACACAATACAAATTCCCAATATAACAGAAAGCTTACATTTGTGTAGCCTTGGTCCCAAAGAACCTAAGGATCACATAAACTATAATGGAATAACTTTATCTCCAATTAAATTATGACAATAGGATAATATCTTAAAAAATATATGGCTCCTGTATTTCTGAACATGGAACTGAACTGCTTCAGAAATTTAAACTACTGGTATCTATTCTGGATATATGGGATCATTTTACCAGCCAAATTGATTCAACCATCCTCTGACATATTTAACATTATGCAACTGAAAATTTAAGACAAGGAATTGAGAAGTAGCATCTAGCAAAAAGAAACTCTAGAAAGAAACTGAGGGAAATCTAATTCAGGTCTGTAATAATGGCTACTAATTCAAATGAATGTTTTTTTTCCAATGTATCCCCGAGAAAGTCACAGCATAAGCTGACATGGTGCTGAGGGTTGTGTAGTTAATTAGGGAGCTGTAGTGCATACCTCCTCCTTTTTTATAGCTGGGGAGGGTATGCATTGAGTGAGACATAGGGATGAAGCAGGAGAATGGTCAGTCTTCAACCAGAGCAGGTGACTGTCAGCCTGGAGAAACAGATTTCCTTCTCTGTCAGAAATCCTGTAGGATGCTCAGCAGCTCCCTTCAGCCAAATCTCCTTCTGTATTGGCAAACTGTATGTGCCATTTTCTGCACAAAATATCTACATTAGTGCCGATGTTTCCTAGCTTCTATGTGCTAAACATTGTGTGTATTCTTAGATTTCTTTTTTTTAATCATAATTATTAAAAAACTCCAAATCTCTGAAAACCAGACGTCCCATCACACTGGTGTCAGTCAATTACCAGTGCTATCAAACTTTCACTGCTCAATACATATTTCATAGTGGCATAAGCGAGGAACAGGGACAAGAGAATCAGCAGGGGAGTGAGAGAAAAGAACAAGATGTGGTTGGGGAAGGGGAAAGAAGAAAAGAAGAAAGAGGAGTCAGGTGAGGATGAGAGATTGGAGCAAACAGGCAGAGAATCACTTATGAAATGGGGACTCAGGGGAGGAGTGTCTGTGAGCACTGCTGCCTTTCTAAAGGCTCACCTTACTTTTACTCTTAGCTAAAATCCACAGGCAAAGTACTTGTCTCATCCCCATCTCAGAGCTGGCCGACGCCCAGAGCGAGCCCCTGCTGTTTCCATTCGTTATTAACTCAACAAGCAGAGATCTCTGCACAGAACATAAAAGTTCAGCCCTTTTATGATCTCTGTTGAAATCAAAAGGCTTGGTATTAGGATAGGATTACTGCTCCTTTCAGAGCCAAGACAAACAGAATACGTGGCTTTAATGAAATCCAATAACTCTTGGTTCACCAACTATTGCCACCCTCACCTTAGAGGAGTCCAAATTTGTGCTGCTGGCTCAAGGGACCACAGAATGAGTAAAGTCTGCAGCAGGGTCAGAGCAGCTCTGCATGATGTTACTTTTAGGTAAGACATATAGTTTTAGTCCTATGTTAATCTTCCTAATTCGTGTCTTTGTTCATTAGCCCACACTCCTGAGTCAGCTCAATTCTCCCAGAGCAAAGAAAGAGCATTCAGAGCTCTTTTCCCAAGAGTTTCTTGGCATTTTTTAGCATAGGGACTTACTAGTCAGGGGCAGGCTGTCAGGAGTGATGAGTATCCATCAAATTTACTGACTCCAGGAAGAGTTAATGTTCTCAGCACCTTTTTAAGTATCAGGATTGGCTAAATCAGACTGTCCTCTGGTTTTGTCTTGCTGCCTCTCAGTATCCCTTTCCTCTGTAGGTGGATGGATTACACATTAAGGTTTCAGTAATGAAGTCTTCATTGATTTATGCTCCTATTACACTGGGTTGTTTATTTTAACTGATTGGATTGTGGGTTCCTAAGCCATTAACACAAATAGTGATGACATAAGATATCTTCTGACTTTCCATGAGCTTTATCCAGGGACTCAGGCGAACAAAAAACTTGAGGGGACATGAAAGATCAACCTTTAAAATGTGAAAGTTGGGTTATACTGCCAAATATTTTATCTGAATATTTACTTTTGAGGTGTTAACACTAAAATTCTAACTGTGTTAGTGCCTCATTGCTCCCCTTCCTCCAGCACACTAGAGAGGGAGTTGGATGACTTGTGTGTTGGCTGAAACAGTGATAAAACAGTGAAACAGTGGATAAAACCCTAGTCCCATTACAAATTCTAATATATTTCCCACCAACTTTAGTGGTACCACTGAATAATACAGAATACTGCAGAATAACACAGCTCCAATTTATAATAGCAAGACGACACTGAAAAAAACAATCCTAAAGTTGCTATTGTCTTGCTAGATGCCTGTTGAAAAGAAACAGCTGAGATTTTGATTAATTACCTTGGGGTTTCCAAAGTCATCAAAGATATTTGGACATTGAAATCTATTTTAATCGATTGTTTAAATTAATACACATACCAAACTGTTTGTGGATGAATTGCCAACAAATTCATTCATAAAAAATATTCTGTAAATCTTTTTGAACAGTAAGTACAAATGAGAAAATCACAACTTGTGCCCGATCTAAAAAAGATGAATAGAGTAATTTCTTTAATGCAAATTTCTTATCCTGCTCCAGTAAAAATAAACACATTAGTTATTTTTATTGAAAGAGATGTTTGATGGTTTAAGAACAAACCATAACCAAAGAGAGAAGTAAAATTCCTCTTGCTGAGCGTTTTCCATTCCTGCCAGCACTTTCAAATGTTACATACAGCATCTACACACACACAAACTAATGAAGATGCATTCATTGTATATGGGTGGAATGAGAGCAGAGAAGTTTCCAGAGGCTTAAGTCAGATTACAAAACCACTGACCTCCTGCAGGATTTCACTTAAAGGATTTAAAGTTAAAGCCAAATTGTTGCCTATTAACAACAACCTGTAGTTGTCTTTCACAGCTTGCAGCTGGACAAAGGCTAAAGTAAACAAAAAACATCACTTTAAATATCAAGCATGGCTGTACTTTTTGGTCAGAGCCCCTCATCTCACAGCCTTCAGGAAAGCCTGCTGTCTTCCTCACCCAACTGAGAGTATCACAGGGCTGAGCTCAGATGCATTTAATCAGCTCCCAGCTGATAGCTCCTCTCTGAGCTTTTTCTGGGAACTAATCCCTGGAACACTGGGGTTAGCTTGGCTGAAGCTCCTCAGAGATAAACAGCAGGAGGATGGAGAAAGCCAGGAGTAAAAAATACCCCAGCTCATAGTCATTGATACGTTACAGGCAACGACTAGTCAGTGACATTGGGTTTGGAGGACAACAGCTCGATCCCAGCATCCTTCTGACTGGCAGCTCGGGTTATTTCGCTGACCCACTACTAAGCAGGGAATAGCTCCTGTCTCCTTGTCCTGCTCCTGGGAACATGCCAAGACAAACTGTTATTTACTCAAGACAAGATTATAAAATTGCAACTAAGCCACAGTAACAGGTAAACTCATTTTGTCAGGGAAGTCTCTAGGGATGTTTTCCGCAAGACTTGAAGACCCCACAGAGGTGGGTGTTTCGTGTCTCAGCTGAAGTACAGCTGCCATCAGTGCCATTCCCCTTCTAGCACTGCCTTAAAACAAAGACTTCCCATAAACTCAGTCTTTTGGGCTTTTGTGTCTTTTGCCCAAAGGCAAGTATTTCTCCAAATGAGACACACAAGCTACTCAGAGTGTTTGCTGTAAGTCTAAGCATTAATGCTGGAAAAAAAAGGAGGACGCCCAGAAAGAAATCAAACAGCATTAATTTGTGCAGTGCGAGATTTACTAATAAATATTTTATTTGGAGGAAGAAATACAAAGCAGTTATTCCAATCACAAAAATAATGAATGCACAGTGAAAGAAGTCACTCTTACAAGACAATGCATAACATGATTTCTACCCCTACACCTCTTAAATTAATTGTTGAATAGTCTCACAAAGCTGTGTGACTGCTTAGGAAAAACAAAACAAAACAAATAGAAACAAAAAAATAAAAACAACCAAACAACAAAACAAAATGGTCTGATTTTAAAGAAAAGCTATTACTGCACTGGGCTAAAAAACTTCCAGTCTTGTTCGTTTGGGTCTTTTTTAGTGAGAGTAAGGAATAGGATGTCCAGTTCCAGGGTTTGTTTGTTTATTTGTTTGTTTGTTTTTAAATAGCTTGTTTCTAAATAGGGAAGCAGGATTTGACATGTTCAAAATACATCCTCCTCCCTTCTCTTACCCTTAATAAATTTGCTCACACAAATAGCAGTCAGCAGCCCAACTGCCTGTGTAATGAGACTTGCATCTGCAAGTCAGATTTCTCACTCTCTGCACTCAAAAGCTTATTGAAGAGAAATTCTGGTGCAAAATTAATACTGGCTAAAATCAAGAGCAGGTTAGAGGATGAGCAGCATTAGTCCTCACTCTCCCCAGAGACCTCTAGAAAATATTGGGTTGCTAATTACTGCATTAATGCTTAAATCAGAGACGACACTGCCAGCGAGGTAGAGCTGCCCTACCAGCCCCAACTGCTGGGCACAGCCACTCACCATTGGCATTATGGATTTGCCAGCTGGATATCTCCTTCCCACAGCTGACTTTCCAGCCTTACAATAACTGTGAAGCCAGGTTTGGTGCCTTATGTTCTGTGCTTTGTCAGAGTAAATTGCTTTTTCTAATTTAAGAGGAGCTAAAAATTCGCACTTAAATAAGAGAGCAAAATACCCTGGAGAGTTTTGTGTCTGTGTGTTCCCATCCTCAGCCTCAATATTCAGCCAGCTAACTGTGATTTCTGCTTGTTGGAAAGTTATTATCTACAGTGTTTGGTACATGGAGGTTTAAAAAAAAAGAATCATTATTTCTGAAGAGGGGAAAAAAGGGTTCAGGGACCTCTGAAATATCAGTAGGCAACTGCAGATAAGGGAGGATTCAAATTAAAGGGATTACAGTCTAAATTTTGTTATAACTGAAAAACCTTGTTAAGAATACTGCCATCATCCAGCTTTAGAAGGATCTCAAGAAGTTACAGTCAAGTTGCCCCTGCTCCCAAAATACCCATCCAAATGTCCTCAGCATCAGCACAGGTGACACCATCCTCTGTGGTAAACAGTAAGTGCACTTCTTTGTCCAAATCTGGATTTCCTCTTCTGCGGAGTCAGAGAGGCCTGAGCAAGCCAGGAAACTCAGAGGAGACATGGAAGGAAAGAGGGCTATTTAAAGACTCAGAGATGAGGACCTTGCTGCTCTGGGAGTGTCCTAAGTGACCTCTTTAATCCTGCAAGAAAGGCGTTCGCAGCTGTGGGGGATCACGTAGCCCTCAAACTGTACACAGGGCAGCCAAGGGACCTCCCAGGACAGGGCACGTGGCCCAGCAAGTTCTTGATCCTCTTCCCAAGCCTTAGAGATGAGTCCCTCTCACTGGACCCAGCTACCCCTGAGAGGCCTGGCCAGCACCCCATTGACCCAAGCACCACCCGTTTTCCTTCCTACTGATGTTTAACACCAAGCCAAGTTCTGTGCATCAGCCCAAAGCAGCAGCTGTGAGAATACGGCAAATACTCAATAAAAATGTCCCTCCCTCTGGCCTGCTGCAATCAAGTGGGTGGTTTTTTTCATCACTTGCAATGACCTGAAGTTATGGTTTTTTCTCATCCTTGTTTGCACTTGGGTGTGAAGACCTGCAACATTTTTTTTGACAGCACACCAGATCACCGCTGAGGACAATGATTCCAACCCTTCCCAATGGATGGCACCTCATCCAGCTGACTGGGAAGAAGCAGTGCCTCAAAGCAAACTTCTAAGATGCATTGTACAAGTCTTTGCTCCTATTCACTGAGCTTCAGGACTTCTCAAAGGATAAAGGCTACACTCTGCAGGACTGAACCGCTTCAAGGCAGAGATGGGCAAATTCCAAACTTACATCCAAATGTCTTCAAAACACTGAAGGTGTTGAGATGTAACAGCTTGGCTTGAGCTGATCTCTAGCCAAAATAACTTAGTGAATAACATGGTGGAAATCATCTGTGCCAAGGAATCTTACTATATTTAATGCAATAAATTGCACTAACATAATACCTTTCATCAGAGGATCACAGATTTCTTCACAAATATTAATTAACACCTGCCCCACTGCATCCCTCATCAAGAAGATCAGATTAATTGTCCCCTGTTTTCCTGGTGGGAAATATCACCCTGTGGTGGGAAATTCACTTAGTCAATACCTAAGAGGATCGCTGACAAAGCCTGCATAGCTATTACAACAAAATGAAGCAGAAACATTGTGTGCACAGAAGTATTGTGGCTTTCAATCACACAGTTCCATTTCTTTGTGCGGGTTCAAAAATTTCCTTCCCTAAGATCAATCTTCTCCTCCCAATGTCCCAGAAGCAAGTGCAGTGGAATAAAACTATTCCCTGCAAGGAATTCTGATGCCCAACTGGGAGACAAAAGGGCTGCTCCCCACCAGTGGGTCATAGCCCTGTTTGCAAAGAGATTTGTCCTTGCACCAAAGGATGAGGGAGATGCAACATTTAATTAATCCATACAGGAATTAGGAAGCACGTAGACCATGACCTCACCCTTTTATAAAGAACGTTTTACCTGCTGTGTCAGAAAGATGTGAAGGTGTTTCACCTAACTTCAGAGCAAGGTAGTTCATGTCAGTGCCACACCATTACTGTGTCACTCCGATAAAATATATTCACATCCAGATATCCGCAGGAATTATGCCCTGACAGACTGCAATATCTTGGATACTGTTGGCAAAGTAGACTGCTTTTTTCCTCTCTTTCTTTTTTTCACGCCAAACTTCTCTCTATGTTCTCAAAGAAAAGCTTGTCCTTGTTCAGAAGTTTCTCCTGATACAAAGTTCCTTTGTGTCACTTGCTCCTCTCACTAATGCATCTCTAATAGAGCAATTACTTTATTATGCAGAACCAGTGGTAAAACACATTATTATATAACTCTCAAATGCTTCTGTCAAATTGGAAATGTTAAAAGAATGAGGAAACTTTGAGATAAATCAAAACACGTGATACTTGGCAAAAGGCTTTTAGACTTCCTTTTAAATATTTCTAATGTTCTTTCTGTAATTTCTACTGCAGATAAATTCTCCCAGGTTTCATCTCTTATTTCACAATAAGTTACCTATGACACCTAAAGGTTTTGACTGGATTTAACGTTATATTATTCACTTTTTTCTTTTTTTAATCTATTTTTATTTTAATGCCAAGATTATCCTAGCATATGCCTTTCACACTCTCTTAATAAGTTTCTGTAAGGCATTAACCATTCTTGCACAATGATCTCTATATGCACGCTAGCACCTACTGTTTATTGCTGTTTCTTGGATTTATTCCTATATTTTATATTACTTTTCCTATTACAGAACTATTTTAAAATATTAATGTTTCATTCAAATGCCACTCTGTTACAGCTACTTAACACAAGTGCCTCCCAGACTTAATAGGGAGGGATATGTTTTTTTCTGTTCAGCTTGTTCTGTTCCAGTAACAACGAAAGAGCAGCATAAAACATGCTACTATCTTCTTTTTTTTGGTGAGATTTGATGGGTGTCAGTCCAGAGAACACTCTGTCTTTCAAAAAAGAGGCACATTTGGGAATTGACAAAGTTTTTTATAAGCAATGGCATTTGTCAAAGTACAAGTGTGTCTGGAGATACTTGGAAAATTTCCAGATGTACTCGCTTTTTAATAAAATCAGATTTTTGAATACTGTAGCAGATGTGGGAAATGCATAGCCATAATGAAGGTGCTGCTATCCTTGCCTTCTCTGGGATGTTCCTGTGTGGACCACATGAGAAAGCACAAGAATCCCCATGTCTACTCTCAGTCTGCCCTGGCACTTGCCTGAAGTGGTGCTGTGATAAGTTCAGGCTTCTCTCTGTTTTCAAGTGAAAACACTCCCACTTGCTACACATTAGCCTGACATTGACAGGCTGAAGATAAGGATCACTATAAGGTACATTCTGGTTTAGAAAAACACCAGTCACTTCTCTTGCCAAGACAAGTGTCCTTATGTGTCAATCTACCCCACTTTCAAAAGTGCTTTCTGGAACAGCCACGCAAATGCCTTTAATCAATCACATTTAATAATGATGATTGAGGTATGGGCAGTGGAGACAAACTGCTAATAACTATTGTTAGTCACAGCTTATTTTCTTCAGAGATGGAACCTGAAAGTGAAAATGATGAACCTATTTTTCCCATCCAGTCTAAGTGAAAAATCAAGCAACAAACAAAACTCGGCATCCATAATGAATAGCAAACTGTGTTTTGAAATTCAAATGATTTAAAGTAATATTACTAGTAATGTAAAGCAGAACATCTGTTTAACTGCATTGCTGAGACCCATCTGTCTAGATTTAAACAGTAATCTCTTAAAAACAAAGCCCTCAGTTCTCTGAAAAGGTTGCCAAGTTTTTAAGAGGTACGACAGGGGTGTGTCATTTTCTATCCATAAGGTAACAAAGCTTTTTATCTTCTTTATCTTTACTCTACACCCTATTCAAGACACTCAGCAGCAGCAAGCCAATGCCACCATGCTAAAGACAGACATGTTTGGGGCTTTATTCAGCCCTTGTTACTTCAGTTCAGTAGCTCAGAAGCACTTGCAAACTAAGTGTTGGTCAGTCAATCTAAAAGGCGTTTTATTAGCTCAGTGAATGAGCCCACTACTGCGTTTGTGCTCCAGGAAAACATGACAGGAGTTAAATTTAAAAATACGAGCTCACAGTCCTCTCAGGGTCTACTGAGCTGAGATCTGGGCTTATGTAGACCAGGGATGCTGCAAAGTGAAAGCTGGATGAGAGCTCTTACTCCTACTGGTGCCTTTCTCTGTGCAGCAAGACTGTGGTGCTTCTGCAGGAGAGCAAACTTTGACATTTTCTGTCTCCACAGGTGTCTGAGGAG
Source organism: Corapipo altera (assembly GCF_003945725.1). Taxonomy (NCBI): domain Eukaryota; kingdom Metazoa; phylum Chordata; class Aves; order Passeriformes; family Pipridae; genus Corapipo; species Corapipo altera. The sequence goes on along the minus strand of NW_020884889.1, from coordinate 5,812,731 downwards.
CAGCACTGACTCAGCACATCCTGTCTCAGGAGGCAAGGAGCACAGTGTCCCCTGATGTGCTGTCCTCTTTGCACTGTTTAGCTCAACTCTTCTGAGATCCCCCGTGGAGTTCACCAAACCAAACTTCATGGGCTGTCCCTCCTGAGACAGAGAATGGGTGAATATGCAATGGCAGATGACTATTGTGAAAAGAGAGGACCTTTGGCAGGAACCGTATCTTGATTGCTCTGTTGCTGGCACTGCAGTGGGAGGAACCTTCAATCTCTGCATAGACCCACATGTCCCACTGAGATCTGAGAGAAGGCAGTCTTGGTGTCACAGTGGGATGATCTCTCAGAGAAAGGTGAGTTCTTCAGTGAGTAATATGTCAGATTCTACCTCTAATGCCAGCATGGAGAGATCACTAAAAAGTTTTTGTTGTGCCATATTTTGTTTAAGCACGTTTCCAAGGAGACCTGTTGGTGTAATAGTGCTCTACAGGCTTTGTAGGACATAGCAGGGGACCTCAGCTAGGAAGATTTCCAACTGTTTGATCACCCAGCCATGAAGACCTTTTAGACCTTTAGACCAGAGTTTTCAGTCAGTGAGGTACAGCTGCTGCTGTGAGAGCTTTTGAAACAAGCTGCTAATAAGCATAGTTTTCATCTCAGAGAAAAGTCATTTTAATGCATCTCTGCACCCAGCTGTCCCCTTGAAATCCCCATGCATCGTGGGGAGATCAAATTACTTTAGCCATATTGGAAGAGAAATTGTCAAAGAAAACAGAGCCAGGCACTCATTCCCTTTCTCATTTGTCATCTTCAGCTCTCTCCCGCACTTGCAGAACTTTAACATGGAGCAAGAGGCCACTCAGATGAAGGAGATTTTCCCAAAGAGAAGGTCAGATAAACCAGGGCAGTAATGCTGCTTTCCCCTAGCCTCTCCAGAAACTGTCTCCATATGGATGGTGCTGGCTTATTCCTGGAAAAATGGAGGGTCAAAAGAGGCAGTTCAGTTTGTTTCTCTGACTTCATCGGATCAGCATTTTAATCATAGGGAAAGGTCGGGTGGTCCATTCTCCCTCCTCCCTTCCTTTGAAGTGAGACAGGTGGGCATTCACCATGCCAAGCAAACTGCTTAGGGGAGGATCTTTGTCTCCCTATCAATCTCCTGTTTGCCAGGTTAATCCTGAGTAAAATGGAGGGCCAACTGTACCTTCACTGTAAATCTGCTGCTTTGGCCTTCCAGCAGGAATCCCATAAAACTCACAGAGGATGGCAGGGGATGACAGGCATTGCTCTGATTTCACCCAGGCTGCATGAGTGTTATGTGCCCAGCGAGTAAGTTGTTCCCCACTTTGATTTTGGAAACAATGTGAGCTAAGATTCCCTTTGCCCTAAATTGACAGATAAACTTTATCTCTATTTACTGTCCAAATGAAGAAAGCTGGAGGCAGAGACACTAAGTGAGTTTGATGGAGTTTGTAACAATCCAGAAATAAAGCCCAGGACTTCTGCTTTATTCATCAATACAGCATCACTCTCTCCTTTGAAAGCAGGGGAATAGGTAGCAGAAAGTGCAGTGAGCAGATGGGCCTAGGGGAGAAGAGTCTGTCTCAGTTTGCTACAGGGATCAAATTCCCACTGGGCCCAGTGGGAAGCCTCTGCCTGTAAATTACACCAAAAATTAATGTGCATAAAAGGTTTCTCAGAAGTTGATGGCAGTAAAACACAATGCTGTGGTGCTTCCATGTCAGAAAAAAAAAAAAAAAAAAAGTGTGTTTCAGTTTCAAAGCATCCCTTGTTGAAAGGCAGAAAAAAAAAAGCCAAGATTTCTTTGGTAGAGTAGTTATTTCTCCCACAGGACTTCCGTGTTAGAATTACTCAATTTTCTAATAAGAATCATCATGAAAGCTTTGCTGTTCTCATTAATTCCACCTCAACCTACAGCACCTTTTGAAAATAAGGCTGTGTTCCAGAAGAACAGACCATGAGGAGAAAAAAACCATCCTTGTTCTCTAAACTGCTTAAGGGAAGGAGGTTTAGCTTTGCCCATGGAATTTATTATCAAGCAGAAGTTATTCTATTAATCAATAGCTGGTCTAAAGCATTATTTCTCTGTTTTGTAGCTTTGTAGTGCCTGTGGGCAGAAGAATCTCTACTATGTTATCTTTACCCTCTCTAGAAGACATCTTATGAAATCAATGACAAAGTCTTGATTTCTCAGACCTTAATTTCTGAGGCTTTGATTTCTGTATAGTGTGGTAGGTCACCACACGGTAAAACAAAAGTCATAACAGCACATAGATCAAAAGGAAATACTAAATCATGGAAATGAATGTGCTGTGTCTCCATCAACCTCTGGAGGAGAATGACCAGACTTCCCTTATTTTAAGAGGCGTTCTTCATCACATTAGACTTTTCTTCCCAAAACTGTACTAAGGTAAATTGTTTTCCCTGTACAAAAAGGAAAAAAGGTTATCCAGTTCTTGGAGACTTGCATCTCCACCCAAAGAATGCACCTAGACTATACTTAGGTCAACTTCTCACAAAGATGAAACAATCAGAAAAAAAAAAGGAGATTTTTAACAATGGAAAATGTCTACAAATATTTTAGGTGGTTTGGGTTTGGACTCATGTTCTCACTTCAGAGTCATCTTAAGTTAAACTGTCTTTTCTGAAAATAAACTGCCTCCTCTGAAGCAGCAGCACAGTAGAGCTTCCTGTGGCACACAAAGCTTCCAGGATTGCAGGCACTGGTGACCCACCAGCGTCAACTGGGCTGGACAATGCAGTTGTGAAAGAACCTACATATTCTTCCTCCCTAACACTCATTCCTCACCTTCTGCTGCAAACTTGGTTTTGCCCATAGAGAGAAGGGAGGTGAGTCTGGTGAGACTGCTCTGTACTGCTCCTGGTCTCCTTGGAGAAGGTTGTAGCTCCCTGTCACAGAGAGTCTCACTGATTTCCAGCCCATTCTGGCCTCACAGTTCCCTGGGGACCAAAATCAACCTGCTTGTCTGGGAATCACAGCTCCCCAGCCCGGCATGCAGAACAGCCCCACTGATGGATCAGCACTTCAATCCTATGGCCCATTGGGCCCTATGGGCAAACAGGTGCAAATAGACTGTCCGTGAGACAAGTGCTTATTAAAAGAACAGGGAAAGGCAGGAGGGAATTATTTTCCATCCTGGTATGGTGAGAAGAACATAGTCACAAGGCTGGAGTCGGGCAGAGCCCAATGACATACGTGGGCACATGGTATGTGCGTGGATTTAGGATTTTCAAAGCCTGAGGTTCTCAGGTGCACACACACCAAACCCGGCGTTCACGGGGAAGGGACACCTCTCCTCAGGATCATGGCTTGTTCCATGAGGAGCTACCAGCAAACACTGCCTTACTGCTGTATTCCCACTAAGTCCTCTTGGAGCCCTGAGGAAAGAGGGGCTTTCACCTGCAATTTCAGAAGCTTAAATCCCCCCTAGATTTCATTGCAAGAGTAATGATGATATGAGTTGTGTTACCTATACTGGCACAAACTGGAATGATCACACAGAGGCAGCATCTCTATCGTAACAACAACTTCAGGAGCAATTTCCAACCCTGCTATCCCAGACCAAGGAACAAAAAAATCCCTCCCCACCTTTTAAGCTCCCAGTATGTGTATGAAATTATTTTCTTTCTGTTAACTCACATCAATAAAACCTCTGCTGGTGCCAGTAGTCACTGCTGGAGTTAACCATTATCAGTCCATATGTTTTTCAATACAAGCAAAATTTTTTGTGCTTTTTGCTAGATGTAATATAATAAACTTTAATTCAAAGATGTCCATGAACACATTTACTACCACAGACATTTATTTTCCTATTATAGATAAAGCCAAGAGGACTGGACAAATACATTGGACAGAAAAATGTGTTGAAAAGATTTCCGAGCCATCACAACAAAATGCAGCATAATACAGTGAAAATAAGATTATGCCACACAAAGAAACACAAGCAACACCAATTCAAGCAAACACCTCTCTGTATGAAAACATCTTTTCATATATTTCACAGAGGGAAATTATTGAAACCTGAGAATAGGAGAAGGTGGAAGTTTTCCATTGACATAAAAATAGTGATGTAATGTATAAATACATCTGTAGGCACACAAAACACCTATGGAGTTTAGGTAACCACAAATAGTTGTTCTCAACTTGCAAACAGATAAGCAGATGCATTTGAATATATTGTTATACTTTATGTGAAAGATAAGTAGTTTAAACAAATGCATATACCTCCTTCCATAACGTGGTTTAATGTGTGTTTGTGTCTATAATGCAGTAGTTGTACAAAAATATACAATATTAAGCTGCTTGACATGGTATAATGTGCCATTATTTTACATCCAAATAGTCTAAGTTAAACAGCTTGGCCATAAGCACAAAGTCAGGCCTTCAGCAGCTAAGAATCACTAGTTTTAAAGCATTCCTGATATTTCATTTGGTCCCCTGGAGTAACTGCATTTTTTAATTTCAACATGACAGCTTGTTTTATTTCACAAAACCTCTGCTTCAGGATGAGCAGTGCCTGCTGCTTGCAAAATCACCCCATATAGCATTTTGTCCTCATCATTTAGCATGTGGTTCTGTGCATTATTTATTGTGCGGAATCCAAGCCCTGCACTGAAAACTAATTATTAATTTACTTCCATTTTTTTTGTCACCAGAACTTCAGATATTTTTTTTCCCAATGTTCACTGCCCGATTTCTCAAACACTGATGCGAGGCATGGTGGGATTATTCACCATGTTACACACGATTAACTCAGATGAAAAGGGTTATAATCCATTTTTCCAGACCTGCATTCAAGTGATTCAGCAACATGGCTATCCTGTCACATTTGCATTGCTGCAGGGAGGGAGAAAGGGCTCTCCAGGAACCTTCATGGCACAGTCTCATTTCCTCAAAGCACAAGCCATCCTAGCCAAAGATGAAGGACAGCAGAAGACAGACTGAACCCCTCTTTCCCTGTCTGACATGGGAAGTTCTGCTGAGACTCAGACTCAGACTGTGACACACTCTTTTGCTCAGCTAAGCCATCATTGCTGCTGCTCCGATCGGTCCCTGGGTACGTTTTTCATCCTGAGGTCCTGAATTCTCATTAATGCAGTCACAGAAAATTCTGGATAGCCCAACTGGAGGCATTTTCAGAGGAGCTGGCAGTGTGCTCAGAGAAACAGCTGAGGCCAGCCTGGGGACAGGGAGTGCAATTCTGGTCCCAGCTTAGTTGGTGGAAGGGTTTCAGCAGAGTCCAAGACCTGTCTCAGCTTCCTCTGAGGGCTTTTAGTGCTCTACCCTGATTCCCAAGAGTCACAAACCTCAATATTTCTTCTGTGGCCTGGCAGGAATTTCAGATTAATGTATGAATGTTAGCCTTCTTTGTCCTTTCTTGCTTAGCAGAGTCCCATGGTGGTCAGCCAAGGATTGTAGAGAAAAGCTCTGGGTTACCTTTATGTTCTCTTTGGACAGGGAGGAGATGAGAGTTGAGGTGGAAAGAACAAGCAGCGACCTTGAAAGCTGGAGTGGGGGCCTGCATTACCTCTATAGGATTGTTTGTAGAGAATTATTCCTTTTCTTCCCCGATTAAAGCAGAAAACAGGCTCATGCAGCCTAAGTGGCAATGGCTATAGAGACACAAAAAAGCTGCTGGAGCACTCAGTGTTTCCCCCTGAACCCTACAGACAGTGGTCTCCCTGTCCTAACTGCACCTCTTATGATGCTCCAAAGCTAGAATATTTTTTGTAGGGAATAGGGCGATACTAAGTCAGCTGCTGCTCACTTTAAGTACAACACTCTCAGTAAAACTCAGTTAATGAACCACATAAAAATGGCCATCTGGTTTTGAGTTGATTTTTGTTCCCTCTAAGGCTATTCCATTAAACCCTGCCTGCCAAGCTGCCTCCCAAAAGCAGAGATCCAAACTTTGAGCTCCTCCATTCCCAGTCCAAACCAATGGGCATTCTGCTTGCTGAGCAGTTCCTGAGATTTTTTTGCATCTATGTTTTCTCAAAGCCGGGAATCTCAGCAGCTCTGCTGACAAAGTAAATGCAAGGATGCAGAGGAGACAAAAGCATTTTGCAAAATGCATTTCTATTCATTGCCACTGGAGCAGCACAGATATCTTCCCACTTGTCCTAAGGATAACAATAGCTCTGCCTTGTCAGCCAGCCAGCACAACAGCTCGGAAGAGGTAGTGCAAAGGAGCTGAGAGATTCAAGGGAGCAAACAACAGATCCTGTATCTGTTCTGCTGGACACTGTGGCCACTCAGAGACCAATCCCTTTACACAAACAACATCCACCATTGATACATAAGATTTTCACCTCTTTCCTGTCAAACCATAGCATTTGGGAACCTGTGAAGTCCAATGTAGTAGGACACAGTTTGAGCCAAAGATCTGCCAACGGCCCCAGGGGTTGCCAGCTCTTGCAGAATATGTGAGCAGGGACTGTGGCTTTGGGAAACATGTGTAAACAATGCCAAGAGCCAACAGGAAATCTGGGACTCCTCAGGCAACACGATGTACTCTGCCATGGAATAAGGAGATGTTCTCAGGGGTAACCAAGGCAAGCTCGCGTCTGGGCCTGGGCAGTGAGGAGGGGAGAGCAGGGAGAAAGGAGGGGAAGAATCAAAATGCCTCTTATTTGTCTAAATGATTAGTGGGTAGAGTGAGAAGAGGGCCAGGACAACCAGGAGGGGGAACTAGGATGCTCTGCAGTCTCAAGGGCTTCAATATTCTAGGTCGCAATGAAAGATACTGGCTCCAGTTTCCTATTGTTCTTCTTAGCAACTACCAGTTGTTTTTAACTAATGCTCAGATACCTCCTCCTGGCATTAAAATAAACAAGAGATTTAGTCCCAAATCTCTCTGGGATTTTGCACTGGGGAGGCTGGTCAAAAACCATACATGGGGAAGGTATTTATTTCTGCCATACTGTGGCCAGGAAGCAGGATGACGAGTGGCAACCAGCCCAGACTTGATCTACACTGTCCATGTATGAAAGACAAAGCAGGGCTGGATGAGAGGTGAGGAACTCGATGACATTCAGCAAGAGATGGGAACAGAAACAGGTAACACTACCCAAGCCAGAGGGATGGGAGGTGATAATTGCAGGAGCATGTTGGAGGGGGAGAATCAAGAAGAGGCAGCAAAGAAAAAGGTAGCAGGGTTAGAAGCAAAATGAGAAATGACAGGAACATCCTCAGAGCTCAGTTCTGCCATACTGACACAAAACCTGTGAGACAGGGAGAAGGTTTTCTTAAATCTGAAATTCACATTTTAAAGCTGCACATTGTAAGCAGTGAAGCACTTTTTACCTAGAGATCTGAAATGTCACATCTTCCCTGCAGTGACATTTTGGTGACAAAATGCAGCTGCGCTTTGAAAAGAGTTTTTGCTATTCCCCTTGTCACTTTGCAGAACATCTGTAACACGTTGCACTTCCAGAGGTTTGAGCTGCCGTTGGAGGATCACACTGCTTCATAGCACTGGGAACAGCTCTGAAGAACTCAAAAAATGTGTTTCTTTCCTTGACTAGAGCTGTTGTTCAGTTACAAAATGTGTGGTGTTCTGGTTTTGTTCTGTTTGATACTGTCCTCACCAAAGCCAGGCTGTGAGACTGGGAGTAAAGTTGTCTATGCCATTAGGAGATGGGGTAGATCCCTCCCTCAGCTGAAGTTGACAGACCCTATCTCATGGGAGGACGTTGCTCCAACTGGAAATAAGAAATCTGTGCCAGTGCTTGGAAGGGAGGTAGAACTTTAGCCCCGTGTGAGTGACTGAAGGAGAAAGGATGTTTTTATTCTGACTTGATAAAAAGTGTCTTGGTGACTGAATGTTCCCTTATTCTTCACCTGAAAGCTTCATGCATACAAAGCAATATTATGTACTAATAGAAATGGAAAATACCCAGTAACACCCTGCAGAATAGCCTGCTGTGTGCAGCAGACATGTTCTTCATGCCCAATAAGAGTATGAACCAGCACTGACAATCCAACACAAACCCAAAAACAAAGCAACCATGTTTTGGACAGCTGTTGCAGAAAATAACAAAGTGTGGAGAGATGTTATTAGGCAAACATCAACCAAAGTCATTATTTCCCAGGCCAGTGCTTTCCAACTGTGTCAAGTAAAGGTCTTTTTTATCGCGATTTTTGTAGCAGAAATAGGTGATGGAATTACAGAATTATGCCGGTAATTTTTTGGTGGAAGGAAGGGGAAAGAGGTGAATCAGATCAGGTAATTGTCGTCAACCAACTTACTTTCTGCCCTTCAGCATTCATACCTCCTCATTAAATTGAAGATACAACGAGAAAGCCTTTTGCTTTTCTCTAATTGAATACAGAATTCTTGGAAACAAAGATGAGATTTTGTAGTGCTGGGAATGAAGGCTGTGCTACCTTGTGGTTTTACCAATATCACCCGTGCAGTGCTTCTAACTCTTTCTAGTCTAGCCCTCCACGTAGCTTTGTCAATGAATTGTGCATGTGATTTTAAACTACATCTTCCAATTTAATCCTGGGTTTTGTCCACTATGCAGAGAACACTAGGACTGTTAAAGTTAGAGAGCATAAGAAAAACACAGATGTGCATTCAGCTCTCAATTATCCAAAGTAAGAGGGAAAGGACTATAACCCAGATACAGCAAAAACATGATCTAGTACAAAATATGAATTAAATAAGCTGTAACAACATAGGGCAAACAAGTTACACTGCCAAAACACAAAAACACAGAAGGACAATTTTCTTCAGCATGCCAGTTTACCTGCAGAACTCACTGCCATGAAGTGCTACAGAGGGCAAACCAGGGTTTGATATGAGAAATAAAAGATGTTGATAGTTACATAAGCTTGGATAAATATGCTGAGGCTGACCAACCCTCACAATTATAGTTTCAAAGCTGATTGCATATCATCAGGTTTTATAACCTCCTCTACACACTTGCAGCTGGTTACAGGAGGCTTCAGAGATACAGGCCTGGGAGACCCGAATTCTTGGGCTGATCCAGGTGGGTAAGTCTGTTCTGCACACATTTTCTGCATCTGCACACGTTTTCTGCATCTGCAATATTTGAGACTTTGACAATACGTGTAGCAGTCAGAGGATGCTACTGCCTCAGACATGAAACTCACATCCCAGCGTGGCTCTGAGCCATGTCAGCACACAGGGCCCTGAGTAGGGCACCTGAGAAGTGAAGGCAGCTGGCATTTCACCATGATTGTCTAAAAGCTGCTTTTATGCAAGCAGCTTGTCTTGGCAAAGCAGTTCCCACCCACCCGTCATGACAAAATGAGGCTTGTGAAAGCATGGGTTGCCTCCCAAACACACTCCCCATTTCATAGGGTAGCTCATGCTCCAGCCTAGGCATCTTATCCTGCAAGGCCAGGAGGAGTGCATCCATGCTGGGGGAAAACAGAATGGAGAGGATCACCTACAGAGATTCCTCTCCTTTATCCCACAGCCAGGCTTGTCCATCAAGTATGATCCTGGACTGGGACACTTCCCTTCCCTCTGGTTCTGGGGAGCATTCACAGAGCACACCAAACGCCAGCACCTCACCCATCTCAGCCTCAAGAGTTGTTGTCACTTCCCTATGAGTGCTTAAGCGTCCTGGTGCAGACAATTTGACAGGGAGGAACTTGCTACTTGCAGGCAGATCTGTTTACTCGTTCCCCTCAGCCCTCAGACTCGCCGAGCTCACAGACTGACAGCGCTGTCAGGTCCCATTCATTGCTCGGCAGCCGATGCCTCACACCTCCTCACTCCCCTGCTGAACGCAGCAGGATCTCGGGAACCGAGGCTCTGCCCTCAGATGGGGCTCAGTGATTGATGCATCACAGTAATCACCAGCACTCATCACCGAATAATGAAACTTCACTTCATAAAGGCTTTTTAGGGTGGGAGGTGCAGGTCAGGGCTCCCGCACGCTGATGCTTTTCGAGCCAAACCAGCTGGGCACTCGTACCAACAGCCTCAACCCAACAGGTTGAATCAGAGGAAAACCAGCCCAAGAGCTTCTCTTGTTAGTTCAAGCCGTTCTTACCTGGAGGGTGGAGAGAAGGACTTGCAAGCCACTGGCTTCTTGTTCTGCCATGCTGCTCCCCACTCACACTCCCTCCTTCTAGCAGCAGACACAAAGCAGCTCGAAAGCAAAGCTGCCAACTTGCCTTGCTGCTGCCCCTGCGCCGTTTAAGAAACGAAGAAGCTAAACACAGATCCCCAGACACATGCACACTGCTACCACCAATAATCACAGCAATGCAACTCTAGACCTCAGCAGGAGAGATAAATGTATCCCCTCCCTCCCAGCTCTCCCACTGTGACGAGAAGATTAATTCCTATATAAAGAATCCCGGGGATTAAGTAAAGTGCCCAGGAAAGGTCTTGGTGCTTGATGTGTGGCAGGGGGAGTGTGGGGAGGGTGGCAATAGCAACAAGAAAGCAGAAGAGCTACAAACCTCAAAGAAAGCCAGGGAGAAGGGAGAGAGCGCGCTGGCTGCCTGACAGGCATTCCCAGCTGACCTGCTGATCCATTCCAGACCCTGCGTGGACTCGTCTCCGTTTGACTCCGTTCCAGTGAAACCGGAGACATGGAGAAGGCAGAGGGAGAGAGAGAGATGCCCTCGGTCTTAACGAGCGCTGACAACGAACGGAAGATACACCCGGCATGAGGGACAGGTGGAGCGGGTTCACCATGGCTCGTAGAGAGCTGTTGGCTTCCAACCCCAATGATTGTCCCAAGTCACAGCTGCTGGGGCCACAGGCAGTGCCCCGCGGGGCAGGGAGTGACCGCAGAGGGACATCTTGTGTCTGCACAGCAAAGGCACCTCTTCAAGGTGCAGTCTGGGGGAGAGTGTGCTCCAAGGGCCACTGTGGTGATTCACACGTACCTATATCTGTATATAAGCATAGCAACTCGCAGCCTGGTTCACTCCCTGGTGCACAAGACATGCTGTAGTACAGTTGTAGTTGTAGCTCGAATTCCTAGGAGGGCACAGAGTCCACTTTTAGCTTCAGCCGAATGATATCAAAGGACTTGGTAAACAAGAAGGAGCAGATAAAGAAGTTGAGTAGAGGGTTAGGTGAGGATTTTCCAGCAAAATATTTTCAATGTGAAAAGGTCAATTAGTCCCACACAAGTACTTTTTCAGCTTTCTTAACACCAGAATGGCATTTTTGGTCCTGAGAGAAGTCACTCCAGGATGGTTAGAAGGCTAACAGTTGAGATAATTGCTATTATGCAGAGGACGAAGATTAGATCTTGTCTTTCCAATCTGGGGACACAAATTTCAGTCTTTTACCTCTAGAATAAGTACTTCATTCTGGTGAGTGTCTTTTTAGTCCTTCCAATAGGCGTTTTTCCCTTTTGAAAGCATAACTAAGGATTTTTGGAGCAGTAACATGAACCATGGTCTCTGGGTACAAAGCAGATGCTTACAGAACTCAGTACCACACAAAGCCATACCAAACAGACAATGTGTACACACTTTCCTTTGCTGATGTCAGTATAAAACCCTGATCTTCTATGAAGCAGTGAAAAATAAAACACTCCACTCTTGGCCACGGACTATTTTCATGTGATAAACCTCCACTGACCAAGTGTTTTAGGAAAATAGTAAGACAAATTCTCTCCAACTCATCCCAGGAATGTGTGAACAAGTGGCACAAGCATGACATTTCTCAGTTTCTATGTGTGCCAGCAAGGTCCCAGGGTGTCACTACCAAGTTGTAAAATAAACCAGATTAAAATACCTGTGTCATAACTATGGAGATACATCAGTTCCTTCAGAGAGAATGCCATGAGGACTGTTCACTGATGAACAAGATACTCTACAGACAACTAGGCAGAATAAGACAAGAAATTTCCTTTCTTATGGAAATTCAGGTTCAAGGACTTTAGTTTTCTTAAAAACGTGTTTTATTTCAATTTTAAAAAGAAAAAATCTATTGCACTCCATAAAGTACCATATTTCAGATAGAGAGCTGGTGTTCAGCCATTAGAACACTGAATTTTTGGCCATTTTGGGTGAGCTCTATCAGACATAGAGGAAGCTTCTAGAAGCTTCTCACAGAAGTCACACTTGTATCCACTACCAAAACCTTGTCGCGCAAACCCCATACAGCTTTGGGGATCCTTTCACATCAGCAGGACTCAATAAAACCTAATAACAGACCACAGATAAGGAGTGGAGAGAACCGAGGCAATGCAGGCACAGTGTCATCAAATGTGCTGGGTGGGAGGAAGGTGGGTAATGGGTTTTGAGAGCAGTGCCAACACACTATTTCTTTCACAAATTAGTACACTGACAGAAAACGACTTCAGAGCTAATTAGAAGCTGTTTAAAGAACCTCTTCCACATTGTCACTTCATTCTCTTTCTTGTGACAATTGTACCTGTCACTAGAGCTGTGTGGAACTATTAATTCCCACTGTGTGGATTTTCAGAAGGCAGTTAGAGCTGATGGATGTAAGCAGGCAATGGCTGCAGGCAGCCTGGATGCCCTGATCCCCTCCCACATCACAGAACGTGATCCCTCAGCCTTCTTGCACTCTAATGGATCATAAACCACATGGTGATCACCTCTCCCTCTTGTATCTTAATGTATTGGGTGAGTATTTAGCTTTCTGTCCCACCTGCAACACGACATTGGCCTCTATCAGGACTCTATAACAGATTCTCTAACACAGTGATCTGCTTCTTCCTCTCTGTGTGAAGAAGCTTTAGAAATAATTGCAAAAATTTCACTGCAAATAAGCCAACCCAAGAGGAAAGTAACACCAACATCAAAGCTTCGGGGGGAAAATTCTCTTATGTTCTTTAAATTTTTGGGGTAGTTGGCTTAGTTGTGCCCAGAGATTAAAAAAAAGCATCATATACCAGAAAGCTCTGGAGATATGAAAACAAGACATGATGAGAAGAGTGATTAAAAAATAAAACACTCATGCAAGACCCCAACAGTGACAGTGATGTTCACATTGATCTACAGTGTACAGCAAAACCCCTTTGAAACCGAATTCTCAGCTATAAATCATGGAGGCTTCTAATTATTCACCATTCCCAAGGCATTTCTTCCAGATTTTGTTGAATTTGCAATGTTATTTTTGGTTTCTAAGAATAGGAGGTCCCCCACCTCAACAAGCTGAATAAATTAGGAAACCTACACAGAGCTAAATGCCAGAATTAAAGCACACAGATTCTCCCTCTCCATTCACATTATACGGCAACACAGTTTGAAGATTAGCTTGTTAGTTTATATCGATGTCGTTGTTGTTTCCCTTATGCCCTTAGGATTATGTGATCCTTAAACAAAATGAAAATTAAACTCATGGCTCCAGCTTCCTACTAGTGCCAGAGTTAATGTTCTTGTGGGGAGGACAGAGGGGATTAGAAGCACAAAGGCAGGACCTCTGGGCTCTCTGCGGGTGCTGCACAGGCTCAGACCAGTAATTTTCTTTTCTTGTGCTCCAGGACTCAGACACACAAACAAGTTAGAGATGTCATCTGATCTCCAGTAAACATGTGTACATACATTTAGCCCATAGCAAAGGGAAGATAATTCAGGATCATTTTACCTGCATTAAAAGAGCACTCAGTCCAATTATTTCGCATTTTATGAGCATATACAGAAACCATTACCATGGATCAGCTGACACTAAGTAATACATTAACCACAGAAACTTGTTCCTGTGACTAAACCAATGTTTTCCCTACCTATGAAAGTATGAAGTTTTCTCATGGAGATGTTGTACAGATATAAAATTGGCAAGCCTTCATCCAGAAGCATTTTTTTTTCAGCTATAGCATTGCATTAGAATTGTATAAGGTTAAAAATCTCCCTGGATGAGATAATCTGGAAATTTTCATTGTGAACGGGGTGATGAGAGAAAGACAAAAATCCTCTGCTGGGTATCTAGCAAACATAGTGTTACAGATCTGATATTTATTAAAAGTGGAAGCCCATTCAAGAATTTAACATATTTAAGTAACATTTTACTCTGTTATTATCACTTTTCCATTTATTCCATCACCTCCAAACCAGAATTCATCATGTTCTTATCCACCTGCAGGAATGCATTTGAAAGTAATTTACATGCTAAATCAAAATTAGCTCAAAGTCTTAAACTCTGGAAAAACAGCACCAGAATCAATATTACCAGAATAAAGTGACCAGCTACAGCCAAACTTCACATTTCCAGAGCCTATACCAACAAACTGCAGAACTCATTCAATTTTTGGATATTAGCATTAAATGAAGTCCAAATACCAAAATCAGCTTGGAAACATGCGATTAACCTGAGGATATTTTCCTCCTTATTCTCAAAAAATTGACAGCATTTTTGCACTCACATTGCACACCTGGTTTCTAATAGGATTATTTCAATTTTTAAACCACTGAGATAGATAAGAGAACAGCCAGGTTCTGTTAAAAATGGGAAGGAAAAAAAAGTCTAATTGGATAAATTATTCATTCTGAAGCCAGCCTGAGTTTTATGAAATGCAATTGAAATATCACTGTGTAAAATACCCAGATAACTGTCTATATTTCATTTATATTAAATAGAGGACAGACTTCCCCCGTCAAAATTATGTGTAGCCAAAAAATATATATATTTCAATAAAGGCAGATTGCTTTTTCTGTTTGGATGCTTTTCTCTCTAACAAACCCTTCATTTTCATTGCCTTTCATTCAAGCACAATGCTTATCATAAGTGATTGCCAAAACAAATTTAATATGTTTGAATGTGGAGGAGTGATGATCTTCCATTTGTGAATGACTGTGCAGAGGTTTACCCCTCTGAGTAATGTCATGTTGTGTGTCCCCCCCCCCCGAAATAATTTACTCTTCTACAGAAGTAAAAGCGCTAAAATCAAAATGAAAACACAAGTCATGACACTGAAATTGATTTTTCAGACGCTGCTGGAAGTGTCTCAAGGCTGCTGCAGCCCCTGAATGTGAAGATAACATCTTCTGGGTCACAAACAGACCACTGAAAACTGCTGGTGCTACTGGTTTAATGTGTGGCTGGTACTGTAGAGAGCACCAAGGGCAGACAGGAGAACAGGCAGGCTTAACCAGAGCTTTGTTTCTCTGGCGACATCCCTATCCATCCTGGCTTTCATTTTGTTGCTGCACAATGGAATGGCCTGGGGAGGGACTTTTGACAGGGCATGTAGTGATAGAACAAGGGATAATAGCTTTAAACTGAAAAAAGATAGGTTTAGACTAGATTTAAGGAAGAAATTCTTCCCTATGAGGGTGGTGAGGCACTGGAACAGATTGCCCAGAGAAGCTGTGGCTGCCCCACTCCTGGAATTGTCCAAGGCCAGAATGGAAGGGGTTTTGAGCAACCTGGTCTAGTAGAAGGTGTCCCTGCCCATGGCTGGGATACAGGAACTAGGAGATCTTTAAGGTCCCTTGCAACTCAAACCATTCTACAATTCCATGAAAAGGCAGTCATATCTTAAATGCACATACACAACTTACCTTGAGAAAGATATATTTCATCACTGAACTGCTGTGAAATGTTCCCACTTTTTCCCTACAGAACCCCTTGCTGTGTTTTTCAATGCCTCAGATACAGCAGGTGGAAAATACCTGCTCTTCTACTGAATGCCACAAGTATGTTCCAGTCAGCTCGACCTCTTGTGTTACTGATTGCACCCAGTCCCCTGGCAGAGGAGACACCTGCTATTCCTGTGAATCTGTGAGACACAGGCAGGTAACCCCTCACTGGGCTGCTGCATATTCTGGCTGTGATAGAGCACACCCAGCATGAGGCTGACTGTCCTGCCTCTGGCCAAATAGCCCATAATGCCACTCTCCTGTTGAAGGATAACAGTAAAGATGTTCTAAAGAAGCAAGGGAGGGGTAAAATAGTAAAATTAACAGCTCTGATGCTTTAATCCTCTTTGACAGATCCCTGGGCAGCAGCACAAGCCAAAGTCCCCTTGTCCTGTTGCTTAGTAAAGGTTTCTGCTGGACAAACTATCCTCCCCATTTTCCTGTAGACATAACTATATCAAGCTTTCCTATTGCTTATAAAAGGAAACCATTCTTTCTCCTACCTTGACAACCTTTCTTTGTCACCTGTGTCATCAATTTTTTCCTTCTTAAAATATCTCTGTTCTAATTTAGAAGTACGTGACACTCATATTGGAAAAGTGTAAGCATAGACAGAGGTGCAAGACAAGGAAGAATCTAGTTTGTTGAGTATTTAAGGAAATGGACTTTATGCCAGCCAGACACAGCAGTACACAAAGCTTTCCCATTAGCAGAACAAATTGTGTTATATCTGTCTTTTCTGTTTGTCTCACGTTTAGCATCTCTGACATATACAGTATGCAAAGGTGCCAGAAAAATAGGTGGCTCTGAAGGGTAAGAAAAAAGAAAAAGGAGAGAACTCAACACAAATAAGCAATCTCATGGGTTAAGCAGTTTAGTGAGCCCAGCAAATGGAGTAGAAGATAGAAAGTTGGGCTTTTATAGGTGATACTGTATCAGGACAGAGAATTAACTCCAAAAGGGATTACCCACTGCAGGTTTTTTAGAAACCCATCTTGTTTTGCAGCACATCATCCTTTTTGTTTTGCTTTGAGGTATGATTAATATCAGTCATCTTCCAGTTCAACACAAGGGTGAACTGGAAAAGCAAGAACACCCATAAAAACACAAAAAGCAGAGAAAAAGCAAAATACAGGGGGTACTGGCTTGCACAGATCCCTGAAGCCTGGTGATGCTGCACTAATAGCTCATATTTAGTGCAATACAAACTGTCTTGGCTAAGGAAATAGCTGAAGTGCATTTTCAAAGGATTTTGAAAGACAAAGCACCTATGGAAATAAGAAAGAATTTTAGATCACTAGACCTCTAAACCTGACCTTCACAGAACCAACAAGGGTAGAAGAATTCTTATCCTATTTCCCCTGGGTTCATCAGGCCTGGGTTTCTGTAATGTTGGAACCGAATTCTCCAAATCTGGAGGAGTCTCAATACATACACTGAGATTTGGCTAAGACTGAATTTGAATAATAGTTTTTGACCTAATAAATTTATCAGCACTACAGAGGCCTTGGAAGGAACTGTCATCACTGAAGGCTGCATGAGAAACTCAGTTGGAACTGAAGATGGCCCATCATTTACAATGCTTCATCATTAAGATCTTCTCTGTCCTGAATGATGAACAATTCTCCTGCAAATAGGAACATGGCAAAATTTGAAATGCACTGTGGGGAAGGAAATCACCTCAGAGACAGAGAAGCTGTAAGACTAAGGGACAGCATTTGTCTACATTTTGCTTTGACTGATTGAAAGCAGGCAGGGTTCCTGGAGACTTGGCTCTGGAAGCAGTTCAAGAGGATCTCTTAGGAGAATAGTTCCTTCTGACTTTCCTCAGAAATAGGTATATGCATTCTCAGCCCTTTGGTGGTGCAGAACAGTGGCTTCCTGCAAACACTCCAAGAAGGAAGCAGTTCAAAAGAGCTGGCCCAGCTTCCTGCATCCACGAACACCATGGAAACACTCACTACTGACATGCCCACAGATCCCATCTGTGGTTCCAGGTTCTTCTTCCTCTCCTCATCACAGGGGCTTTGTCCCTACTCTGATCTCATTTGGCTTCCTGGAGGAACCCCTGCAGACCTGCTGAAGAAGTTGATTTGGTACAATTTCAGAAGAGTCCTCTTGGGGAAGCATAAACTGTAGAAATCATCCTGGGCAAAAGCTATTTCTGGAAGCAATAGAGTTCCTGAAGCTTGGCTTCCTATCAAATGCAGTTTCACAGCTGACCAGCTGTGGTTGAGAGCACAAGCTTTCCCATTGAAGTGTTTGGGGCAATCTTTTCCACACTTTCCTGGTCCACAGAGCCTCCAGAGTCTGCTAGCAAAGCCTTTTCCTCATCAGTGGGACTTAGCACATGTTTCACTTATACCCAAACACCTATTTTTCCTAAAATCCTAGGAACTACATTATCTTTGGGATTTCTGCTTCTCTGTAAACTCCTTTTGGAATAGGCCAACGAGCTTGTAAGTTTTTAGGGTGGAGGAACAAAATGAAAAAGGTCAAGATTTTATCAATCATGTTTCCAAAGGAAACTAAATTGAAGGACAGATGATAGAATAATAATCATTCAATGCCCTTTTCACATAATCTCTGGACACATCAATAATGTGACCTACTGGTGTGGTTACATTCTGGGCCCCTCCTGCTCAGACCTGTGATGGTTGCTATGAACATGACACAATTGCCAACAATCCCCAGACTAGTCCTCTTGTTCAAGCAGTGGCAGATCATCCTTTTAGCTGTGGATGTGCCCAGTAGACTCCCTGGTGTGTCTATCAATAGCTCTTGACATGTGCAAAATGCAGTAAATATTAATCCATCAAGCCTCGCAACTCCCTCTTGGGGAGTTAAACAATTTTTTTCCAGTTTACACTTTGCAGAGCTGAGGAAGAGTCTCTCAAGGACACACACAGCATTGATGGCAGAGGGAGGAGGACAGTACAGGTCATGTTGCCCCCAGTGCCACCATGGGGAAACTTAAAGCAGTAATACCTGAGATAGAAAGAAAAAAACTTTGTCACTTATTCAGCTGTTTTATTTTTCTCCCGAAACTCAAAGAGTCTGTGGCCAGGTGCACATTTTTCAGCATTTCAAGCAGGCAGCCCTTATTACTGATGCCTGAGTGTTCATTTGAACATCTGCACCCTTTTGTCCTTTGGGCAGCATTTGGCAAGCCTTTGGTTTGTCCCAGCAAGCTCATATGTGCATCTGCCTTGTTCTGGAGACAGGCTCAGTGAAATCATGAGGTTCTTTGACTCATTTCTAATGAAAACTTGCCTCAGAGACCAGCTTCAATTAAGAGTGGCCACAAAGGTTCATATCTCCACCTTTCTCACTGCAATGTGGAGCCAAGTGTTGATTGTTCCAGGACGTGTCCCTGGGGCTGCCAGTGGGACAGTGCTGGCATCAATAAGGACTTGGCCTCTCAGGTAGAAGTCAGAACCTTGTCAATACCCAGGCTTATCCTGGGGGAAGCAGGGAGATAGAGAGCCAGGCAGAGCCATAGGAAACAAACTGCCTCACATCTTCATTATCATAAATGTTTCTTGTTCAGCTCATTACATGAAACTAGTTCTCCATGTATTTCCTCCAAAATTTGTTAGGGGAGGGGAGCCCCGTGGCTTGATGCATCCGCTTCGCCTCCCTCCTCCAACTGAAAACTCGTCAATCACTGCTGACTCCTTTTCAGTAAAACCTTCATTTCATTAAAATTTAATTATTGGTTTAATTAAAATAGGCAAGCAGCAGCGTGAGATGTGTATGGTTTTTTATGGCTGAAGGAGATTGTAAAGTCCTCATTCATTTCCCAAAGTAGCTTCCTCTAAAAATTGGGCTGCCTTTTTATAGGCCAATTCTCAGTGCTGCTTTCAAATGGATCCCACAGCCATTCATATAGATTAATTCAGGCAGTGAATCAGATCCTGCTTATTGGCTGCCTTTCAGAACATACTGATGGTGCTCTGGGAGCCCTGTGGTAGAGCCCTGAGAGCTCATGGGTCTCTCCAAATGATTAATTAATCCTCATACAGGCATTTTTTTCAGTTCCGTCTTAATTTATTCACATTGCAAAACAAATTTAGTCTTGGTGAAATGGGCCAGATTGACAAGCCTTGTGTGACTGACAACTGCTCTGTTATTCCCACAGAAAGTGTAAACAGGAGAAGGTTCTCCTATACAGTTGAAACTTGTGCTGTGATGTGGGACAGAACCTCAAAGGAAATTCAAAACCCCCACCTGAAACTGATAACTAGAGGTGTGGCCCAGTCTAGGGCAACCTTTGGCACCAGCAAGATTTAAAAAACAAAACCAAACAAAACCACAAACCAAAACAAAAATACAATGGGTCTTCTCTCTTCTCTCAATGGGTTCTCCAGCATCTCTGTCCCCTTATCCAGCATCTCAGGAACACATCTATACACAGAGAGAAGTCAGCACAAAGCAGACAACACACAAAACCTTGGCTTGGGCCCCCAAAAAAGGAAGTTTCCAGCTGTCCCATGGAAAAGCTGAGGAAGGGACAGTGACACACTGGAGTGGGTGGGTGTATTTCTAGGGGTAGAGAAGCACCATAGTTGGACTAGCATGAGGCATCTGAGTACAGTCGCAGTTTCCCTGAGAAACAAGTCCATTAGTTGTTAATGATTTTTGAGTAGTAAAAGTGATTTTGACCTCACAACAGAGATGCGAATCTTTAGACTCTCTTAAATCCCCAACCATCTGGTCTTTGGATTTGTTTTAATCACTCTTCTCTTTGCACCAGTGAATAGAGTTTCAAAGAGCTGTGTAGCTCTTTGTAAGTGCTGGTTACAGAATAATCACAACGAAAAGGGGAATATTGAAACTTTCAAATATTTTCACTCATGCTTCTAGGCAATGCTGGGCTGCCTTCCCAGGGCTTTGCAAACTTCAGATCTCTTCGGCCATAGTCCAGAAGGAAATGAGAGAAGTAGCCTTTCATTTTGAAGCAACCCTCCAGACACTTTTGCAAGTACCTGCAATGACCTTCAGTTACCTAACCCTCTCAAGCAACACTGGCCGAGAATGCAAGTTAAATACAGGGCTGGGAACAGAGTGTGCTGTTTCAAAAAGCTTTTACATCTCTTTGTACTTGCTGGAAATCTACTCTCATCATTTGTCATTTTAAATATCTTCCTATGTTTGCCTGAAGGTTGAGGATCTCTTTTTATAACGAAAAGCATAGATCAATCTGCAGGTAGAGGTCTAATTTTTAGCACTGTCACTGCGTTCTTGGGGAGTCTGGAAGCACCTCAGAAAATCAGGTAGCAGTGCTGGCACCCCTATACCTTTCTCCTAAAGGTAAGAGTATTGCAGGATGGTGAAATGGAAGGACTTCTGCCTTCTTTTCTTCTCTATGTTGCTTGACTGAACAATACCTCATTACTCCCTGTTGTCAATGCTAAAATGATACCTAGCTCCATGGATCCTATTGGATATTAATGAATACATTAATAGGTCCTATTCTAGTTATTGATATAATAAAAACCAGCTACAGTTTAGAAAAAATATAGCCATTAATTGGCTATAGGTTTGAAGAAAAGAGTTCTTATGGTATCCAAAAGGATTTTGTACTGGTGTGCCTGCAGGAGAAACAACACTGGGCCAGACAGGCTTTTGTCTGAGAGTAGAGCCACAGGACATGGCTTTATGGTGTTATGTTCAACCTCTTTGGGGTCTCTTGTCTTCCTCAATAACATTAGACTCACATCACAAGGTCTTGTGAGGCTTTGCAGCTTTGAGCTCCTCAGCTGAAAGGAGCCACGTAAGTGTGAACATAATTGTATCTTATTGAGGAATGCTGATGTAATAAACAGTGTCTATTACCAACTGTCCAGCTGTAATATTTGTGTTTATGTCAGCACTTAAAAATCATTGATCTACAATAAAGTTGGTGTGGGGAAAAGAATCTGATCCAAAGGTCAGAGAAGAGAAATGCAATTTTTCCTTATCAGAGCCTGAGAGAGCAAAGCTGAAGAGCTCAGCCAGGGAAAGTGGGGCTGTGCAAAGCTTCGCTGCTGTTCCCTTCCCCACTGCTAGAACAGTGCTCAGGGAGATGACCCAAGATCAAAGCTGCTTGCAGCAGCAGTCTGGTTGCAAGACTAATCATTGTTAATCTGCTTGGGCTGCCAGGTTGCAGGTAACCACCCACTGTGGCATGTGCTGCCCTGCCAGTGCTGCGCAGGCACTTTTCAAAGCAAGAATGAGCCTCCCCACAACCCTGTGTGTGGCAGCAGCAGGATGAGCTCTGTGGATGTCTACTGACAGGTTTTGCTCCACACAGAGCCTTTGAATTAGGAACTGCCTCATTCATTTTATCTGGGAACAGGAGGGTTGCTGAACAACGGGTATTATGGAGAGCAGTACCCCAGGTGGAGCCTGCCCAGGGCTGAAGGCACAGTAGTGTAAAACTCTCTGAGTGCGGGATGTTACACACTTTAGCCCCTGAATGTGTGTCTTTCCACAAAGGCAGACACAACATCTTCTCTTAAGAGGAAACCTCCCCAGGCAGCTCCAAATATGTTCCCTTGCCTGTGAGCAGAAGAGACCATCCTGACCCTCCAGATGACCTGGGATTCTCCTTTCTCCTCTCTCCTGCAAGGCAGCTTCCCTGCCTGATTCTTCTACCTTCAGTGAGTGATCCAGGAATCTTGTCCCTGATGCCCCTGTCACCATGCATCCCAACTGCCCACTCAACATGACTGTGTCCTTGTATCCCAGAAAGGACCTGGGACCACCCATTCTATTCCTTGCCTTCCTTCTATGACCTTTTTTTTTCTCACTTTCCCCATCCTTTTTCTTGAAGGTATTACACTACCTAGAAGGGATACCATCTCCCAAGAACTGGGCACTTTGGAAATAGGATTTCTGGAGTACAGCGTGTTCCTCCCATCTGATCTCCCTGGTCCATGTCTTGCCACCTCCCTTCCCTGTGGGCTGCAGGGAATTTGCACTGGAGCTCAGACAGAGGGGAGCAGAGCAGGAGGCAGGAACTACTCACTGGCTCTGTGGCAGCTTCAAGGTTGCTCAAGGGTGTGCAAATCTACACTCAGATGTGGAGGAACCAGCAGGTCCTCTCTATGTCTCCACTGACAGGCTAGAAGGAATGAGATAACTGAAGCTGGTCTCTTGTTGGTCCTAGCTCATTACAGGGAAACTGGGGGAAAAGAAAAAAAAAGAGAGAGAAAGTAGATTGACCATGCCCTTTCCATGCTCCAAGATCTGGGAGAAAAATAGATGATTGCAAGGGCAGAGGGCTGGTGGTGATGAGAAACAGGGCTAACAGAGGGCACCAGGGCTGGCTTCAGTGATAAAGCACTAGTAAAACAGCACAATATCATCACCTGCCAGCTCCTTCCTTTAATCCTTCTGAGTCTGCACATCCGTAATTGGAGACTTGTCTCTACCATCTAGGGCACTTGGCAGCCCAAAGCTCTCCTCCCTAGAAGCGAGATCAGTGATCAGATTAAAGCCCATTTCATGTTCCCCTGCTCAGGTCCTTGTCAGCTCACTGCTCCCCCTGATGTTTACCCAGGATGGCTGACTCATTTCCACATGAAGAGCTATTTCCCTCTCAAACCCAGCATAGGGGTCATGGGTTGCTGTGTTAGAGGGAAAAACTACAATGAAGAGATTTTTCTAATCATTGCATCAGATTACAAAGGGATGTAAATCACTGAGCAGTGTTTTTTGTTAGAAGCAGAGCAAGGTTACTTCAGGTAGTTCTCAAGAGCATTTTGATATCTCACACGATTCGCCCACGTGCCAAAGCTCACACACATTCACACACACAAAGGAGCACGGCTATCACTGGAGTCATTTAGGGGAATTTCATCCTGGCATGGGAAAGGACAATGTTCTGATATTGAAGAGTCCCTCCACCCTGTGCTGCACCCCAGAGCTCCCACCTGGTCTCCACAGGGTCACTTTTTGCACTGTGCCTCTTTCTGGCATCTGATAAACTGGGGTAATGTCCAATCTTGGCAAAGACAAGCATGTCAGAAATACAGCAAGTAAGACAAAGCTTAGAAGGAGACAAAGCAGATATGGGATATATTACCATAAGCTAGGACCAGATTTATCTTCAGGTGTTATAATATGGTTATTCACAGAAATGTCACTAGAGACTTACAAAAACATCACCTGAGAAGCTGTGGATGCCCCATCCCTGGAAGTGTTCAAGGCCAGGTTGGACAGGGCTGTGAGCAACCTTATGTAGTGGAAGGTATCCCTGCCCATGGCAGGGGGGTTGGAACTAGATGATTTAAGTCCCTTCCAGTCCAAACCATTCTGTGATTTTATGATTTAAGCCCAATTTTGTCCTCTCCCCCTAATGAAACTGAGATGGTTCAAGGGAAGATGGGGAGTAAACAAACAAGTAAAAGGATACAGCAAAATTGTTTCTCTTTTGTGACAAGTGCTAGAAATGGTGTAAAAAAGGGTAAAAATTATCCTAGCCTAGAGCAGCCAGCGTGTTACAGGCACTGCCTGCAAGGCTCTTGCAATAAAGATGGTGAATATATTTTGTCTGTCTCAGTCTTTTCTGTGATTTTTGAAGAACCTTCTGTGAACCACTTGCTAAAGTCCTGCTTCAGAAAAAGTGTGATAAAAGTGAAAGCATTTAAATGTGACCTGAAGCCCACTGAAATGCTCCAGAGGGGTCTCTACACAGTCCTGCTTCAGCCCTTTGTGTCTTGAATGAAGATACAGTGGGGACAGAGGAGGGAAGGACAGATGGGAACTGCCTCTCTGCCAGCCAGCAAACTGCCACCCATATCAGGCAGCACAGTCAAGGAAAAAAAAATAATAAAAGAAAAAAAAGCAGGAGCCCATAATCATTTTATGATTCTAATTTAACTTTTATGAACATGTTTTGAGCTCCCCTAGTCAGACTCTGGTATTGATCTTTTCAGTATTGTTAACTCATAACCAGACCATATTTGAAGACATAAACTTTAAGAGGGGTAATAAAGAAAAGCCAGGCTGCACTGGCTTTATTCTTCTCAGCACAGGGACTGGGAGCTGTAAATCCTGCTGGAATCAGTGAAATTATGCAAGTGGAGATGAACTCCTGGCTGTGTCAATTTTTTAGGTATTGGGCACCAATGATATCAGTCTTTATTTCTACTTCAAAGTGGAATTGTCTTGGGATATAAAGCAATGGGAGAGTAAGAAGCTAAACAATGGAAAAGAACACTGACTTGCTGACTTCTCTCTGTCTGTGTGCTTTTGAGAGATGGGCCAATTTACATCATTTTGGCCCATCTATGAACCAGC
The DNA here is from genome assembly GCF_003945725.1 of Corapipo altera. Classification (NCBI taxonomy): domain Eukaryota; kingdom Metazoa; phylum Chordata; class Aves; order Passeriformes; family Pipridae; genus Corapipo; species Corapipo altera. The sequence goes on along the minus strand of NW_020884889.1, from coordinate 5,787,858 downwards.
TACAGATTCTCTCCAAATTACTCCTTTCTTAGATTCAGACTCCTCCTTCCAACTCCATTCAAGATTTGAGCTAAACAGGAGCATTTAGATCTTGCAAATGCTTTAAAAGGTGAGCTGACCCGAGCACTAGCACAGGGTGATGGACCTCCTGGCTTTTCTGTACTGCATGTCCACCCCATGTTTTAGGTCAGGGAGGTTCATGTAGCTTATTCTCTGCTTCTGACTGATAACATGAAAAGCCTAAATAACAATGTTAATGCAATTTTTTTCTCTCCATGGTAACAATACAAGAAGGACAGTTTTTTCCAGCCTCTGTCTGCTTCTTGAAAAAAAAAGAACATGAAAATATATGATATAATTAAATAAACATGGGACATATTTATTTCCTCGACTTCCACACTGCATAAGCAAGACATGAAAGGTGTTCTCAGTTTGAGTAGCAGGCTGAAAAACCTGCAGTTGAAACTTAAAGAATTCCTCTGAGGCCTAACCTGGTATTTGAATTTACAGTGCAGGCTGGTAAACTGCCAAGGTAAAGTGTGAATCTGCATCTGTTTGCTGTTGGACTGAGGGGTCCTTGTGTAGACCCTACCCAGCCGCATCCTGCTGGGAATTGAAAACTGAATCTCACAGATTAAAGGTGATGGTGAAGTCTCAAGAACTTTGTGATGTTTTTTGTTAAAAACGACCCACAGCTCTCAGATTTCAGTTCTGAACAATGCCCTGAAACAGGTGAGTTATTATAACTTCAGGTCTTATTGCAAATACTTGAAATAGCACAACTCTCTTCCTGCTCAGCATCTCCAACTGCCTCTGAACCCTGCATCTCCCCAAGTTTAAGGTTGGAACACATCTTGCAGCCCTAATTCTGCATTTTCCGTGACTCACACCAACCAGCATCTCCACATTGTCTCATGCCAGTTGGAATTAAAACACAATGTGGCTCTTCAAAAATATAAAAGGCTGTGAGGTGTGTCCTGCCAACAGACTGGAGGTAGCTCAGGGAAGAGCAACCAGAATGATCAGTGTACTCAAGGCAGTGACTTTTGAGGAAAGATTACATTTCTAAAAATAGCCCACATGGGTAACTAATGACTAGCAGGGTCTGTGATAAAAGTCCCTGTGTATTGAGAGGTATAAATAATCAAGGATGGAATTAAAGTATTTAGATGGCACAAAGGGCAACTACCTAATGCGCTATTAGGAGTGACGGTATTAAATAAGGAAAGTATGGGAAACAAAATAGGGATATCACCTTCTCTCTCTCTGAATGAACTCTGTTTAACCAGGTCTGGAACTAAAGCCTACTGCAGTCCCCAAAAATTTCCCTCCAGCACAGCAGTACCTACTGCAAGAAGGTGACAATTCTAATTCACAATTATCTCATCAGGGTTTTCTTTAGAGGCACATGCAACCCACATGCCCACCTGACTGGGTATCCCTCAGTGGCCTGTCTGCCCTGCAAAACTGACAAGATCTGTTTGGAGCCAGATCCTGCTCTCCAGAAGGAGCACCTCACTGCAGCTGGCAGAGTTACAGCAGAAGGGATCACCTGGAGGCTTAATGTGACCCAGCATGTGACACACGGTCTTTCCATGCTGCATCTGCTTCCTTGGGTAAGACAGGTACATATATCATTGAACAGAATAAACACTGCCTTGCTGCTACTCTTTTCTCTGTGTGTCCTTTGAGTCACCATGATACCAGCACAAGATTACTACTGTGAGCTCTAGATTTGACTCAGAGAGAGAGAGATCTGCTTGTCCCTTTACTCATTTCTCTCAATCCCTCAGGCACCCCACCCTCTCTGGAATGTATCCACACATTTCTGTGCTAGGCAATTCCCTCTTGCATTGAGATCCATTCTGCAGTTTTCTTCAGTGTTTGTGTATCACCAGGAAAGGACTATGTGTATGTGTTAAAAAAATCATAGTAAGTTATTCTATCCTTCCAGGGTAAGAGACCATGTACCTAAGTAAACACAGGAGCTATGCTGTATTTTGGCTTTCTAAGGTTTTAACTGTCATTGCTTGTGATAAACTTAAGAAACATACTCATATTTTTTGTCAAGAGCTGTTTGGAAAGCCATATCCAGAGTAATAAATGGTCCATTGTTAGACTAGCAGGGTATGTCTCATGGAGGATTTACATGGTGCCTCAGTTCTGGTGCTGCTCAATAGTTTCATTAATAACCTGAATGATAAAATAGAAGCTACACTTATTAAATTTAGTCACAATATTTTTATTCAGAGCAACTAAATTTGCTCTGGAGGACAGGCTTAAAATTCAGCACAGAAAAGATAAGCAGGGATGGTCAACAATATAAATACAGAGTAGTGACAACTGGTTAAATAACTGTATGAAAGGGGATCTAGAGTTACCACTAAGCTTAAAGAGAGGCAAAAATGTCACACTGCTGAGAAAGGGACAAACCATGCTGGGATACAAAAAGCAGTAAGGCCTATGGGATGCATAAAACCAGCTTTTTGTTGATTTTGGGCTGGTGTGGGCTCAGCTGAGAACTGCAGCTCGTTACAGGCACCACATGGATCTGCAGGAGGAGAGCAGTGAAACATGACCTACAAGGAGCCAGTGAAGAAAATGGGGCTGCTTGACTCACAGAGAACAAGATGCAAAGAGAAAGAAAAACCTACTGTCATGCTCAGTACCTAAACTGGGGGGGGATGAGCAAGCAGCTGCGTGGTATTTAGTTGCCATCTGGGGTTAAACCACAACTCTACCCTCAGTAACTCTGCTTGGTAGTCACCTTCATCTGTGCTTGAGACCTGATTGAAACTCAGACTCCTCTTCAGTTTCTAGTGAGGTGACATTGGAGCTCAATCAGGAATTTTCGGGATGCTGGTTTGTTTCATTTGCACTGAGACCGTATTTATTTTATTTCATCTGACAGCTGGTTTGGACAATTTCAGTCTGCTGGAAGCATGATCAGGTCTGAAATGTGGGTTGTAAATAGCTGGGAAAACTGCACATTTAAGTCTAATTTTATGTGTAGCATCTTTTATTAATGTTACAACATTTATTGTGTATTTTAAGTCATCATTGATTTTTATTAAAAGAATATATTTTTATTGTATGTGCATGCTGCCAGCAAAATAAAATATTATGTTTTTCTCCCCTCAGTACGAATTCTCATTAATCTTCTCTAAGTGCACAAGAAAGTAAGAAGCCAGCTCTCTCAGTTCAATGCTTAAGCTCTATGACTGAGACATTGTCATGTATTCATTCCACCAGGATGCAGAAGAGCATCTTAATTGCATAAAGCAGCATTTGTAAGGTGGGGGATGAGGCAACAAAACACTCCCCTGTGACTTATTACATCTGGGACTGATTAGTGCTGTTATTATACAATTAAGATTCAGAAGAGAGGGATAATATAGCCAGTAAGGACACAGAAAGATTTTTGAGGTGTGCAGGCAGCTGGGAGCTGTGGGTAATGCCACGCATGGGAAAATAACTGCATTTTGCACTCAATCTCCTGATGCTTTCTCAAGTCAAGCCGTATTGGGTCTCAGTGATGATACAAAGGTTTTCCAGCAGTATAGCAGTGCATGCTGAAGAGAACCCAGATCCCCCAAGAAGCCTCATTCATTAAGAGTTTTGCTACCTAGCATAAGTAAATATGTAATGGGTACAATGGTTTTTGTTTGATTTTCGGCTAGATTGGGTAATGTAGCTTTGCATTAATTGAGGGCTTCACTCTGACCTTGCATTAACTGAGGAGCAGACTATAAGGGTATGGTTGCTAATTAGACTGGAATGCAGGTAAACCAGACCTCAGACAGTTTTGGTTCTGGGCATTTTGATAAGACACCTGCAAGCATCAGCTATAATAATGATGAAGCCATGACAGTGGGGTTAATGCAAACATGGCACAAATACAAATGAGTAAATGCTGTAACTGAAAATGGGGTATGAGAATCTATACAACTAAGGAAATTAGTATGTAAAGTAGATACATGGTGTGTGAAAGAGCATATAGAGGTCTCTAAAACTCTTTTCCCTAAGACACTGGCTTCAGCACTGGGGGATCACTGTCATGCCACACCAAGGACCTGTGAGCACATGAAAGAGAGAATTGCCTGCTGGCTGGTTTTCTGTGTCGGAGCATTGCTTTGATTTCAGTGATAAAGAGGGCTCCTTTACCTCTCATTTATCTTTTACCATGCAGGTGTGCAAAATCAAAGAGCTAATTTCAGGTACCTGTTCAGACACATGAGCCTGCGAAGGGAGGCCACCTGGCCCAGATGCATCGAGCCATTTGCAGTCACAACCATCTCCCTCAGCATCACCTCACACCAAGGTGCTGGCAAGTATCAGGACTGTGTGGGCCTAGCTGGGAACACCAGATCTATGAGAAAACATTTCCCTCTCAGAAAAACATCCTCAAAAAAGTGGCTCATTTCTAAGCTTACCTTCTTACGATGGATTAGTGGGACGGGGGAGACCTTCAGGCTCTGGGTGCCAGCCCATTACCTGGAAGGTGAATGCTCTTCCCCCCTGCCCCCGCCATGTGGCCCAATAACCCCATAAGGAGCTCACAGACCACCACGGAGGGATGGACGAAAGAGAAAGTTTATTGTAGGGTAGGGGTTTATAAGGCTTTTAGGAGGGTCAAAAGGGGACCAATTACAAGTTCAGGAGCACACAGAAAAAACCAATCAGGTAAAGAGTCAAACAGCCAATAGGAAGGGGTTAACAAAGGCCAATGAGAAACACCTCAGGACATCTTCCCAGGACACTCCTGTATGGGAGACAAGTCCCTCACAGGGGGTGTCGGGAAGAAGGGGCAATGACTTTGCAAAAAAGCAAAAGCCATTTTGAAACCTGTTTAAACCACATTAAAAACTTCTGTTTCTATAACATTTGAGCTGTTTTCTTTTTCTTCACTAGTCCATCTCTGACAGGACTTCTTCCATCCTACATATGGCAAATCCATTGCCACACCTTCTCCCAAGCATATCCCAGCACTTAGGGAGCATCCATCAGGGAGGGAGAGGTGCTGTTCCACATGCCATCAAACGCTCCACAGAAGCAGGGCCCACCCTCCCTAAAACTTTTAAGGCTCAATGGCTTTTTAGTCTTTTCCTAGTCGTCACAATTAAGACCCTGTAATCAGCTGTTCGATACTGCAATCAGCCCCAGTAATCAGCCTCCTGCCTCTGCCACTGATGAATTCCTGGAAGGGACCTCAGCATCAAGAAACTAATTGACCACTTAGAAAAACAACACAACAAAAAGAGGAGAGGATGGAAGTGCATTTATGACCCCAGTTTTGGGGGCTCAAGAAGGAGGCTGGTACCTTGCTGATGCCTTCAAAGCTAGTCTGAATTTGCCAGCTGCTCTGCATTTGTTGTGAAAAAGACTGTAGAAGTGTTCAGGCTCATGTCACCAGAGAGGCTGATCTGATCTAACTCTGCATCAGCCTGAAATCAGGGGAGACCGGTGCATGGGTTGCTCTGGATGTTATCACAGGTTATCATATGTGTTACTGAACTGTATGAAAATTACTGTCAGAATTCTCTCTCAATTCAACATTTGTTTAAGGAACCATCTCAAACATTCAATTAATGGACAACCCTTTCTTTCTCTCTTTCTCTCTGGCAACCCTTTCTTTCTCTCTTTAGGTTTGACAAGGTAAAAATAAATCTAGGATTACTGAGGTCCTGTTAAATATTTATTATATGTATTTTCATGGTTCTTAAAGTCCAAGATATGAACTGGGTCCCTGCTTTGTATCCAGAAGAGAAAACAGACATGCAGTGAAGGCCTTTTGCATATGAATCACAATGGCTTCACCAAGTTACTCTTCATTTTACCAGTGTTAACACACCCAGCTCACTGTGGGTGATTTCTTTGCCCAAAGCTCCCTGACAGAGGCAGATGGGAAGCATCTGAGAGGCAGAGGGGCTGTGGTCCTGCTGTATTTCATCCATATCATGGCTGGAAATTGGCAGTGTTCCTGCCTGAGAAATCATCTCCACCTCAGAAATTACCTTTGAAAAGGAAAGATTTGTTCTTGTGTTTCAGATGCATCACTCGTTTCATTTATTGACCCATTGATTATGGTCTGTGTCTTTTGATGGTCAGGACAGAGCAGCAAACTGGGATGATTGTTCCAGTGTGACTCTTGAGAGACAGAATTAGCAAAGCTGTTCAGGCCAGTCACAGTAACAAGGTTATAATGTAAAGCACTGAACAATTAGCTGGGAGATTTACCTCCCTGTCTTAAAAGCGTTTTTATTACTTAATCAATCACAGGCAATTTATAAACAAGGCTGAAGTTTTACATGGAGCCATAAACCTGTCTTATTTGCTTCCACGACAAAGCAGGAAAAACAGACTCGAAGTTTCAAAAGACATTTGATCAATTAAAAAAAAAAAAGCAGAACTACCTCAAAAGAAGATAAATGATTTTTCAAAGGGAAGAAGGACTTTAGCAGAGGCTGAAGGAAAAGAAGTCCATCTGTCTGTTTATTTGCTAGTCTATAACATAATCCATTACAGTGACTTGAAGTAGTAGCGTAAAGTGAAAATGTGAATCATTTGAGGCAGAGACTTTGTTTGTCTGTGCATGCCTTCCTCAAGCTGGATTGCAGCCACTGAATGCCAGCAGTGTGTAATTGCAAAATAAAAGTGTTAAGAATGCTGAGTCGGCAACATCAGGTGTGCTCCAGATGCCCTTTTTGTTTTCAGAGCTTCTGACTCAGTGCTGGGACAGGGCTGCATTAAGAACCTGTTAGGTAGAGACAGGATACTCCAAGGAGAGCTTCTCCAAGCCACAGAGTGCCCAGACCCTCCTCATTTTCTCTTTTGATTTGTCTTGTCATTAGAATGGGTTCCTGGCAGTAACTCAGAGGCAAGATTTCTGCAGACAGAAGCAGCTGACAATGGGGTGCACCACAGATGTACACAAAGATGCCCCAGTTTGAATCCTTCCTCAGCCACTGGGGCCAGGAAGCTGTTTTGCATCCTTATTCCACCACTTTCCCAGCATAGACTGGTTGGACCAGTTAGATTTCCATACTGGGCTGTTACCTTGATTACAGACGGAATCAGCAGTTGCTGGGTGAGTGTGTTTTAATTGGTTTGGCAGAAATCCCAGTTCTGCCAGTCCCTCTACCTCTGACATTCAGTGGCTCAGCAATTCTGCTGACTTCTGCGAAACTGGGGCACTGACACAGACATGAAAGTCCTGCTTTGGCAAGAGCTACTGAAGAGCTCTGCACTGCACTACATGCAAGAGCTGAACTGGAGGCTGAATTCATCTCGGTTTGCAGTGATCTAAATGTTCCAGCATCGGCTTTTTTCTGCTTTTGACTACTCTTATCTCACAGCTCCCAGTCCTGATTCTTCTGCCATTTCCCACCCCACCTGTCAGCTCTTCCCAAAGCAGAAGTACACTGATTTGATTCAGAAGAGTGTTATTTCTATACGTCCCTTACTTCTAGTAACTACCCAAGAGGCAGATGGATGGAAAAGCAACGGGCTTTCTGGCTGTGATTTTTGAGAAATAAACAGAGTGGATGCTCTTGTGTTTGCAGTGTTGTGAGTCCAAAGCAGGCTTACCTTGGAGAACTGGAGGAGCTTCACCCAACCCCACCTCACCACATTTGCAGCTGAGGAGATAGATAAATCCATGCTGCTCCCCATCCCAGAACAGCCACACTCCTCTGTGGGGAACAACACCCTTCCTCTTCCTAAGGGCGGTTGCAGGACCTTGAAATGCCCCAACAGGCAGTCACTTCTGCCCTGAACTCCTTGCAGGACCACCCTTGTACCACCACCCACCTCAAACTCCAGGCTCAGATGTTGCTTGGGTAGGTGATGACAACATGAAGCACCTCAGGGAGACACTTTGGACTTTACAGGTTTTCTCAAACTGTCTGCCCCCCTTTTCAGGTTCATCTGTGCAGGAAGCAGCAGCAATTCTCTATAGCTCCATGGTGACAGGAAAGAAAAGCTGCCTAATGAATAGACTGGTTTCCAAGGTATTCCTGATCAAGATTTCCTCTCCCTAAGCCAGGTGGGAATCTCCCATGTTGGGTGGGCTCTTTGCAATTGCAATATCCCCATTGGCAGTGCTGTGGCTGAGCCCCCAGGATCGCTGGGTGACAGCAGCCTGAGCTGCAGGGTGGCATCACTCGTGGGTCTCGCATTTCAAGACCTCGTAGGAACAAATGTGTCATCTCATCGTTCAGTGGTTTAACATCTCTGAGTGTTTTTGACAAATAGGAGCTTCCTGGTCTCAATTCACACACTTTTATTGCAGATAATGAATGTCAGATGCTCACTAGTTCAGCACTGAGGTCTTGCGTAGCTGCAGCCCAGCTTTTGCCCAGAGTCATAGGAAAAATCACAGTCAGAAACTGTCACCCCTGCACCTTTGGAGTACAGATTCCTGCCCCATTCTGCAGTTTAAGAATATATTTAACACAAGAAATATATCATAAAAATACAGCAAAATATTTTAAAATTACGAGAGGAGGAAATGCTGATCCATCTGATCCTTCTCACCATAACAGTCACAAATCATTGCTGCACATAGTTCCCTAAAAGCTTATATAGTGTGGAATTATCATTGGATGATTTACTGTCCCAGCCCACCATACTTGCACAAAATAAATACTTCTAATTGGCAATGAGAATGCAAGATAGGTTTCATTGCATCCTGGCACTTACCAACATTATTTATTATTGATCAAGTACTGACAAATGCTTTCTATGTTCTTCAAACCTAAGGAGATAAAAACTCTGTCCCATTAAATATACAAACAGTGTTTAACTGAAGACCACCAAGAAACCCATTAAAGTCAATACCCATTTATCTTCTCAGGGGAGTACCCACAGGCAGACTAATTTGGACAGGTAAAATTCTCCTCTCAAAGGCCAGATACAACGTGCTGGGAAGGAGACTGTCCTCAAAACTGTGCTCCACACAGCTTTTTCTTCTATGAGGGTATGCTGGGATTTAACACAGAGAGGAAGAAAGAAGCAGGTGATGTGTAGCAACATCCATGTTCTGATAAATACTCTGGACAATAAGGCAGTGAGTGGAGACAACAGGACCTCAGTATCTAAGCAATCAGAACAAAATGCTTTACTGCTCCAAAAAGCTCTGGCTGCTCATGCCAAAGAGAGAAATGTGGATATTTTTTCACCAGACTCTGAAAAGCTTCTGACCTATTCCTGTTCCAGAGCACACAGCAACTAATGGGTCCACAGCAGCTGTGGGAGGTTTCTTTTCAAGTTTGTTCTAAGTAAACATAAGCTAACTAGAAATTCATAGCCAGCACAGAGTATTTAATTTCTTTATGATGTTGAGCTGTCTGAAAGCAGACTTTCTAGAGAGATTCACAAATATGTGCTAAATGGTGCTGTAAGACTAAGCTATTATGGCATCTCAGCATTTGTGAGTCCAATTCTTCTGGACACTAAAAGTGAACTTCACTGAATATGTCATAATACCCAGGAAGATTTGAGGTGCATTTCATTGAAAATTCATGAACCCCTTTGAAAATTCATGAACCCCTTTGACTTAGCCAACCCATTTCCTACACTGCTACTGCAAAGACTGGCTGGTGAATTTTGCCATTGTGTGCTGCTTCCAGACACACAGATCTTTGAGGCCCCTTCAGATTGCAGGTCTTGAATTTTACTTCTGCAGATGTTTAAAATTGCATGTGGGATCTAAAAAGAAATATTCCGTTTATTTATGTGCACCTGCACTTTGACATTTCATGAGATACTGAAATCAGGCTGTGTGGCAGGTTTTATTTATTTCCACTTTTTTATAGGATAAATGTACCTTGTGCTTTTCTCTGTTTCTAACCCTCAGACTGGCTTTAGCAGTGATGCACATCCATTTGGAATCTTTCAAATGCTGAAATTTAGATACATTTACTTCCCATCCCACTTCTGCCATTTTTCTGAGTTGCAGGCCATTGATTAATACAATAAGCCTCATCAACTACAAATGCAGTATAGCAGTTATTGAGCTAATCTATCTTATTTCTAAGCAGTTTTTTATCATGTAATTATTGTAATTACTTTAACAGACAAAAAACTTTAAGTACTGGGAGCTTTCTTCTCCACTCAAGCCAGAAATTAGCAAAAGAGCTTTTCTCTTGTTTATTTAAGCACCAGAAGAAGTATGGAATTTTCAAAAGAAAAAGAGGATATCACAAGTTTTGCAGCTTCTGAACAAGGATTAGCTTTAAACTGTGGAGGAAGATGACTGAAATAAGGGGTAGTCAGAATAGCAGTTGCCATATCTAGGATGGATATCTCATCTCCAACTTGTAAAGAGCAAATACGACCAGTGGATTTTGCTCTCGACTTTTATCAACAAAATCGGATGGTGTTTTGTGAGAGTGAGGGTGAAAACCAATGCTGTGGAAACTATTACAGATTCATAGAATCATTTAGATTAGAAAACAACTTTGAGACCAATCATTAACCCAGCACTGCCAAGACCATCACTAAACCATGTCCCTAAGTGCCACATTTACACATCTTTTAAATATCTCCAGTTCTCTGGGCATCCTGTTCCAATACCTGACAACACTTTTGGTGAAGAAATTTTTCCTAATATCCAATTTAAACCTTCTCAGGCCATTTTTCTTACAATGTTCATATGAGGTTAAACAGGAGGTGGTAGAAAAATGGAGAAAACAAACTCACACATGATGTTGCTCTTATTCAGCAGGATCCTTTGCAAACAATATTTTTATTCTTTGGAACATGGTTTTATTTATTTGGGTTTTTTAAAATAAGGATTCTATATGAAACATTCAGGTTTAATATTCTTCACTTTTCCTTTTACCTCAGTTTGTTTTTTTCTGATGTCTTTTACCTCATGTTTCTTTTTTCCCCTCAATCACAAAAAAAGAAGCTCAAAATAGGAATAAAAAACACATATGGAAAGACTTAATTGACTCAAATATTCACATATAGAAGAAAGAAATGTAGTCAGTTCAACAGATATTATTAACAAAAAATCCACTAGTTCTCCAGGAAGGGATTAACTATCGAATGTAAATAATGAGCACCCTTTGGCAAGTGTCTTCATACTTCTGCCCTTACCTCAAACATATCATAAACCTGCACAGCTGTGAAAAGCTCTCTGGGGACTGTCAGTTTAATTGCCAGAGCTTTTGTCCTCAATACCAGCTTTGCAAATGCTGTAAAATACGTGCCTGAAGCCTTTCTGTGCAGCATTACTTTGCAGCACTCAGTGTTGCCAAATACTGAAGAACCGCTTGGCTATTTCCAACTCTGTGGTTCTGTGATCCACAGTAAGGATTTGATCTTTTGTGACTTTAAAAAAGTCTCTGGGTTCCACTCTCTGGGGGCCCTGAGGATGCAGGAATGCGTGATGTGGCTGGGCATTGCCCCTCCACCCTCAGCACATGCTCACCCTTGAGCTTCTTGAGGAGCCAGGACTGAAGTTTCTCATTACTAGTGAAAGGTAGTGGGGCATGGCAGGGGGGTTGGAACTAGAAGATCTTCACAAGGACCATTCAACCCAAACCATCTTGTGATTTTATGACGACAATTCTATGATCAAACCCTTCCCTGCATCTGTTCCGCAAAGATTAAATCCCTTCCAAATAGGTTCACAGTTTGATCTTCAGTCAGCTTAATTTCACTCTTTTTCACTGTTCAACTCTTCCCTGCTCTCTGGACATGGGCAGAAAGCAAAGCAAAGGAACCAGACACTACAGGATGAACAGCAGAAATACTCAGCGGCTTGCTGCCCTCCCTGACACCTGCTCTCTTGGAGGTACGTTTTACCCTATATATCATCTCTAAATGGGACAGGCATAGTTGTGCCCACATATTTCTGCCTTTCAGTGCCCGTTGCACCTGTAGAAATCATGCCTTTTATGCCATGGGGCTAGTTAGCCCAGCTAGCCAGTGGATCAGGGAGATCCTGGGAAGGCACACACCACGCTCATAAATTAGGTGCCGGCAACTTTGGAAATTGGCCCTTGTCATCTCAAAGCACGTTCCCTTCCACACCATTGCTGCAGAGCTGTTATTGGACTCACCAGAGTGAGAGGCATTTCTAGGGACTCTGTGAGGCAGCACAAAATGCACATTGCTGTACCTTGCATAAAAAATATGAACTTTCCGTGTGCATGAACTTGTTATGCCAACTTTGTCAGAGGCGGTTTCCTCTCCTTGCACCCTGCCAGACTTTCTTTCACAGCAGGAGCTGTGATGTTCTTGCCACCTGGAAGGATCAGGCTCATCTCTCCCTGCCTCATCAGCTCTCCAGTTCTTTTCAACATTCATTTTAAAATTAATTTTCACTCTTCTTCTTGCATCTATCTCTTAATTTGGCTCATACCCTGTTATGAGTTTTCTGACTGAAATTTATTCACCAGACAATGCCTTTATGACTGCTTTGCCTCATTTAATTCTAAAAAATACTTTGCAATCCAGTTTCTCTAGAAGTCTCTTTACAAAATAACTTTTTGTTTTATGTTATGGGTAAAATCTGCAAAGCTCTTAGATTGCTGCGTGCAGGACATTAATTCCAGTTTGTGAACATGTTTCTCTGGAATCCTGCAGCTCTATAAGTGGAATTACTTTGATGAGTAAACTGCTAAATCAACACTTGTCTCACTCTCTTTAAAAAATGATTAAATCAACCTTCCTTCACCTGACACTGAAACAAACAGAAAACAGACAGATCCCTTGTTGTGACTCAACATTTTCAGCAGTTACCAAGTGCTGTCATGATTACTTTTTTTCTCTTCTGTGAATAGTTTTAAATTCACATTTTATGGCAGAAGTCATAGAGGTAAAATTTCCATTTTCTTCCCACTTTCATGTGTTTCTGCTACTTGAAAAGATTTCAGAAACCACAGAAACAGATGGATTAGCATTGAGAATGGGACAGAGGTGACAGATAAAGCTGGGTCACTGTGTAGCCCCAGTCTGCACAGATGGAATAGCACTGCTATCTGGTGGCTGCTCCATGACTCATGGAAAATGCCTTGGTTGTCTCAGGCCTCTATTTGGAGGCCAGGTATACATAGCACAGAGGTTTGCCACACAGCTGATCCCAGCAAAGAAGCCAAGGATTAGCCAGGCTGCTGAGCTTAAACTCACTTTGACTGACAGGCAAAAAAAAGGGGAAAAAAAAAAAGGCAAAGAGCAGTTGAGAGGGGTGAAATGGAGAGAATATTTTTGCTGGATTGCTGGGGGACATGGAAAGGTTTGCAAAAAGTTGTTTCCAACATGACAGTTTCCTGATTGTCATCAGATTTCATTCTGCAAAAATGAAACAGATAATATCAGCATGTCCCACTTGTACCAGTCACGGAATTGAAAGCTGTCATGTTCTTGCTCAAAACATGCTTTTGAAAAGAAAATGAATGTTTCTTTTGTTAAAAAAAATATTGTTTTAAAGAGGTGACATCTGAACTAAATGTTTCAATCGTGTTGAAATGTTACACTTTGACCACAATAGGAATGTGGGATGTGGAAAAGGTCCATTTAATACAGTATTTCCAGTCTTTTCAGTCCTATCCTAGTCTGGTAGCAAAATCAGATGAGAAAAAAATATTTTCAAGCAAGTGACACCAGGATCCTAGCCAGATTTTTTCAAGAAAGTAATTTGGAAGAAAACAGTTTAATTAGAAACAATGCAGGTCATCACAGCAATTTAGGTTTTGTCTGTACAGAAATGAGTCAGCCATGGGTTCTGGATCCAGAGGGATGCCCATGAGTGGGGTTGCTCCCAACAAAACAGCCTGTGGCCAACCAAAAGCATCCATCCAGGCTGAGGGTCTGCAATTCTGTGTTGATGAGCAAAAGATGTGCCACAGAGAGGTCTGGACCTGCGAGTTGAAGTTGTTAATTACAACAGACCCTCACCTCACCTTGAGTTTGACCATCAGAATAAACACTGGTATTGGGTGACGTGGAATGAAGCAGCAAAATCCATTCTGCAGAGATTTTCCAGGGACTTTCAGGCCCATCTAAGGAAGCCTTGCTTTCTCCTTGACAGTTTAAAGACCAGCCGGGAACAACTGTGACCATGACTTACTACTCTAAATATAGAATAACACAAATTATCACATGCTGACAGGCTTCAGTTCCATGGATGAGTCTGCCAGGAAGGCCTTGAAAGCATCTCCACTCGGCCGCCTGCAGATAAACCCACTGGGAATAACATGGTGAAACCAGTCATTTTCTTCACTCTGTAGACCAGCTCATCTTATGCTCTCCCTCGTCCCTCTTAAGTTAAACTCAGTCTACATGAGCACCCTACTCCTTCTTGTCACGACAGAGATGCTTCCTCATTGACATAACCCAATGGGGAAGAATTCTACCCCTGCATTAGACAGCGCCTGACTTTTCTTATTGCAGCAGTAATAAATCTGTGCCTGGCACTCTCTCATGTACATAAATCTGGCCCTGCAGACCACCAGCCAATGTATTTTCCTACTTCTCACACAATTAAAGGTGCCAAAGCTTTTTTCCCTCTTAAGTCACACTTCTGACAATTTTACTAAAACAGTAATAAGGAGAGAAAGAGTCAGCATCAGACCAGCAAGTTGTGAAATGTAACAGTGTTGAGATGTTTTGCTTTCATGCAATTAACCTTCCTAATGCAAATTTATTACAGTTTTGAAAAAAAACCAAACATTTTTGTGAATTTAAAAAAAAAAAAGACATTCGCAGCAAACGTTAGGAAAAAAGCATTCCAACGATTTCAATGCTATTCCTCAAAATATTAGTTGGCAGATTTATGGTAAAATGATTTGTGTGATCTCTATGTACCAATTGAACCCATTGTCTGAAAAATCCACCTTGTACTCAGCTTGCCCATTACAAAAGAGGACTGTCATTATGATTCAGAAATGAGTAGACACGTTTAGTTCTCAAAAACAGTAGAATTAGTCCTTTTCTCCACTTTTCCTACAAAGCCAGGTCTAACTGAGATTTTCCCTGAAGGAGCACTAACTCAAAAGCTGTTAAAAGTACTTGAAGGACTTATCAAGCAACAGAGATGAGCAATGGGTTTGTATTTTCATAGCTCTGGGGATGGCACCTAGCTGTGGGACCAGCCAGAATAAAAGGAAACTGAGTTTCAGGTGGATGTAGGGGGCAAAAAAGGCAGTGATTTAAAGAAACCACATCTGCAAAGCAGACCCTCAGGACTCAGAAGGACTCTGACCAAACACACAGTGACAAGGAAAACAGAGCAGGCAAATGCAGACAGGGTTTATCCTTCTGGGACTGGCTGGTGTGTATTTTACTCATAAAGTCACTGCTAACGCCTGGAAAATCCTGGGCTGTTTATTTTATTATCGTGTGTCCCTGGAGATGTAACTGCAAACCTCGAGGGAGCGATTCATACCACCAAAGTCTTATCACCTGTCCAGATAATCATGGAAAAGAGAAAGGGCATTTCAGCTTGCCTAGGATACAAATTACACTCCAGAAGCGCTTATCTGTCACCACTGGTTTATGGGGAGCCTGGGGCGATCAGAGCAGAGTGGAATGAATCTCCTAATCCCTGTGGACCACAGGGCAGAGCCGTGGGAAAGAGCAAGAGCATGTTCAAATCATGGGAGACCAACTGGACCACAGGCCCTGTTTTTGTGATGGCAAAGGACCCTCTGCTCGAAAGTGTGCCATGGCAGGGCACTCCCAAACCTGTCTGGGATGTAGGATACACGTCTTTGACTTAACATGGGCTGACCTTTTCCAGTGTGAAATTATTCAGCCAGCAAACTCCCAACCAGCAATGTCCAAGTCCCCTACCCAGAACACAGCAAGCCCCAAAGGCTTTTTTCTCTCCTCATGGTGTTTCATCTCCTGAGAGAATCAGCATTGCAACAGGGAACAGTTTATTCTGTTCCCTTGATCCTCTCCCTGCTGATGCCTCATATCCTTTACTTACATGGCTCCATTAATGCCTTGCTTTGAGCACATGAATGCGGGTATTTTGAGAATCTCCTTCACTCCAGGGACTGGGATAACTCCTTATTCAGGATGGAAAAGCATATAAACAGAATATTTAACGAAATGATTGTAAGCAGTCAGTTATACCTGAACAAAGAACTGCAAATGGCCCTGTAATGTGCTTTATACCTGCTTCTTCTCTCAGATTGCACTGCAGGCTATTTACAATTCACATTCCACGTACCCCTGCATCTGAAATGTCTTTCTTTTTCACTAACTTGCTGATTAAGAGACAGAGTCTAATCTCAGCACAGCCTCCAAAGTCGCATCAAACACAAATCTTCCCAGAGATAACTGAAAGAGATGTTTTGTTTATTTCCATTCTTTTGCAACTCATTATTTGCATATTAGAGTGGCTATTGGGGAGAGAAAAGTCACAGATGTAAATCTGACATTCAGATGTAAGCTTCCCCATAAATAAGGTCAACTGTGATGAGGACACTTGCTAGTCTCCAATTATAGGTCTCCTAATGCGTAAATAACGCTAATGAATGGCATCTGCCATAGAGCACAACTCATAAAGAAGATGTTAATCAAAGCCAACCCAGCTGAAATTTGCCCCTCTCACTGTTTCAAGGCCTTTTGATTCACAGGAGATTAAGACATTGACTTGAAAGTGGCTTGAATCACTGGTCTTAAAATAGCTGGGCTCTGCCCATCCCTCCTGGATCAAAATGTGTCCCCTGTCACCTTCTCCCTTCCCTGGGCACCCTTCCCAGGCCAGAGCAAAGAGTGGCCTAATTTTACAAACTAGGGCGAACCCAGCTCAGGTTCCAGCCCAGGCGCTACCACCTGCAATTCAATCCCTGTGGAAAGAGGATCTTGGTCCTCTCCAAAGAGAACACCGGCTCCTGCTGCGAGGACAAGTTCTCCCAGCCCATCTTCAGGAGCTGACAGGGTAGATGAGACTTCAGGGAGTTTAGTGCCTTAGAGAGAGGGGGCTAACACAGACATTGCTTGAGCCTGGCAGGAGTGCCAACATTTGACCTCTTGCTGTATTTTCTCAGGCCAATAGCTCCCTGCAGGGCTGTACGCTTCCGATTGCACACCACTGGTAGCTGGAGCTAATTGGTGACTCCTTTTTATCACCTCTCCAGTGTCATCTGGATAAACTGGTTCTATCACTCTACAGCCCCAGAAATGTGAGTAGGGTAACAGGCTGAAGATGAGAACACAGGGCTGTTTGCCAAATGCTTCTGGGGCTTGTCCTTCAGGCATCTTGGTTCCTCGCTAGTACTTTTATCCTCTCCCCCCATAAATCTCTGTTTGCATCAGATTGGTATTTTTTGCTTTTTTTAGAGCAGTCCCATGGCAGTTACCCAAGTTGGAACCCCTGGTGCAACCTTCAAACAGAAAGTGAAAGGCTCTCATGACCGACAAGGCAATAGTTGCGCAGGCAGCAACATGCACGGGACCTGCTGAACACGTGGGCTCTTTACCTGTTTTTACTTTGGCTTTCAGAGGAACCCAGTTAAACTTTTTATGTCTCAGTGTCTCAGGAATGGCTTGCAATTATCTTTGTCAAATACTTGAAAGCTTTGTGGATAGAAAATACACAGCAGCAAGGATGCGCTAAAATCTGGATGCGATATTTTGTCTTGTTCAGATCAGGGCAATAAGTACTGATGCAAAGAGAAAGGCAGCAACAGTTAACACTATGAAAGAATTTACTTCCATCTGGTACAATAACTTCCTTTGGGCTTTTCTCCAGCTCTACCTCAATAATCTCCCTTTTATTACCCTTTATATGAGTTTCAAATTCCCTGGCTGCAGAGGCTGGCAGAGAGGGAGGTGGAGCTTCTCTTCTGAGACAACTCTCTTGGCTTTCTCCGACCTGGTGACTATAAACTGGAGCTCAGAGCAAAAGCTGTGGTGAGAAATGTGGGCAAAGAGCAAGCCCAAAAGTCCCGATGCTCTCCAACCTCCGTGTTTCTCCACGTAGCAGCAACATGCACCTGCAAGCCTGGAGTTACCCAAATGCACTTGCTGGGGCTACTCCGGGGTTGAAGAGGAAGATTAGCAAGTGGGAGGGCAATGGGTAGCAAGGGTAGAGGGCAAAGGAAAGGCAGGAGTACCTGCAAGTGAATGCAAATACTAAGCACTTGCAAAGCTTTGTTTACAAACAGAATGAAAAAAAGCTGTGGATTAAAACCAGTCTTTGGAGTAGTGATAAGAGAGCAGCACTGCTGTGAAATCTGGTGGCTCCCAGCATCAGCAGGAGCCTTTCAGCCTTTTCCTGGACTCACCAGTTAAGTGTTTATTTACAGTTTCTTAAGAGGACAGAGCTGAGAGATGTCTGGATGGGGAAGGAGTGGTCACAGGGAAAGGCAGAAATTTTCTCCCTTTTTAAGAATCAACAGTGAGCTGTGAAACCTGGAGTATCAGGCATCTTTGCTTCCCTAGTCGTTCTGTATCACTGGAAGGGCTTTCCCCAGCACTCAGGCAAAACATTCCCTCCTGCCTGGGAGAGCATCGTTCCCTCCATATAATCAGATATGTACAGTGCTCAAGTGAAAACAAGACTAAACCTGGATGAAGTTGCTGCATCACCACCAGACCTTGCATTACTGATGAAGTTAGTGCAAAAGTCTGGGAATTTGTTTTAAGATCTTTTTTCTTCAAGCTAGCAGATAACTATTCAGACAGGTCAATGATTTCAGTCTCTAAGACCTTTCTTCATTACTGCACTTAATAAAAAGTATTTAAAATCCTCACATCCATCAGCCTAAAAACATTAAAGAAGAACAGCTCACACTCAAGCAGCAAAGTTTGGCTCTGGGGGTTGCCTATGACCTCAGTCTCTTGCTTTATTCTGGGGATTTTCTTATTAACAGGAATACAGCAGCACAAAAGCAATTGCTAACAACTTTTGAATCACAAAGTTTCCCCTTTGTATTCAATGCAAATGGGGAAAAGCAGCCATACAATGCAAAATTTGCTAATATACTATCATCTGCTCATATATTATAAGACTTGCATATCTCTCTGTTGATTGATTTATTTTTAGTATGCAAGAAGCTGAGCATCATGTGCCTTCCAACTGCTTGAGCACAATTATTGTATTGATTTGATGTGACAGTAGCTCTGTGTTTAAGGTGGTTTATGTTTTTTAATTTGCAATTAAATAAAAGGATGTCTGCTCCCCAAGATGGCTGACGGTTGTTTATACCCTGCAGTAGTTGATGAAGCAAACTTTTATTTGGCTTCATAAAACATAGTTGTTCTGTCACTCTGAAGCACATTAGCTAGAGTTCTGAGAGTGGTTTCTTACCTAGCAAAAGATAAAACTAAACTCCAATCTATTTTAAAGTAGGCAAGGTAACAACATCAATGTTGCAATGGGACTATAATGAAGTAAGTGAGCTGGCAATATTGTACTATTGATAAAAGTAATAGTGATAATGTATTTCTATAGCACCTTTCATCCTGAAGTGCTTTGGGTATTCACATGTTCCTTTGCTCTCTCCCCTATTCCTCCTTTCTCCTCTTTCACTGTATGTATATAAATATACTTATATATACATGTATTTTATTTAAGCCCTCCTCTTTTTCCATGGATTATATCTATTCAACCCTGCAGAAGGGAGAAACCTTGACATCTATTTAAAATCAGGTACTGCACAACAGTTACTGTGCTATGGATGAGATTGTTCCATTGTCCATGACTCAAAGGGAATAACACTCCTATGGAAGATCCACAATGTCTCACCCAGGTATCTCTTTATACTCATGCTGCTTGACTACATCACAAATCTGAGGTACAGCACAAAAAATGGAAAGATAATATTTTCTCTCTGAAAAACACACACTGTGGCTCTGTAGCTCACAGTCAGAGAAGGAGCCATAAATGTGAGCTGGGCACATGTGGGTCCATCTCTTCTCCACCCACCATGTGTGACAATGGCAGAAGATGACTGATCTTCCTCCCACACATACCATGACCTCATCTCAAATGTCGCACTCTTAAATACGGAAAATTTCCTCTATCAGGCCTGCTCAAAAAAGACAAAAATTATCACTGAGTGTTCCCTTGAAAGCTTGATTCATTATCTCTTGAAGACCACAGAATATTTTCTACCATCTTCAGTGGCTTTGAATTGATCCCAGTTCAGTACAGAGGCAATGGATATTTGCCAGCACCAGATAGTTCAGCTTGGAGGGTCTATCAGCCCTTGCTGCTTTGGTGTCTGCCAAGCTAAAGAGTTAAATTGACTGGAGGACATTTAAAACCAATGCATGTTTCAAGTATAGATAAGGCCTGGTTGGGCTGACCTCCATCCAGCTGGCCTTCGCCCAGAGCTATAACCTCCAAGTGATGCCATTGCCATCTCTCCATTACCTTTGTCATTCCAGAGATTC
This sequence comes from Corapipo altera, assembly GCF_003945725.1. Lineage (NCBI taxonomy): Eukaryota > Metazoa > Chordata > Aves > Passeriformes > Pipridae > Corapipo > Corapipo altera. The sequence continues at coordinate 5,767,494 of NW_020884889.1, read as the reverse complement.
CTCCTCCCATGAATGTGGCATGCAGAAACACAAAACACCAGCAGGGTCAAATGTTTCCAAATACTGTATAGCACATCTCTCTGGCCTTGGGTGGGCCTCCAAAAATTCCACAAATTCTGGGCTATCCATTCATCAACCTAAATTGAGTTCTCGTGTTTGTCGTGCCGTAGGAAACATGTGTTGATTTTCAGATGATGTACTATAGCATATATACAACAGAATTACTGTGTCACCCTGTGCTTGTTCAGACAAGAAACAGGGTGACACAGTAATTCTGCTGTATATAGAACCTGAAAATTGATTTGTTTTGACTGCATCAGTCCTGCTTTTGCATGAATATTCCAGCAAGCAATTATACCGGAAATGTAGTAGAGACTAACATTATCGAATATACCCCTCAAGGAGACTATTAAACTAGTCTTCATGTCATCATTTGCCATTAGTTAGTCCAGAAATCTGACATAAGGACTTGCATCTATCCAGTGTAGGAACCACTTTGTGCCATGTGATCTCAACATCTACCTCAAACAACCAAAGTAATAAATTATGAATACCAAAGACAACAAACACTGTTGATAGCCAACATTTATAAGCAGCCTACATGCTAAAATGTGCATTCCATTGTCTGATCAATTTTTAGGGCAGACAGGAGAATTACATCATCCAACTACTAAGCAGGAGAGGCCATTATATTTCAGTTTATCAGCTTTAAATAACATGACACACACTATCATCCTAGTGCAATGCATTGTTGAGATATTGGTGCACAGACCCCAAACAAGTTTTAGTAGTAGTTGAAGGCAGATGCAATGTGAGTTTACAACAGACAGATGCATTTCTGACAAGTTCTGCCATGAGTGAAAGTGGGATTAACACCAGATTGGTTCCACAAAGGGATGGAGGGGGACAGAAAGCTCAGAACATTTACACAGCAAAAGAAACTCTGATTACAGGAGAATTCTGTAATGCATTAGTTGTAGTGTGTGTCATTTCTGAACTTCATCCTTAATCCCAAATCTTCTAATTTTGTGGGGAGAAGAGACAGCACATGAAGAACAAATATACAGCACACAATATAAAGATAACTAGTATTGCAGAGTAAAAGAATTAAAAATCTATTTTTCTTCCATCATATATAAAGCCTATATTGCAAAATTTCTTTAACTCCACATATAATAATAACCTCTTATTCAACCACGGGTGATGTTTCTAAGTGACTGATTTTAGAGCTATTCATTTTCCAACACTTTCACATTGCTCTCAGTTTAAAACACATTTAAAGAAACAGTTTAAGGTTTTGAATCCTTTTAAAAAACATTTTCAAAAAAGCCCAGCATATAAATTTATTATTCCTTTCTCAACAGAAAACAGGTTATCAGAAGATCATAATTTACATATCTGTAAAATTCCTTGGAGTAAAAGACCTCCAAAATTAATGGATGAATATAGAAGAACCAGAAGAAATTTTAGAAAACAAGGAAGCCACATGAGCCTTCTGAAATGCCCTCAGCTAGTTACACCTCCTTCCTCTGGCTTCAGGGGAGCTGTGCTGTCCTACACCAGCTGCAGGTGTGGCCCCATATGTTAACTGAAACATATCCACTGAAACCTGTCACACAGACCTCAAAAAACCACAGCTTTTTTCCCCAGGATTTTTGATCTGACAAACAAACTTATAAAAATAAGAAAGGCTACTTAAAGAGAATTATTTATTTCATGCTATGCAGGCATCTGAGAGAGTTATGTGGTGCTTAGATTAATAATGACACAGTCTGTCTGGTGTGAAGAAATGACCTGGCCGAATTGGTCTCAATTCTCTCAGCTCATGAAAACCTTGTGGCAAACCTTGCCATTACAAGGAAAGATTGAACGATGGGGACTTTGTAGTTTAAGAAACAGCAAATTTCCACCTTACTTACTTAAGTCTGAGCACTGTCCTTCTATAGAAATGCATGTGACAGTCTCAGGCCATCCCTGAAATACAGGTACAAGACCTGGCTCCAAACCTTTCAGCAGACCTCTGGCAAACTGCTCCAGGGCACTGCTTCCCGTATAGTTGTTGGCAGGAACCACATAACTATAGTTTCTGAGTGCAGGTTTAGGTTAGATATTAGGAAGAAATTCTTCACTGTGAGGGTGGTGAGGCACTGGAACAGGTTTCCCAGAGAACTGTGGATGCCCCATCTCTGAAAGCGTTCAAGACCTGTTCTAGTGGAAGGTGTCCCTACACAGAGAATCACAGAATCACAGAATGGTTTGAGTCAGAAGGGATCTCAAAAATTATCTAGTTCCATCCCCCCTGACATGGGTAGGGACCCCTTCCACTAGACCAGATTGCTCAAAGTCCCATCCAACCTGGACTTGAACCACAGCAGGGAGGTTGGACTAGATCTTGAAAGTGCCTTCCAATCCAAACCATTCAGTGGTTCTATGTTTATAAACTGCTTTGTGACACAGGCAGATTCAGATGTCTCATTCCAGGCAGAGGAGATCAGAGAGCACCTTAAACATCACTGTCTCTCCCTGCAGGAGTTTAGGACTACAGCAAGGGCTTATGTAAACACAGCTCTTCACACACCACATGTCCCAGAAGTGCCAACAAGATCCCATCATCCTCCTGTTCTTCACACAATACTCAGTTTCAGTGCTGAAAGCAGGACTCAGAACTCAGAGCCTGCTGGGAACAAAGACACCCTGATACTGCTGTGTTTTGCTGCTCAAAACAGCAGACTGCAACTCAGCATCAGTGCAATGTTGTAGTCATACTGGGAGATTTAAGACCACAAACAACAGGCACGGGAAAAGTCTTTCCAATCCTACAAACAAATTTCTAGAACTACAAAGCTGTTCTTATTCCACACTGGAGAAAAAAACAAACCCTTTTGAAGACTTTTGATGCCACAAGAAGCCTAGTTCACATCTGATTCAGCGACTTGAATCTCAGTGCTTGCCTGTGCTGTACACTGCCTCTGAAATCAGAAGCATATCCATATCAGTGTGATTCCCAGACTAATGACTGCTTTTTAAAGAAGATTATTCCCGGCCAACGCAGGCATATGGTGCTGTGCACCCCAGTGGTGTTGTATGGTGCTGTGCTGGATACATGCACAAGCATATGTGGGTGCTGGGATACCTCTCCTTCAGCCAGCACAGTGCACGAGCCATGATACATTTCCTAAACCTAGTTTACAATCCAGATCAGAAAATGATTTGCTGTTTTAAGGAAACTTCAATTCTTTCTCCTGCTATTTCTCTCTCAGAGATCTTGGACTAAAAATTGATCCTAACAAGCCAGCTCTGAATACTACAGTGAATATGCCTGTGAATATTTCAATTTCTTTGCACAATATGACTCGTGCTGTGAACCTTCAATTTTTACTGTATCTTATAGCACCAGAAGTAGTCACCTAATGCTGTGCAAAGAATGAATCTCCATTGCAAGGAGCTGGCTAACAAAGTAGATGAGAGAAGTAATTTCCTTCTTATTGACAAAAAAGCTTATTAATTACACACACCCCTTTAGGTCATGGGCACAGGCACTGTATTTACTGGAATTATTTTAAGGATTTATCCCCTGAGAGGGTCAACTGAGCCCTTTCCAGACAGTCAGGGATGGTCAGTGAAGCCTTTGTGTTTGAGGGGTAGTACCACACATGGGTACCCTCCTGGGGTTGGTGACCATCCTGTGCCCATTCTTTCAGTGACAGCATCTGTTGCTTTGAGCTCTGTATTACCCTTACTTCACCCAAACACAGATTTCAGCAGCCAAGAGTTGCATGCCATCTCTCCCTGGGAGAGGCATAGGAGTCACCAGAGGTAATCAAATGAAAATTCTGAGTACAAGTCCAGGGGGAAGAGGAACAACAAAGCAATGGGAGATGTTTTCTGGGTGTGCTGTGCACTGAGAGTGCATCTCCAAACACAAGGGCCCTGCAGCACGTAGACAGATTGTAGCCAGATTTTCATGGCAGTTCCTTTGGGAGCAGAAGCTTCTATTTGTGAAGAGTTCACAAAGGCTGGGAGTGATTTTAACCTAGAAAAGACACGTGTAAAAACATGAACCTGTTCCCACTGCAGTAACTAGGTGTTTTATCTCTAATTTTAATGATGTTAAAAGATTGTAAACTGGGGGCTTAGTAGTTAAGAAAGAAAATGAACTCTGTGGTGAATCCTGACCTAATGCTCCCCTTCTCCCCTCCTCCTAGAGTGGGTGGAGGACTTTTATTAAGCTAAAAGGCATATAATTTGGAAATCAGGAGAAGAAAGCTGTTATATTTTTAAGCACAATGCAGACACCCTGTGGAATTAGCTATTGCAGCAGGTCAACGAGTCAAATAGTTTGTAAGGATTCAAACTGACTCAGATAGTCTTATGAAGACAGACAACCACTGGCAAGAGCACAACATCCAGCTAAAGGACACAGGGAGAAAATCAAGCTGCCTTCTTCAGACCCGGCTTGTTGGCCAATCTTACCTGCAGAGAAGACGAAGCCATGGCCACTAATGCAACAGCATAGGAGGAACAGCCTCAGAGAAGGCTGAAACATCTATTACAAAGTGCTACTAAATCTTACCCACTGCGTCTGTTCTCCTCTCCCCCCTCAGGATGCTGAAATAACTCTCTTCATCAGCTCCTGCTCTCAGCCTCATGGCTTGACAGAGCTCTTTAGGAGACAGTAATCTCATCTGTGGGAAATATTTTCAGACCAAAAAAAAACCAAATCAAGTTACATTTGGAAGGACCAAATGAATTGTTTCCACACATCACATAAGGCTGCCTCTACATTAGCATTTTGCTTCAGAGCAGGAGTGGGATTTTGAAGTAAATCTCCCAGTCATCAATTTACCATGCATTGGCTCTGTTTGCAGAGCTGTTTTGATGCCCATGAACTAGATTCCTCTTGGAGAAAATTAAACCAGAAGCTCCACTCCAAATGTGCAGCAAATATGCTACAAACTCTGAGGCAGACATAATGACCAAGTTGATGTCTGGTCCTCCAGACAGCTTTGGATCACATGTATAATGGACATGTTTGCTCCATGGGACCAGACTAGGTCTAGCCAGAAGCAAAACTACCAAGCTTCATGTAGCACAGCAGAAGTGCCCCAGCACGAGGTGCTTCAAACCATTCTTCCACTCTTACTACACTGGTTTGCTTGCTGATCTGATACAACCTACAAATTAGGGGTAGGTCTACACATACAGCTTTCCCCATCTAGTCAAAGGAAGAGAAATTAAGAGAAATCCAAACAAATAGAAGGATTCCTGGGATCCCAGGATAAATAATGAAGGTCAATAGGGGCAATTTCTGCCCGGAAAAGAAATGTCTGTCTTTCTGTGTCAGGAAGTGATGGGGCTGACACCACAGGTATTTTCTGCAGGTCGAAGCCATGCCCAGACTCCAGTCCTTTGTGTTCCCTTTCAAAGGAAATCCCTAGGCTAACAGTTAAGTCATAAAACCCACAAACATTCTACAAGATAACAAACACATTAATGAGAGGCAGCTCCAGACACAAACTTAAGATGCTTAATTTCAGCATTTGATACAGGAGAAAAATGCCAACCCTGGGCTTTTTGAAAAGAAAAGCCTGAATCCATGTGCAAAATAAATTTACTTATTAACTAAAATATTTCCTATGTCAGCCTGGTATATTTAAGCCTTCTTACATTCTTACATTCCTTTGGGTTATTTCAAAACTTTAAAGAGAAGACAAATGATAGAAGTAAAAAGATCTTTTTTACTTTTTAAGATCCAACAGCAAACTAAATGTTAATCTTACATGTTTTTCTAGACTCAGGTCAAATCCATCATTTTTAATCCTTGGGGATCATCGTCCTCTGATTTTTTCGCTCAGCTTTCAAACCTTTTTCCTTAACAGAATTTAAACATTCCTGCAAAGTAGTTAAAGAACATTCTTTTTTTTTTTTTTTTATCAGGAGTTGCCAGCAAGGAGGACCCCGATTTCTTCTACTTTACTTACTTGCTGGAAATACTGGCAATCTTATGGGTGTTTGTAGGCGGGATGGAAATTTAATGGTTTTGATCAGTTAAACCAATTTAAAAGGTGCCAGGTCGTTAAAGGACATGTTGTAATGATACTTTATTCAGACAAACTGTGGATAAACATTGCAGAAACAGGTATCTCCTGTCTGTTTTTTTTTTTCCTACACAATTGTAACAATTCAAAAGTAAGTTGTATTTTGAAAGCAAGCCGTATTTTCACTCTTTTCTATTCAAGGAAAAATCTGCTCCTATCACTCATGCTGTGAGTTTGAGGTCAATCCATGGCCTGTACAACAATTCTAGAGCAAAATGATGGAGGTGGTTTTACAGAATCAGAGCTAACTTAAGCACTGCATTCCTATCTCTTCAAAGGTTATAAGCAGGGCAGGGCAAAGATAGTCCAGTCTAGATTTGGACCAGAACCCTGGGGAAAGGTTAATTTTCAGAGCCCCAAGGTACTCAGAACTGAGGTACCAGGCTCTGGCTCTTCTCTAATGAGAAACAGTTTGTGCATCTCTTCACACACCAAGGGAATATTGCTCAGCTTGACCTCCCTCCAACTTCATGATTGGAAGGAGTATGATACACAGGAAGCAAAATCTCCAGACTGAAACACTGCCAGAAAATTCCCCCACTGAGTGTAAAAATGAGATACAAAATTGGATTTCAACCAATTTAAAGTTTTAGGAAAAGAATAGACTGTGGCCTAGCATATCAGTGCAGCATTATCCCACTGATTCACTCTGGCAGCTTGACCAGGCTGCTCTCATTAGTTCCAGCACAGCAATATAAAAATCTGAATATTGTCTCCAAGGCAAAAGAAGAGGTCAATGGAGGGAAACAACTGTGTCTGCAAGAGGCCCTGCTGATCTGTATGCACTGACTGGTCTATAAAGTCATCACTGAATGATGGATGGGTGCCACAATCCTTTTCTCACTCTTAAGGTGACATTTCTTGAGATAATAATGATATAACAATGTGTGTGGGGGTGAGATTGTCCTACCCCTGCCCATCCTATGGACAGTGGAGACACTGCCATGGTTTTCCAGCACTGTCACTCATGCCCTCTTTTCCACTCTGGTTTGGCACAAGTTTCTCTCTCCTTTTGAGATGCTACTGAATCCCACCAACTGGGGTCCTTTCAGCATGATCACTGATCAGCATGATCCATGATCACTGAAACCAGAGTTCCCAGGAGGAATCTGTTTCTCAGGACTCATCTCCCTCTCAGTTTCCCCCAGGACTGCAGCATACCTGGTCATATTGTACACAGCCCTCAAGTGCATTTTAAATAGCCTGGATGTAGAGTTCTGAACCCTCTCTACAGTGTCAGACAGAGGAAGCCACTGCTTCACTGTATCGTGTCTGCACTGAGTCGCCGCTGTGGTTTTCTCTGAGAGATTAAGCAGAGATTTATTTCTCTCCCTCAAGTGCTTTTTATGCTGCCACCAAGCTTGGATTTCAAACTTGAGCTTGATTGGGCTTTAATGGATTTTCTACACAGCATGGCCATCGAGTACCTCCTGTGTGCTTCTGGAGTGACTTTGCTGCACAGGGATATAAAGTGCTTAAATGGTAGATGGTGCTGTTACCTACTTAGCTACCAAGGTCTGGTTCTAAACCACTTCACAAATCCATCTAACATTGCTTTCCCTGATAGCACAGCTTGCAGGAGCTGGTATCCATCTTTTCAGCTCAGATTAATCAGCACTGGAAAATGTTATACCTTAGACAGGATATTTATTCATTTGTTACAGGGCTCAAGCAGGGACCAGCTCATGCTGTCAGGCTGCCTTCCAAGAGTGCTTTGGACTGGAAGTAAATGAAAACACAAAAAGATCAGTCCTTAGTGAATCTTCATCCAAAGGGGAGCTTTGCAACCTTGTCTTCAGAGAAATGAAAAAAAGAACCCACAGCAAAACTCAGCTGAGAAAGTGATACAGTAGTGGGAGAAAGGCAGGAGTTCGTATAATGCCCTGTCTATCTGGACTCAAACCAGTGCTCTAAAAGGTGAAGAGAGATCCACAAGAGGTTCACCTCAGTCCAGCTGTTATGAACAATTTTGGCATGGGAGAACCAGAGGGCTGGTCAAGAGAAGGCTGGGACTGAGGATTGTCACTGGATGACACAAGGCACTCACCAGACAAGGTGACTGAAGTGGCATCAGCAGCTGATGGGGCCTCAGAGCTGTGGGGCAGGTAGGGTTGTGGGTCAGAGCTGAGTGCTGGGCTGACCCCAGACTGACACAGCCTCTGGGACAGGAAAGGGCAGGGAGGAGTGCTTCCCACATCACACTGAATCAGCAAGTAACTCCCACACTACAATCTGCCCTTTGCAGATAACCTGTACATGACAGCAAAACAGACAGGAACTAGCAGCTTACAGGGGTTTTTTTTCTGAAAGAAGAATCTAAACAGTCCCTATGAATATTTTGATTATCTCAGGTCTTCCAGAGCTGTGAAGAAATTGAAATTTCCCTTTTAGTGTTTGCCCATTGCGTCTTCAATAGATACAAGCTTCACCAAGCACCCACACTAAATCTGCCAACACTTATTTTCCACCATCTGCATAGTAATTGAACTAGGAGCTGAGCTTAATATCCTTAAATTCCCATTTTGACATGCTGAAGAGCTCCTGGCGCACAAGGTGCAAGGGGTTATTTAGTCTCAGATTATTGACCCAGAATGAAGAAATCCAAGTATCAGCTTTCCTCTCCTCTCTTCCCTCACCTCAGTGGCTTTGTCAATTAAATATTCCCTATCTCAATAGTCCCTATCTCTCCAGCAGACACCTCTGCTATCACCAGGCAATCCACCCTATTCTTATTTGCTTAGAGGGTCTCCTTCCAGCTGGATCCTTATGTGTTTGTTGTATGATGATCTGTGGTGGTTGTTTCCTTCTTCCTTCACATTGTCACAAACTCTGTTCTCCTGACATATTCCTGTGTTGTCAGGCAGACTCTCAGTGATTCCCCATGTCAAAGTACCAGGGAGCAGTTGGTCTATGAGATTAACTCCTCAGAGGACCCTCTTCCTCTTAGGAGCCTCAAGCTTCAGTCTGCTCAGTAACCTGAATGAAATTATAGTTTTTGCAGCTCAAACCTATTGTATCTATACTTAAAAAGATGACTGTTTTCTCAAAGGAGCCCTCCTTCTGCTTCCACCCAAAAAAAGCATTCTTGGAGGCTATGAAATAGTCTGATTTGCTGATGGAGGTGGGGAGGCCCTGCTGTGCATCATTAACTGGTGAAGACCTTGTTCTTTCATTCCTGTGAGCTCCCTATCTATAAAAAAATGATGCTACCTTAAGCCTTATGTCACTAAAGACTGAATACAAAACTCATCTCTTTGACTTTGCATTCCAAAATACACTACCAATGCCCACAGAGTCCTTTAGGCACATCTCTGTCCCCCATGGAGCTCCCCCAGACCTCCCTTTCTGTAACCTCTGATACTTTAGGATTAGGTGTCTTGATCCCAAGCTTATCCTACCAGCCCCACTTGGTCACTCAGAAAAGCAAAACCTTCAACAACACTCAAAAAACCCCCACCTCCGAGTACCTTGGGATAAAATCTTAGTGTATGAGACAATAAAATGTTCAGGGGTGGTGGTAAGTCAAGTAACTGATTCAGCCCCACAACCTCAGTGCAAGAATCTTGTTAACCTTTGCAGGGCAGGTGCTATGTGGTCCAGCATTACACTGCTGGCCAGATATTGCTGTGGGAACACTGACACGTCTTTTCCATCAGGCAAACTCTAGAGGATAAACCTGATTTGCAGGCAGTGATCTGGATGACAGTGAAGCACTGCCAGCTCACTGAGGTCTGTTTAGTGACTCCTCCAAGGCATCAGCTCGCTGAGAGCACAGCAGAGCTGCCTCTGTTCACTGCTTGAAAGCTCCTCTTTAGAGTTAGGTGAGGCTGCCTCAACACAAGTCTGTGTGCAAGCACATGGATACCATAAAAATACTTGTTTGAACACATCCCAGCTGGGATTTGGCTCTGCTTGCACACTGTGGAAAAACAAGCCGGTGATCAGTTTATTCTTCAGCCTTCACCAGACGAAATGGTGCAGCTCAGACACAACACAGAAAAATATTCCTTTGTGCTGGATCTTCCTCATGTGTTTACTGATCATGGCTTGAATGGGGGATCCTTCCACATTACATGGGGGAGAAGCTCCACCAGCACGAGGATGCTCTCACACCTGATGTTGTCGAGCAGCCAGCAGGGGAATGGCAGAGCTTTGGTGGGTTTGCTCTGTGTGGGTGTCACCAGATCTCCCTCAGGAAGCCACACAGGGAATGAAGCAGCTACATCAATCCTGCAGCACAGGCTCAATCTGAGAGGACAAATTTGGCCTCAGACCAGAGAATAGATGGAAAGCTGCCCTGCTCTTCAAAGTTAGGGTCAACACAAGGCTTTTCAAAATACATCTTTCCTCCTAAAGCATGAACTTTTTTCTTCCTTTCTAAGCATAGTGAATTCATCTTTACTGCAGATACCAAATCTCACAGCACTGAGAACAAAGGAGCCTGTGCGTTACAGCACAGTTGCTTTTTATGACTTTATTTTTAGTAGTATCCAATGACACAAAAGCATTTAGTTAAAATAAAACAGTAGTTAGTGTGAAAATAAGCCATAAAATACACTACGGGGCTCATATTTTGTTTAAGATTTACTAAATATATGGGAAAGACAAAAGCTTTGGAGGATTTTCCATTAATACAAAATATTATTTGCTCATTGTCAAGGGAGAATTCTCACTAAGTGTTTTAAAACACAACATTACCCATCAAAAGCATGAAAGCTTCCTAGATTTTATGAAAGTTTAATAGCTAGTGAAACGTTATTAAAAATAGCAAGCCTCACACTTTACAAATTCTGTAGTAAATTTTAGTATGAGGAATCAGATAAACATAATGCCCACAGAAGAAGATTCAGGCCTAGTTTGGAGAACCAATTGCCAAAAGCAATGAGAAGAAGTTACCAAAACTGACCTGAAACAGAAACTGAAGAGGGTTTCTCAAGTGCTTGAGCTCAAACAAGTGAATAAACATATGGTAAAAAAAACCCAAGTGGTTTAAAATTGGTTTGGTTCCCTTAACACTGAAAATTATCATTTATTTAAGCGACATGTTTTTGTCTACCCCTCACATTGTTTGGTGGCTATGATTAGTAAATGTTTAGAAATCTAATTTTTGGGGTAAGAGGAGACCTTATCAACTGTTAAGCTTAGCCCACTGAAAATTTATTGCAGTTCCTAACCTGTCTAAATCAGAATTCACTTTCCAAGTTCACACAAGCCCTGGATCCCACTTTTACGATTCAATCCTCAGAAGCCCCCCTTTACTTCTACAGTTATTGTAAGATTTGTCGGAGATGTACAGGAAAGTACATCCAGAGGAACATTCAGGCTCCCATCTTCCTTACACTTTTGCCCTCTGCCATCAAGTTATGCAGATACTTGGGTGCACATATAACCCCGTGGCAGAAATAAATGCTGCTCCTGCCTTTGCACAAATTGGAAATGAAGTGCCCCTGACTAACACCTCTGCTGCTACAGCCAGGAAGGCAGAAGAACATATTATTCAGGGGTTTCCTTTTTCCTCATCTGTATGCAAGTTGCATAATGTGTAGTACTTTAACATCAGGACCAAAATTTTTATTATGCAAGCTTATTGTGACTATCAAGTTCTCACTGAGCATTAACAAGCTCTGAAATATACTATTAAATGTGTCACTTTAACTTCAAATTGAAGCCTATGTATTTTTAATTAATAAGTAGAAGTATGAATGTAGCAGATGCTGCCATTAACTATCTTATCGGGTTAGGGGATGGCAAGAGCTCTTCCCCAGCCCTGGCTGGTAGAGCATATTCTCCTTTTAAAAACTTGGAAGCCAGTGTTACAACCATGTGAATAACAAAACCCAGGCTGTAGCTCCAGAAGAGAGGGCACAGTTAATTAGACCTTTTGTCTCCTCTGTGTCTCTGATCTCCACCTCCTCACTACCATGATTTTGCCCTTTTCTTCCCATCTGCAGCTGGAATCAAAGGGCATATGTAGGAGGAGTGTTGTGGGCAGGATTTCAAGGGGATGGCAGGATGCTTCAGCTGGCTGATACACAGGAACAAATAAGCGACTGGAAGGCTCCCAAAGGCTGCAGAGCATGGACAGAACACGGACAGGAACTGGGGAAAGAAACGTCCTCACACTGGTTGCTGCTTTCCATCCTCTGAGCCAGTCCTTCACCAACTCCACGTGGGAGCAAGCCTGCCTGAAGTGAAGGAAAATACTTACAGGAGGCAAAGGTTCAGTTTCTAATCTTCACATCCACTGGAAAACATCTTCCTTTCCTTGGTAAATGGCTTAACTGGAGCTGGCTGTGACACAGATGCTTATCATACCTTGACCCTGTAAAAAAGGATGGGATATTCAGGACCCTTCTTCATGGAAACCCTGAACCCCTTTAAAACCCTCCTAGCTTTGGTCAAAAATTGCCAGGGATACTAATGCCTTGGGCACTGTACCCAGCACCTGGTCTTTCTTGGCACTTTGAAGAGCAGGAAGGGGGACTGAAGAGAAGCAAAGTGATGGTTATCTTTAATAACAAGCTGTTGCTGAAAGGTGGGATAAGCTGATTACAGTGCAGTGGGTGTAATTTTAAATAATTGACATAGCACTCAGAACTCATATCAGGATGCTTTTTCACTGTTCACGCATCAAAAGGAATTAAATACATTAAATAAACGTTTTGGAGGGGTGAAGTATATCAAGCTGGTAAATGGATACAATCTGATATTATGCAAATTCAGATCAAGTAGCAAGAGATGATTGTGCTTGCATTGCCTCCAGCTAAAAAAGAGCAGTGAAAGGACGCTGTACCTATTCCTTCCTGCCTTTGCTATTGGGATTTGTTAGTTGTAATCTCAGAGCCTGCTGCCCTTCAAATCTAGATCAGCACCCAAAATAAGGGGGGAATTTGCCCTTTGCTGTGATCCCAGTAACCCCTGCACGTGGTTGTTCAAGGTCATGTGTGCTCCTCTTAAATAGGTTCCTCAGTGCCATTTGATCTATGTCAGATACCAAACTAGGAAAGAGGAAGACCCCTAGAGCCTTAACTGAAAACAAAAACTGTCATTAGCTCTAACTGTCTAAGCTCCCATAGACTGTAGACCATTGAATTCAATCCTGGTATTTCTGTTAAGAATTTATGCCTGTCAAGACTGTCCAGGCATCTGGTCTGGGAACTGAAGAGATTTTCAGGTGAAGAAACTACAGCTTCCCTTTCTAGTTCATTCCAGTGGTTAATTTTTCTCATTATGAAATCATATGCAGGTTATATTTCTGCCAACTTTAGTGTGGTATTGCCTTTAAAAATTTATATGAGCATGCCTCATATGCTCATGGGCTGCTCTCTGTGTGTATGGGTGTTTATGTGCCTATGTTGTCTCTTCCCATTTTTTAAGTCATTTAAGCAAAGGAATCTTATGTAAGACACTGGTTGAGGGGTGACTTTATCTCCCTAAGTCTAATGTAGAAAGGGAAATCTAACCCAGAGAGGGACCTCAGGAATTCGACTGTCTTACACGTCCTTTTTGGAAAAGTTAGCAAATTTTAAGGGTATCTTCTCCCTGGCAGGATAAGCAGGAATTTAAATCTGTCTCTTACGGTCCCATTGGTTTAAGCACCCCTATCATGTGGATGTCAGCAAAGCCAAACTGTTCTGCTGAATTTTTATAATCCACCAGACCACTCCAACATAGTCATGGTCCACTGCTCTAATCTAACATGTCACCGATTTCACCAGCTGGTAAAACCAGCAACAGTGGTATTGTCTGCTTTACAGATAACGAGCATCTTAATAGGGGGTAATTAAATATTCATTTAGGAACTGATGGGTTTCAGCCTTCTAAAAAGCCCTATTCCACCAATAATTGCCTCATCCATGTAAAAAGTTTGTGTCTTCAAATTAAGGCTCTAATCCTGGTTGCCTCAACAACTGGTAGAATTTGTCTCTGTATTTCTCTCTCCCTCCTCATTGCTGTCTAGGGTTGTTCATAGTATGACATGATAAGGGAACATCACTAGTTCTCTCTGTCCAGTCAGACAGGAAAAAGACCAATTGGCACCCAAAGAGGGGAAGAAAAAGACAAATCAAAAAAGGACTGAAGCAAGAGGACATTTGGAGGGCATGAGGAGTCATTCTTTTACATTAAATTTCCTTTACTCTAGCTATAGTAATAAAATTCCCAATACACTCTCACTTCATCTCCAGTTCATGGAATTCTTCTCTGATGGGCAGTTAGTTGCAAAGTATCCCTTTCATGGCAGGAGGTGGGTGAGTAAGAGCTTCTTTGTCTTCAGAAAGAAACCATCTCTGCTTTTGAACTACTTCCTTCAACACTGATAAAAAAGGCCTTTCATCCTTCTTTCAGGGCATCCATTTTAAGCTGGAGTCAGTCAGCTTTTCAAAGTTAACACAACTTGATCAAAACTGAGTTTGCCTTGGAAACTTCACATTAACTAGAATGTGATGTCTGATTAAGGAAGCAGAGGAAAAGTACAATGAGAAAAGTTCTCTGATTCTTTAAATATCTCCTGTAGGAAGCATTCAGGCACTACCTCATCTTTTCTGCAACTCAAAGAGGAGGGAAAGACAATATAGTGTAGCTCTAATTTAATAACCTGTGAGGGATATGCCAACTCAGATGCTCTTCTACAAGAAGTCTGGCTGATTTTGAGAGCTCTTTGTGGGAGTAAACTAGAGATGGAAGCTGCTGGAGGAAAATAAGGATGCAAGAATTCTGCTTATATCAGGTCATTGTGGTAAAAGTACATGTTTACCTCATGGCACTTTTACTCTCCAGCCTGACTAAAGGCATTGAGGCACAAAATACTCCAGCTAAAGGACTAAGAAATTACCTTGGCTGTTGCATCTGAGCAGGTGTCAGCTTGTCAATTCAGCTTGATAAGGTAAATACATATGGATGTAAATATGGATGATCTGGGGAGAATCAGCCCAACTCATGGAAAACAAACAATCATTTTGAGAGACCAAATTATTTGTATATAGATCATCAATTAGTAAATAATTTTTGGATGCTTCCATCTTGGCTATAAGCAGACTGAATTCTCTCAGAAAACATTTTAAAATAATTCAACCACTGAGACTTCTGTAAAGCCACATTTATCATGAGAAAGAATGAAGTTCATAACATCTTTCTGCTATTACATTCTGGAGCCTGAAACATCTATGCTGTACCACTAGCAAAATTTATCCTGGTTTCTATCTCTTCTTTAGAGTATTTTATTGCAGAGAGTGAAAAAATACCACAGACAGAATAGAGGCTCTGATTTGCAGAAACACAAGTGACTGCAATCTAGTGTTGCAGTATCAAATTGTGACTATAATAGCATGGGTATTTCAACTCATAAAGCAATTTCTTGATAGTCCTCTAGAGAATCTGTAGCAAAATTAAGTCCCATAGGTTGTCTTAGAAGGGCTGGTAATATTGCTGCTGCAAGAGTTCATGTGTTTCAGACCTCAGTGACTCTTCTCAGCCCTACTGCCCGTGATGTGCTTCTTAAGACAAATATTCTACAGGAAGAACTAAGCTGATTTCCTGTACTTTAAAGGCAATTTACTAAACCTTTCTTTAAGAAAGCTTAGCACACATTTTTAGTGATAGGGAAATCTCTTCAGTGCCCAAGCTATAATTTTATTGAATATTCCACTGTAGGTGATACACGTTTACCAGAGTGAAAATAATCATGTAATTAAGCTTGCCACCTAAATTATCCTGTGTTTTTCTTATTTATGTGGCCAATTTCTCCACCAGAAAGTGATTCTCAAATCACAGTCTACAGAGGAACACTGAAATCACAACTTTATACTAGAAGATATAAAATGCTCTATCTCAGAAATGCTTTAATGCACTTCAACCCAACCAGGGGTTTTCCGAGGAGCAAGGAGCATTGCAGCTTCAGGAACTGCACTGGTTCCAGACCACCCTTGCCAGGAGGGGCCAGTCTGACAGCTGGTGTAAGCAGAGATATCTACCTCAATTCCCTTTATCTGGGAGAATTGTCCTGACAGCAAAAATTTGCACAGTGAGAAGGGGAGAGACACCCTGTTCTCCATAGAGGGGCCCTGGTGCCATCTCTTTTTCAGGGAAAAATGTAGCTATTAGAGGTATGTCTACACTGAAAACAGGAGATAACTCCCAAGGATACTCCCTATGGCAAACAGGTGTTGCATTACCATCCTCCAGTCTCCTTCTGGGTGCCACAGTATAAGAAGAACTATGAGAGAGTATCCAAAGGAGGGCTATGAAGATGGTGAAGGGTCTGGAGGGGAAGTGACAGAGGTCACTTGGTTATTCATCCTGGAGAAGAGGAGGCTGAGGGCAGAGCTCATCACAGGCTGCAGCTTCTCACGAGGGGCAGCTCCGATCTCTGCTCTCTGTGACCAGGGACAGGACACGAGGGAACGGCTGGAGCTGTGTCAGGGGAGGTTTAGGCTGGATATTAGGAAAAGGTTCTTCACCCACAGAGGGGTTGGGCGCTGGATCAGGCTGCCCAGGGAAGCAGTCACAGCACCAAGGCTGCCAGAGCTCAAGAAGAGTTTGGACAACTTTCTCAGGCACATGCTGGGATTTTGGAGTGGTCCTGTGCAGGGCCAGGAGCTGGACTTAGAATCACAGCACATCCTCACCTGGAAAGGGCCCATCTATTATCCCATGGCTCCCGATACTTCCAGGAGCGGGGCTGCCTGCCCGCGCTGTGGATCCTATCGCCTGCCAGGACACAGGGATGCGCTGGCGGCGAGTGCCATCTTGTGGGGACTAATCCTTGGAGCTGGGACACGGACTGCCCGAGGCAGCCACAGAGCGAGGGGGATGCTCCGAGTGTCAGCGAGACACCGCGGCTGCGATTCCAGCCCGGACAGCATCGATCGCCAAATTCCCCATCCTCAGAGACTGATCCGTGTAATCTTTCTCCCATTCTATCAGCTATCCAGAGCGTAGGGATTTGAGCAGACAAGTACACTAGCAGTTCAGGCAGGTGAAGGTGTTGTGTCTTTTTGATAAAGGTACCTCAATCTCCCAAAAATTGTGGGCACATTACACTTGTTGTTACCAAACCCATACTCCTGCTGTTTCTTGAAGTTCAACCTGTATAAAGGTCTTGTTGTGCCAGCACAAGACAGTCCTTAATTTGGAGTGTAAGATCTCTATCATGCAAAAAAAGACCACTCATATTTTAGATTTTTCACATAATTAGAGAAGTAAATCCTAAATCCTTATATGACAGGGGCCAAGGAAGACCAACCCACTATTATTTTTCTTTTCTACTGGGTGTCACACTTCAGTGGCTTCAGCAAGTAAAGGTGAGAGAAATCAGCTAGTGGCACATTTCAGAGTATATTTTGCTCCTTTTTGCTCCCAGCTGCAACTACCTGTGCACTGTGGTTTGCAAGACTTGCCATCCACAGTGTCCAAGGATTCTAGAGTAATTTCCTCATGTAAGACAGGTCAACGTGAATAAGCAGAGCTGAATAAATCAAGCACAGAAAAGTTAAGTGACATTCTGAAAATCATGAAATTAGTCATTGGAACAGCTGACACAAAGCAGCTCACTGTCATAATCATGCAATGTGTTCCCATCTACCCTCCATAACATCCAAAAAAATTCTGCCATCGGGAATACCAGAGAAACCTCATGGATATAAATGGGGACAGAATTTGGCCAGCTCGCATCCTATAGCATTTGTAGATCTCATTTTATAGACTATTTAGCTGCAATTATCCTTCAGTGCTGAGCCAAATGCACATCTGATAAAAGCCACTCTGGGTAACATCCATAAACATGACAGAAAGGGATCAGCTTTAACATGTTTTTGATACTTCCAGGTCATCTTCCAGCAAGACTCACACGAGGGTACCAGCCCCAGAGGCCTTTTCTTTCTTTGAGGCTCTTACCCACAAAATTTTCAATAATCTGAGACACTCTTTCCTTTGTAAAAGTTTTTTCAAGCTCTCAAGAGCTCAGTAAACCACATCTCTGCTGCAGCTCTCTTGCTCTAAACCACCTCCCCAGTACACATCCCCTAAGCAAGCCCTTCATCTCCCTGCAACTCCACAGCCTTCATCTCCTCTCCTGCTTGCAGCCACTCATGGCCAGCTTGAACTCCTCAGTCGGATGCTTCAGCACAGTTAGAAATAATAAGCACTGGTCTGGTCTCTAGTAGGGCTAAATTTGGCCTCATATCCCTTAGCCAGTCACACTTAGAGCCCTCCTACTTCCCACATGGTTCTGGGGAAATCCCAACCCTTCTGTTAGCTTAAACCTCCAAGGAGGAGGACTTCATCCCTGTTCTAAGGGTTTTGATATAATTTGCCAGCAGTGGGGGTCCATTTCCCTGGCTAGACCTGTCAATCTCATCACTGTCTATGACCCAAGAGCACCAGCAGACAAAGGAGACAGCTTGCAAGCCTGCTCCGTTTTTAATTCAAACCATTTTAATTCCTCCTTTCCCAAATCCTTTCGGAAGGCATTAGTCCCACGCCACTGCTGTTTCAGGGTGTTTGTGGTTCTCTCTGAAAAGCTGCTCTGCTGACAAGCCCACTGTGTTCTTTCAGTGGGTGCCCTGATGCTTTCTCAGCAGACAGACGTTCACTGGAGCGATTCTTCCACACACCAGCCATGAGACGGTTTGCCATTCTGTGTGGGGAAAATAAGACATTGCAAAATCAGGAAAGCATGTGAAAAAGGAGCCTAAGGATCCCATCCTCCCTGCAGCTTCTTCCCAGTGGGGAAAGTTAGCCTGGGAACGCACAAAATGTAATGGAGAAATAAAATGCTCCCTAATGCATGACTGGAATAAAGCAGCATGACACGGTTAGCTTGGAGTTGCATTCTGATCAGTCAGATGGCAAAGACATCATGCTTCACTTAGCCCCAATGCACTCACTGTGTGACAAGTATGAAAAGATATGTCGAAGGGAGAGGAAGAGAAGGCTGTTTTGGGTCCAAAAGACCTTTCTGGCCCTCGCTGCCCTCACAAAAGGGGTCCTGAATAGGAACCCAAATGAGCTTGGGGAATATTCATATGATCTTAATTTACCATGACTGCTGCCTACCAGCTCCAGATAAGTTGGATTAATAAACTGCCTTTCGCTTGTGACACCTCGGCATGAATTTTGCATTAGACTCAATTCAGTAAAGTTCACAACCGACACACTTGCTTTTATGACAATCCTTTTCAATTGTTGTTGGTTTGGGTTTTTTTTTTTGCACTGGGATGTCATAAAGATGTTTGAGCTTTTTTTCTGGTGAGGAACTGTCTTTTATGTTGAAAAAAGAGCTTTTATAACCCACTCATGCCAATAGCACTCCTGAATTGAGCTGGAAGGCAAAGGCCCTAGTCCGTTTATACTGTTAACAAGACAGGCATTTTTTAGTGTCAATGAAAGCAGTGACGTGCTTTCTTCAGAGCTGGGCTTGTCACAACGGAAAATTTCAATGCAATGGGGGTGAGGATTATTAAAACAAAGAGGGCACAATGTGTGATAAGATCAGCAGAACCTTTTGGAATTATTAATGCAAGGCAAGTGGATCATATCCCCCAATTAGAGCTTACATGGCACTTGCTAAATTTATCAGACCATGAATCTGTTCTTCCTTAATTGATAAGCAGGTGGCATGGCTGATCTGCATCCAGATTCAAGGAGGACAGATAAAAGTGGATGGAGGGATGGATGGATGAATAAATGGATGATATGATTATGAGATGTGTTTATCTCTTAATGATACACCCTAGTTAGATATTATCTCTCTCAGCAGCAGCTACTCAGGTCAGGGATCATTGAAAAGATAAATCTCTATTGGAGCTAGATGAAAATGAGGGTATATGTTTGGGGAACTGTTTGGTAGAGAATTGGACTGCAGCCTGACAAAATAACAGAAATCAAAGTTGGCTGGAAGATTTCATTCCTGACCTGAGGTGCTGGCTCAGAGCCATTATACAGAACTCAGCCCTGCAAAACCTTACAGAAATCAGCTAAAGTCAGTTCCTGAACAGTTTCATCTGCGAAACAGGGAAAATACTACCATAATACTTTTTTTCTCTTACCCTTTGTCTTTTGGGTCTCTTCAGATAACATGTCTTTCAGTAAAGGAAATTTTCCTTACTATGCAGTTTTGATCTCACTTGGGGTCTCACGCATACTCAAAGCCATATGGTTGGATTGGAAAGACAGAGTAAGCTTATGTGTGAAAAGACCTATTATCCACCTGCTCTCTGTAGCTACCCCCATTTACTCCTGGGCTGCATGAAAGGGAACTTGGTACCATGCTTCAATCACAAATGCACTCTAGTTCCTTTTTTTTTTATAATCTAAGCACAAGCAGGGGCAGATTTAAGGCTTGCTGTGTGGGAGGGAATCACATTTTCTAGATAGCAGGTTCAAAGTGGCTATGTAGATCCTTCCCTTCCTCCATGAAATTCCCAGAGATGATGGAAATCTGGATCTTGAAATGATCTAAACACCTGATGACCCTGAAACATCTCAGCTTAAATATATGGAAGACAACCTGGAAAGAGTAAGAGGGTTTTATCCATGTGTACTTTGGATGACTGCTCCTCTGTGTTTCATAGCCCAAATTTGATAAACCACAGTTTGGTTCAAGAGCTTATCCCAAATAAGCCACCAAGACTTATATTACCTCAAAATTGGCTGGGAAAAGGGATTCTTCAGTTTTATAAAATGTACTGCAACTATTTTCATTCCTGTGCTGACAAAGCCAGGTGTCTTAGTTGTTTCTGCATTCAGAGAAGCAGAAGCAGCACATCTAAGAATGGCTTAAAACCAGCTCTTTGCATAACCAAGGCAGGACTTCAGGAATATCTGCACAGATTAGTCTGACTATGCTCCCTTGCAAAGGGTCAAACCTCCCATTTTTCACCAGGGATAGATCTCTAGTTTCTGGTTTCTCAGGTGTCCAGATGTAATATCATCATCGTTCTTGTTCAGAGCTGGTTCTCTGTTGTTTGGGATCTGAATTAGGGAAAATTGACCCTGAGATTAACTCAGTTGGTTAGAGCCTGGTGCTAATAATGCTGATGTTGTGGGTTCGATCCCTGTATGGGCCATTCACTTAAGAATTGAACTCAATGGTCCTTGTGGGTTCCTTCCAACTCAGAATATTCTGTGATTTCAGGAGGAATATAAGATTATTTGACCTACCAAAGAACTTGTGTTTCTCTCAGGGCTCAGAGGAGAGGATTGAGGAAGTTTGCAATTACCAGCCATAGGAAGGAAAAGGACATGGGAACCCAGGAGACTTTCCCAGGCTCTGATAACTTTACAGAAACACAATCCTGCAAACCCTGTCCCTTCAAGTAAGCCACAGACCTTTCTGTTAGGAGTAGCTCCTTCCCTCTCTCCCCTAGAAACACCATCCTCTGTTTGATGTGCAGTTTCCATAGCAACATTTAATTAATATAACCCCCCCGGCCCCTGTGCAGCACAGGTAGTATCTGCAACTAGCTTTTAACATGAAATAAAAGCAAGAAGTTCAGCCAGCGAAAGGCCCTGCTCCAATTTCAAGTGTGTTTACAACAGCAGAGCGGTGCCTGTGCACTGAGGAGGGGAAGATATGCTCTGGCTTTTAATTACACGAGATGTACATAGCAGGTAATTATTATGGAGCAAAGTCTGGAGATGCCTGAACTTCCAACCCTCTGATCAGCAGTGCAGCGCCAGCACCTTGGATCCTGCTTGTGGGATGCAGCAGCTCCATGCATGATGCAGCATCCTCTGAACATCTCTACAGCTCCCTGAGTAACCCCTTGGTGCACAGTGATTTGGGGACAAGGACCAGGGCTCATTCCTCACCTGCCACCACAGCTGTCCCCCCCTAGTTCCTCCTTCCTCAGTGACTGGGAGGTCGAGGCCCCGAAATTTCTGATTAACACGCCCCACACCCTCTCTCCCCTCCTTTGAGAGCCATTTTAGGATCTCCTGATGGAAAGCATGAGGGCTGCAACTACAGCAAGGCAGCAGAAACAAACTGTTCTTATGGCTTATATGAATTGCAGATGTGTGGACAATTTTCCCCTAATAAATTCTGGGCTGTAAATGGATCAGGCATGTGATGTTGTGGTTTCTAAAGATAACAAAACCTCTGTGTTTTTGCTTATCCTGGCATAGCACCTTCACAGCATAGTGCTACCAGGAAGTTAAGAATAGGTAAGAACAACTGTAGACACGGAGGAGAAGGCACAATTCTCTCTCTGATTCCTTTGTTTTCACCATTTGTCTAACTGAATATGAAAGTATATAAAGAAATTACCTGGAATAATGGCCCCCTGAGCTAGGGCTGTTGTATAATCTTGTAGAGCTCCAGGGATCACAGAGGTTTTAGGTGAAAATCACTCTGATTACAAGAAACCATCCAGGTAGACAACATACCACAAGGTCTCCTCTCCTTCTCCATTTTAATTATCTACTCCATGGAGTTTTTTCAAGTAAAATTTCTATAGGTGGCAGTGGGATTCCTTGAATTTGTGAAGGCCCTTAATTTGGTGGTCTGAACTAGACATATAGAGTCAAAATTAAACAGGTGGGAAGGACTAGTGTTGAGATACCTCCGAAAGGTGATGCTTGGACCCTGCCCTAAAGGTGAGGTGTTTCCCAAAGCTGCCTCTAAAAACTCACCATAAAAGACAGAGAAGATCTGTCAGCCTTTTGTGTGTGAACATGGGGTTTTATTCACATCCCCAGGTTTTCTGGTCTCCTGTGGGAAGGTAATGTTAACCAGAAGCTTCAAGGAATAACCAGTGCTGTTCACCTCAAATCCAGCAATTGGAGAAGCAGGTTTCAGTCTCTCTCTTCCTTGGTGAGAGTGCTCTGGGTGTCAGTAATTTGGTTTTGTTCTGGAATTCAGAATTAACATCTCATTTATCTGAAAAATTTTGTTATGCCAGAGCTTCTCATCAAGTCTAATTGTCCTGGCATGTCGGCTACCTGGTATCTGAGTCGGTTTCTTTCCTGAAACTTAATCCTCGTAGCTGAAAAGAGAAAGAAATTAATACAGTTTGAATTTTACAGTGAACAATTTTTGGATGGAAAATGGTTTTAGAGTGAAAAAAAAATACATTTAACCAGTCTTTGCTAGAAATCTTGCATCTAAAAAAATTGAAGACATTTAAACTACAGAAAAAAATAAATAAGGGAATTTTCAGCCAGTTGCTGAAAATGGTCTTTCTGGTTTCTCACTGAAATTCACCATAAGGTAAAAGGAAGATTTGCATGAATATAGTACTTTATTTTCTTCACAATTTTCACTGGCATGGAGAAAACAGGGAGAGGAGAAAAAAAGGGCACTTCCCCACTAGGATGCAACAATATCTCCTCTCCCAGGGCTCTGCCAATGGTCTGTTTGTTAATCCCCTTGTGAAAAGCACTTTAAAAGTGCTTTGAAACTGTCCTATGGGACACAGAAAAATCAACAGCTGAACAACAGACCCCAGGGGCTCATTTCTGTAGCAGAAACAACACTCTAAATCTCTGTTACTTCAGCTTTATGAAACCATTATTATTTACTAGTATATAATATTATTGATTTGGACATGAGTGGATATAAAAACTAATGCAGGCAGGCAGGACTGATATGGGGCTGGCAGCTCAGTTTAAGTTTACAGTAAGCACTTCTGAAATCAGCCTAATTAACAGTGACACCAGCAAGCATCTGGACCCTGCTGAGGGTTTGGCAGAGATAAGCTTAAAGCTTTACTTCTCAATAGAAGAATTCAAAGAGGTGTCTGTGCTTACTGGTGGGATGTCAGGCCTGAAGAAAAATAATTGAAGTAAATCAATGGGAACAGACCTGTAAATTCAAACATGTACCAAGCACTGCAGCTTTTAGTTACAAAAGCTTCACAACCAGAGCACAGTCTGACTGCATAGAAAGACAAAACATCACACAAATTATTTAAATATATGGTGCTGTATCACACAAAAGGGCCAGAAAGGTGGAGGAATCTCCAGCCTGAGAGATATTCAGAGCTCAGCTGGACAAGGCCCTGAGCAAGCTGGTCTAACTGGGCTTATGCTA
Organism: Corapipo altera; assembly: GCF_003945725.1. Classification (NCBI taxonomy): domain Eukaryota; kingdom Metazoa; phylum Chordata; class Aves; order Passeriformes; family Pipridae; genus Corapipo; species Corapipo altera. The sequence continues at coordinate 5,743,365 of NW_020884889.1, read as the reverse complement.
AGTGTTGGGCCAGATGACTGCCTGTGGTCTGCTCCAGCCCAGACTGTTGTGTGACTTGAAGATTGTGTCATTTCTGTGTGCCTGTTCAAATACAGGGAAAATACTGAACAGCACAAAATACCTTTTCAAAAAATTCTTAAAGCTTCAGTCCTCTGAATTGCTTGTTAACATGGGTGCAGTAGCATTTTAGGAGGCAGAATTCTCCAGTCTGCTTATAATTTTATGATCCCTTTTTTCTTGCTGTTTTTTGATTCTTCTTAAATTACACTGCCTGCCAAGGACTAGTAGGTTGTCTCCAGCAGGTGTTAATACAGCTATTCCAATGCAGAAGCTGGAATTCAAAGGGCAGTATTGGCAGGTGATTATTCACAGAGAGAAGAAAAAACACTCTTATGAAAGAAACAGTGTCCAATTATTTGGTTGCAGCATGTGAGAGCATATTTTGTGATAAAGTCTTAAATCTTTGTAAGGTTTCTTCCTTGGTTATGAAGCAGAAATTGAAACACATTTGAGAAGACCCAGGCCTGAAGAAGAGAGCAGAGTATTGAGATGATGGTCTCTTTAGGAAGGGGAATTCCTGATAAGGGTAGTGCTTTTCCCTTGAGCAGAGGGAACTCAGAGTAGGCAATAGCTTTTTTCTCCTCTATCACATATTCAAATTGCTGCAAACACCATTTTACTCAGCGCTGAGCATGGATTTTGCATAAGGTCATGTCTTTTGACTGATAAAGCCCAGGAACAGAAATAAAGCAGGCTTGGGACAACATGGGAGGAAGGAGACAGGAAAGGATAATGTGAAGAATACTTTAAATTACTTGGATTTGAAACCTCATCTAAAATCGGCTTCTCACCTAAACCCACTGCTGTGGCTGCTGGAGACTGAGCTGGCCTGTGCTCTTCAGCAAAATAATGCTGCACCCCCATCCAGTTTTCATCTGGATTTTAAAATGGTAAGGGTTTTGGTACACACGTGGTGACAATTCTGTTCTATGGGTTCTCTCTCTTCCATCATTTCTCTTATCATCAGCAACAACAGAAACTGGGCAGGCAAGATCCAGAGGTTTTTAATGCATCAAGGATTTCAAACAACCCATCTGGAAGGATATTGTAGCCTTGGATGGGAGATGCTACTTGAAAGGGAGTTACCAAGGGATAATGGGGAAGAAGATTTGTTTGTTTGATTTTGGACCATTGCCTTTGACACTGTTCATAAATGGTTAAAATAGTTGCATGGAACTTGGATGTTGATTTTTTTTGCATATGCATTTTTATGTAAATCCAAAATGGAAATGAGGGTTGAGTTCACTTGGGAACTTGGGCGGTTTGTGAAATTAATGTTCGCCACTAGAGGACTCTACAGCAATAGTTAATTGTCTTTTTTTTCTTTTTTTTTTTTCCCCACTATATGCTCCCTCTGGTAATCCTTTCTCTGAAGACAAGAAAGCCTGCTCCAGAAGCCCCAGGTGCTGAGCCTTGGCACTGCTGGAAATGTGCCTTTACCAGCCAGATTTTGAAACAAGTTTTTGGATAAAGCCAGTTTGGAGTCATTGAGCTTTTTGCCCTATTTAACACAGAGAATAAATGATCCTATTTTCAAGAAAACAATCCACATATTATACTACTAGGAAGGGGAGTGCTGGGGGCCTCCTGGGATCACCTTTTCATTTCCTGCACTTGCCCGTGCCAAAAAGAAGGCGTTTGGGCTCATGGAGGTGGACAGCCCAGGGACATAGACTTCAAACCCTAGGAATGAGTAGGAGGCACTGACGCAGCGCTGGGGCTGAGTCACACCAAGGCTGTCTGTCCTCTCTCTCCTCCTAACGTGATGCTGTCAGGACCCCTGCCCAGCTGGAGCCGCTTCCTGCTTCCTCTGGAGTCCCTTGGCTCCCCTTGATACCCCCAAGCCAAAGAGGGCAGCCAAAAGGCCTGTTGTGCTCCCTAGTCACACTTCCTCTCTGCCTTTCTCAGATTCAAGGGATGGCAGAAAACTGGCCATTGACAGATAAATTAGGGGTTTGGAAGCACTTTTGGGTTTTTTTTGCTTTTCCCTTTGGAACCACTCAGAAGGAAGTCTGGGTCTAAAACACAGACATTTAAACTCCAGGCAGCCGTCCAAAGTCTGTGTCTGCTCTCAGACAGGGAACACTGGAAAGCTTCACACTGGGTCAGCAGCAGCCCTGCTTGGAGCCCCGTGTACTGATACATGTGGATGAGCTGACACCAGCTCTCCAGCTGTCCTGAGAAAGCTGAGACCTTGTGACGTTTGCCATTTGTCATGTCCTTGAGCTTCAGCACTCTGGAGTCAGCTGAGTCCAAGGCTTATGCTGGCAGGATGGCCTCGTTTAGCACAACCTCATGGTGTGAGGATATCTCTCCTTCAACCTGGCTGCTAGGTCTCCCAATCCTACAAGTCCATGGGCAAAGAACAGCAGGAAGATGGCAGCTCTGACACCTTGGATGTCTCAGGTTTATCACAAGAAGGTAATGCTGGAGAATGGTTCCTTGGACAACCGCTGAAGAGAATGGGGCAACACATCCATCCACCTGCAATGCAAAGGAAGATCTAATTCATGTAGCCCACTGCTAAGACAGCCTGGTTTCTGCTGTCTCCAGGAGATAGAAGCACCTCTGCACTTGGCCTTCCCTGGTTTCTGTGACCTTGGACACCTGCAATCTGTGCCTTTCTGCAAAAACTGCTCCAAGTTCCTTCCCCCCACCACACACCATGGAGATACAGTGCCTGGGAGAAGGCCAGCTGCAGGTCAGCATGCACAAGGGCACAGCCACCACTTCCACTGCAGAAGTCTTTTCCAAATTAGAGTAGAAATAAATCTGTCAGTGAGCTACAGGCAGTCAGCAAATCTCCAAGGTTTCTCTCAAAGACACATCATGAGGGTCATGATGTTTAATGGGATACAGAGCACACTCAGCCCATAGGAGGCTGTTCAGAGCCAGCCAGCCAAGTCAGGGGTTCAAAACAGTGGTGATGGGGGGCAAAGTAATCCCTGGAATAAGGGTGAGCAGGGCCTACAGCTTCATGATCTTCTGCTAAGTCCTTTGTCAGGAGGACCATTTTTACTTCTAGTTGCCCTGAGGTTTGTGCCAGACCAGGATTTGACATCCCTCCGAAGGAGAATGGTGCTGAAGGCAGAAATTATTTAGAATCCTGTTACATTTCTCTTCACCACACTTTGGAATTGCTGAAAGTTGCCTCACTGCTAAGAAAACTCTTTCCTTACTGCAGCTCTAAGTCACTTGCTCCAAAATGCCTTTGTTCTCCAGTGATTTTCTGGCAATGTTTGGAAAGTATTGTTTGAAATCAGTAATGATCCCTGTTCATTAACATCTTTTAGGTGTAAGGGACCTGGGTGTTGCTTTACCCATGCAGAATGTTTCCAGGGCTATTGGAAGTAGGGTGTGCAATCAGCAAAGCAGGGTCCCCATTGGCACTGCACATTGTCCCAGGCAACTAAAGTGGCTTGGAGAGCCCAGGTACACAGAGTAGTCTCAGGTGCTACACCAGGGCATAGAATCATGGAATAGCGTGGGTTGGAAGGGACCTTTGAAGATCACCCGTCCAACACCCCCTGCAATGAGCAGGGGCATCTTCCACTAGACCAGGTTGGTCAGATGAGCTGCTGTGAACCAAGCAGGGGAGAAAGAGGACATTAAAACAAGATGGGGGCTGAAATGCAAAACCTCAGCACAATGGGGATCTCTGCAGTGCCAGTAAAATTGGTAGCTGGGGCCAGTCTCTTGGTGAAATACTTGGCAGTCTTGTTTTGCCAGCTCCAAATTCAGGTGGTGCTTTGGTATCCCAAGGAGAAGACACTGAAAGAAGGACACAGAGTCTTGCCTGCACCTCTGGGGGAAGCTGGCAGGGTTGAGAAGGGAAGGAGGAGCAATGTCCTCACATGCACCGACATTGCACATCATGGGGCTCCTTTTGTGCTTAAACACCTAGTTAAAGTGAACAAGGGAACATTTTCCACCATCCTCTTCTTTATTTTGTTTCAGATTCTATAGAGGGATCAGTTATCCTGAGCAAGGTGTGTGCTATTGATCTTTCAGAGTCTGCCATCCCCATTTGTGGTACTTGCTATAAGATCTCAGCTACCCTTTAATCTTGCCACACCTCAGCGAATCAGAGAGCAGCCAGGGTAGGATCTGGTTCCAGTGTTAGGATAGAATTATTTGCTTTGAAATTGAAAACAAAATCACTGACCACTTGCAAATGAAATCAAATAAGTCTTTGACAACTACAATTTTATTTTGAGTGGCTTGGATGGATTTCAGCATGGGGAAAGTCTCTGGGTTACCCTGTCACATTATGTGCTTAATTTGGACTTGGTCCAGTGAGGATTTTTGATGATTTTGTATCTCCTTCCCCGTGTTTTTCAGGATTGTGTACACATGGCCATTGTCCTGCAGAGGGGATACGGTTCCCTCTGAATGCCTAATTAAGCTCCGATTAGCATTTCTTCTAGGAGCAGATGCAGCTTTTCCAGCCCAGCAAACAATGCCATCTGTTGTTCCCTGGCTGTAAGTTCTATCCCAAAGTCTGCTCTGTTTCTATATTTAATTGTGAAGTTTCCTGCTGCCAAAAAAGTAAGGTCGTTTAAATTTGGCATCAGGAGGAAAAGGTAGAGAGAGAGGGAGATTGGATTTTTATTGTTACTGCAGGGAATGCTAAATTGGTTTAGTCTGATTGGCAGCTCTGCAGCCTGCCCTCCCGTGCAGGACAAGCCAAAGGGTGAAACCTTTGATCAACACTCCCACTGCCACTTTGCATCCTCTCCTTGATGTCAGGGTTGCCTCTGCAAGGAGTCTTCATCAGCTTTTCCTACTTTTGCTCCCACCAGTTCCCTGGATAGCTGGATTTAGGGTGATAGCATGGTCCTCAGGCATTGGCACTCATGCCATTGTGCTGTGACCTTCTCTAAAGACTTTTGGCATTCACAACAGAGGAAAGTATTCACAAGCAACCTAGTCTATGTTCCTAGCCTCGGGGAAATGCTGAATTTGCATGGCCTTGACCAACCCACTGTGACTGCCAGCAAGGAAGCCAATTGGAGTACTGATTTTTGGGCATTTGTCAACTGGCTTCTGGCTTGAGACCCACTAAACTAATTTCACTCAGACCACTTAGCAGCCATTAGCTGGTTGTGACATGACCTGTGATGGACTGCAAGCAGTGACCTAGAGGAGAAAACACTAATTTTATTATTTAACCCTTTGGAAAGTGGGGTCTTGTAGGATAGAAATGTTCAGGGGAAAATAGAAATAGATGTACACAAGTCAACTTGGTTTGTTGGTCAGATTTTATCCCTCCTGCTACTTCTATGAACGTCAGCTACTTAGTCAGCTACCTCAGGATCTAGATCTATGATATAAATGGATAAAACCTGCTAGTGAATTTTGGCTAGGGTAAATCTTTTGACTCTCCATCTTTGGGAAAGTGAGGATGTAATGGGAACCAGACAATTAGTGTTGATTTGTGTAACAAGTTAAATCAAATGTTTAACTTTGCAAATATTTAAATTTTTCATCCATAATGAATGTTATCCTAAACATATATGTAGCCAAAGGGTAAACACTATTATTTAAAACTTTGTTGGGTTTTTTTTCCAAATTTTTAAAAAATTAACACTTCCCTTTGATGGTTCATGATGAAGGAGGGGATCTCAGTCAGCAGTTTCCCAGCTTATTCTCAAAATGCCAACAAGTTGCAGAATCCTGTCTTCCCAGCTGGCTGACATCAACTACACATCACGTACATCAAACCAAAGGCCAATGCAGGGCATGATTTGTTTAATAATGCACGAGAATTTCCCCTTTACACTGAAATCATAACCATAGCACTAGTCCCTCAAAAATCCTCAGGGATGCTCGAGGCAAGTACCATATGTAAGGAGCTGGTATTAACATTCATCATAAATTAAGCTTCTTTCCCCTACATATGCCTCGTTCTTAAATCCTCTTTAACGAGAGATTTAAAAACATTTTAAAATGTCTGCCAGTTTTTTTCCTTCGCTACTTAGTATTCCCATTGTGCTGCCCCTGCCTTTTCAGTTGTCTGGCTCCCCACCTCCTTCACGGTGGTTGCCAGTCTTCGTGTCTGGTGTGCCCATCACTGCCCTATCTGGCATTCTGCAGCTCCCTCGGAACAAAAGCTAGGATCGTAATCCCATCTGCTTGAGCATCTTAACACCAGATGTGTGTACTGCTACAGCACAGGACGTTTCCTGCAGTGTTTCCCGGGACTGCCCTCTGTTTAGCTCTGCAGTAGCCAGAGGAGTGAGGGAGTTACACAGCTCAAAAGCTGGTGGGTGGTAGATAAGCTATGGACATCGTGTCTCAGAAGCAACTTTTCAGGTAGAGTTTTGCAGGGAGCTCTCCTAAATTTTGTAGGTCCCTATAACAGGCAGCTGCCAGAATGCCCCCTGCCAGGTTGCAGAGGACAGGCTGGGTTCACCCGCACAGGTTGTTGGGATGGCATTTTGCTTTTGTAGTGGCACCATGAAAATGCTTTGGAATTAAGAAATATGGCCTTGCTTTTCTCCACAGCTCTTTCATACTCTGGAGCAGCTGGGTGGAACCCAGCAGGAAAAGGGAAAATCAATTTTGTCTTTCATGTCGTTGTTGTTTAACAGATGTGTTCAGGATGCCACCACACCCTCCTCTTGCACAAATCCCTGTTGTCTTCCTGAACAGCTCATTAAAGTCATTAGCATGCTTCAGGACAATTTTCAGCCTCTTGAAGAGTAGCTGTGCTTGTAGTTGGGAAGATAGCAGCAGTCCAAGAGTTAAACTGCAATGAACCCGGAACAATACAGATCCAAAAACCAGGAATTTGATACACTTCAACATTTTCAGCGTACTTTGTTATTTACCATGCACAGCCTCTGCCAGCTGTAGCTGACCTTTTGTTTCAAGCTGGGAAGAAAAGAAGGGACTCAATTTTGTATTTATTGGAATTTTTGTTTCAGTATAACCCCATAGCAGCAACCATCTAACTCCTCCCATGCCCACAGCATATGAAACCGGCCACGCAGGCACTTTAATGCAGTCACTGCTGTGAAACAGGGACAAGAAGTGGTAGTTACTTCAGTGGGAAACTGGAGAGATTTCCTTCACTAGGTTGGAAGGAACAGCCCTTAAGCAGTCCATCGCTGGGTGTACGGGAGGTTCAGCACAATTTGGACCCGGATATTTCCATCCAACTATTATCTGAGGAGATACACTTAACAGAACTGTTAGTTTTTCACTTGAATATTATTACAGAACATTTGTGACTAAGTATAGGGAGTAAGGCCCTGGAGAAATGGGGTCGTGGGAGAAGATAAGGAACAGCTCTTCCCTGCATCCTCTATGTATTCAAAATTTGTGTAGATAAAAAAAACCTTTCAGCTTCTTTTTTCTGGTGGCTGGAACATTCCATATATCCCGGGGAAGGCACAGCCACTCACAGTGAAATTATTCAGCAGGGCAGGTCTGCAGGTACCTGCTGTGCCTCACTCCGGAGCAGGGGTTGGAAAACAGGGGTGGGATCAGAGGCACTGCTGTTTCCAGCTGCTCTTGCGTTATGTGAAAATGTTATTGTTTTGAAAAATGTTATTGTTTTGGAAAATGTTATTGTTTCTAAATGAGTTTCCCTGGCTCAGCCCGCGGATGTCGCTGAAGGGAACTCTTCCAGGTCCCCCCCTGCTCCTTCCAGATGACGGCACTGTCCCACGGGTGGTCCCCACGCAGGGACTGGACCCTGGTCAGGCTCCATCTGACCCCGAGCTGTGCCGCTCCCTGCGGGCAGCGGGACCCCGGGGGTGCGATTGGTGACCTCCGCATTCCCCACGCACTCAAATTCTGCTGAGCCCGGCGGTTTCACACATATGCCTGGATTTTTAGGAGAGTTTCGCTGACTTTCCCGGTCCCGCTGCAGGCGTGGGTGGGAGGTGGGTGGGTGACATCACTCTGTGGGATGCCGATCCTGCGGGACACGCGCAGCCGGGGGGGCGCTGACTCAGAGGGCAAAGGCCGGGGCAGAGGGGACAGGTCCGTGCCGTCGGGGTGGCACGGGTGGCTCCACACGGTTTCCCCCCAACCCCTTCGGCCCCCGGGGGGGCAGAGGCAGCTCGGCCGGGCTGACCCGGCCTTTAGGACCCGGGGCGTTACGGCTCGCACTGGCCCCGCCCACAAGTCGTCTCTTCTCTCTTCTATTGGTCGCTGCTCCCGAAGGGGGCGTGGCAGAGAGGGCGCGTCACGGGAGCGGCGCCCGCTGATTGGTGCCGACGGCGGCGGCCGGCCCCGCCCCCGCGGTCCCACGCGCGGCCGGTCCCGCCCGGCGGGGACATTGTGCGCGGGGAGCGCGGAGGCCGCGCAACGCTCCGCGCTCCGCCGCCTCCGTCCCACATCCCTCCTCCAGCCCTGCTTCCAGCCCTGCTTCCCTCCTCCAGCCCTGCATCCCTCCTCCAGCCCTGCATCCCTCCTCCAGCCCTGCATCCCCGCCCCCCGCGCCGGGGGCTTTGCCTTTCCCAGGGGTTTCGCCGTGGCCGAGAGAACGGTGAGTGATTCCCCCCGCCAGACCCGCTCCGGCCCCCTCCGAGCAAGGGGTTTGCTTGGGTGGATTGGGAGCCTGGGGGGCTCGGGGATGTGCTGGACTCCCCGAGTGCCGCCCCCCTCCCCCGGTACCGGCCCGGGGCTCGCCGGGGTTCGGAGCATCATTGTGGCATCAGGGAAAGGTTAGGGGGGGAAGGGTTTTTCTCTTCTAAAGGAAAAAAAAAAATAAATTAAAAACAATTTAAACCCAGCCATTAATCTTTTGGATATGAAAGTAGAGTGGCGTTGCTTTTTGAGTTTTGGGGTGTTTTTTTCCCCCCCTCTCTCGTACATGCATATATCTATCTCAGAACTGTGCTCTAAGGGACGCAACTTCCATGGCCTGTGATGAAATCGGTTCGAGCAGCCCTGTCTAGAAAAGTGAGCGGGTTTGTGTGAGTGACTGAGCTGAACTGACAGAGGAGAATAAATAGTTCTTCCTGCCTTCGCTGTCCTCACAGTCCCCTTGACATTTAAAAAAGTTAAAAGCCTGTTTGGTAGTTGTTCTTTTGTTTGGTTTTTTGTTGTTGTTGATGATGTTTGTTTGTCTTTTTGCTTTTTTATTTATTTTCTTTATCTGTTTGCTTATAGTTGTTCAGGTGGGGGCTTAGATCAGCCAAATCTGTGCTTGGAAAACCTGTCCTCAGCTTTTCGTAAGCAGACAGCCGAGTGTTTCATACTATTCCTGTGCAGAGTCCCTGTGTCACGACTGTTTTCTCTTTTCCTTTCCTGGCAATCTCTGTGTGTGTTCCCTTGTGATCTGCGGGAGTGATTTCCACAGTCCGGGTGCTGTGCAGTCTTACCCTTAACAAACCTCTTCCTCTCCAGGACAGATCAGAGCCAGAAGAGAAACGAGCAACTCTATAACCTTTATACTTTGGCAACTTCCCTTGTCTTTCCTTCTTTCTTCCTGTGTCTTGTGACCCTGGTTTTTATTGAACTTACCTTAGGAGCAAGCCGAGCTGTGCGTAACACACCCCACGTGTTCCTGCTGGTGGCCAGCTGCTGCTGTTGGCTCAGCTACTCTGGTGACAGTCTCCTTCCAGAGTTCTGAGCTCTCCTGTACTTTCTATTCTCTGTCCACCTCTCAAGGAGTCTGACTCCTTAGTGCCATGGGACCCTTTCTGGGGCCTCTCTGTTTTCCTTGTTCTGTTTGCTGCTTTGGATCAAATCTTATCTGAAAACACATTTTGTCTCTTTTGTGTCTTAAACCCCAACCATCTGCTCTGGTTTATCTCTGTGATAAGGCTGAGTAAAGCACTTGGGGAGGAGGCATAGGTGGAAGTTTGCTCTGCAGGAGGTGGGCACAAGATTCTCAGGGCTAAGCTGAAGTGAAAATTGCTGCAAAAGCAAATTGATTGCACCATAATATGGACATGGGAGACTGTAGGCAGCTTTAGCACAGAGGAACTTAAATTTTGCATCCCTTTTTTGTTCAGTTTTTAAAGTATTTGAGGATTGTTATCTGAAGTCCTCCTGCCTCAGCCTGTGTGCAGAGCATGATATCCTCTCATGCTGTGCTTGGGGCAGATTCAAGTAGCTCAAGCAGAGAGGATGGTGTCTCAGATGTGCTTTCTGAGAGGAGATAAGGCCAGTTGAAAAAGGTTTGACTGAAGGAGCTAGGCAGAAGAAATTTGTGAAGGTGACGGCTTGGAAACAGATGACAAGATGTTGCATGACATGTAAGCCACATGTGTGAAAATGAGCACGTGTCTGATATATAATATGGTCCTTCCAGCTCTGGACAGAGTGCTGGACATGTTCTGGAGTGGGGACAAGGAGTGTGCACACTTCTATGTGTACATATGCATGTGTGACTTAAGATGGCATTTTTGTCCCTATGGTGGTAACCAACCACTCCCCAAAGCCCACAGGAGTTCAGATCCTTCTTAGGAGCCAGAGGAGGTTTTTAGGCAGTGTTTAGGAGGTGGATGAGTGAAACAGGAAGGGCAGGATGTGGCCATCTGTGGAGGTGGAAGAGGACAGGCAGTGTGTTGCGAGGCGGGGAGGGAAGTGGCAGCATTACAAAAGAGTGTTGAGCAGTGCCTTGGCTTGGGTGTGAGTAGGTGGAGCAGGACAGGCAGAGCTGGCCCAGGGTGTCCACGGCTGTTGATGCTCAGGGGCTGTGGAAGGCCCAGGTTTGAAGCGGTGTCAGCACTTGAACTGAGGGGTAGATTTACTCCTGCCTTTTACAGACTGTAATTGAATTGCAGTGAGTGTAGCTGGCACTGCTGAAGCAGTAGCTGCAGGAAAGCTGGCTAGGAAGCATTTAGCTGTAACAAACCACCCCAAGCCCCCTGATCTGACCTTTAACCACCAACACATCGGTCTGTCTTTGCTTATCAGCTTTATATCCCCGTAGTGACTATTAGTATCACTCCAGCCGGTAGAGACAGCTCTGTCTTCCCTCTGCTCAAGCCTGGGAATGTTGTATATGCTGTAACCACTGTCTGCTTGCTGACCATTAGACTTTGCAAAGACTACCAGTTTTATATAGCAGCCTGTCAGATTGTGGTGAGGCAAATTTATTACCGTACCACACTGGCAATCACTCTGGTTTGCTTGCAGTGTGTGCACAGATGCCCAAGACAGCCTGGGCTGCTGCAGTGCTCCCACAGTGGCCCAGAACTTGAAGGCTGAGAGTGTGATTTGATGCTGTGTGAGTACCTAAATGGAAAGATCAGAGATAGGTGTCAGATTTGTTCCTTCTGTCCAGAGCCAGAGGGCGATGAGCAATATCCTGCCTTGCAGCCCCAGACCCTTCAATATCTGTCAGTGCTTTACAATAGGGTTGGGAAGGGCTGTCCTCCATGCCCATCAGCATCAAGGGCTAATCGGTTCAGAAGGCATGAGGGCCTCCCATCTCCATGGCTCTGAACTCCATCCAGAACTGCAAATGAGCCAACCAAACCTGGCAGTTGTACCATGATCTCCTGCCTGGCAGGGGAGTGGGGAAAGCAAAACAAAACCCCAGCTTAACTGGCCGGGCCCAAAATTGCAATCCTGCCCTGACAGCAGGCAGACAGACCTGTTTGGTATGAGTGTCCGTGGCTTATGGTTAGCCTGGCCACCGGAGCACTGGGCTCTGCCAGCCTCAGCGCCGGGAGCTGGGCACAGCACGCAGAGAGTGGGAGGATCTGAATATGATCTCTGGAGTCAGCAACTGCCGTGGTTATTCTGCTGTTAATTTGACATGTACCACATCTTGTCTCCTGAACTCTCCCTGGGAAGTGGCATGTAATTCCTTGAAGTACCAAGGGCCTTTTGCCTTTGCAGCACATTAGCAAGTTGGGTTGCTTGAAAAGAACTTTATCCTGCCCAGATGGGGCTGGGGTAGACACTGCGATCGAGCAGGCTACTTCCATTCTGGAGCCTTTTTGAGTATAGTCTGGGAGATGGGATTGCGAATGCTTGCCTTCTCTGCAGCCCCCCATTCATTCTGCAGAGCGACTGTGATTGATCTGGCAGAATGGGGTGTATTCAGGAGCGGAGCTGGAGGGCAGGCGGGGAGGACAAAACCCCACTGCAGCCTCTGAAATGAATCAGGGGCTCTGAAAAGATCCGCTGGGGTTGGGGCGTAGCAATGAAAAGCCATTGTCTGGAGCCTGGACTGTGGCTAAAAGCGTTACTTATCCCGATTTGGGTAGTGGTTGTAAGAGGGTGTGGTATTCCCAGGAATATGGCAAAGCCAATGTGCTTAGTGATGAACGAGAATGTTATTTGATTGCCTCACAGGTAGTTCAAGAAGCTTTATGGAGTATCTCAGCTGAGGAGTAGCAAGTCCAATACATGATTTGCAAATAAAAGTGCATTTATTGTGTGCAAAGTGGATTTCCTATGGGTATTTTTATTGTAGTTGGAACTTGATCACCTTTGGCTCAGATTTGTTCATGTCATAGATTTGAGGCACTACTGCCCCTTTTACCATTGCTTTTGCAAGACAAAACAACAACCTCACTAATTGGTACAGATTGGCAATACTGGTTTTGTTTTCTGTGGTAAGTGGCATTCTGTAGATGCTTGTGGTGGCTCTGAGCTCAGAGTGGGGCATGGGTTTAAAGGGAGGAATGGTGGGTCCTAGTGAGAATGGGATATCAGGATATGAGTGGGATATGAAACTCATATCGAGTTTCTGAGACTGAGTTTCAAAACGTTCAGATATGTACCCGGATCTTCTCCAGACAATCTGATTCCTGGAGCCTACAGAATTGGGCTTGGAAAACCTCCCAGTTTCTGTCTGAGCCAACAGAAGGAGCCTTTCACATGGTCTTTCTGTTTTCTGTCTAGGATGTACAGGCTAGACTAGGAAGTGAGAAAATGAGAAGAAATGATAAGGATGCCTTCCATTCTCAAAGGCTGGGGCAGGATCAGGAATTCTGTGCTGGGGTTGTGAAGTCAGCTGCCTTTCCTTTGCTTACCTATTTGCAAATATGAGGAAACATCAAGAGTTTGTCAGGAAGGGCAAATCCAGAGCGATACCCTCTGATTCATGGCAGTTATGTTGTCTGAATTCCAGTGTGCAAAATCACAGTTGCATCTTTGCTGTGTTAGTCATCCTGAGGAGAACAAGAACAAATTTGGCTGACACAGGTAAACCACTAAATTCACCAGAATTGCTGGAGATGAACCCAACTTGTTAGACAGCAAAGTCTGCATCCAGGCACGCAGGAGCACGGACAGAACAGAGAGCGTGCCTGGGAGATGGTGTGGTGAAGGTCCTTTGTTGCCCACCTGGCAGCAGCCCAGGCTGTACACTCAACAAGTGTGGTGCTGCACTAAATGCCAGGTGCTATTTAATTCCTTTCATCTCAAGCACTCTTTACAGAAGGGCATTATTAGTACTGAGCACTTCAAGCAGCTCCAATCTGTGTACCTGACAGTCCACTGTGTTATGCAAGGAGAGGAAAATCATCTGAAAATATTGTTACATTTGTTCCTTCCCTCTTCTTGTTATCTGTCTCCCTCCCCCACCATCTTTTCCTGTTTTCTGCTGGGTTTTTTCCGCTTTTGAAGCTCGAACAGTGTCTGAGTACGTGAATGCCTGCATGTAACAGATCCCCTTTCTCAAACCTTTTGATGGTCTCCAGTGCCGGGAAATCAGTCTGAAACAGCTGTATCTGGCTCTGTGTTTGACAGTGTGTTTTCTCACTGCTCTTTCTTCTAAGCAGCTTTGCAAGGAGCTCTTCCCTCTGAAGAAAACACAGTAGGTGACTTTTTGTTTCTAATTTGCTACTCTCTACAGTAAAAAGGGGGAAGTTGATTCTATACCAGTAATTTTGGCCTGAGATAGCACTGCTGGCCTAAGCACCAGGTGGTGGAGTCCATGAAAGTGTTGGAAAAGTCCAGATATTTGGGATGAGGGAACAGGCGCTTTTGTAATGGGTAGAGAATTGACCCCGCCGCTTCCAGGGAGAGGTTGAACTTTGGATGAGTTCAAGGTGGTGTTTCACCCCACAGGGTTGATATTGTGAAATGGAGAGAAAATAAAAATGGGTTTTACTCCTGTTGTCTCTGCCTGCTCAAGGTAGGTCTGCTCTGGTTTGGAAGGAGCAGCACTTGGTTGTAGTGCAGCCCATACATGGAGGGCCTGTATATGTCTGACTGCTTGGGAATTAATCTCGGCTGCAGCATGAGCAGCTTCTTCCAGGTCTTCTGAGCTGAGCCAGCAGGGGAGCCTTACTGCTTATTTATTTACTTATTTACAGCTTTAAATAGTTCATGGTTGAGTGGGGCAAAAAGAAATGCGTTCTGGTTGCTGCTTCTCTGATTGGCAAACAGAAAGTGCCCAGCTTGGGATCATGGGATTTGGGCTCTTTGTTGGTATTTATCCAACCTTTACAGTCTTGGGAGAACACATATAAATCCTGTAGTTTTACCCTTCTAAGCAGAAATTATTCTTGATCCCCTGAAGTCCCACTGGGGAACATATTCACTCTCAAATGTCCTCTTGAAGGAAGCAGGATCTCAGCTGGTAATTCCCTGCAGATAGTGAATGAATTTGCAGATTTGTGGAGAGGCTGCTGGTTTGAGATGGAGGGGAAGCCCCACGCCTGGCTAAATGTAGTTCATGTATCAATAGTCCTTTTGAGCTGTCCTCTCATGTGCAGTTCTTTTGTGACTGGGGATAGGGCCTGATACAGCTTCAAAGTGTCTGTCTAAGAGGTGCTTGGATTTTTCAAGAGGTGATAGAGTGTTTCCTAAAGTTCTCTAAATGACCCATTCCAGCAGGGCTCTGATGACCCACCAGCCTGGGAGGGACAGCCTTCTGCTGGGGCATGGTTTGGAGGAAGCACGAGGCTCTTGGATAGGAGAATTGTGCTTCTTTGAGTGGGAGTTTGTTTGGCCATCTCTGTGCTTTTGGATTTTCCCCTTGTCTTTTGTAGCTTAGTCCTGTCCAGAGAGGCTGCTGGGGTATTTTCTTCATGAACTGAGATTGAGGAGTCTTTTCTCCCTGAGCCAACTCCTTCCTTCCTTCAGGGTTGCTGTCTGCTCTGTCTGGGTAAGTGGAAGGATTTTCAAAGCATCCTTATCTTGCTCTGCTGGAAAAAGCCTGTCTTTCCTATCCTGGCTGTACAAAGGCTGTAGACAGCCAGGGGAATACTACAGCCAACAGACATCATTGGATAGCTGTCAAAAAGCTGATGCCCCTCTGCCCTCATCCATATGGAAGAGGGATTATCATCTGCCTCTGTGTGCAGTTAAGATCCTTTTAAAAGGTTATGCAGTAGATATTTATTTTTTCAATAACTGACTTTCGAAGTTAAAAAAAATTAAATGCAGCGTGGAGAAATCCAAGCCCCAGTTTGTTCAGGTCATGCCTTCTGCTATTCTCATTGACACAGCTGTTCCAGCGACAGCTTCCTGCCTGATGGAAGATGCAGCTGGGAACAACGATAACCCCTGAGCGCTCGCAGAGCGGCAGGAGCTTGGCGGGAGCCACTGACAGGTTGCTTTGAGTAAAATATTCCTCATTCTGAGTGGCTCTGCTTTTTCTCTTTAGCTCAGTAGTTGGGTAAGGGAAGCAAGGAGTGTGGTAGGGGCCAAATTCTGCTCTGCGTGTGTTCGCTTCAGAGAATTGCACACGTCATGGGTCCAGCCTGTTCATCGCCACAGTTAAACATTGCTTAAATCGAAACATACTTTTGTGCACATCATGAAATTGTAGGAGATCATTTACCTGCAGGCTTCTGAGGTTTGTGAGCTGCTAGATTTTGGAAGAAACCCACCAGATGAAATAGCTGCTGCCTGCAGTTTCTGTTTGTCTGATCGGGGTGAGATGATGCCAAGGTCTCTGGTAGACTGAGAAACGCAGTGAGGTGTGTTTGTGAGGGAAAGGATTAGTACCTGCCACTTTTCTGCTTGTGCCACTATGGCAGGATTCAAGAAGCCCTCAGAAAAAGCTGTTTGGATATTGCTGAAAACCACAAGCAAGGCTTGCTGGCTGCACCCCAGAGTTCAGAGGCTGCTTTAGTTTCAGTTTAGTGGTCTGTCTAGCCCTGCTCATCTGTGACCAGTAGCATCCAGTGTCATAACCCGGCCCCAGGAGAGGCCAAGTAAAGGGGCTGTGACTGTGGCCTCTTTAGGTTTCAGACTTGAAGCTGCACTGGGGATCAGTTGGTACCTGTATTGGGACAAGGTGATATGAAGAGCAGTGCTGGAGACTGAACTGGAAGCTGCCAGTTTATTCCCTGAATGTTGTTCAATGCACATAAGATAGAAATATTGTTTGCTACTAAGTTCTCTGAGCTAGATGTTTGGTGGTAGAAGCCCGAGATTATATATATATGTATGTGTGTGTGTGCACACAGTATATGTATCTGTATGTTTGTGTATATATATATAAAATGGCTGTGCTGCAGCTTTTATACAGACATTTTAATTTCTAAATGACCTGCTCCTTCCATTCTGAGTAGTGATTTTTTAATCTTAGTGTCAGAAAAATCATTACTGCGTCCCTGCAATCCTTGTGTTTGTTTCCATATAAACAAATGTTCTATATAAATTGCTTCATTTTTTGTGTATAAGCAAATCAAAGGTTAACATTGAATAGCTGACCTGAGCTGTGAGCAAAGAAAGCAGTGGCAATGGCAGGATGGTTTCTGAGGTTGTAGGAATAGGAACCTAAATCAATAGCTTTTAGCAGACTCATAAATGTTTCATTTGTATTCCTTGCTTCGGTGTTGACATGGGAATCCATATAACCTCTTAAATTAGTGTTGTTCCTGCACTGGGTGTAGATGTTGGAAACATTTCCTTCAGATGCACTTCAAAGTGCTGTTTCATAATGGCCTTTTCCTTCCTGTTTTGGAGACTTGATTCTGCACAGCCTCCAATCACGAGTGAAATGAGCTTGTCAGCCTCAACCCAAGCAAGGCTGCAGGGGTTTTGGTGATGGCATGTACATATCCAACCCGATTACCTGCATCAGTGCTCCTACCTTGACTCAGAGGCTGAGCAGGAATTGTGGCTGCTTGGGCAACCTGTCATTTCTGCATGGAGGAGCACAGAGATTTTTCCCTGGACTGTGACACAGCCCTAAGGAATGAGTGAGGCCTTGGGAAGACCAACTTCAATAATTCATGGCAGCGGGGGGGGGGGAAGGAGCAACATACCCACAACTGTTTGTCTAATTTGGACTCTTTTGGAGGTGCTGGAGAAGCAGGGGTAGGAAGCACATGATCAGAGCCTGAGTCAGGCAGCTTATCTGGCCATCCGCCTCTGCTTGAGGTCATCCACCCATGGAGTGTGGGAGGGTTGTGCAGCTCCAGGTCACCGCCAGGTCAAGGCTGTGACCCGTGGCAGCCCAGGAGCGCTGCGTCTGTGGTCCCAGCATTTCGTGGGTTCCCCCGAGACCCCCCAGTGCTGGGCTGGGGTGATGGAGAGCTGAGCTGGGGAGGATAGGGTTGAATTGCAGCCCTTGTGTTTGCAGGGTAGAAAGACTCTTGAGAAACCTCTGGTTGTGAAGAGGAACTTAAAAAAAAAAATCCAACCAACATCAACATGAAGAAACCATCTGAAAGACCTTCCCCAATTGTCTGGCTAATGGCTGATTTCTAAACATTTCAGTGGCTGGAGTGGAGGTACAGCAGGATGAGCCCATTTTTCTCTTTTTTTGGGGTTCATTTTTCAAACCTCGGGACAGTTGTGCTGTGAACTTCAGCATTGACTTTCTCCTGTAAGAGAGGGCTGTTTGCATATCTATCTGTCTGCTTTTGTCACACAAGGAATAAAATACAGCTGGCTAAAATATTTTGGAGTAAATTACTTGTATTTTATCATCTGGGTAGTATTAATTTGATTACTCCAAAGGAGCATTCTTCTACAGGCAAAGAATGGTATCAGGTAGCACTTAAATGAAATAGTAGCTAATAAAAGCCTTGTGTTTGCTTCTGCCTGTCTGGTAAAAAGTGTAATTGGGGTGTCTCTTTTGTTTTACTCTGATGTGAATCTGTCCTGCAAAATGTTTAAATCATATGAAGTATGTGGTGAGTTTCATCATCAAAAGCTACAACAAATGGCTTTGGTAAAATTTGTTCAAAACTTTTGACTTGTGCTGGTAGTTAAATATTCCATAAATAAAACCTCTAGGAATTGCCTTTCCTAAACCCGCAGCAACAATCTATATGAAAATCAGAAGCCAGACATTGCTGAGCCAGGAACAGACCAGTGCCCTTTATCCTGGATAGTCTGCTCTCTCGATGCTGTTTTCTAAGGAAAAATAACTTCTGTGGTTTGCCAATACCCTCTAGGGGCTGTTGAGACAATCTACCACCAAGTTTGGGAGTTGATTGCTTCACTTTGTTGCTCTGTTGCTGAAACCAAAGTGGAGAATTCCTCTCTTCACCCTACTCTGCCTTCCCACCCTGTTCAGCCTGAGTAAAATTTTTTGGAGGATGTGAGGGTGCAGGAGGCACAGGCTCTGCAAGTGGGGATGCAGGAGCACAGGGGCGTCAGCTGGTGCCTCACGTTTGAGGTCCATTGGCAGTGTACCAGGGTTGGATAGCAAATGCACATGTTCTCCATGCCATAGATCAGTAAGGACAAGGGAATAATGGTTTTCCTGTTTGTTCTCCTGCAGGCAAGAGCTGTGCCATCATGTCAGTCAGCGTCCACGAGAACCGTAAATCCCGGACTAGCACGGGCTCCATGAACATCTTGCTTTTTCACAAAGCTTCCCACCCAGACTGTGTCCTGTCCCACCTGAACACCCTGCGGAAGCACTGCATGTTCACCGATGTCACTCTTTGGGCAGGAAACAGGTCGTTCCCGTGCCACCGGGCAGTGCTGGCTGCCTCCAGCAGGTACTTCGAGGCCATGTTTAGCAACGGCCTCCGGGAGAGCCTGGATGATGAGGTGAACTTCCATGACAGCCTCCACCCAGAGGTGCTGGAGCTACTACTGGACTTTGCCTACTCCTCTCGGATCATTATCAATGAGGAAAACGCTGAGTCCCTCCTGGAAGCTGGAGACATGCTGCAGTTCCATGACGTCCGAGATGCAGCGGCTGAGTTCCTGGAGAAGAACCTCTACCCTTCCAACTGCCTGGGCATGATGCTGCTCTCGGATGCTCATCAGTGCCGACGGCTCTATGAGCTCTCCTGGAGGATGTGCCTGGTCAACTTTGAGACTGTTCACAAGAGTGAGGACTTCAACAACCTTTCCAAGGACACTTTGCTGGACCTCATCTCCAGCGATGAGCTGGAAATTGAGGATGAAGAAAAAGTCTTTAAGGCTGTCATCCAGTGGGTGAAATACGATCTGGATGAGCGGAAGGCTTATCTCCCAGAGCTTCTGAGGAATGTTCGTCTGGCTTTGCTTCCTTCTGAATGCCTCAAGGAAGCCTTGGCTTGTGAGGACTTGATCATGGTGGATGAAAGGAACAAGATTGTCTTGGATGAAGCTATTCAATGCAAGAAGAAGATCCTCCAGAATGATGGAGTCGTCACCAGTCCCTGTGCCAGGCCTCGCAAAGCTGGGCACACCTTGCTGATCCTGGGAGGACAGACCTTCATGTGTGATAAGATTTACCAAGTAGACCACAAAGCAAAGGAAATTATCCCCAAAGCAGACCTGCCGAGTCCACGGAAGGAATTTAGTGCCTGTGCCATTGGCTGCAAAGTATATATCACTGGAGGCAGAGGCTCAGAGAACGGGGTCTCGAAAGACGTGTGGGTGTATGACACTGTTCATGAGGAATGGTCCAAAGCTGCCCCAATGTTAATCGCTCGGTTTGGACATGGCTCGGCCGAATTGGAAAACTGCCTGTATGTGGTTGGTGGACACACTGCAGTGGCTGGAGTCTTTCCTGCATCTCCTTCTGTTTCCTTGAAGCAAGTGGAGAAGTATGATCCCATATCCAACAAATGGACAATGGTGGCTCCTTTGAGAGATGGAGTGAGCAACGCCGCGGTGGTGAGCGCCAGGCTCAAGCTTTTCGTCTTTGGTGGGACCAGCATTCACCGGGACATGGTGTCCAAAGTCCAGTGTTATGATCCAGCTGAGAATCGATGGATGATCAAAGCCGAATGCCCACAGCCCTGGCGCTACACGGCAGCCGCTGTCCTGGGCAGCCAGATTTTCATCATGGGAGGGGACACAGAGTTCACGGCAGCGTCCGCGTACCGCTTTGACTGCGAGACGGACCAGTGGACACGCATCGGGGACATGACGGCCAAGCGCATGTCGTGCCACGCTTTGGCCTCAGGGAATAAACTGTACGTGGTAGGGGGTTACTTTGGCACTCAGAGGTGCAAAACGCTGGACTGCTACGACCCCACGTCAGACACGTGGAACTGTATCACAACGGTGCCTTACTCGCTCATCCCCACAGCTTTTGTCAGCACCTGGAAGCACTTGCCGTCATGATGAGGGGCAGGGCTCCGGGGGCTTGTATCCAGGAGGTCAGTAAGGTAAGGGTCTCCTCCTCTTAAACTGAAACTTACTGTTCTTGCCTCAATTGCGGCTGCACCCACTATGCCGGAGTCAGGGGTTCCAGGTTGTTCATGAGGTTGTTTTGGGGGCAGGGAGATTTAAAGGTGTGATGCAGAACCAGGAAGGAGTAGCCAGTCCTGCGATGCTGTAAGCCAAGCTAGCTCCCAGGGTTCTCTTATTTCCAGCTGATCCTCGCAGCATCTTTAGAGATGCGTCTACATCAATGGTTGCAAACAGGCCACAGCTCCTCTCCCTCTGCTCCAAGGTAGCTGGATGTGGCAGTGTCACCCTTCTGTGGGTGGGAGGGCAGATGTGTCCACTCCTGCTCTCATGGCTCTCACTGCAGAATACATCCTGTCCCCATGCAGTTGAGGGAATTAAAGTTTCTAAAAACACTTGAAGGTGAGTCCTGGGAGATACCAGGGCCACAAGTGCTTTGGAAATGTCTCAGTAGTTCAATATTTTTGCTGATTTTCTGAGTGATTTATTCAGAACTGATGAATATGTAGGCAAGTGACCCTTGGAATGCTGGCAAATCCTGAATCTCTTTTTATGCTCTGTATTTACATTTCAGTGGGTAGCAGAAGCAAAAGCTCAGAAGCCACGATGCATTTGATGGTCCTGGTGTTTATTTATCATCCAAACTGTTGCTTGTTAAATCAGAACTTCTGAAACTTCTGTATAAGACCTGAGTGGGAGGGAAGGGGTTTTGTAACCAGAAGAAGAATGTGTTTATCAGTGTTTTGAGGTGTGTGAGAATAAGAAAGTTGGTGGAATCTCATGATGTCCTGTCTCATTCTGGTGCTCCAGTTCTCACTTGCTCAGGGAAGGTGCTACTGCAGTGCCACTGGGACGGGACTGCTGATTCCTCCTCTCTCCTCCCCAGTGGGAGGTTTGGTTGCCCCTCTGGTTCCCGGTGTGGCTCCACAGAGCTTTGCATGTCTTCACCAATCTGCTGAGATACAGCTGGCCAGGCAAAGGCCAGAAACTCTTCTCACCTTGCCTTGTAAAAGCAGATAGTGATACGGGCAACAGTTGGATAGCATCATCTCACCAGGAAGTCTGTAACACCTCTTCTAGCTCAGTCTGCAGGTTTCACAGAGCCAGCAACACACAGAGCCCTGCTTTGGTGGTCGGAGCCTACATCCCAGCCAGCTGAAGGAGCTGGTGTGCGTGTGGGATTGACAAGCTTCACTTACAGTTTTATTTGGAAAGTGGGGACTGTGGGGAGGGAAATTCTTCCACAAACTCATCAAAATCCACTTCACTTAGCACAGGGAAGAAAGAATGCTGCTCCAACCCTCTAACACCCTCTCACTTCCCTGCTTCCCACTTGGTGTGGTTGGTGCGCCTGGGAATCACCCAGCGGGGGAAATTGCTGGCACCTCCCAGTGATCATTTCTTTTGATGCCAGCTGGGAACTAAGGAGGAGTTCCTGGCACATCTGCTGGTTATTTGCCCAATGTGACCACCTGCTTTTCTCAAGTGGGAAAAAATCACCTAGGGCATTGCTCTGGCCTTTGTGAAACAACTGGTTTTAACATGGGTTGGACCACCGTGAGGGCAGGGTGAGAGTGGAAAGGGTTAAAATGAGATCTGAGAGTGTTCCAAACACTGGAAGATAATGACCTTTCCAAATTCTCCTCCTCAGGCGTTGCCTAGCATCTGTCACAGTGGCTCAGTAATCTAATTAACTGCCACTTGGCTATTAAATATTGCAGCAAAGAGTGTGAGGACTCCATCATTTTCAACTCAGGTCAATGGGGCCTCTCTTTAAGAGCCATCCTAGAGCTGAAAATTAATTTTCTCTGGTAGCAGATGCATCTGAATATTAAAGCTCAACACCAGCCATGCTCCTGAGAATAGGACAGGGAATAGTTTGAGGTGGGAGTTGATTCTTCAGTCACTGAATAAAAAGCCTTCAGAATCACAGTGATGTTATTTTCCTTTCCTACCCTTTTTCTTCCATACTGTATTTGTTTTGGTCAGACCTAATAAATAGCTTTGGGGTGTTGCATAGATAAGTTTCCCCCCTGTAATCTGGAGCACAAGAAAACTAGGAGCTGTAATATACCAACCTGCAAACTAAATTGGTGAAAAGTCACTGTGTGAGGGTTTTATGTGCTTTTTTGGCTTCGCTTCCACTCTTCGGTTAAAAGAAGTATTTAAAATATACATGAGCTCTTGCCAGAAAGAATGTCTCTCCATGTGATTTTTCTTTAGGTTGTTTTTTTTGTTTGTTTGTTTTGTTTTGTTTTTGTTTGTTTGGTTTTGGGGTTTTTTTTTACTAATTTATTGTTATGGCCTCAGCCGCTGTGACAGCTCCTTACATAAAGCACCAGGATGGGTGAATGAATGTCTCCAATGTGCATGTGTTGCAGTGCTGCACCAGCCATGTCCCATGTGCTTGCCTTGGCTGTCTTGGTTGTGCTTGGGTCAAAACTGGGCTCAGGAACTGGGGTAACTGTCTATAGGATCCTATGACTACACCATTGTCCTGTAGCAGGTCTGGCCGAGGGATCTTTTGGCTTGCAGCTCCCGCCATGGAAGGTCTCTAATGCAACATCTGGATAGGCCCTATGGGATCCTTCTTCAAGTAGGAACACCCAGAAGGCAGGCTGGCTGTGTCCAAGTGTGCTTTGGCAGTACTCAGATGGAGAAAGCTCGGGAGGGACCATCCCTCAGAGCAGAGCAAGCTGAGCTGGTGGGGAAAGGCCTGGGCAATCACATGGCAGGAAATAGTACTTTGTACTCATGGAAAAAACAACCTCTTGCCTATAAACTGGTCCCTGAAAACCAAATAATCTGTCCTCGGCGAACGTTGATCATAAACTACCCAGCCTGCTTTTCATTTAAAGCATAAAGCTGATCAGCTGGAAATGTTTCCTTGAGGGCATGGCCTTCGCCCTTCCCAGCTGGAAGCTGGAGCTGGGGCACCTTTCGGCAGAGGTCCCAGCGGCCCTGCCAAGGAGGCCGTGTGACATTAATTTAGTGCTTATTACCTGCAGCTAATCCCAGGGATCAAGCCTGATTAGCAGTATGAAACGTGAAAGCCTGGTCTCCTCCCACCTGGAGCCGTGAGGACGCAGAACATTACAAACGGGAAATAAAATACTGAGCACTCGGCTAATAAAGACTCTCTGTGTTTACAAAGACAAGTGCGGCCTGGCCAGGAGCCCAGAGAAAGATGCTGGGTGGTCTGTCACAGTCCTGTGCAGTGACAGTTGATGGGGACAACTCTACACCTCCCTGGAGGTGACTTTGGGCTTCACCAGAAGCCCAAACAGGTTCTCCAAGCTGCCTGTCTCCACATTAGAAGTGGCTTCTCCAAACTGTCTGTCCTGTGTGACGCTCTCATTTTCGTGGGGCAGAGTCACAAATGGGAATGGGACAGTCGTTGCAGATTGCATGGTCCAACCAGGGAAGGTGATTGGAAAGGGAAGTCACTGCATCCCTCTGTGCTGCCTTCTGAGCCTCAAGTGCTCCCCTGGGCTGGAGGTGTTGGAATTCCCATCTCAAAACAAATGGGATGAGCCAAACCCCATCACAGTGAGAAACCAGGGGTTTCCCTGCCCAGGGGTTCCCATTCTGGTGCTTTTTAGCTCCTCTAGGATCCTCCTCATGGTCTGGGCTGTAAGAAGGGGAGGCTGGTGGCTGGGCAGTGCTCAGATACTTATTCCTGGGACACATCGACAGCTCAAAGCCCACTTTGTGGCTCCCACTGGAGCCCTTTGGTGGGTTTAGCTCCCGTGAGGGCTGTGGGTAGCATCAGCAGCTGGTACCTGCTGTTGGGTGGGTGCTGAGCGACCAAGGCTGAAGGTTTTTGAGGGTGTTCTGGCTCCTAAAATGAACTTTGGCCCCAAAGCTCCTGCAAGGATTTAGGGCACGTGTCAGGCCCTGAACTGTATTCTGATACCACACACGCTGTGTCAAATCTGTTCAGTGGCTTTTCCTGATTATTATATTGCATCTTAGATAACAAGCTTTTGCAAAGACACATTTAGTGCTGCCTGGTGTGGCTCCCTTCCATGTGGAGCAGCGCTTCACCAGCTTTCACCTTGCAACAATCGCAGGATTTTTTTACCATGCATCGTTCTCAACTCCATCCACAGAGCCCTGTTCAGAGAAAGACATCTTCCCATGTGAAAAACCTGTGTACCTGCAAACAGCAGCCTAAAAACAGCCCAGGATAATCTCCTGGCTCCTAAACGCTGCTGCTCACCTGCGTGCTGCTGGGGTGGTTGCTTGCAACCTGTTGCAACCTCGCAGGAGTTGCCAGAACAAAGTCACAGCTGGTTTCTCTCGGTGGCTCCTAGGGAAACTCATTTGCATGTGTATAATAGCAAGGCCGGATAAACAGGGATTGCAGATTTTTTGCCGCTGCTGCTCTTTCCAAGCGGCTGGTTGTCTCTGAAGCCAGTTTATCAGGCAGCGTTGGAAGGGAGTGGCTGGCCTGGGGAGGAAAGTCGATGAAAATCAGGCTTTTCCTAACCCTGGGCAGATGGAAACATGTGCAGTCTGAGCTAGGCCCCAGACTGGATTAATCAACCCCTTGGAAATGTCAGTGATACGGATGTTTTTGGAGGAACCTGCGGAAAAAGAGAAAAAGGGTCTTTTGTTTTGTCTGTTCCAGTTCTTGGGCCCTCGTCCCTGCCAAAAAAAAAAAAAACCAACAAAAAAACCCTTCTTTTTTTTCTCAATTTTTCATTCCCTTGTCATGTCCACAGAAGTTTCCTGCCCGTCTCCGAGCCCTCCCCAGCTGAACACCCTCTCTCCACCCTCTCATACTCAAGCAAAGCACAGTCCAACTCCCAGATAAGCCAGATGCTTTCTCCCTCCAGCCATTTCTGGGATTTGGGGTGAGGGTTACCCCAGTAACTGCCAATGCTCCCCTGTGTGGGCTGAGCCAAGCATCACACCGGTTAATGAGCTTTCTCCTTCCTTCCCCAGATGCCAGAGTCACATCCATGTCCCCTCTCATGCAGTTGGAGCCGACAGCACTGTGACTGAGTCCCCTCCTGTCGTCCCGCACAGGACTCCGAGGCAACTTTCACATCCCTTCCTGGCACCAGGAGTGGGAGGCACAGCCAGACTCTACGTTGGCATCACATCACGGGGCCACCAAGGGCCACTTGGCCCCTCCACTGGCCACTGGCCATCACACAGGGATGGCACAGAGCCAGGAGCACTGGCTGCAAGGCAGGGGCTGGGCACGAGGGGCACAGGGATGGCTTGCGGGCACCAGTGGGCCACCAGCACCAGAGAGATGGAGGCTGCATCCCTCGGCAAGCACTGCTGGGCAGCCCTTATGTGCTTTTTGTTACTCAGCTGGGGGGTTAGGAGATACTAATTTTTTTTTAAAGGCAGCAAACTTGCTATTGTCAATGCTTGCTGCTTGGGTGACTTGGAAGTGTCTGTTAAGGGGAATGGGGTGAGAGCACCTGGCCCTCCCCATCCTCTGGTCGCTCAACAGAGGCGATGGCTGTAGAAACATTAAAGTGTGGGAGCTTGGGGTGGCTGCCAGCAGCACCAGGTACTGCGGTGAAACAAGGCAGGTGCCTTTTGTTTTGCACTTTGGGCCTTTTAAATTTTTTTTCCCCCTTTCCTTGCTGCAGCCGGTTGTGATTTGGTTGGAGGCCGAGTAGCTCCCCACACACAGCTGCTGGGAAGAGCACAGCAGCTCTGTTAGTGTGCCAAGGCACCGACACCGCTGCTCAGATATTCACCAGATAAAGCCCACTGTGTGCTCAGAGCCGGTCTGCTGAGCTTCCCTCCGCGTGGGTGAGGGTGTAATTAGCACAGGAGCAGAAACAGGGCTGCAGCTCGTGCCTTGGGAGGGGGCATCTTGCCACCAGTGAGGCCTCAGAGGGAGAGCAAGTGGATATGGGGTGCATGACAGGGTGGGCAGGGGAGGGATCCCCCTTATTCCCACAGCACCCCACATCCTGGCTTCACCTTGCAGAGATGTGAGTGTTTCTGACTGCGCACTGCCTGCCGGTGCTTGGGCTGAGGCTGCCCCAGGTTATCCACACATGCTGGCTGCTGACTGTGTTTGGGATTATGCATCCAAGAGCTGTCAGCCTGAGTTGCTCCTCACTCATGCTGTGAAGGAGGGCACACGGATTTGGGATGTCAAGACAGGGATGCAGCTCCTGCCTGGCCTCTTTAGGGCTGGCCACTGCCAAGGACTGGTCCTGCACCAACCCACCATCCCACTTCCCTGCACAGCAGATCCGCAGATGCTCCAGGCTTGCCTTTTGCCCCTGGATTAGGCTGAGCTGTAGCCTGGCCAGCTGAATGATGCAATGCTCTGAAAAGCCTTGACACAGCTTCAAACAAC
Source organism: Corapipo altera (assembly GCF_003945725.1). Taxonomy (NCBI): domain Eukaryota; kingdom Metazoa; phylum Chordata; class Aves; order Passeriformes; family Pipridae; genus Corapipo; species Corapipo altera. Next base: position 5,716,499 of record NW_020884889.1, on the reverse strand, counting down.
AAAGGTCTTTTCGGAGCAGCGGGTGCCCGTTGCTGCCGGGGAGAACACACGTTTTGCACAGCCAGTCTGCGACGCGCTGAATGACGTTTATTTACATTTTCTAGTCTTTTTTTTTTTTTTCCCCTTCAGCTGCTTGTGAACTTTAATAAAAATGATGATCTGGGAAACCGTTTGTGTGTTTTTCACAGGAGTCTTCATTCTTAAGTAAGTTGGATTTAGGTCTAATAACAGGGCCGAGGACTAATAACAGGGTTGGCACTTGGTGGGGCGGTTCACAAACAGCCTCCGAAGCAACCAGCCTGGCTGTAATTATTATTGCTTCAGCGCTTGGGAAACTGAGGCACGATGTCAATTGGCTTGTCCAAGGTTAGTGGTAGATCTGGGAATAAAGTCCAGGACTTCTCATGCCCCGAGGACATCATGTCTCATGCTCCATGGCTGCTTTCACTCAGCTTGTCCGTGTCATGATTTTAGGAGAACTTGCAAGTCTGCAGTGGTAATAATACCTGCCAAGTAGGTTGAGGGGCCCAACAAAGATACAGCCATACTCCTGCAGGGGAAGCCAGTAATTTCTAAGGAAGATGAAGAATTCATACTTCTGTTTTCCTTATTTGCCTTTGCTTGGCTGCTGCAGCTCCCAAGAAAGGGGCCCATTGACAGGAGAGATGGAGCTTTCCAGCTGGGCCCCTATCCATGCTTCTCCTCTGTGTGCATCTCTCCCCATCCCAAAGGAGCAGGGGACTGATCCAGCCCTGCTCTGGGAACTCAAGCCCCTGCTCAGGTCTGGGACCATGGGAGTATCACTCAGAGCAATGAACAGGCACCAGGCAAACTCACATTTGCCTCCTCTTATAGCAGGGGCTGATGGGTTTGGGAAGCAAAACTTCTATGGGTGTTATACACAAAGGGATTTAAAGCCTAAATTTCTGAGGTGTAAAGGACACAGGGAACATGTCCCCCTGCCTGCAGGAGCTGGGTAGGCAGCAGCATTAGCTGACATGAGCTGAGCAGATACAAGTATAAGGCTCCATAGAAAAGGCTTATTAAGGAACCCTTTGGGAAATGAATTCAGGGTAGAAATTACTGTTTGATGAGCAGGAGGGGAGAAAAAGAGAATGGGTGTGTGAATGAAATCTTCTATAGTTTTGTTGATTCAGGTTTTATATGTGACTATGGGACTTTAAATAGCAGCTGGGGAGGCTTTGCAATGGGCTTGCTTTGATATGAGCCATGCAGAGACCTGCTCTTTTGTATTTATTCTGGAGCTTTCCTGAAAGACAATTCAAAAGCCATCAGCAGCTGCTGTGACAGCAGCGACCTGTTGCTATGGAATTAAATGCAATGAGAAATACAAAGGTTTCTTGGTTAGCAGCAACCGAGTAAAAGGGGAGCAGGAGGTGAAAATGGATGTAACAGTCAGAATAAAGCTACAGCCAGAGCGGGGCTGGGGTTTAAAAGGGAGGTACAAGGGTAGGAATGTAAACCTGATTTGTTTTCCTTTTTTAAAAGGCTTTTTCACCATCTCAGCAGGTCAGGCACAGCTTTGTCTGGGAGTGAGCACTTGGGAAAGAGTCCTGTCTGGTGGTGTTACAGGGATCCTATGTTCCCAGGCTCCTGGGAAACATGCCCACAGGCTATAGCCAGCCCTCTCTGTGGGGTGTCAGGAACTCAGACATCTTCCCCATGAGGTGCCAGGAACCTGGCATGGAGATCCCCTGGAGGGGCAGGGGGGCTTGTCCCATGCCTCCTTGTTTTGCTGGTCCCAGTCCCAGGGGAGAGCTTGGGCAGGACACAGCTCCACTCCACCCACCCTCTGGCTCTCTCTGAAGCCTGCTCATGGGCTCTCTCCTCCTCAGTTCCCCAGCTCTGTAACAGGGGGCTTCTCACTCTCCAAAAAGCACTTGGGAGGAGAGAGTGGGGAGATGCTCAGGAGCAGGGCAGGCAGCTGGCAGGATCAGATCTCTCCCGGGCCCAGGCCTGGGGACTTTCATCCCCAGGGACTGACCATGGTGAACCTCCCCAGTCGCAAAAGGCCGATATTCCTATGTCTTCTTTAAATAAATCTCATAGTGCCTTATTGGTTTTTAAATATGCATTTTCCCAGTCTGACCCCAGCTGCCCTTGAAATAATACTGTTGTACAGAGAAGCCCTGCAGGGAATTATCTTCTGAGCCTGCTCTCCCTTTGTCATGAGAGTCAATTAAAAGCAGAGTAGCTGGTGATTTAATAGCTTCAGTGTCTGAGGAAGCCCCACATCCATCCAGAGGCCAACTCTGGCATTTAAACACATAATTGGAGTGGGGGAGTGTTTTTTTCCAGCCGTCCAACATGCTTTCAAATTCATCCATGTCTATACAGAGCACTGAAGCCTCGTGTCCTCGGCTTGTCATCTTCTGCACATTAATTAATGCCCCAGCATTGCACATTCTCCCTGCAATATATCCCCATGTCAAATTGTTTTCCTATTTTCCCATGCACCTTTTCTCTTGGGTAAAACCCAGCACATTTTAGTCTCTGAAGAGGGTCCAGGCTCACAAAATGCCATTCATCGAAATGCTGCTCAGTAAGTAGTGTTTGAGTTAAGCTTCCAAGAGCAGGAGAAACCGTTGCCCCCAGCTCCCCATAACCAACTGGAAGTTTAAACTGGCACCAGTCCCTCTTGCTCCAGTGCAGAGCAGGAGCCCTGTGCCCTCCAGGCACAAGCAGCAGTGCTGGGGGCCCATGGTGGGAGCCAGCAGCAGGGACTCCCAGTGGGAGTGAATAGCCGGGGCTGAGCTCATTTATTCTTCCTTCCTCACAATCTCCCTTTTCTTTCCATTTCACCACCTCCTTATTTAACATCCTCAGCCGTTGTGCAGAACCCTCACCCTGTTTGCAGCAGTGTGACCTACTTTACCACCACGTCCCGACTTCCTCACTGAAATTGCGAGCTCAGAGCCCACCCAAACCATTCAGCGTTTCTCAGCTGAATAACAGATCCAATTAGGTGGAAAAAGCCTGGCTTTTCATGCTGTCAGTGCCTGGACATCTCACTTCCCGCTTCCCCAGCACACGCTGCACCACTGATGTCCACGTCTCTCAGGCATCGTAGACAAGGACCCCTCTGTGTTTGTGTGCCCCCCACCAAATGAAGGTGGGGGAAGGGCTCCAGAGGACTGATCCTGGCTACCCAGTGTGTCCTTTCATTTTTCCTGACAATCTCTGTGGACGACGGAGCTCAGGAATCAAGTAATTTGTAGATTTCCAGTTCTGGCTTTCTTGGGAAGCCCTCCCTTCCCAGCTGAATTCCAGGGGGAATTGTCCTGGACCAGGCTAAGATGGCACAGCTTGTGCTTGTGAAGAAACTACTGGCACTTTTGGCCAGAATGTGATTGAATGACTGATAGAAAGACCTGTCTCTCAGTTCTGGCATCACAACCCCAGTCCTGTGGGTCTGTCCAGAGCAAACATTGCAAACTGCCCTTTGCTGCTCCCCTCATTCTCCTTTTCCACCCCAGCAGGGATCTTTCTCCCTACAGCCCCAGCAGGCAGCCAGTCCCCAGGATGCTGGCTCTGTTCCGTTGTGGGGGATAGCTGGTTATTAAAGGGGATGAGTAGAAACAAAACAAGGCAAAAAAGGCTTAAGGCCCACTAGGAAAAGCCCTTTTAGCTTTTAACTTCCCTGGTTGGGTGGGATGGACAGCCATCCCCTGCCCTGAGGCCAGCCCAGCAGCACTGGGACTCGCTTTGCTTTCCAGCAGGTGCAGGGAGGCGGGTGAACACCCACCACTCCATTTCTGGGTCACTGTCTGGAGGAATTACACACATGCACACACAAACAGGAGCTGCTTCCCACTTCCCGGCACCCAGCCAAGCACCCGCCGCCTCCCGGCCCCCTCTGCCCACGCTGCCGCCCCGCCGGGCTCACGGCTGCTCCTGGGCTTCCCACAGGGCTCTGCTAATGACTCAACGCTCCTGCTCAGTTCTAATTAGGCTCCTGTCTAATTAGGCTCACTGGAAAGATGTGGCCAGTGAGAAACAGCCCTTTGGTGAAAGGAAAGGGGAAAGAAAGAGCATCTGGAGACGCTGAGTGCCAGAGGGAGAGACGCCAGGCTGAGGCGAGAGGTCAGGGGGGACTGGGAATTGCCAGCTGAGCTGCGGCTGTGCAAGGGATGGACCATCAAGGAAAGAGAGCAAAGGGACTGACACAAGTTCCTTCCAGGGACCCTCCTGGGGTTCAGCCCTGCCATGTTGGGAAGCAGGAAACAAACCTCAGCTCCATCCCGTTGAGGTGCCGGGATGTCCTTCAGCCAAGAGTAAGGGCTGCCCGACGAACATCGACATACAGAGGAGCCCCAGGATGCAGGGAGAGCAGGACAGGGCAGGGCAGGGGGGACCCAGTCCTGAATCTGTGCCATCCTCCCCTGGGCCTCCTTGGAACAGAGGCAGGAGAGCAGGCTCTGGAGCAAAGCCCTGTTTGGGGGTGTTTCAAAAGGTGTGAAGACAGCTTTATGTGGGACAAAAAGGACACCCACTGTGTCTGTCTGTCCCTGTGAGGGCTGCGGGAGCTCACTTGTACAGGCTCTTATATAAGTTGCTAGTGTAAAATATTATTTTCCACTTAATTTTAACATGGTCCAACCTCCTAAAAATCAACACATTTGCTATGTTTAACATTCCAGTAACTAATTAACAAATCCCAGGTGCCTTTAATGGCAAAGGTAGGTCATTCCTTTACCATTCACCTTGTATCTGATCACAAGGCATCTCACTCACTCACTACAGTAATTAGGGTTTTGCCTTTCCTTTTAATAAAACCTCCATGAATGAGTGGCCTGTCTGCAAGCCCCAGCGCAGGCTGCACCTGTGTCCTTCCAGACCTCCAGTTTCTTCCCCTAAACCCAATGCCAGAACTGAACCCAGCAAGGGCAGGGAAGGGAAAACACAGATAACACAAATGTTAAAGGTATCAGTAAACCATGTTTCCAAGGAGCCTCTCCTCTGCCTGTCAATGCTCCTTTTAGAGGCCCATCCCAGTCTAAGGATTCTGTATGATCCCTTTTAAGTGATTGTGCCAGTGAAAATCCAACCACATCCAGACAAACCTGCAGAGATCTTTTGTTCTAACACTGGGTGCTAAGGAAAGGCTGAGGCTGGGCAAGAAGTCTGGGGTGCTCAGAAACACATCATTCCTGCTTGGGGATCATTGAAAATAATTAACTGATATGATCTAGGGAGAATATCCATTTCATCATCTTAGCTGTGCTGTAATGGCTCAGAGTATGGACAGCAGATGAAATCATGGAAAGCTGGTTTAGAATAGTCAAATTGGCACATGGAGATGGCCCAGAGCAGCAGGGCCCTTTGCTTCCTTCTCCGCCAAAGGCAATTTGTATTGCCTGCCCAGGCTTCCCCTTGGCTAATGGAAATAGTGGAGTTTGGTGTGCGCTGGGCAGGACCAGAGAAGCTCATAGTGTCTGATTTGCCCTGCACCATGGCCTTTCCCTGTCAGGAGCTTGATTCAGCAAGGATTTGATTTTCTCCATGTGATTTGTCATCAGTAAATGTGCTCTCCCTCCTCTCGTGACCAATGCCTGTTGTATTGCAGGAGCATCTCACACTCCCAGCAACTGCAGCAGCCACTGCTGTTGTTTTACTGCAGTGATACAAAGGCTGGGGGTGCCCCAAGAGGTGCTTTTGTCATGCATCCAAGTTGCAGAGCCAAGAGGGGCCACAGGAAAATGTGCTCTTTAAAAGCCATATCGAGGAGACCATGGCTTGGCAAAAGCTTTTATAAGTTTCAGTAAATAGGTGAGCTGGGACGCATGGGAATGCAAATAAAACCAGGACTACTGAACAGCCATCGAGATAAACGAGCTCTTTCATCTCCTGTCTCACGCCCAGGAGCTGCTTGTCTCAGAGCAAGTGCTGCGTGACAGGGTGTAGGTTTGGGTACATTGACAGGACTCAGGTTTTCAGAACAGCACGTGTAACACAGCTGAGGGGAGGGGAGAAATAACACACGGTGCCCTGCTGGCTAATAGGCAAGGGAGGTGGGTTGGCAATGCCTGCTAGGGAACAACCCAGCACCCCAAGCAGTGTTCATGTCAATGGCCTGAAGGCTTTGAACAATACAGAGAATAACAGAATGCTTTGGGTTGGAAGGGACCTTAAAGATCATCTTGTTCCAACCCCCTGCCATGGGCAGGGACACCTTCCACTGGGCCAGGTTGTTCAAAGCACCATCCAACCTGGCCTTGAACACTTCCAGGGAAGTGTCCCACATCAGATTTTCCTGAAGCATCCTCTCTCCTTCCTGATCCCACCTCTGAACAGAAGTGAATAAACTGATGGAAATTCAGCAATTCCTCTGACTAAAAATCAACACAGAGAACGAAGGGTGCAGGTCTCTTGCTCCTTCTGCCTGGGGAGAGGCAGCTGGAGTCTTGTGCAGGATTAGTGGTACAGGGGTATCTGTGATCACTTCTACAGGTAAAAGAAAATGATGGCAGGGAAACTCCAGCCATCGTGGTCCTCTGTGACTTCTCATCATGTTGCAGAGCAAACACTACTTTGGCTCTGTACTTCTGGCACCTTCTCCTGCCTGGACTGATGCCTGCGGGCACTGGGAGCACCATGTACCTTACCACAAAATCACAAAATGGTTTGGGTTGGAAGAGACCTTAAAGACCATCCAGTTCCAACTCCCCTGCCATGGGCAGGGACACCTTCCACTAGCCCAGGTTGCTCAGAGCCCCATCCAACCTGGCCTTGGACACTGCCAGGGATGGGGCATCCACGGCTGCTCTGGGAAACCTGTTCCAGTGCCTCACCACCCTCACAGTAAAGAATTGTTTCCTAACATCACCTCCCCGGGGGAAAGGAACTACCTGGACACTGGCTACAGTGTTTCTGCTGGGTCTCCTCTTGCAGGGGACATGGAAACACAAAAAGCACACACTGCATCGTGGATCCTGTCCTGTGAGGACACGTAGCATCTCTAGTTTTCAGCCAAATGAGCTAAAACCCCAGTGTCTAGGGTTTGCCAGAGACACAGAGCTATGTTAGGAGGTTACAGAAACCGTGCCATAAGCCAGCACATGCAGCCCCCAGACTCCCATTTATCTTCTCTCACAGGGCAGAAGTGGTGGAGAGAACAGCTGTGACACTTCCTCTTCTAAAAGGATGAAAAGCCCTGTATGTGGCGGGGGGAAACCCAAGGAGCTGAATACCATCGTGGCCATCTGTCCTTTAGCAAAATGCAAATCTTGTAAGAGGAGGAAAATAAGTTAAAGAGTCTGATGGGTGCAGACCAGAATGGAGATGATAAAGGCAATGCAAACATTTGATCACAGGTTAAGGTTAAGGCTGTTCATTCAGATTTGGTGCAACAAAGTCAACAGCAGAAATACCAAAGGTGTGGGAATAAATCAGGCAGAAAATTCAGACTCGAAATCAAATTTATTTAGAGAAAGAATGACTTCACAAGATGTTGATGCTGATAGCTAAAAAGGAAGATAAATAAAAGCTTGTTACAAAACCTAATGGTTTCCGGTAACTTACAGAAAAAATGAATTTTACAGTCAACAACTTGCTCACTTTTTACATAATTACAAATTAACATACAACAAAATTAGGTTTTACCCTCTTCTTTAAAATCTTATTTCTCAGCTTTTTTTTTTTTTTAATGGGTTCAACATAAAAATGCAAAGCTTTTTTTTTTTTAATAAGAAACAAACCAAAAGCAGAGGTATATCAGGTTATTATAATACACCTCAACGTTCTGGGAATTCCTCCAAGTGCATTCCATATTAGTACAAAATAAACACCAGGCTAAACTTTAACCATAGGCGAACTGAACTGGACATAGATTTTTTTTATTTTTTTTTTGAGTCAGTGTTTAATATCAATAAAGAAAATAGTAAAAATACTTTAGAGCACGGAAAGGATGGATACCTATAGACAGCTTAAATACATACAAAGCTCATAGCTGTATGCAAAGCAGTGAATGTTATCCTGTTCCCCCTCCCCCCAAGCAATGGAAGCTGAATATATTTGGGCAAAGCATCAGTGTCAGTGCAATGCATGTGGAAGGAAAGGGCAGAGAGCCCTGGAAATGCAGGTGGGAAGGGAGCTAGCATTACACTTCCCATCACTGAGGAGCACAAGGTGTAGAGATTTAGCCAGTTCAGCTCGCCTATCTTTAAAAATTAGCTGCATCACCAGATGAAGAGTCATGGATTGCTGTCCCTTCTGACAAAAGAAACAGGAGTTATGCGCAGCAGGGGTGATTTTTATTTGTAAGGGTGCCCTAAATTATGATAAATTCCCAAACCTGGCCAGCAGGCAGAATAATTTCCAGAGTTCTGGTTAGCAAGGAATGTTTTGTGGGATTTTAGCAGATACTCTCCTGTGCCCCCTGCCCAGTCCTCCCTTGCTCCGTGCCACAGATATCCTAGACAGTTTCCTTGGAATTTGGCACCTGAAGAACCGCTTCTGATGTGGTGGCATTTGGAAGGACTGGAATTGAGTGTTTCAGCAACAGCTGTGAGATCAAGTGACTCAAGGAAGGTGCAAAGATGATTGGACTCTATGGGTGCTCTTGCCTTTGAAAGGCAGTACAAATCTGCACAAGTTCATGGCATTACTGTGCTTCCCAGCAGTGGTCACACCTCAGGAGGGAAGAGTCCACCCTCAGCACTGGTGAGAGCTCCTGCCCCGGAGATGGCACCTGGGAGGTATCCCAGCAGCCTAGACAGTAAATAACTTGGTGCATGGAAAGGGCCTCACTTCACTTATTTGGATGTATCCCCCTCACATCTCCTTTGCTCAGTTTCTCCAAGGAAAAGGAGACAGAGGGCAAACTGCTGGCAGGACTGCTTCCCTGCCTGCTGTGAGGAAGGTGATGGTGAAGCTGGCATGGGCTTTCCCAAGGGATATACCTGAGCCAACAGAAGCCATTTCTCTTGTCCTGCCACTCAACCCATCTACAGTGGGACTGTAGTCAGATTCGTACCCGCTCCGGTCTAAAAATGATACAAGAAGCTTGGCCCTTCTCCCCTCTCAGGGCAAAGCCAAATCAAACCAGGAATACTTGCAGCTCAGATTTTGCTGGAGATGCAGAGGGAGGAGCAATGGCAAAACTGATTGTCTCCAGGTAACCAAAACAAAAAGAGACAAGACCAGTTCCATTTAAAGTGCTTTATGGCATCAAACCGATGTCAAGTTACATGTTGAGATGATAACTTCATTTAAAAGAAGCTAAGGCCAACCTCACACAACTTCAACAAGTCTCACACCCTTTGCTACAGCTACCATCTATCACTGGGGTATTCTGACACCCTCTGCTAATACCGACCACTTCTGTACTTCATCTGAGCCCACAATCCCACTTTCTCTGGACACTGAAATCCCTCCTGTTTGGCAGTGGCAAAGACTGGGCCAAGAAAACCCTAAGAAAAGCAAATCTGACTTCTGCCCTCCATGAAACACCAGCACAAACAGGGTCCTCTTTTCCCTCCAACAACGTGGGCTTTGCACAGACATTTCTGAACCTGCTCTGTGTTCCAGGAACCCCATGCAAAATAAGATGGTTTGGGTGTTCCAAATGGGATCAAGGGACTGGCTCTGGGAACCAGACGCAGCACCAGGCTGGGCTGAAGAAATAACAAGCTTTCAACAACTTCAGGATGGATGCCAGGTGTGGAACTGGAGCAAATGCAATTTTAAGGCCAGGAAGAGGAAAGGCTTTGGTGCTGTAAAGCTGGGACCATACTCCAGCAGACAACCCAAGGCAACCTGCAGGGATCAGAGTAGGAATCTGACTCTGGGAACTTATGCCAAGCCTTTCCAAAGAAAACCTGAGAGGGGAAAAATAAAAGGCTAAAGAGATAAAAACAAGCCCTTACCTTCCTAAAGGTGAAAGAAGAAGGAAGCAGTGTGGGAGGAAAGGCTTCGCTCCAAAAAAGTGAATCATACAGTAACAGACATCCTCCAGGGACAAAGGTCTGTCCACCGGAGTTTAAGACACAAACAGCTTTGATATACATGATTTTTGGTCAGTGTATTTCTGACTCACACCTGTGGCTTCTGTCAAGGAACCACAGGGACCTCTGGAGATCACTCAGCAAACACTATTTTCACTTAGGGCACTGAATGCTCTTTTTGATTTGCACAGGTCAGGAGAGATGGCGAAGCCAGGCAGAGGCTCAGCTCTGCTGCCCCAGGTCACACATCTGCCTTTTGATGCCTTTTTCAGAGCCATGGGACATTCCTGTATTGTGAATCCAAGATGTGTTGGGACTGGGGAAAAGACAGTGGGATAAAATGAAAAGCTCATAGTGGCAAAGGCTGTTCCAGACTGAGGGGAACTCTCAGGCATACCAGGGCCCTGATCTCTGTTCACACAACAGTAAATGAGCCACGCACTGCTTTGGTTTCCCAAAATTTCAGCTTGGCACATTCATGTTTGTAGATGTATAAATAATAGGGCAGGAGTTATTTTCTAAAATTGGTGGTTTTATTATGAAAAAGGTAACACCACACCACCAGCACATTCTTCCTTCAGCTTCCCTTGGGTTCAGGAGAGGAGCTCCTTCCATCTGGAGAAGTGACCAGACCCTCAGATCACTGCAAGGCACTGCATGCTTTGCTTTTTATTTTGCCTCCAAAAGCTATTTGAAAACCTAACCAAAATATTTAAACAAGGCAACTAACTGATAGGAGGAGCCTTGTCTGAAGTCACTGTGTCTTTTTCCAAACTTCTTTTGGCCCAAAGGTGCTCTGCCTTAAAGAAAGCTCTCAGTTGAAATTGTGTAACTCTGGGCATGGCATGAGCTGCAAAGCAGCACTGCCCAAACCCTGGTTTTGTAGGAACCAGGGAGAGAAGAATATTTGGTTTACCAATCTTTTGGTAAGAAAACAAAACAAAACCAAAACAAAATAAAACAAAAAAAAAAGGGGGGGGGGAAGAAAGAGAAAAAACCCAAACCATCCCCCAAACAAAAGCAAAAAGAAATAAAAAAATAAAACCAAGTAAACTTCTTTTAAAAAAAAGAACTCTTTCAAATAAACAGAAAGATAAATATTTTTGCAAGCCCTGCTTGCAATTAAGAACAAGCACCAAACAATATTAAAAAAAAATCAAAATACAATTAATTTCAAACTTTTTTCCTTTCTTCCTATTTTTTTTTCTTTTTTTTTTGAGTCTTAATAGTGTAGAGAGCTTCAAAAGCAAGCAGGTGCTTGAGGGTTCCTGCACTGACCAAGACAGCCCAGCCTAAGCATTCATCTCACCATCAATGCTGCTGATACTCATCAGCACTAACTCTGAAAACAGCTCGTGAGAAGCCAGAGAGCAAACTGAAATCAAACAACAGTGCAAGAAGAGAAATGGTTTGTTATTTTACAGAAAAAAAAAGTCAGGAAAGGAAATACACTTGACAGCTTCAAACTCTGAGCAAACTCTTGAGCTGTTTTGAAGCTGGTGGCATCTTGTAACCATTTACAAATCCATTTGGGTTAGTTCTCCTGAGAAGGTTTGGAAGAATAATAATTTTGGAGAACAGTGTGGCTCTCTGCATTTCTCCTCCCCTGCTGAACACATCCCTGCATTCAACAGCTGTACAAACACCTCAGTTGGCACAGGGAGAGCTGCCCTCGGACCTTCCCCTTCTGCTGACGCAACAGGGACACACAGACACTTTCACCCTAGAGCCCACAGTGACCTGCCATGCTGGACCTCTGGATTGTCTCACAGTGGTTTTGTCCATGAGAACATTTTTCTCCCCAGAAATGGTTACTAAGTGCATGGTATTGTACAGCCATAGGGATGGGAGCCATCTCTGGAGTTGGCTCTGCTCGTAGCACACAGGCCCCTGACTCATAATGTCTCACTGAAGTGCTCTGAGACTGCTGTTGTCTCATTCTGCCTTAGAAAGGAGCAAGGGAAGCTGACAAAATCCAGGGAAACAGAAGCCCAATGTTAACACAAAAAGCGGGCTAAGAAAAATACAAATAATAGAACAAAGGTCCCTAAAAGCAGATTTTTAGCCATCCCCCCAGGAAGTCATTAGGCTTGTATGGGGATGTCAAATGCAACAGGAGAACTCTTCCAGCAAAAAAGATAATCTTTGCTTCAGGAAGGAATGAGCTGGAGCTCAAAGTGATCGTGTGTAAAAATGTTGCTTAGAGTTGTTCCCACTTGAACATGGTCTGTTCTGGCTCCCTGGGATTGCCCTACCAGCCTACCAAATTTCTCTTTTCTGCACCATTTTAAATATACACAAAGATGTTCTACTTGGCTCTGGAAACAATTTGACATTTGAATCCTCTGCCCCATGGAAATCTTTCAGAATGACTTTAAATGTTGTGGTTTTTTTTTTTTTCTCCTCTGAGTTGTTGTTTTTTACTGCTTCCCGATGTAAGGTACCCTTCTGAAACCATGAACACCAAAGGGGCATGCGGGTCACTGGCATTACAATCGGAGCAGTAAGGGCAAGATATTTAATATCTACACACTCCCTGAAAGTCATCAGGTTTCATCTATCCCCATGGGCCAACCTTGGCTGTAAGCACATCCCAGTGGATACATAGATACATATATGTATATATACAGTATATCTATATATGCCAGTGTGTACGCACCATTTGCAGAGTCCTAATCTTTTGCTAAATGCTTGGTTTTGGTTATGTTCCCCAGAAAAGGGGAATTTGAAGGCACAGACCCCTTAAGGCTATGTTAGCAGTAAGAAGAGACCGAAAATGTCTATCCCGATTCATTTAACCCAAGGTTTGCACAGAGAGATAGCACTATTTGCTGTGCAGTTCAGCCTCTGTGGTGAGAATTCACACAAAACCACAGGAGAAAGGCCCTTATCCACCACTTAACAGACTTCATAACATGTTTTATTTAAAACCTCCAGATGCTTGTCCAGTGCAGGCACCAGCCACATGCTGCGTAACAGGTAGGGAGATGTCCACGGTGCCAATGCCACGAGTGGCCACAGGAGCAGTCTGTGCTCAGCAGAAGATCTCCTCACCCTCTGGAGGTGCTTCTGACGAGTGAGAATCTGCGGCACAAAAAACAACAGGTGGGAATGACTATGGGAACACAGGCATAGAGCAGGCAGAGCGGGACTCCATGTGCACAGAAACCCCGCTGTCTGCCAAGTCCACTGGACCCCTTAAGAGATGTTCAGTTCCCTGAGCAATCATGAAATCACACCTCGTAATGGGTGAGCTTCCCTGTGCACAAGTTGGAAAGCATCAGTGAGTTAACATGGATAAAACTGGTCAACTGAGGGCATGCGATCAAATTTCATGTGGGTCAGAGGTTTGAGGTGCAGATCTGAGTCCTAAGGGGATGCAAAACTACCAAAGAAAAAACTGCACGTTGTTTTTTTTTTCAGATCAAGAGGTAAGACAGACCAACTTGAGGGGAAGGGAGAGGCCACCAGAAGGGTTGTGGCTATCACTTCCAAACTGCCACAGAGCTAAAGAAGACATCAATGCCTCAGGAGCTGCAACAGCCAGGAGCACCCCAGCAGCAGCTCCTGAAAGCACAGACACCAGAGTAGGACATTTTCCTCCTTGATGCAGAGCACGCTGAAAAATAAAACAGAGAATCCAGCCCATGGAAGTTGTTCAGGATGGGATGGGGAAGGGGAGAAGCAATGAGGAGAGTGTGTCCCTCTGACAACCCCAGGGACTGTGGAACAGACAGAAAAGCCCACAGATCATCACTCCAAGCTGGGAACTCCACTTGTCACAGACGATCTTCTCCATCCCTATGCTACCATCCACATTTAAAGCTAGATTTTATGTTTCCACAAGTTCGCTGGTTGAAGGAAAACAGCCAGCTCACCAACCTGAAAACACACCTGTGACCTCCCCTGACACTCACCAGACTGTTGGGAGCGATGTCCTCTGCCCTTTTTCTTCTTTTCCTTCTTCTCCTTTGGTTTGGCTAAACTGAAGAGGCGAGTAGGCATCTGAGTCTGTTCCTCAGCTGCCTTGTTAGTCTGGTTTGTTGTGCTAAGCAAATGGAAAGTGCTTTTCTCTTTGTGTGTCCTTGAAAGACTGTTCCTTTTGGGGGAGACAGACAGTTCTGCATCAAAGTGCCCTTGTTTAGGAAGGGAAGGGCTCTTCTGCTTGGAGGATTCATCGATGCTGGACTGGGAGGAGACTCTTGCAAGTTTCTCATGTAGATTTGAAACCTATAAAGGAAAAGTATTTTATGAAAGAGGCAACAGAGAACCTGGATAGGAAAAGTGTCTCAGACCACTCATAGAGACAGAGATTGTTCCAGCCCATTTACCAGCTAAAACATTGTCTCCATCCAGGCAAAGCAAAGAGAGAAAAACCCTCTCAGTTTAAGATGAAAAAATGATGCATATAAAGAGTAACACTCCACCATCTTTTGCTCCTACATGTATTATGCTATGTATCAACAAGCCAAGGGCAAATATTCCCTAAGATCTCACAACCGAGACTCACCCTGCATCGTTTGCACACACAGATGGTGGCAGGAGGCCAAGGAACAGTGTGCTTCTCTGGGAGGGGAACGCCAGCACACCAGAGCAGCATGTGTCAAAGGAAGCTTTCCCAAGCAAAAGATGAAAGCAAAAACATTTTTCCCAATTTTTTTTTTCTCCTAACGGCTGTCTCAGGATGTAATTGAGCTTGCACATTCAAAGGGAAGATCAAAACAACAGCCCAACAAAGCCTCACTGAACCCTCTATTAATAGCTCTGCAATGTCAGTAAGATACCTGCCTCGAAAAGGTGTTTCCTTCTCCTAAATCCCCTAAGCCTTGCAGGCATTTTACCTCTCAGCCCCTCCCGCAGCATCCATGCCCCTCACATGTCTACGTGTGCTTGATGCTGGAACAGCTTCACTGGTTGCTCGGAAAACTTCTGGCTTGATCAGGAACTGGGTGGGAGGGAGCAGGCCCTCCTCTGGTGATTAGCTTTTCAGAGCTCACTGCTCCAAAATTAGTCCATTCAGGCACCCAAAATCATTTCCATTTGGCAATCCAACATTTATAAACTAATTTTGCTGCAGCTCTAAGCTAATTACAGTCAGAATCAGTGAGTTACAAACAAACAAATGATCAACAGGCTTAAGGATGAAATTCAGCCCATGTTTTGCCAACGATGCTTGCTCTCCTCCCCCAGACTCCTGCACAGCTATAAAGAAATAAACCTCAGATGGCTGAAAAATGCACAGAGCAGGATCTGTGTAGGGGCTCTCTTTGTGCTTGTGGGCAGCCAGGCACCAGAAGGTTCTTTCAGCAGAGCCAGGGACCTTTGCTCACTGAGCCACAACTGGACTGCAGGTGCCCAGTCTCTCCAGGACAGGGGCAATGCCCATCTCTTTGCTAGATATTGAGAATGCTTTTGCAGATGGATGTCAGCATGCAAACAGCCCTGCCCTGCAGTTATCAGCCTCACAAGGGGCTTTAGTGACAGCTGGAGGGTGCAGATAACCCACAACACTCTGGCTGTTTCCGAGAAGGACGTCTCCTTTGCCTGACTGTGCTCCAGAGCTCAGCCCTCACGGGGTGAAGGCCAGTGTCAGGCAGGATCAGCCTTTTGGGATTGCCTAGGACATCTTCTCTGGGAGCGAGCCACCTTCTCTCTGCCATCCCCCAATGTATGGCACACAGAAGTGGGCAGAACTCAGGCTGTTGTAGCCCCCTCCTGCTCAGCACTGGTCAGGGACCCCAAATACACCACATTGCACCAACACTGGCAGTGCCTCAGCAGCTGAGGTGCAAGAAACACAGAGGTGCAAGAATCACAGCTCTGCACATCACATGCAAGGAAAGAGACAGTTTGAAATACCAGGCCCCACGTGCCTAGGGCTGGGCTGGCACCAGTCTATCCCTGCAGGCATGCAGCTGGCCCGGGAGCTGGCTGGGAGCTCCCTGCAGGGCTCTGCTTCCCCAGGAGCCTGGCCCTTGGCATCATTTACCTGGTTGTGGTCAGGCTCCTGCCGCATTTGAGATAATCGCTCCATATCCTGCTTGAGCTGCACCTTCTCCCTTTCCAGCTGCTTCTGCGCTGTGCGAAGCCTCTCCAGGTCGAGCTGGTAGGCAGCCTTCTTCATCTGCAGCTCCTCTCGTTCCCGCTCCAGCTCCTGCCACCTTCTCTGGACCTGCTCCTCGCGCTGGGCCAGTTGGGCCTCCTGCTCTGCCAGTTCCTTCTCCCGGACTTCCCATTCCTTCTCTCTCCTCCGCCTCTCCTCCTGGTGCTGTGTCTGCTGCTTCTTCAGGTTGGCCAACTCCTGGCGCTGCTTCTCCAGGTTGCGCTGCTTCTCCTGCTCCAGCAGCGAGGTCGGCCGGAAGAAGCTTCGGGTCAGAGCCCTCTCACTCAGAGCCAGCTTCTGGTCCTCAATGTAGGTGTCCTGCTGCAGCACAACGCCCTGGGAGAGCAGGTACAGAAATCACTACAGCATCCTCAGGAGAGGCCCATCCCTGAAAACCCCAGGGTGCTGTACTGAACCCCTTCATCTCCCACCAAACTCACAGTGCAGCACTGCTGCCTTACAGCTGGGCTACCAGAGGATGCTGAAAAGCATCTCCCCCAGCAGCTTCCCAAACTCAGGTGAGCACTGGTTCCCTTAGGCAGCAGCTCATTCCAACATTCCCAGCACACTTCTGTGGAGTATCCAGCCATGCAGGGATGTGACAGGCAGAGGAGAAGGGCAGAAAGGGGTGAAGCATGACTGGCAGCTCGGGCAAGCAGCAAGCAGAAGCAGGATGAAGGGCTAAGCCTACCTGCAAAGCACTGAGCAACTTATGGAGGCTGGTAATGGTTTGGAGGACCTGCTGCGAGAAAACAAAAGCGTTGCTATTAGATCTCCCTGGGTGCTGGGGCAGGCGTACAGCACCCTCCTTCCCTCTGTGACCCACTGTGGTCTGACAAGTTGTACAGCCATCCCTCTGCACCTTCCTTTTCCTCACTCTTCTCCTGCAATGACTGCATCGTCCCCCAGTACACCAATACATCCCTTGGATATCTCCCAGAGGTGCCTGGCATCACCTCCCTCCCTTCCCTAACTGTCAGTGCAGCAGGTGAAGAAACATCTGCAGAGGTACCTCGTGGCACAGGCTTCATGAGAAGTCCCAGTTTGTCACTGTAAACCATTTCCCACAGCATCAGCTTGCTCAAGAACAAGCAGAGTAATTGGGATGAAACCCAACAATTCACTTAAAAATTTCAGGAAAAGAACTTCAAGGGGTGAAAAAACCCTAGAAATCTTAAAATGGATGTGGACTATTTGTATTGTTCTCCATCAGCTGACCCATCCAAGTCCTACTGCCATTAGACAGAAAAGCTGCACTACAGCAGGCACACAAGAGCAGCAAGTGTATTCTTGGAGGCTCTCCAAAAATACAGGTAAATGCAAACACCTTGTGAATCAACACAGAGCAACCTACTTTGGACTGATGCCCTATCCCCAAATTTAGCCTAGTTAAAATTTTCTCTGAATCTCTCATATCCTACAATTATTTTGAGAAGAAAAACCACTGCAGTATTTGCAGTAGTGATGTGATAGCCAGTATTAAGAGAGCTGCTTCTTATTGTGCCATTAATGCTAATTGGAAGTTATGAATGTGTATCAAAGGGAGAATAGAAATCTAATTGCCCCAATTCACTGCACCTGCAACATAAAATTAAACTCTCTCTGTCTGCAGATGCACAATAAATACAGCCCTGTGCATCCTGGTGGTAATTAACCCTTGCTGCCTCTAATCAGCACATATCATCCTGCTGGCAAGCAGATGACAATCAGTGAATTCCCTGCCTGAACATTCAAGGTTAAACAAATAAATGACACAGTGGGTTCAACTTAATGTATTTAAAAGTCTAGATGCGTTTCAGCAAATGAAATGTGTTTTCTTCTACATTATCACCTATTGAGACAAATTCTCTTCTCACTTAAAAGAAGGAAACAGCTGAGCAACGGAATCAATTCTTACCTCGTTATTCCTTTTCAACATGAACATCAGATTAGCATTTCCACCCTATGATAAGATCACAAATTTAATATGAGGACAATGAGAAATCACAGCAAATGTAATCAGCTGAACTAATGACATACCCATTAAACACCCCCCCTTTCATTCTGGGAGAATTCACATACTGTTTTTTAGGCAAGTTAAAATCATATACAATAAAATATTAATTAGGTAACATTTTGTAGTTATGTGATAGATTGATCTGCAGCAAGAATAGGTGCAAGGTTATAGTTGACCTTATCATTTCAATAATGATACATAATTAAACACATGCTTTGGCTGTTCTGCAGACAGATGGTAGATAACTTGTGCCACTGAGGAATAAAACTGATTTGCAATAGTTTTCAAGTCAGGATTTTAGCTACAGCAAAGTGGTTTTAGTTGCATACTTCCAATTTTATTTTATTTTTAACTTACTAGGACATATCTAATTGTCAAGAAATTTAGGCATTTTTCAAGACTAAAATTGTCACTCTCTTGCAACCTGAACTCAGTGCTAGCAGATAGATAAAACAAGCTGTACCTTCTTTAAAATGCTGTCTGATTCTGTTCTTCGAAGGTCCTGAGCATCATCGCCTTCATCTTTTGCTCCACCTTAAGGAAGAAGCCAGCATTGACACCGGTTATTCAACATCCTAAAACATGGATGAACCTGCTAAAGTCTGAGAAATTTAATACAGGAAACACACGTTTCAGAAAAGGGGACACAGAGCTACTGAGACTTTAACTAAATGCATTTGCTCTCTAAATATACGGAACACGTCAGCACTGCCAGAAAAAGTGGATGTGAATTTAGATTAAGATTGACTTTGGTTTCAGAGAACGTGCTGATAATTTTGGCACACTGCTATCAATTGGTGCTCTTTCTAGCCCCTGCACTGCCATCTACTACCACAGAATACTTGCTGAGAAGACATCAGGCAGAGTAAGAGCAGATGGAGGATGATAACAGAATCATATCAGGGTATATTATTGCAGGTTTAGTTTCAATGCCTCTCTTGTGCAAGTTAATTTACATCTGGGTCAGATACTGCTCTGTGACACCCTGTGTAATTCTATGCCAGCAATTTACCATTAATCTTAGTTATCAGAAACTTGAATCTTCAAAGGAAACCTGGACTTCTCTTTCTAACTTCCCCCTGGAAGACTCATATCAGTGCTCCCAAGCAGGATTGAACTGACCTGTGGGGACAGGAGGGTTGTAACCCTCCTCCTGTGCTGCCCTTCTGCTCAGGGGTGGCAAAGGAGTCGCACAGACCTTCCATCCTCTAGCTCTTGCCAAGATTCTTGTACTCCTCTTGCCAGCTGAGATGCAGCCCATGGGGAAAACCCACACCTGCAGTGGTAACCTTCCAACTGCCACTGTTTTAATGATAATCAACTTTACATACACCTGAATCTGCATCAATGTGAAAGGCACCATACCTAGTGCAAAGGCCCTCTCCCCCCACCACCCCCAGGCAGGCTTTGCTATTAAAGGCTGACCCTCAAGTCCTCCTAACAGACCTTCTCTCCTGTGCCACGTCCTGGGACCTTCCACCTCTTTGCAGGAGGAAACACCTCCCTTCTGCTTTGCTGGAGGGGAGAACGAAGGGGAGTCAGGTTATAAGCTTTGCTTGAGGTTTCACAGGTTGTGAACAGAAGAACTGGAGGTGAATGCCAGGTTTCATACCTCCTGATCTTCAGCTGAACAAACAGGCCCTGCATTCTTTTCTCCAAATCTCCCAAGACCCTACAACTACTGAATTACAATCTAATTCAAAAGAGGGTATTTCTACAGAAAACCTAGAGCTGGGGAATGAACAGCCTGAGGTTGCCCCATTCATCATTGCAACAGAGAGGCACAACCCTAAACAAACCCCTTCGGTGTGAATATATTTGTCATTATGATGACAAGGCCTGTGAAGGGCTTTGCAGCTTTCCAATAGAACTGGGAAAGCCTCTACATATTTCTCATGTCTGACTGTCTGGAGCTAACACTGCTCCTTTAATGCAGGAGGTCAGACAAGGTCCAACAATCCCAGTGCTGAGACAGACATCAGCACAGCAAAACTGGTTGTATTGGGAGTGTGAGCGAGACCACAGAGAAAGGAATTTGAGGACAGGGAAGTTTCTGATGACTTGGGCAAAGAAAGAGAGCATTGGGAAGCAGCCAACTATGCAGCTGAAATAAACAGTCACACATTTCTTTGGAAGAGACTTAATTGCAGGAATAACACATGCAGCTGTAGGTGGAAAACAAATGCATAGAGAGCAGAGACAGGGGAGAAGGTGTTTGATTCAGCAATATCCTCATCCATTTGCAAATGCAACAGCACCAGGCTCCTGCTGGAAGATAAGTGAAGAACAAAGAACAGAGCTGTAGATATTACAATAATAACACGAAGAAACTAATTTATTGAGAAGCCAAACGCTTCCATGTGGCACATAAGTATAAGAGTACAGATGAGTTAGAGAGAACATAGAGAGAAAGGAGTGAAGAGTTCAGATGTTTAATCCTTGTGTAGCCACAGGTTCTCAGCTACCATCATTCTACCTGTACGTAGACTTTTTTCCTAATCTGTGATTTAATCTATCAACTATTATTGGAGAGGAGCTGTGAAATCCAAATCACCAGCTGAAGTCTTTCTGAAGCAAGAGGATATGATGACATGTATTAGTAACAAATTCTGGTGTGCACACACATAACTACTCACCCTTGGAAGCATTCATCTGATGACTGTCAAATCCTCCAAAGGTTTCTGCCCTTCTAGGAAGAGAGACAGGGCCAACTCCTCCTTCCTGTTCCATGGCAGTGCTGCTGACCTGCTGCCCGAGGGCAGTGCCCAGGCTCCTGTTCACCAGGTCTTGCAGCAGTTCGACTGATAAAAAAGCAACAATGTCTTTGTTAAAGGCCACCTCAGGCTTCTGAGCTATTTTCATCACTGCTTGAGCTGAGGTCAGAAATTCACACACTTTGCTGGACCAAGAGCCTGTGTTTCTGTGACAATGGTATGAATAGGACGCATTGTCCCTGCAAAAACTCAGTCTGCCCGACCATTAACTCCAATTCCTGGAGCTCTGCACAGCTTACACCTCCCTCTCTTCCTCCAGGCAACCTGATATGCTCTGACAACAGCATCTAATAATTTTTAGCCTCTTCAAAAATCACACTGGAAAGCTGACTGAGTTTCCATCTACCCTTGCCTTTGTCGATGGACTTGACTGTCCCTTGCAGGCACCACAAGTGCCTGCTGGAACCCAAGCCCCACTCTCACATCTTTCTGAGACTGAAGTACAGCAAAAAGCCTGGATGGTCCAAATTTCGGCCAAGGATAAATACTGTGCTGCTCCTGACCCCAAAGCAGGTTCAATGCATGGTTGTTCTCTGTGCTGATTTTTCTGCCTTCTTTCAACACCCATCAATATCTGCTTCCTTTCTTGATCCTCATGACCTGTCCCTGAGACAATATCGTGAGTAGCATTATCTCCTCATCTGTGCTGTTATTCTGACAAAGACAAGACTTCCCCTGCAAGACTGGTGCTTGAGAACTGACACTTTCACTGAAGCTGAGGAGTCTGTTGGTTACTGTAATTTACATGTCACCTGACTGGCTCACCTTCATTTATTGCTGTTTTCATAATGGCCTCTCCTTTTGGAGCCTCTTCTGTGTTGGCTCTGAAGAGCAGCCTGGAGCCTGGCATCTCCTCCTGCACAGAACTGTCTGCCATGTCCCGGAAGATCTTCGTCTTCTCCTCCAGCAAGAGCAGGATCTGCTTATCCTTCTGCTGAAGTTGTTCTGTGGGGGTGAACAGAAAACAAGAGATGAAGACAGAAAATAAAAGCTTCGTCAAGGAAACTTGAGCGATTCCTGAGATACTGGCCCCATCTAGTGGAACCTGACAGTATGTGCTGGGTTTGGCAGCACATAACTCTTGACATAGTATGACAATGCCCTGCACAATCCATGCACAGCACTGGCATCCAGCAGGCTCAGAACAAAAATAATGCAGAGAAGGTGAGCCACAAACCAGGATTGCAATTATTTGCTGGATGTACGGCTTTCACTCATTTGAAAAATATTGTAGTTCAACCACAAAATCCAAATCAAAAATTCCTGTACATTTTTCCGAAACCACTCCCCAGTTCTGTCCCAGGCAGGATTTTACCTTTCAGTCCTCTCACTTTTGCATCAGACAATTTCTTTTCGAACTCAGACTCACAAGGGACTCCTTCGTCTTCATCTCTATCCCTGGACAGGAGACAGGGATAGGCTTGATTATCACAGGAACACAACCATGTGCACCACCTGCCTCCCAAGAACACCTGGGTAGCTTACATGGTGTTCATTGTGTCCTGAATTATCTGTATCCAGCCGTTACGTTCTTCTTTGGAGCTGGCATGGACTTCCACCATTTCGGGATCTTTTCCACCCATGCTGATCAGGAACAAACCCTTCTCTTCATGAGCCACTTCCCGTACTATCAACTTCTTCAGAGAGATCACAGTGGATTTCTGGTCCTTCAGATGGAAAGAAATGGGTGAGGAGGGTGAACAGTGCTACTTTCCAGGTGTAAACTAGCATTGAAAAGGTCCCAATAAACCATAGCACTACATCTCTCAGGCTGTAAATATTTTCTGAACCTATTGGCTAATTAAAAAAAATAAATCATTTTAATGGGGTCAAACAACAGGGAAGGGTTTGCTTTCCTCCGACAGTTCTGCAGGAAAAGCAATTTCACCTCATTCCATTTCAACAAAGAATTAATTTAGAATTGACTTTGTGGTTTTGTAAACTCTACCATATTTTGCTCTGATCTCACTTCCTCCTGCCCACGCTCTCCCTGTCATTAATATCACAGCTCCTTAACACTTGGTGCAGCTTGCTAATGCCTGCTTCACACACAGTATCTTCATGATCTCTCTCTAAGATAGAATAACATCTTGTTTTCAAATGCCACGAAACCTCTGCTGTTCTCAGAAGCTCACAGCTGACTCCTGTGTGAGAACTCGTGTGTAAGATGACGTTCACTGTGTGTTACGGTGCCTGTGTAATCAGCCTGCTGGGTTACAACGTCCCTTTGCTGCTGTGTCATCTGCACATGAGTGTCAGGCCCTTTGTGCACTGTACCAGCTGCTACAAGTGGGGTGATTTGGTAGAGGTCCACTAGCAGGACTTGTGTGCAAATCAGCTTCTCCTGTGTAGGGCACTGAGCCTGTGCAGAGGGTTGGTGGAACTGCAATAACAAATTAACAGCTTTCAAAATGCTCAAAGAGCGGAAAGGTCACAAGGTTTAGCCAGTCTAGACCATGCCTGGAAGGTACAGCCCAACAGACTCCATTAGGCACTAGGTTTTCTTTAGCAGGTCAGTGTGCCCAGCCCTTTTCAGGGGCCTGCCCTCAAAAGCTAGTGGTTTTGCTCTTGTGCATTACAAGTATATTTCTCTGACATTTATTTTCCAGCTGTTCTGTTGAACTTACTGCACTTGCACTTTACCTCACCACCCCCCACAGCAGCCCACAATGTATTAGGACATATCCTTCTGCTGAGGTTCATTTTTACAATGTTTGCATTATCTCCTTGCCCCCTCCCGCCCCAACCACTGCTTCAATGTGCACAAACTGAAAAGCACAAGTGTATCGAGTGACAGGCAGCTTTTCAAGGCCAATTATCAGCTGTGCCAAGGCACTGCAGAAAGGGGAGGTGGGGCATGTTTTCCTGTCAGAAAGAATGGAGTCTGCTCAGCAAACAAAAATGTTGCGAGCAAGAAAATTGAGTTGTTTAGCAGAAAAATGGCTGGCTTTGCTGCACAACACACATCACGGGTCTCTCACGTAGAAAAGGAAGAAGGAGAAGAGGTCGAAGTCTTACCAGTGAGGCAAACACATACTTCTGGTCCTTCTCCTGAAGGAACACGAGCATGTCAGAGAGGAGAACAGCCTGGACTTCTGCAAAAGAAGCAGCATAACGGTAAGCATAACCGCACAACCCACCCCAAAACAGATTTCTTGTAATAACACCAGTGCTGGGGAGCAGCAGGGCTGGTTTTGCAAATGCTGGAAGCAGGATCAACCTCCCAGTTAGCAGGAGGAGCAGGGGCAGCTCCTGGAGATGCCAAGTCAGGTTAGCTCTGAACTGACTTTGCATTAAGCAGAACAAATCAGCACCTGGAAAACCTGCAGGATTTGCTCTCGTCTGTCTGAGCAGGGGTGCTCCCCTCCTGCCACACGCTCACTAGCAGTTAAGATGTGGGCATAACAGCGAAAGCCAGAGACGTTTACTCAATAGAACCTCTGTTTTCTCAAACAATCAATATTTTAGCCCTTGAGCAAAATATCTGCACAGGAAGTTTTGGGTTTATGGTTCTCTTGATGAGTGGTTTGCAGAGCGTAAATTATCATGCAATAACAACATTTGTCAGCTGCAGTTTCTTTCTGAGGAAATACTGACTTCAGGAGCCACCACTAATTCTGCTCTCAGACAAACACAACTCTTGTCGACTCCGAGGGGAGCCGACAGAGCCTGTGTGAGACACAGGACCTGGCTTTCTTTCATGGGAGAAGGAAGCACAACCTCAAGCCAACAGAGGATTTTAAATCAGTCTTTTCCCAGAGTGCACATACAGCTTTCCAAGTCTCCTAATGACATATCATAAAGTTGCACAGCAACTACCAAGTGTAGTGCCCCACCCAGACCCTTCGGTACAAAGAGTTTCTGTGTAATGTACTTGGGAAATCTTGTGACAGAGAGGAAGCAAACCAGAAAGTTAAATCATCCCATGGGTAAATCCTTCCATTCTGTTTTGGGAAGAGAGGATCCATTCCAGAGAAAAGAACCATGAAACTTTAAGCAAAGCTGCAAAATTAAATCCAAGCTCTGTGAGGTTTGCAAAAGGCAGCATTTGATTCCCTTTTTCTCTGTTCTGTGCACTTTGCAAGAGGGGAAATGCTAAAACACTCTAAGAAATGTTCTTCCTCTAATTCTCTGTGCTGCATTTCAAATCCTGCAAAACAGCCTGACTATAAGAACAAGCTGCTCTCCCTGTGTCTGCAGCTTGCCTGCAGGACCTGCTTTCCCTAGGAGTTTGCACTACAGACATGTTTATGCATCTCTATCACTAAGAAATGCAAATGGAGCCAGTGCTTATCACAGGATTTCACAACAGCAGCATAACTTGCTTCATCAATCATCTAAAGGCAATAGTAGACTCGGGTGCCTAGAAATCATCTGTAAACTTCCTGTTTCCAAAACCTCGAAATAAATCATACCCTGTATGGAATTCCATGTTATCACTGCCTCCCTGCACAGCACAGCACTAGGCTCCCAGTCTCCGTTCATGCCCACAGACCGTAATTTAGTCAGCTAATGCTGGAAGGGGAGAAGGGAAACATAGCCTTCCTGCCAAGCCTGAGACACAGCCCTGTCTGCTCTTACTTCTGCCATGGTCCCAGCTGAAGGATTCCTTGGGAAAGTTAGTGTTTAATTCAGGGGAGAACTTCAGTGCACAGCACCTTAAAAAAAACTACTTCCACCTAACAAACAAAAGGCAATTCAAGAAAACACCCAACATGAGGCAGCTGCAAGGACAGCAGAGCCTCTCCTGAACAGTTTGCGTCAGCAGAAGGCAGGACAGTCTCACCTTTTAGCCTTCCAGCTGCACTTCTTAGTGAAACAGGCCCATCTCGGATGAGTTTCCGATGCCTCAAGTCCTCTCTTGCAAACATCTGGCCGCTCTTCATCCTCATGATGGACTTGCTGTCCGTCCGGTTGTAAATCTCACCAAGACGCATTTTCTTCTCATAATTGCTGACTTTGCTGTTGACTGCAGCAATCACATCTTTAACGAGGTTTAATGACTGAGTCAAGTCTTCATGTTCCACTTCATTTTCTTCAAAAAAGAAACAGAGAAACCTCGATTTCACTTCATCTTTGTGGAGTCTAACTTCCCAGTTTTACTTCCTTCCTCTTCTCCTTCTCAAATTCCAGCATTATAACTTTGTAATATTTAAATGAGAAAGGATGCATTTTTTCCCCTTAAGGAGAGTTTCACAAAACCTTTCA
Source organism: Corapipo altera (assembly GCF_003945725.1). NCBI lineage: Eukaryota > Metazoa > Chordata > Aves > Passeriformes > Pipridae > Corapipo > Corapipo altera. The sequence continues at coordinate 5,690,453 of NW_020884889.1, read as the reverse complement.
CATGTATGTGGTTGAGGTTGGGGACTATTCCAATATACTTTGTATATGAGGGAGTATGGATGAAATACAGAAATTAATCACATATTTTAGCCATTACCACAAAAAAAGCAAGCTGGAAAACTTTGGAGTCTAAGCATGTTGCTCCATAATTAGCTACAGACAGACTTAACTAAATCAAGGTACCTGAACAACTAATCCTAAATGGAGATATGGAACTGAGTTATCTTGTTACAGCTGCACAAGACAACAATGACTGGATTACCTGGTAAGAGAATCTGCTTCAGCTGAAAAGGATCTAAAAAAATTTACACTGGATGAACAAATACACAGTTAGAATAAAGGAACTGGTCCCTACCTTTGGTGTACTGCAGTATCCTTTGTAAAAGGACAGGGTACTTTGTGATTCTCTGTGTTACCAACAGGATACATTCAGGAATCCCAAGACGCCTCACCAGGGAGCTGCTCATTTTTTTCTAAGGAATAAAGGTGAAAGTTTAATTTCTGTAGCAAAATGGTCACCATAGTGCAAGAAGGAGATGCTTTTTTCCGTTGACTATGGCTGTCCTACCAGATCCTACCTTGACAAATGCCTGAAACCGCTTGTCCTTGGAGTACAGATCTTTGAAGTAATTGACTGCCTCATTGTGATGCCCGCAGAATTTGCCGTAGGTTTTCTTCATTCGCTCGGCGCTGTCACCAGAGAACTGCAAGACATGAGACACAGAGCTCCAATCTGCACTGAGCTCCTGGTGTGATATCCCAGCAGTGCCTGCCAGCCTCTCAAAAGAATCCGATGAAACTAAATTAGTCCAAAGCATCCTTAATCAAGCAAGCAGATCTCTAGAAAGGAAAAGAGCTGATTTGGGGAATTTACTGGGTTCACACCTACAGCAGAATTTGGGATTCTACTCACAGGGCTTAACAGACAAAAAGAAGGCAGAAACCACGGATAAAGAAAAGTAAAATGACCCACCCAAAGTTAAACAGCAGGTCAGTAACGTAGCCAAGAGACACACTGAGCATATTTTGCTGTGAGCTCCTGCCTACACTCCAGGCTAAAGTCAGACTGTTTTGTGCCTGTCAGCAAATGCTTCTCTTTCCCACAAAATGAACTAAATTAATTTTCAACAGTGGACCTTCGTCTGAAAGCAAAAAGTGCCTAAAAAAAAGCAGAGGCAGAGATTCTTACATGTGGGAAGAGTAAAGGTGCCATCAGCTGCGATTATCTGACAGGCACAAACGGGAGGGAAGGAAAAGCGCCTGGTTTCCAGCTGTGTTCTCAGAACTGCAAGCATTTTCCAGCACTTACTTGACTCACTAGGATGTCACCTATCCTCTTGATAACAAAGTTCTTTTCACTTTTGTCTGCCAATGACTCCTTCTTCCTTTCCAGAATCCGCTGGAAAAAGTTACTGTGGATTTGCAGCAAGTTTTCCAGGCAGGGAAAGATCTTGTCAATGACTTGTTGATCATACTGCAGCTCCTTCAACATCGCTGCGCTGTACACATCATTCATGATCTTCAGGGTGCGGACGTGATGCATTTCTGTCTGCATTAGCTCTGTATAGGATGGGGACAAGGTCAAAACCAAGGTCACTGTGGAGTTCATGGGTTACAGCACAAGGAAAAGCTACCATGAGAAAGATCTTCCATAACTGGGCTTCTCTCTGGTTTCAGAAAATTTCATGTCAGCTATTGAAACATCAATCAATAGCTTCATGTATGAGAGAAAAAGTTTCACATGTGAGAGCGAGGCAGAGGAATCCCACAATAAAGAGCTTTGGACACTGAGGTCTGAACCTTCAGCCTGGGTATCTGCTCCTTCCTAACTCACTGGCAGCCTCACCATACTGCCCTTTTGCCATAGAGGATGGTTCCTGAACTTGTCAGGAGAAGACTTCCTAGCTACCTGCTCTGCTGTAACTGAGTTTAAATGTCATCAGCAGACAAACAACGAGAGGCAGTTTCTGGGAATTTTTTATGGCTTCTGGATATGGGAATTGCAAAAAAAAAAGCCTTCACAGAATACATTACATTTCTAAGAACTGCAAGAATGAAACTGTGGCTTCTAAGGAAACCAAGTCAATGTTTCCTGACCTAAAGTTCAGTGACCTAAAGTTTCCCAAATCCATGTGTGTGGGAACATCAAGAAGCTATCTAAAACGAGTGAAAAATGAAGATGCAGGTATCTCACCGTAAATGACATCTTGCCGTTTGACAACATCCTTGTTTTGCTGCTGTAGGAACTTGCTGTCCACTACTTGGCTCCAGGACTCTGCCTCCAGCTGCTTGGAATCTAATTCCAGTTCTCCCATGAGCTGTCCTTCATTCATGTCCGCTCCTTCACAAAGCAATGTAAGTGCCATTAAGATGTGAGTAACTTGTCCTGTTTGACATTCCTGTCTATTCATTTAGGTTTAGGCATTGTCTGTCACACCACAGACACCACACACATTCTCCTCTCCTGACACAAATGATCATACACCACGTAAGGACCAGGTTATGAAAAGCACTTCTAAAGATTATTTCTTAATTGCAAAGAACTAGTTGGCCATTTTCACACAGACCAAATTCTAGCTCAGATAATGTATTCTGAAGCTGCAATGCAACAACATCACAGATAAAAAAAACACAGTAGAAGAGGAAATGTTTTTCCCTGAGCTAAATTCCAAGTAACTCAACTGTAACTGAAACCTTCTAAATGTTTTCCCACAATTCAACAAGCTAAAGTAATTAATATGTGGGGCTTTGTTTATCATGCTGATATTCTAAGATTAAAATAAATTCACTTTAATTGTCCATTAGAAAGGAGGACACTTGCTAAAAATGGATTTTGTATTTCTGGAAAGCAGCACTGAGACCTTCCTTTTGCTATAAATGCCATGGTGATCTCTTACCTTCATCAACCAGTGACTCCATGGATTCATTCACCCGGCTGATTTTATGTAAGGAGTCTGTTGACTGCGACAGGAATTTCCAAGTGTGTATTAAGCTGTCATCGTTCCCAACTCTGCTGAAAAACAGAACGTACAATATTGTTTATGACATAAAAACCCCAGCCAAATGTACTTTCAAATAACCAGAAGAAATGCATTCTAAATACCAATTGGAAAAAAAAAGCCAGCATTGCACGATTACATACATTAGTTGTGTATGTATTAGTTGTGCTTTCATTAGTTGTTTTCTAACTACCCTCTGGGGCTCAAGAAGCTGTAAGAGGTACAGTTCTGAGTGCTGGTGCTGCTTCTATAAAGAATCACACCTGAGGTTTTGTGGTTTGGATAACTCCATTTCCACTACTTTCCATTTCAGTCACATCCCATCCTCACTGCCCTTGGTGCAAGCAGTGCAAGAAATGCAACACCAAAGGCTATATGAGAGTCCTTATCATTAGCTCTGAGAAAGATGAGAAAAATGGACTGAAAAAAATTTCACCATGACTAGCCAGGGCATTCAAACTGCCCAGAACATGCCAGTCCATGCTACTGCCTCATGTGTAGAACTGCTCAAAATGCAGGTAAGGTAGAAACCATAAACTAGATTTTCTTCTATGATTTTTTTTTTTTAATTAATTATGTATAATGCAGTCCAAACCCACCAGGCAGACTGCAGCTCTGTGCCTTCACCCCTACTGTCATGGACACAAAAGTTAATACAATACCTGAGCTGCAAATGTGTGCTTCCACGGTATCCAGCCCAAGGCAAGGGAATTTCCTCCTGGATCCCAGAGCATCTCTATGAAGTGGCCTTGAATCTAACCAGGCCAACTCAGACTCCTCTGAACTCATGCTATGACTAAACTAACCCAGACAATCTGATTGTGCAGAAGACACCTGATGGTATCATACATAACATGGGTATTTCTGGCTTTGTGAACCTCTTCTGTACTTTTAGCACAAATCATAGTCCATGAATCTATTTTCAGTGAGATCTGAACTTCGTTATGTTCGCAGTGTCAGGTAACACACGGGTGCTCAGGTGTCCAGGGAGAAACCTTACCCTGCAATGTTCTGTATCGAGACACTTTTAGAAAGTGCTGTAGGCTGCTGTGATGATCTCCTGTTGTTGAACATTGAGGTGACAGTGCTTTCGTCAGGAGCAAGGATTGCAGAGCGAGGGCGCTCCTTGGGCTGCGAGCCTGGAAGGGAAGGGTCAGAGAGGAGTGAGGCCGTGTAACCGCCTTAACTGCTGCTAACCGTGATGACTTAAAGGATCCAGGCACTAAAATTCACTTCCTTATTGTTCTAGAATCATCACCAGGGGATCTCAGCAGTTAAAACCAGCCACAGGAAGGAAAGAACATGGATCCCTGAGCAGAACTGACTGCACTGCACTATGCCTAAAATTCCTAGGTGGGATCTGCAAGTCCAGAAACATATACTTGGGAAACTGAATTTAATTTTATGTGATAAATAATCATATGTTTTCATCTACTCTGTTGCTTTGTCACTCCCCTGGGCCTATAAATATATGCATCTTGGTGCTTCCGGTCAGACTTTTTGAGACAGGTTTCTCTATCAGTATGTGCCACAGAGAAATGATAATCCCTATTTCATTATACTATCATTATAGATTACCTTTAACTAATCTTTCATATTAATTCCAGATTTTTCCTTCTTCAGATGCATTTCTGCTTTCTGGAGTGACATCTCTGATAAATACCACAGTGATTACAACTGTATCATGCAGTGTGGCTCCATATAGAGATCTCCAAGCTATCACTTAACAAAGCTTATCACTTAAGCTTATCAAATCATGGCACTATAAAACCCATTTGGGCTATTTCATGCCTATTCTATATCCTTGGTCACACTGCTCTGCAGTGCAGTGTGTATCACAGCAAAGTCAGGAAAAGTTTGTCAGCATTCCTCCTATTCAAAATAAAACTTTTTATTTTGACTACCTCAAAACCTAAGACTATTTAATTATAACAAAAATAAATGTATTTTGAATAAACACCCTCTCCACAGGCTGCATCTTCCAGATTTTGTGGACTTATCAGCCGTAGGCATTCAGCAAGCTACACTGGTCAAGTAGTTATTTTAAATCTGAGATGACTTTACGTCTGCTGAAAGCTACATGGACACTGCAGAAGCAGATGAACTCTGTACAACTTCAGTACAACTTCTGAAATCCCAAATATTGCTTACCACACGCAGAGGATGTTCTCATCCCTGCTTTGATAAACACTTATCTTTCATAATATCAAGTTAGCAGTTGTCAGAACAGTTAAGAACATCACCAAAGGAGAGGGAAAGGAAGTTTTCTTACTTTTGTTTCTCATGGTTACTGTGGGTAACGAAGAGGTATCATGTGCCTGCAGCATCCCTCTCTGTGGCTGAAAGAAAAATGAATTTCACTGTAATTTCTTCCTCCTTTCTCCCAGCAATTTGTTCCATATAATAAATTTAAAAAGTTATGTTTTTTTGAATCCTCTCAGAACAGATCAGTTTTTGGCTGTACATGTATTTTTAAACATATATATATATGTATATATTTATTTATTTATTTCCCCTATCACCATTGAAATGGGAAAAATAACAGATGGAGAAATAGGAAAATGAGAAAGTACTGATAGTACTGAAGAGAACTGAAAATCATACTTGTACAAACATTATTTATCTTGGAGAACCAGGTTCCTTGCATTTGAGGTAAGCGCAAGCTTTGTGTGTTCCTTATATAAACGACATATTTAATAGTTTTCACGTAGGGCACAGTGCCTGAAGTTCTTTCCAACAAGCTGGAAACTTTGTGACATATAATAGAAGATGTTATATATCTGCATAAACTTTTTTTGTTTATTCAGTAGAGTACATGAACTCTCTTACCTTCATTTTGACCTTTGCACAAGAAGCAAAACTCTCCTTACAGCCTTTGTGAACAATTGCATTGCAGTCTGTCAAAAGCAAAAAACCCAACCAATTAAACAAAACCGCAGAGAAAACAGGTCAGTTTTCACCATTTGTAATCTGAACTGTTAATTTACACAACTGAGAATTACAACTTTCAAGTATCATTGTGGTTTACACGAGTAGCTACAAATACTGAGAGACAGGCTCCTCTCCAGGATAATTAGCCTTTTGTTTGTTAATAAGATTTCCTCAAAGAATTTAACAGGAAATTCTGTTTAAAAATCAATGCAAGGTTGAGCTGCCAGGGGTCTTAACCAGTGGGTCTTAAATTAAAGAAAAAAAAAGGAAAGAAAAATGATGGCATTATTCCTCTGAAAGTAAGGTGGAAAGCTGAAGCAGGAGATGGAAACAGAAACCAATTGTAGGGCCAATATTTTCTCTGAGAACAGAAATACTGTTCTCATCAAAACATGGACTGTGAGATCCAAAAGAAAGGAAAATTCATTTACACAAACTCAGACATCACAGGCAAGATCTACAGCACAGAAACCCACAGGGTTTTACTAAAGGGTTACCAGAAGAAGTAACAGGACCATGTGTCAGGTGACCATGTCCGGGAGGTTGGGACTTCCTGCTGAAAACTGCACTGAAGATACCGTTTTGGTTGGAAACCACAGCACCCACCAGTCCAAAGACCATCATGCTTTAAACCCCAGCCTTTGCTGCTTACACGCCAGAGCAAAAGCTATGTGGCTTTTTGGAGTCTGCCCATGATCTCTGCCAGCAGATTTCTGGGAAAGGATGATTAAAAGTACTTTTTTTTTTTTTTTCATAATAATTGATAATAAGGTTTGAGGCTGTAACTCTTTCAGCAGATAAAAGATCACAACTCAAATGCTCTCAGATGAGATTCAGTAGCTTAGAGAAAATTATTTCCACTCATTCATGAAGACACTAACACTGAAAATGAATTGTACTTTACATGTAAGTTACACTGTAAGCGTAAAGTTCAGAATTATTTCTTGAAAAAAATAAGAAAGGAAAAAATTCCATGTCCAGAATGACAATATATGCTCACATTCCTAGTATTTTTTACATTTAGGCCTACTTAACAAAAGCCAGTACTTCTGATATTTTGATAGAGATAAGGGTAAGGCCATAGGGTGTTGCTATTCTGTCATTTCACAGTTTCCTGTGCAAGAAAGACAGAACAAAGAAACCTGCGTGTTCTTGCAGAAACCCACAAGCACTATCATTTTTTCAGATCGAGCAAGGAAGTGGGGCAGAACCTGCTTCTGGTGCAAGACAATTCAGAATCATTAAATTCACACTTCAAGCCTTGAAAGCCTGAAGGCAGCTCTTTAGTATGTACCATTTGGTAATACAACATCTGGATTTTTAAGATTGAAAAATCTGGTTTCAGGGACTTTATCTCACCTATTCAATTCTTCAGCAGGCAGGAAGTTCCTCCAACTCCTCAGTATCACTAGTATTAATAATTAAAACCCCCAAAAGCTTATTTTCTGCATTATTGATAGTAAAAAAAAAATAAAAAAGACCAGGCAGGAAGCTATTAAAAGTTAGGTTTTTTTGCTTGCCCATTTGTTTCACAGTATTCTCAGTCTTTTAGCATTGACTAGATGTTTCAGGAAACTGGGGGGACATCACTGAAAAGCTGAGACATTGATTTAAAATAATCCAGTGCTTTAAAAGGCATTTAGAAAGAGCAGTTATGCTCACTAGTTTGCAACAGCACAGGAATAACAGAGCCTCTGCTGCTGGTTATCCACAATTTCCAAAGCATCTGATGGTTGATTTTAAGATGCAACAGGAGGAAGGAGCACTCTCAGATGCGAGATTTCAGTCCGGGCCCTCATCAAACCTTCCTCATGGCATTCATTTCTTGTCTAATGCAGAACAGTTACAATAATTTTCCATCATATCTTGGAAATAAGGCAAGAACATCTATGCTAAAACATATGACATGGTTGAGTTATTTTAACTCATTAGAATATAGAGAAAATTAAATTGGGATATATTTGACTTTCTAAGTGGCTTCAGAAGCCAAAGAAAGTTGAGTGGGGAAAGGGAGAGAATGCATTTGAGAGCTTATAACTGTTGATGTTTTCCATTTCCCATCAGGCTGACACAGAGTGTGTTTCATGCAAACAACTTTGCTGAAATCTCTTCCAGGAAACTTGGAACTGCCATTCGGGATTCAGCTGGCTGCCCCTTCCCCTGCTCACATCTACCAGGAGGAACAGAGGACTCCAGCCTGGGAGCAGTTCCCAAAAATGCTTTGACTTATCTCTAGGCTAGTGGAGTAAAAAATTACTAATAGTGAGGAAAGAAGAGCCCTGAGTTGCAGTGGGAAAAATACATTTTTGTCTTCATATTCTATAGCTTTGGGCTGCTGCATAAACCAGGCAGCATTCTGGGCTCGACCACACAAACTCTGCTGACCTTATCGAGCTACAGGCATGAGAAACTGTGTGATAAGAAAAGAGAACAAAATCACCAATCTGGCAGAACCCCCCAGATGTGTTTCCCGTCCTGCCTGGACTGCAGTGCACGTACCTCACACACACACAAAGGTAGTTGCTGTTTGACCTGTGATGCAATTTCTTGTACAAAGGGAGAAGAGGGTGAGTATTTCCTTTTTGTACCATGTGGTTCTGACCAAGGGCTCACCAAAGCAGTTCAGAGAACTAAAGCAATACACTACAGATGGGTGGGACTTTTTTTTCCCCACTGGAAGTAAAAGCCATGATCCAAGCCAGCTGTCCCTGTCCTTTGTCCATCTTATCAAAGCAGCTCAGGCCCAAGCCCTAACATGCAGTTGAAATAAACAAAGTTCTCCAGCTGACTGACACAGCCCAACAAGGGGTAGAAAACCCTGTAGGATGCTGTGATGGCTGAGCTCAAGCTTGGAATGAGGTTGCAGGACACCTCCATGCAGCCACAACTCATTTCAGTCCAGTTTCCACAAGGCAACATGCTGCTGCTCCATGAATCACTATCTCCAAAGTCTCCCTCCCACCCTACATCCTTAAGTAAAACGAAAACAAGGCGTAAGGTTTGCATTTTCCACATCAGATTCAATGAAAAACAAAAGGAAGGGAGGGAACCTCCCCTGACTTACTTGCACAGTAGTACGAATCCTTATTGAAAGGCTTCATACAGTGGTAACAGGTTGCTTGGGCTACAACGGAGGTTGCAGTGAAGACATGTCCATTTGACAGCTTCTTATCTTTTTCCTTCTCCTTGGAATCTTTGTCCTTCTCTTTAGTCTTCTCTTTGTCTTTCTCCTTTTCCTGCAGAGAGAAAATGACCAAAAGCCTCGTTACTCTGCAGAGGTCTATTCTCTAGTTACAAATTCCTCAGTGTTTGCCTTTGGCACCACGACGATATCGACCAGTGCACACCTCAACAATGGTCATGTGTCTGCCCAGCTCCCCCTTACAAAAACCACCTTACAGCCCCCATGGATGTGGATTTACATACTACTGACTCACAGATGTCTCACCAGCAGATATGAAACTCAGTCTGTTCTGAAGGCAGCTACTTTCTTTCACCTCTGTTTTATATTTGTTGGTTTAATGATTTTTACCTCTTTTCTTCTTCTGGGCTCTCATCAGCCTCTTCGGTGCTTTCAATGAATTGTGTTAAATACAAACACCACACGCAGTGTGTGTCAAATTTTCAACACAGTTAATTTTTAAGGCCAACCTGTAAAGCTTGAGATTTGCAACAGCATTTTTAATGAAGAACACAAGCTCTTCCTCAGTGCCTGTACAGCCTCACTGCCAGAATATTTCCACCTCTGTTTTCCTTCCAACTAGCAACTTTTTCAATAGTTACATGCAACTCCAAGTAATCATGTGAAGCTTTTTGGGAAAATGGATCTTTTACAAACTCTTGACATATGGCACCACAGAAAGGCAGAGGAACAGCAGTAACACCATAAAAGATACTCTCATTTTCCACAAGCCACAGTTCAACCTCTGGGCTACTCAGATTTGGAAAGATGACAAGCACAGCCACCTTATCCAACTTTTAGCAGAATTTCTGCTTACTTTTCTATCGCTACCTTAGAAAATACTAAATACTAAAAATTTGAAACATTTTCCCCTGCAGCCTTTCATGGATTTGGAATTCTTCCAAACAATTTTTAAAGGAAACTCCACAGAAAAACTCCAAATTTGAATTACAGCGACTCCTTGTCTTTCTGTGTACCAACCTCTAACATGTTTACCATAAGATTCAGCTGCAGGTCTGTAACTGTTACTGTGGATTTCCTGGCATCTGAAAGAGAAGCTTAACCAGAAACTGGTAAAGGCTTCTGTGAGTTTATCTTTGCATTTTGTTATTTATATGCTGCTATGTGTCATCTGCCTAATATTGTCACAGCCTGAATATCAGAGAGCTGCAGAGCAGCCCATGTGAGCAACTGCCATGAAGTGGTTAAAAGAGGTATCAAGCTCTGCAGTCACCCGCAGGGAAACTGTTGAGCTCTTGATGACACACTCAAATAATGAGTAACTCAGCCTAAGGACTCTCTTCTCCCAACACTTCCCAGGCAAAATGCCCAGTGTCGGAGTCTCTCCCTGTAAAGTGTCATAAACAAAAAGTCTATTTACTGGCCCCAAACGCTATTTTGTTCTGCAAATAAGCAAAACTAGGAGCATTACCATATGGAACAATCCTGTCTGAAGCAGAAAACCTGCCAGGAAGAGTCTGTGTTGCATCTGTGTTGCATCATATCTCCGCCTCCTTTGAGCCATCAGCTTTTGGCTCACCACCCCACAGAAACCTCCACAGTCCCATCCTCCATCCACTGACCTGCCCACCTTAAACCATGTCCAGCATGGCAGGATTCAAGAAATTAAACTGCAGTTTAGGCCTTGGCTGATGGTATTAAGCTGATGCCTGGAGTTTTGCTCTATTGCCAAGTCTTGTGAAGCTCCAGGAGAAAAGATCACTCTAAGCTCAGGGCAAATCTTGTGACTCTCATGATGAAAGGAGATTTCCCATCCTGTACTTTAAACCTACCTGATGTCTACTGCAAAGCCCAGTAATTCTAAAGTCTGGAATAATACCCTGCCTTCATGAAAATTACTGTAAAAAACATTTTAATTAAAGCTGAACGACCCCAGAAAAAACAGGAAATGGGTGCACCACTTTCAAGGAGGAAACAGCACACTGTACACAGGCTGCCAGCCACTCCACTGAAGGACAAGGTCTCAAAACGAGATTTTTTTTTTTTCAGCTTTTTTCCTATGACAGTTACTGGAACTTTATTTTTAAAAAGGATTGTAAAAAAACAAGACCATTTCCCTGAGCTATTGGAGCTGCCAGCAAGATTTGAAGCCCGGCTCTGCGGCTGAACCAACGTGCAGGAACAGACACGACAGGTACCGCAGACCCGAAGGAACAGATCTGCAGCAGCCGATCCCTCCCCCAAAGAACCACGAAGCTCTTACCTCCCAGTGCTTAAGTCCTACCAGCTTCACTGTTATCTGAGGTACTTCTGCAAACCTATTCCATTTTATCGACATCCTTCCCCTGGGGGGCAGGAGCGCTGCTCCCCACCAGCACTAGCCCATCCTGACAGGCGGGAGCTGCCGGCAAGGCCAGCTGGGGGGATGGCAGGCACGGAGCAGTTGAGCAAAAGGGGGAGGGCGGGACGATTGCTGCTAACTTCCTTGAAGATGATTTTAGCTACTTTGCTGTTGCTTTCATCTTGCCCTACCCTAGCTTCCACTGCTAAAGAGAAGAAAAAAAAAATATACAGGGCAGAAAAGGATGTGATTAATCTTTCAGAAGTCACAAGTCACCACGAGACCACCCATTTAAAAGGTAAGAGGGTAGTAAATCAAACACTCTGTAATGTTTGGGATAGAAATAAAGCGAATTTTAACATACCTCAGTGTTGCTATGCAGTACTTCAGCAAACAAAGTGCTGCAGAAGATGCCCAAACAGAAAGGTTTTGTGTGTTTGCGCTCCTCCTGCTCTACACATCAGGAATATTCCCTGTCTCCTAATCCTTTCAGACACTTACAACTCCTACTATATACACTGAAACGCTGTTGGTGGTATAGCACTGCCTTATTACTGCACAAGGCAAGGAAAAGGAGAAATTACTCATGCTAATTGTCGTCATTTCTTAGAAACCCTCTACCAGAAGGGAAAAAAATGAAGTTTTTCTTTTTTTCCTGAATTGACAGAAATAGAGCACGTTTTAGACTTCACAAATGTGAATCAGGGCACGTTGCTAATGGCAAGAAATTCACTGCTAATCCCCGAATAACAGCAAATACATGCCAGACGTGGGTAAATTCACAGAGACTTCTATCAGTATCCCCTACAGTTAATGTTCCAAACACCTCTTTATTTTTAAGGGGTTTTTTACATAACTCTTTACACGATTTTCCAAAAGAGCTGTTGCCATTAGTAGGCTCAGGGGTGCTTTATTTTACAGTTCATCTTAGAAAACAGTGCAGGTTTGGAGATAAGTAAAACCTAGTTGGAAAGAAGCTGAAGCAAAGTGTCCCTCCCTCCTGACAGCCCAGACAGCAGCAGAAACCAGCTTCCTGTCAAACTTCCTCTTTTAAGGTTTGTTGTTTTTCTTTTTAATGCTTACCAGTTTTCCTCAGCCATAATGCTGCTGAGAAATCAGTGTTCCCAAGGATTTTTTGGGTAAAAAAAATCCTTAGGATTTTTAGGCTTGAGCCTAAAAATGTAAGGTATTTTTTTAGGCTGGAGCCCCCAAAAAGTATGTCACATGCAAACATTCCACCGTAAGCAGAGATGAAACTGTAATTTGAATGATATCTTGCTTTTTAATTAGTAAAAATATCTGAACTGATTATCAGCTGTAATTTCTGTAGTGTGTGTTATTGTGGGGATTTTGGAGCAATTCTTTATCAACACTTTCAGACGCAATCATGACATTAGTGAAATCAGCCTGCACTTACTTAACAAAAGGAGAGCAAATTCCTCAAAGCAATTCTGTTGTATTTTCTTATGTGTCCCAACCAGATCTCTTATCTTTCTCTCTAGTTCTTGCTTTAGAGATTATGCATCCGAAGTACAAGAACCAGTTAATGAATTTTCAGTCTTGTTCACAGTCTGTGCAAAATGCTCCTGAACTTCTCACTGGTGTTTGCAACAGAGGTTTCTATGTAATAAGATTTGGGGTTTGGCATTGTACTCTGCAGCAGGGAACAGCATTGTCTTAAAGCTGCTCAGCAGGAGCTCTGAGCCACTGGCACTCATGGCTTTGCATCTTTCAAGGCAGATCCCTAAAGAGGAACTGTGTGTAATTACACCTCTCAGGGGCCTTCCAACAGTATTTACCAACATATTAGCTACACATCACCTAATGATACAATACACACTGCCCACAGCAAGGTAAGGTGCTCTGAACTTCAGTCAGAAAAATAAAGACATGAGATTCAAGTAAAAAATATCCAACCAAGCCAAAAACATATATTAAACTTAAGGGGACAATCTAAGGCAACAACTGCACCTTTTTTGTGAAGTATCTAGAATTAACGTCATTATTTCTGTAACCAGTATGGTTCCCAGGAAATTCAGCTGTGCTGAGCTGCACTTATCTTTCACCAAATTAAATCCCAAGGTTTCAAGGATGGAAGAAAGGTGAAAATATAAATATTTGCCATCACCAAAGGTCACTGTTTGAGCAATGTCTCTTGCAGTGCACAGAAACTTTGTGGCAAAAGTAAAAATAAAATGAAAACCTACTACAGCCTTCGGCAGCCAGTCCTTTCTTACAGCTCCTGTCCTCATTTTATCAAAAACCTCTCGGGTTCTGTAAAAATTAAACTCATCAATCACTTCAAAGCCATAACTCATGCCAGAACATAATCTATTCTCTATAATAAATGAAGCTTCATTTTGTGGAGAAAAGAGTGAAAACAAAAGAATCAAAGAATTGTTGAATCTTCAAGGTTGGAAGAGATGTTCAAGATCATCCAGTCCAACCATCAACCCAGTACTACCACTGTAATCCCCTAAACTACATCACTCAGTGCCAAATCCACCTCCAACTTGGGCAATCTATCCCAACGCCTGACCACCCTAACAATGAAAATTTTTTTCTAATATCTAAGCTGAATCTCCCCTGACTCAGCTTAAGGCCATTTCCTCATATCCTTTGACTGCAGGTACGGTGCACTCGATCCCCATGTCCAGATCATCAATAAGGATGTTAAAAAGGACCGGCTCCAAAACTGAGCCCTGGGGAACACTACTAGTCACCAGCCACCAGTTGAGTTCCTAGAGTGTGTCCTAGGGCTCAGTTTTGGGGTGCTAAGATTTCCCATGTAGCTAGTCCCTGTTACAACACAGACAACCCTCTCCTCACAAAAGACAGAAAGGAAGTAAAAAATGTAAAGAACAGACAGTTGGGCAAAGACTTAAATACTACCCTATGGAAACACAGAACTGAAATACAGAATTCATCTCTGCTGCCTATGGGCATTTCATGGCTGCATAAATCACAAGAAGCACTTACTTTGCTCTTCTTGCTGCTGGACATTTTATTCCTGAGGTAGCTGAAGGTGCGACTGACTTTTGTTACACCTTTGCCAGCGGGGACACTGCTGCTCTCTTCAGATATGCTAGAATCAAAAAACAAAAAGGGTTGCTTTTATTTTTTTTTATTTCCCAAGGCATCTATTAAATGGATAGATTTTTTCTTTTTTAAAGGAAAAATGAATTTATTAGCCAATAGGGTCAAAGGTTGCTTTATGGTGTTGTACCAGAGAAGGAAAAGTGAAGACAAAATGCCAATCCAGTTGCTTTGAGTTAAATTTCAAGGAATACTCATATCAGTTTTTAAGCAGGCCTTGACATAGCACCCTCTACTGCTCCCCTGGTCAAATAACCAGAAACTACTGATACTTTAAAGAGCAATCTCCTTCCAGAGAAAGGCATCTAATGAACTCTGAAAAGGCAGTGAGTGCCTTTAACAGAAACCACACTGCCTGCAAAGCCTCCCCTGAGAAATGAGAATACCAGTACTAAGTAATAAGCAACAATGGTTATATGGATTAATTTAGGCATTTTTAGGATGCCAGTTATTTTTTGGCAGTCTTTACGTGCACAAGCTTATGACTTCAGCTACGGTGGAAGAATAAGGAAAATACTACTGTATTAAAGGACACAGTCTATCAATAGAAGTACAACACAAACCAAAAGCAGAACAACAGAAATATAAATTAAATCAAGGAGGAGAAAATAGCAGCAAGTAGAAGGGAAGAGCCTCCCAGTCGTGAAATAAAGCTGAAGCCATGAGAGCCACAGAGACCAGACACTCAGTTCCCTTGGTGCCACAAACATCCTTCCTCTGGGGAAGCACTTTTTTTAAAGACACCAGGAAAATTATCTCATCTGCACACCTTGCAAGGATGAAAAGTAACGTACGAAAACATGATTGTTTTGGTCTTTGTAACAGAGATACAGACTGAATTAGCCACAGGGAGCAAGAACTACTTTCAGTGTAAAATATAACTCGGGGTAAACTGATGTTGTGCGACAATAGATAATCTGAAGTTATTAGCTATGCATAAACACAAAGCCTTGTTAGAAATGAGGCCTAGAACAGACTTTCACATTCTACGACCTAAAATATTCTTCAGCCTTTAGACACACGAGACTGATGTTCACAAATCTGACAACTTCTCATTTCAGCTGGAGTGCACCGGTGCCAGGAAGGCTTTTTGGTGTCCAAAGCAGAGCCCAGTGCAGGAGCCCCATCAGAAGAGAGTGGTACCCCCAGAATACTGTACCTCTGAACTGAGGAGCCCGTGGAGCCGCCAAACGACTGCGTACCTGGAAAAGATTGGAGGGGTGGGGGGTGACATATTAGACTGCAAACTTAGCCCACTGATCTTACAAAACACAGTTTGCATATTTGGATGGTTCAAGAGGAAAGGGAAATGCTTTCCAGAAGTGAGTGTTTAGAATAGATTTCATGTGCTCGAGATAAAGCCTGTTCCCTGTATCCTTAGCTGCTCTCAAATTAGATGCTGAGGTGAAAGCCTGCTTAGTATTTTTATCAGTCTTCAGCTATTAAGCAAAGGCCGTGCAACTGTTAAACTTGCTGGTAAATCAGGCTGTCTGAATCAGAACTGCCAATTCAATGACAATAGGTATAAATGAGAATGATTCTGCTACAATGCCTTTATTTATACACCACTAGAAAGAATCCATTGTACAGCACATCCGGGTTTCATGCATAAAACTTTTCTGCTTGATAAAATTATAGTTCATTTTCCCATCAAAATCCTGAAGCACTTCATAAACAATAAGGGAAACAAGGGAAGCCTTATTCTGTTTTCCACAAAACATTACCAGCCTGGGGCTTCATCACAAAACACCGCTTGAGGAAAGGCTGAATTTCAACATGAAGCTGAAGCCTTGCCAATGGCACCAATTCTCTTTATACCACAAGAAACCTGCTTGCACAATGCATTTGGAGCAGATCTGGGAGCTGACACCATTTACCGGAACCATCGAAGAACACTGAAATGATCCAGGACACAGGGCTCTCTCTGGAGCAACGGGGCCTGCCAGGACTCCAAAACACCCTCATGCAAGCCCTGTTTGCAGCCCTTTCTGAAGTTCAAGAACCAGCATGCATGTCACCTTATTAGGCTTCTGCATATATACTGTAAGGAAAATAGTATTTTGGTTCAAATTCTGTTAACATATTAAGGGTGAAAGCAAAAGAGCTACTTGCCATCAAAGGCAAAGATGGTCCTTTATCCAAAAGCAGTAAGTGCATTAGGAAAAACTGTGCATACAATATTATGCTTTAAATATTGATTTTCTAACCACCCGTTCAAGTGCCAGCACAGACAGAAATATCATTTCTTCATATTGAGAAACTAAAATACAGGCATACCCCATTACCCAGTCCCTGCTTGGGGATCTATGTTAATGTTTTCCTTGCAAAATCTTTCACCTCATTAATGATCTATCCCAAATACATCAAAGTTAGTAATACTGTAACATATACAAAATGAAGTCTGCTATTTAATTTCCAATAGGGGATGTTATATTTTTATATATTATCCACTACCTAAGCACCTGCTAAGATCACACAAGTACTTTACAGACTCCCAAATCCCTGGCTAAAGCTCCAGTGATTCTGGTTCACATTTCAATTCTAGTTTGCTTTTAACCTGAGTTAGGTCTCCTTAGTATTTCCTTTTTTTAAAATCAATTAATCAGTTTGACTGGATTTAAGTATTTCACAAACCTTTTTGTTTCTTTGCAATTAACATAAGAAATATGAACAAATGCTGAACCAAGAGCTGTAATAATTTGATATTTGTGACTGGTTTTCAGCACCTGGAGAAAGTATGCTGCACAGGAACTTCAATTATCTATCATTTATCTTTTATTACATCAGTGTTTTATCATAAAAACGGGGGATTTTTGATTCTGGCAGCCAAAGTGAGTCCAGACAAAAATCAAGGTCTGTTTATTATTTTATATCTTAGGTTATAATATAACATCATATAATCAATGCTGCTGCAAGCTATAAAACCCATGAAGACAAGCACAGAAAAGCACACATTTTCTCATCTTCAGGTTTGGTTCTGAGGTATAAGAGGGGAAGGAAGGTTTATTTTCACAACTTTTTTTGTTTCCTGTCACAACCAGGATCAAAACTGAAATGCTAAAACCAACCTCACAACCCACAAAAAAAATTAAGGTGGTTTTTTTTTTTTTCCAAAAGCCAGAACTGCTATTTATGTCCAGTGAATCTGGGCTAGGAGTCAAATTTTGGCATATTTATGTGAACACCTTTTAAGCATCACCCACCAAAATTATTTCATATGGTAGCTGGACTTGAAATAATTTATCAAGATCTGTTATGCAGAAAGCAGTGACTGGATTAGGATGTTGCAAACCAGCTCCCTAATTCTGTAATTTAACTTTCATGAGTCAAGAAATACAAAAGCTCCATAATAATTGTCCAGCCACCTGAAATCCAACTCTTAAATATACCATATCATCACAAAAACTGCAACTAATCCTCCACACTCTAGACAAAAACAGGCATGGAGAGGTTGAGGAGCAGTAACTGAAATGCAAGTGCAATCTCAATGTTAACACATCTATCCTTTTATGAGAAATGAATCCTGAAAATGTGAAAAAATAAACTGATCTGGGAACACTACATGAAAAATGTCCACTGCCCACTCTCTTATGAATAGCTGTGGCTAAATCAACCTTTATATAAAGTCACCAAAAGCACCCTCAAATATGAGGGAATAAAACACATGAAAAGAGATCAACATTTTTGTTTGAGACAATATCTGATGTTATTTTAAATGATCATCATCAGCAGGAGCACTGTTGGAGAAGAGAAGGTAAATACCGGCTAACATAAATATCCCCTAAAATTGTCATACCCTAACTCCCCAAACACAAACAAACAAAAACAAAAAACCCAAACAAGTAAAAAAACCTAACAAACAAAAAAACTCCAAATCCACCAGAAAGTTTAGCTGAGGGTACTTTTTACTGTGGAGCATCACACTGATGCACAGTTGTATGTTTACAGTTCACTTTGTGGGGACTATGAATTTTGAGTTTTGTTCAAGGCAGAAAAGAAGAACAGAGCAAAGATGAAGGAGCTTAAATATGGAAGTCAGTAATACCACACCTGGGCACAGGACTTTCTTAAGGAAGGGACAAACCCACAGGGAAGACTAGGAACGGAAAGGAGGAGAACTTAGATACCTACAACATGGATGGTGTTTTAGATTGTGGTGTTGGAGATTGTTTTAAATTCAGGAAGCAACCAAAATGTGTTGGATGGGAAAGCAATTTCCCCCCATTCCAGTAGGGACACAAGGAATGTGTCTGGTTTATTTCAACAGTCTAATAAAACATGCTTAAGAAATAGGTAACATTTTTAATTATCTTTGATAAGCCTATTAAAAAAGCCAAGAGGAGTCTGAATTACTTTAA
The DNA here is from genome assembly GCF_003945725.1 of Corapipo altera. Taxonomy (NCBI): domain Eukaryota; kingdom Metazoa; phylum Chordata; class Aves; order Passeriformes; family Pipridae; genus Corapipo; species Corapipo altera. Next base: position 5,671,586 of record NW_020884889.1, on the reverse strand, counting down.
TTCAATCTTCAGCCTCAGTTGGCCTTCTTTTAGTAACAGTTTGCAGGAGGAAAAAAAAGCTACCGGATCACTCTTGCCCATTTCCCACAAAACTACTCTGATAATAATATCAGGACCTAGATATGAACACATTGAGGATTTAAGGTGTTTGACTGCAATGTGTGCTTTTTGCTTAGGAGGGGAACTGTGAAGTTGCCACCAAGATTTTCAGAATTTAATAATCAGGGCTTCACTCCACTTCTCTTTCACTGAGCAATGTACTCTCTCTTACCCAGAGAGGGCAAGGATCTACCTCTGCTGCTAACTCCATGCCCTGCAACAAGCTCAAGGCAAGTTCTTTTAGTTTTAACAAAAAGGTAAAGATTATATTGCTGGTCAGAGTGGCAGGTGATATTTGCCACTTGGATACAGACCAAAACTAACTGGATGAGACATGATGGCGCTGATATACAAGATTCTTTGGATTATAATCCTTTTATTCTGCCATTAGCTAGTATTCAGATACAGGACTAAGATAATGCTGTTAGACATCACACAATGGAAAGGTTAGTTCAGTGTTTGCAAGGTGAAATTCCAAGGTCTAAAGCAGAAAACAAGATTTCCCTTTGTTTCCACCCATAATGGCTGCAACGCACAGAAAACGATTACTTACTATCCAACTCCTCCTCCTCCTCATCACTGGAAGAAGAGCCAATAGAAAAGAGAGTTTTAGACTTAGGAATGAGTGGAGAGATGCTGAAGGAGAAGGAGATTCGTCTCGATGGTCGAGTCCGGCCCTGGGCTGAGAAGTGGGTTAACAGCAGACATTAGAGCATGCTTGAAAATGCATTTAATAATAAAAAGGAGAGGAAAGCGGCCAAAGCAAACTAAAATGAAAGCAAAGGAAATGTCTGCAAAGCAGCTGGCTCCAGAAAAGGCACAAGAAACAAAGAATTGAGAACATGCAAACTCCAGAAGGTGCAGGTTTCAGAGGACGCAGGTCTCACTGCATGCATAGCTTGAGGTTCAAGGTTTTCCCTATTTTTGCTGATATTTTTTTTATAGGATCTCTTAATGAAAACTTATATGTAAACAGTTATTTTCCCAAACAGAATACCAACAGTAAAGCGGGCCTCTGGACAAGGGGCATCAGCTTCACCGAAAGAACTGCCAGGGAATCAAATTAGAACAACTCAAGATATTTGTCTGAAGGTGCCTTCTACAGTTAAATGACACAGGCAAAGCTGCCAGATATTAGCAAGGACAGTTTATCTGAAGTGCTGACATAATCTATCTGGGAAAGTTCTTGCCACTTCTATCTCTAAAAAAAAATCCCCAAATTTTGATAATGTTACACCCTTCAAAATTTCCAGCTTTTAAGAGGAGACACTTAAGCTTCCTCTCTTTTCTTCCAAAACAAAACAGAAAAAACAACCATGTCTTCTGCTGCCTTCTAAAACTCAGAGCCCTTGTTTTAAAGAAACTGCCTAAACATGAGAAAAGCTCCTCTGCACCCTCTTCTGTCCTTGTCTGAAAGATGCCTACCAAACACAGTGCCAAACTCAGCAATCAGTCTGTGACATCAAATCTCCCACAATTTATTTTTAAAAGCAAAACCTTGCATAGCAGCAGCTTTGCAACAATTCTTTGTAAGTACACTCTTCTCCAAAAAGAGATGCAGGAGCCAGACTGTCACTCTTCACTGAAAGTGGGATTCCGCAGGGCTGTATTTTGCAAACTTTTTCTTCATACCAGTGCAGGTGGAAACCTCTGAGCTGTGACCTGATTGCTGGATACCCATCACTGACATGGGGCATCAGTGTGTCCTTGGGAAACATGACTGGGACAGCGTTGGAGAAACTCTGCCCTTGAGACAGATCTGACCTAAGGGTCCTACTTAAGCATCTACATTAAACATCTTCAGTGCATATATTCAGTCACTTTTAAGTCATTCCACGGATAAATCAATTCACTTGCACAACAGGGAAAACAGGCTAAAGACTTTATCAGCATTAAACTTCCAAGAGACAGAAGAAGCAATTATTGCTCTCTTTGAATAAAACATGTCCTTTCAGCCACACACAATGAGAATTTTTTGCACTGCTGATACCATATGCCAATACTGAATTCAGAATATAAAAAAACTGTCCGAGGAATATCCAATGCAATGCAAGCAATGCAAAGCAAACTCCCCAGAAATTTTCCTTCAGCCATTAATCATAAATGCCAATGGTCCAGAGGCAATTTGACTAGAATGTGCACACTTTTCCAACATAAGCAGAACAACCCTAGAGGGACTCAATATAAGGCATTTAAATTGAAGAATTCTTAGCAAGACTGATGCATTAATTTTGTTTAGACTGCCTTTCAAAGGAGTTGTTCTAGTGTCCCAGACCTGAAGAACATGATTAGGCAACACTGCTTTTTCTTCTGTAGTCTACTGTCTATTTAGACTAAAAGTCAAGATGAACAATAATACTTCACTGTAAATTGAACCACCTTCTCCAGCACAATTCTACTTCCATTTCAGTGGTTTTATTTATAGCAATTTCTGGCTTTATAACAGTGCTCCACACTGGAAATTTGCTATTCCAAGGCCGAAAGCATTCTTCCAAGCACTCCAGCCAAGAGCTCTTGTGACCTCCTTCTATAAAATGCTGAAGGATTAACAGTTGTGAATGGCCACAACAGCTCTTGGAACATCTGAGAAATCAGATGGGAGTGTGGGATAGAAATACAGTCTTGGAAACTGCTCCTGCCTCAGCACATGTGACAATAAATGGTAAAAATAAGAGAAATTCCTCCATGTATTATTAATTTGGATTTAGTTTTTAAAGTTTTTGTGCAAAGCACGTTGCTTTCTTATTCAGACACAGTTGCAGGGATCAGATGTTTGGGTTTTTTTATTTTTTTAACACCTACCACAAAATTATGCAAAATTATTTCCATGAAATCAATTTTTACTCTTGTACAACTCTGAAGTGCTCTGCTGAAGTAACAGGAATGTCAAACCCCAGTGATACAAGAAGTTTATACACTGAGACCTTCTAAAAGGCACTAAAGCTACTTCACCTGTCATACGGTCACAATTCAAGCAACACTTTTCTTCTTTCAAAGTGACTGAGGAAGAATGAAGTAAAATCATAGAATCATAGACTGGTTTGAGTTGGAAGGGACCTTAAAGATCCAATCCCCCTGCCAAGGGTAGGGGCATCTTCCACTAGACTGGGTTGCTCAAAGCCCATCCAGCCTGGCTTTGAACACATCCAGAGATGTGGCATCCCTTCCCTGGGCGATTTACTGAAGTTTCTGAAGTCAAGAAAGAGTCAGGACTGGGATGAGAATCCATGATCTGAATTTTCAAAGTGATTATTCCTTTTGGATGCTTACATCAACCCCTCAAATGCATTGATTTTCAAAACCACGTTCCTATAAAAATGAGGCTCTTCTGAGAAATCACAAATTAATGACTGAGAAAATAAAGCTCACAGGAGTGTTTGTAATTTTTAAGCTCAGCATCCCAAACTCACAGATGTCTGCCTCAAAGCAGAAGATTAATCCTGCTATTTCTTCCACAGCCCCTCTGGAGAGCTTACTACATCTTCTCTTTTCCTTTTGTCTCCATGGGATCATGGTGCCCAGGCTGGCTCTAGAAGAAGATGGAATAATCAAACCTGCCTACCACCAGCTCTCAGGCCTCCATGGCATTTTTAACGTAGGTCATAGGACAGAGAGGAGCAGAAAGGCAGCAAGTTGTCCAGTTCCAAGATGGAGGCACAAATCCCCCACTGTCACAAACCCCCACCGTGGGCCTGAAGGAAAGTGTCCAGGGAGAGGGGGATGAACCTCAGCCGTCCAGGCTCCCTCAGCCACCAACAGTGCGTTTTTGGGGAGCAAACAGGGCTATTTATGGTGTCTGGTCAGCGGTTGGGTGCAATGCCAATAAATTGGTTGCTCCAAAAAACAACAATGAAGGCCTTCAGCCCAGGGAGGGAAGCGGGAAGGCAGGATCTGGCCTTGGGTGGGACAGAGCTGCCCATGTTTTGGTTACCGTTGCTGGGGGACACATCCGCTAGGCCACATTCTTATTAATCATGGAATAATCATGGTGAAGGATTTTAAAATTACTCCTACAAAGCATAATCCCTGTGAGCTTCCAGCAGCAAGCCTTCTCCACGAAAACACCTTTCTTAAAGCACCTTTGCCTTGTTCAGCTTTGCAAGGAAGAAGTACGTTAATAAAGAGGAAAGATCAGAGACCATCACTAATTGACAAGACGTGAGCTAAGATGTCAGTTTGGTTTCTGGCTGGGAATTAATAAAATGAAAACATGTGTAACTCAGCCCTTTCTAAGCACATCCAGCTGCAGCCTTCTGAATGACTTTTTCAGCTGAAAGAATCAATTCAGTCAAGTTGCAAAATTAAGTGCTTGTTATCACTTCAATTAAGCTAAACTGGAAAATTTCATAGAATCATCTTTTATTATTTTCTTCAGGAATGAGACTCAATAAATTACACCCAACTGCTCCAAAATATTTAACTCAAAATGAAGAGCAACAAACTACTCAAAGGAGACCAAAACATGGATTCTCAAGTTTCCATATATCAACTTTCAAAAATCTAGATGTAGGGAAATAAGATCTCACGTGGAATTTGCCTGACATCAATGGAAGAAACTCTGAAAGGATGTAAAATTAAACCCTTTTTTTTTTTTTTTAAATAATGAACTCAATTTGTACCAGTAGTCTAATTTAAGAAAAAAAAAACAAAAGAAACCTAACGCAAAGAAATACTAAGGATACATTGGGAAAAACTAAACTAAACTGAGTTCTGCCTTTCCACCCACAATTCCATTCAGCAGTGAAACATATTTCACATAATATAGGAGAGCAAGAGCAGCTACTAGCACATTCTGCCTTGGGAAGGTAGCAGGATATACTCAATAATACAGATGATAGCATGGATAAGGGAACACTGTGTTACTCACTGTCGAGCACTGGCTTGCTAATTGACATTAGAGACATGGATTTGGTCAGTGGAGATGAAGCAGCAGAAGAACAGAAATTAAATCCTTGTGGCTGCGATGTCTGACGCGCCTGCAGGACAGAAAAGAACCACACTCAGTAATCATGTAAAGAACGACAGAACCATCCCAACTTCAGATCCCAGTTCAGTGTTCATGTTTACTGAAATTCTCACTTTGAAACAGTGAAAAATTTAAACAATCCCACAATAACAGGTGAGAAAGTCAAGTACTGCAAAAAATGTAATCAGTGTTGCACAGGTGAAATGCAGCATTTTGTTTTGTCTTTTAAGTGTAAGACAACTAATTATGCAACAGAGAGACTCTGGTTGCTTGATTTTCTTGCAAGGTATTACAAGACAAATATTGTTAACTGTCTGACGGCCACTGAAATTACTGTTGTGACTCCAATTCCTCGGCATAACTTGACTGTGGTTCAACATGGTAAAAGAAATCTGATGCTTAGCAGTGCGTACCCCAAAAATGCCATTCCCCAAAGCAAAAGAAGACCTGAGAGTTGTAGGATTACAGCTCGACAGGCCAGATCCTGTAAGACCCATTTACTGCCTTTATGTACAGCAGTGACTTTATGAGGCAAGCAGACTGGATGGTTAATGATTCTGACATGAACCCAGAAAATACTATGGCTGAAAGTTCCAACTCAAAAATCCAGGGTATTTATAGTATTTAAAAGAATAATTACTTCTTTAACAACAATTAACAAGGAGTCTCATAATATTGTGGCTCATCTGTCCTTAACAGCTATCATAGACTTCTGTTCCAGAGAGGTTACTTCATATTTTCTTAATATGCAATTACCATTTTACTTTAATAAAACTTTTTTTTCTGATTAAACCTATGAAAGAAAAAAAAGTTTATTTTCCTCCTGTGATACAAAAATAAACCTGAAAACTTTAGCAGATAAATCAATACTTGATAAGTGTGTATTTCAGGACTGCAAAAGGCAGCATAAGCATTAATTGCAGAAGCAATTTTTCATTCAATCAACACCTTTGATTGATAAAATCACTATATCCATGCTAAAAATTAAATAACTTTTCCATAATTACTCATGCAATTGGTGGAAGAAAACTGCGAGGTTTCTTGTTCTTACCCTAAGACTTTGCCCATCAACCAAAGAACCAAATAGCAAAGTTAACACAGATGGAGATTCCTCCATGTTAAAGATGGAAGATTTTTAATTTTTTTACATACACATATAGGGTGGAAGCTTTGTGAGACTGCCACTTGGGAAAATTACTTTTAAAATGCTGATGTAGCATTTTGCTGACATCTAACAATAGCTGGACAGTTTTACCTGGTGACTGTAGTCTCTGATTTCTCCTTGCTCTTCAGTGAGCAGGACCAGGGACCCACACTGATTGCTGGCAAGTGGACTCCGCCTGAGGTCTTTGGAGCTCAGGGAAGAACCCTCCAAGTTTGTAGAGGGCTTCTTGTTCTCACCAGAGTCTCCAGCAAGGCCTTCTAGGCTGTAACTAAAGAGAAAGCACAGAGGTTAGATGCTGACAAACTCCTGGAGACCTGTGTCTTTCAGCACAGAGCACCTTCACGTGTAAAACACACAGCAGTCACTAACTGAACTGTGCAGGGAAATGCAGATGTTACTGGTCAACATGTTATTTCTGTTTTCTTCAGAGCAAACTGCAGCACCTTTGTGCCTCTAATGAGACACAGTAGTTGCTTGAATGACCATTCAAACTCCTGGTCAATAGCCTTTCCTACTGCTTTTTTTCTGTTCTTCTTGAGTGGTGCACAGGAAAATCCAGAAACATCCCTTCTAATGATTTTGGTATTTCCACATATTTTTTTTCTAGCTTTTTATTGGGCTCTCCCTTGGAATAAAGCCACCCAAATTAAACTACCTTGTATAGCACAGTGCTGCCTGTCCTGGACCAACACCCCTCCTAGCAGCCACATCAGCTGCTGTAACATTTATCTCTGCAGCCACTGCATCTATTTTAAAACTTGCCACTGCACAAAGCTTTGGCACTGATAATGTCCTTCTTTCTGCCAAAGCCGGTTTCTTTTCTACCTTTTCTGTCATCTTTTTTTTGAATTCAATAAATGTTGTCACCCCCTCTTTCACATAGGACTATTTAATCTGATAAATCTTGACCTAGTATTCTGCTTCTGACCCTCATGCTCTTCAGGCCTGAGCATCAACAAACCCACTGAAATGCCACTGTGGGATCATGTGCAAGCTTCACAGATTCACCTCTCAGTACACGAGCACAATTCCATTGCTGATGTTTGATACTCACTAAGTCCTCCAAGGTCTGCCTCGGATTTATATCCCAACCTGAGGCTAATCATGATATCTAAGTGGCCAACAAGCTGACATGTAAACAAACAAAAGGGAAAACACACTCTAGACTGTACAGATGATTTAAACAAACAGAGCAGTTTTAAATTCAGGTAGACTTGCAGAGTAGTGATTAATGTTCTGGAGTCCCTTAGAAGCATTAAGTGGCTGATAAATATGCACCTTGAAAGCAAAAATTGCAATAAACATTGAATAAGAAGATTCAGGATATTCAAAAGACTTTTTTCATGGTAATTAATGAGAAAAAAAGGCTGGTTGAAGCATTCATAATTTAATCTGCTTTAAGATTGCAACTCATCAATGTGTATTTATAGCAGGCACTAAAAAGTTTATTCTAAAGCACCTGTAGAGAGAAATCAGTCCCATTTCTACTGATTATTTAGAACAGAAGAATATTTTTTTCTTACATTCTAAGGTGGTAACAGTGATGGTACACGGTGCAGAAAAAAATTATGTACTTGTGACAAAACCAGCTAAAAGCTGCAAATATTACCCCATGAAATAGTTATCAGTGGGTGATACTGTTTTGTAATTTGCTGATTGAAGTACATAGACCATACGTAATTAAATCTGTAATAGGAAGGACAGATTAACTTTTTTCTCAATATCTACTCTTCAGAAAAAGAGTTCAATTCTTCTACCCACAACCAGCAAGAACAGCCAGAGAAAATGCAAAAAAGCTATAAAATCTGGGGGACTGGCTTCCAAGCAATATTACGTGTAAAGAGGTGACCTGCAAACACCAATCTCAACTCTGGGACTTTCTGCAGAAGATGCAATCTTTAAATGCCTGGGAAATTTTCATCTGAGGTGATCAGATTGATTTTTCACAGAGGGTTTTACATGATTAGCCTCTTTAAAGAAAAAAACAGATCTTTCAATTTACAAAGAATAAGTTTGTATGAACTTAAATCCTTTATGAGATTTATCTGGAACAGAGCAGTGTTGAATCATATTTAATCTTGTTCTGATTCTCTGGCTGACACAATTATCATTATGATCATTGCTGCGGAACAAACATGGCTTAAAGTCATCACAGAGCAGAGCAGCTCAACCCAACAGTGCAGCTTCTTTAAAGCTGGAGGCCAGTGAAAAGCAGCCACCACCTTCACCTGCACCCCAGCTCAGAAGATCCCAAGACTAATGGCTGAAAAAGCAAACCAAGCAAACAAACACGTGCACGCTTCAGCCAGAGCAGCGGTGGGATGCACGAAAAGCTGACAACAGGGTGCTTGCAGTGCTCCTTTGCTGCTGCACATTTATTCATACCATACCTTCTACAAGTAAAGTCAGGACCCATGGCAAGGTATTGTACGCCTGAGGGACACCAGCTCAAACTAGGAACATCAAAAGAGGCAAAGAAAGGAAAAGGGTAGTGATTATTGGATTGTTATGAAACAGGGGAATGGTAAAAGACTCTCACTCTTACATATTTTGAAAAGAACCCCAACCATTCAACTCAGAAATAATGCAGTAGCATATGCCTGGTTGCACAAACACACCAGAGTGCACCAAATGCCTGAGGTTACCACAACACAGGTAGCAGGACAGCCCATGCTTCCCCCAAACTCCCATTGGTGTACAATGTACTGGAGAAATCACTCCTTGTGGGGAGTGAAGTTTTTTGGGAACAACATGACTGAAACATACCAAAGCCAATTCTGCACAAGTAATCACACACAGCCATTGTGTTAGTAATGATTAGTATTTTTCTGGTAACTCTCATCCTCAAATCAGAAAAAGAATCCCTTATAGATATTTAATAGTTTAAGTCCCCTCCAGAGAAGTATTAACAACCTCAGGAACCTACGCTTGGGAAAAATAAGGAGAGAGAGACACGTTCTTAAATGCTGCACAGCAAGTAATTGAAAGAGGCTGGAAGGAAAAAACAGGCTTGTCTTACTATTAACTTGGGATTAAATCAAGAGTGCTTCTGACTAGAAAACCTTTCAGCTCCCATACCCCAAAAGAGTCTCAAAGTTGCACCATGAAAGACATAAGAAATGCAAATACAGTATGCAAATATTTTGGTTGTTATTTTAAACACTGCTTTTGTTATTTTTTCTCTGTCAGCTCATGGCCCAATTGCAGGTTTTGCAGACACAGAGAAATCCATCTTCCTGTCAGCTATGACATATAAATGATCCCTAAATCCTGGAAAAGCTGTCCAGGAAACATACATCGTCTGAAGGGAATTTTGCATCAGCACAGATCTGCCAGAGCAGCACTGCACAAGTTCTGCTCCCAGCCCCTGGCCTGTGATACATGCAAGGAGAGGACATGGCCAGAGAATGCTTTGCTCCAGAACAGGAGCCTACAAAAAGGGCAAAACAAGTCTAAGCATCCCCAGGCTGGGAACTGTGCGAGCCTCCGAGGGCACAGAGGAAGGTTTAAACCCACTGACTGCATCATGTCATGCCAAGTCTTCATATAGTGTCCACACACAACACCAGAAACATTCTGTAAGGGTTTGACACTTGTGTTCATTGGTGGAGTTCAAATAACTGCTACCTGTTTTATACAAGATGTTAATTGGGTGAGGATACACCCAAGTGCTAAAACTGCAGGGAAGAGAAGTAGAAGAGTAGAGGGAAGGAAGAAGAGGAGCCATATTTATGCAGGAGGAAGTTTGAAGGTGGTGTAAGATCCCAAAGAAGGAAAGAGACCTTTTGGCAAGGGCTGTGGAAAGCACTCTTGCAGAATCACAGCCCTGCTGGGGAGCCACCCACAATCTGTTGGCAACACTATAAAAAACAAACAAGATCAATGCAGAGCATAAAAAACGCCTCTGCAGAAGACAACTTGGGGAAGGGGGACGAGCTGTTACCTACATCAGCCTTGTGGGAGAGCATAAACTGTTGGAATCCATTTCAGGCTGCTGCTCTGCAAGCAGGGTTAGAGAGGATGATATCAAAATGGTTAGGAGGCCAGAAAAAGAGAGAGGGTGCTTATGAAAGAACTGCCACACATTTCAGGTAAGACTAGAGATTTTAGGTTGCCTATTTGAGACACACATTGCCTCCATTCTACATGTAAACTCAGTGTTTCAAGATATTTTGACCCTAAAAACTAATCTAACTCCTACAGAGGAGCCATAAGAGATGACTGATAAAGAGATGTACATTTGCATGAGCTGAGAAGATGAGCACTGCACGGCTTCCTCCAGAACACACTGATGCAAATAGAGTGGCTTCTTAGAAATAAAAAAAGCGTGTTCTTTTTTAAGAGCTCTCTCCTGAACTGTACGTCACTGCTCATAGGGCTTCATTTATGCTGACACATGATAAGGCACAGGGATTTTTTTGGTCGTAGTATCACTGTAACATCTTCTTCACATGTGGAAATGTGGTAGTTTGTTTGCACACACATCACGCCATCTATTTCAAGGGAGGGGAAATACTGAGTTAACCTGCCACAGGAGGAGAGGTAGTAGGTTGTGGGAGATGAGAAGAGGTTGAACCACTGAAGAGGAAAGGTTAAACTGCTATATTTTCTTTAGCCTAAAATGTCTAAGTGTGGTCAGTACACATCTGCTGTGTCAAAAACTGTGTCCTGTTTTATATATTAATAGACAATGCAAAGGTTACGTGAGTGAAAATGCCTATCTGCATTTTCCTCATGGAAGAGGATCTGAAAAAACATGAAAGTTTGCTATAGAGAAGAAAAACGCATGGAAAAGAAAAACACATCTTACTACCTTTTTTTTTTTAGGAAGATGGTTATAAAAAACATAAAAAGAGCAAAATTAAAGCCATTTAATTCAACCAGCTGCAGATCTGCAGAGCGTTCTCCAAAAATGTGAGATTGTGTCTGATCCATTCCCTCCCCACGTGCCCCTTCTGCAAGTCTTGCCAGGAGTCCCTGATGTACTTTAAATCTAAATCACACACATGCTCCCAGGTAAACAATCATCTTAACTCCAAATCTTACACATAGCAAAGGCCAACTAAATGATATCTGAGATTTCTCCAAGTTATTAACATGTCATCCTGGAGAAAATGGCTTGGGCATGTGCTCTGTGGGGCAGAAAAACTGCTCTGGGTCAGACTGGAGAGGGAAAGCAGCCAAGCGGGATGCACACCTCTAATGCCAACACTTCCAGAGGTACTACAGGTTTACTGACATGAGAATATGGAGTTAGTAGACATACAAAGGCAAAACAGTTAGTTACATTAGTTGGCTTTGTACCTTCTCCTATGAATGGGAGGCTTCTTTATACCATCCCCCAGAACTCGCATTGAACTGAAAATGAATCATGGAGAGTGGTCAGCAGCTTGAATGGAAAAAAAATGAACAAATGGCAGCTAAGGGATTAATATCCCTGATACACAAACAGAGGAAATGGACATACAGGGAAAACACAAAATGAAATGCTAAAGGAAGTAATGAGTCTCTGTATTCCTCCTCTCTATTACAAATAAATCTGGGTTTCAGTTGTTGCATTTTGTACAGAGAGAAGGTTGCACAGGTATTGACCATGCTGCAACTTTGCTGCTGCCAAAGCCAGGTCAGTTTAAAGTTTAGATAAGGCCAACCTCTTTGACAGAAGCTGTTAGCAACAGTGATTAACACCAGCTCCAGTTCTGCAGTGCTTAATCCACCAGTGGAAAACAGCGGCGTTTCGTCCCTTGGCCGGAACGTTAAACACACTGCAGCATTGTTGAAAGACAGGCATTTCAAATCCCCTATGAATGTCAGGAATTAACTGAAGGATGAACATCCTTTTGTGGCAGCCTTGTTGGTTTTCTTTGTGTTTTTAATAGCAAAATGTAGACATGAGGATTATCTGTGAAGTTCATTTGAGGAAAGAGGGGAAGTAGAGGGGAACTGAGCATCTTTTCAGATTTCATTTAAGAATATTACCTTTTCTTCAGATCTTTTCTGTGAACAAACTTTTACACTTGTCCCTCTTACAACAGGTAAAATCCTAAAAAAGACTGATTTTTTCTTGTAGGTTTTTTGGGTCCTGTATCAGGAGCTCTGTTTAAACTTGACTTAGCTACATATTCGTCATGAGGGGAAAGACTGGTTTTGGTGTGGATGGGAGCTGGACCAGGCTGCAAGTCCTTTGCTGGGGCAGGAGGCACTTCTTAGAGTTCAACTGATGGTGCAGCCTGCCACCATCAGTGACAGACACCTCTTCCTGGCTCCACAGCCCAGTTCTAATCCTTGGTCTGGTTTTGGTGGCAATTACACTTTATTTGGTTAATTTCTGCTCATTTAGTGAGTGCACCCTGCTCACCTACAGAGCAGAGAAGTGCCATGGGTGCCCATGGGAGGGGAGGGAGTGTGGTGGGTGCTGGGAGCAGCACAGATCCAGCACATCAGTAGGACAAACCTTAGGCTTGTGCTCTACGTTACTTCACTTTAAAGATTTGCAAAAGGCAAATTACAATAAGGCTTTTTTCCCATTAAATGAAAAAGTATCTACTGCATATGAAATAAATTAATAAGGAAACACTCCAAATTTAACTGATTTCTATGAAAGTCACTTCTTTGTGCTTCACTTCCTCAATATTTGTTGTTGTTCACTAAGCAACCAGAGTCTCAACATCACAACAGCCTCATATGAAAAGAACAAGGAAAATAAGAAAACAACAAACCAAATAATCCAAATTCCTTTCTAACAGAAGCATAAAACCAAACAGGAACCAAATCGGCACCATAGACCCACCCAGCTTTTCTTTTTTAATTATCCTATGTGACAGCTATCCTTATGTAGCCACGGCTGTATCTGAGAACATAAGAGAACGATTACTGTTCCTTTAACTCAGATTTTCTTACATTTACAATGAATGTATTTTCCCTTATCAGAAACAGCCTCCAAATCTGAGCAGAATTTAACCCCATCTGTTCAGTGTTAGCAGTGATTGCCAGCTATGCAGTTTATTACCACCAGAAATCCTTATGCAACAAGTCCTACACTTAAAAATAAATCTCTGCAAATGAGTTTAAAAGCTTATGGACTCATTCTGTCATAAACCTGCAGGTATGTCATATGCTGACTCTTTTGTAGTTTTAAAAAGACAAGTATTACTTAATTTATGTAAATAGTACCTGAGTACCAAGAATGAAGCCCAAAAAAAAGGTGACAGTGGTAGAAAACAGTAATAATAAATCTTTCATCCTATGTTACTCAGAGGGTCCTGAATGTTTTTCAACCTTGACTTTAAAACCTGAAGGGTATAACAATATTCCCTTACTGACACCCACCGCTCCTAATGTGTAAAGGATGCACACATTCCTGATGGGAGGCTGCTGCCTCTCCCTGGATTACCCAAACAGGTCAGTAAAAATTTACCAGTTGTGAGTGGCCAGTTTTAATTTAATGCCATCCATCACCAAATGCAAAGACTCCCTTTCTGTTAAGAGCAGACCTGAGGCCATGAGGACGGCAGCAGGCAGACAGAGAGCAGCACTGCACTGCACGCCGGGGCCTGCAGCCTCAGTGAGCTGCAGGGAGGAACCTGGCCCTCCTAAAACAACTCAGTTTTAATGCTCTGAAAGCATTAAAGCACACTAAAACACTGGCCAAACCTCCACTGGATTCAGAACATGCAGGGCTTGACCCCAAGTGTCCAGCAGCCCCGATGCTGAACAGAGTATGGCAGGGAACCTTACACCAATTACTGCTTCTTGGTCTGCATCTTCCTTTACTTCATCTTCCCCACTGAGAAGGGGGACTGAGCAAATTTTTCTCCCCCAGTCACTTGGCACCAGAATTTACATACTCACGTGGCTGTTACACCTCTCCCTCTTGCTTCTTCTGAAAGAACAACTGGGAAAACTACCCTTTTGAATCTTCTCGGACACCACCAGGGGCATTGGTGATGAGTTAAGTTGGACTTACTGTCCATGACAGACTGAGGTGGAACCAACTCTGTGAAACAGGGATGACCCACCTCACCACTAAGAAGAGTCTCCACACCATTTTTTAAAAGCCTGTTCTATGTCTTAATACAATCAGAGCAATAATGGCCATGTTTATTTTGTGATCAACAAGATTTAACACTCCAATAATTCCCTTAGCAAAGCCCTTCATATAGAAAGGGGTGATGACAGTTCTAATGGAAAACCTGTCCCAAGGTAATTCCATTTACTCTGAAAACCTCAAGCATACTGTAGGTATTAAGTACTTTAACCCTGAATCCTGAAAGTTAATTTAAGAAAAACAAACAAACATATGTTAGGAGATTGTCTTCAACCCTTGGAGTGAAAAAGAATAATCAGAAGCGATGTCCGCACTCTTCTGTTTTATCATGCCAAGCCAAAAGCTGAAATAAATGTGCATGAATGGGTGTAAAGTAAATCAAAGCAGCCCTACACTCACCTCCTCTGGTTTATTTCTGCTTCGTTGGTGGCATTCTTCCCCGGTCCCCAGCTGTGCCGACGGAAAGGAGACAGTGGTCGCATGGAGTTGCGTAAGACAGAGGAATGAGTGGGCACATCTGTGATACTGTCCAGCTCCTCCTCCTTCTCTCCTCCCTCAGAGGCCACCATGTTGGTGCAGCTGCCATCCAGGCTGTGCCTGTCCTTGGGCTGGGCAAAGTTCACAGTTGGTGGGAAGGGAAGGGATGTGTCGCTGCCCAGGGATGAGTTCCTCTCCAGGGACATGGTGTCATCTGCAGAGGAACTGGAGCTGGTGACATCACATGCAGACTGCTCCTCTTCAGGCTGCTGTGGGTAAGAAAAATTAAAAATATATTAGAGTAGAATCATAGACTGGTTTCAGTTGGAAGGGGCCTTAAAAGATCAGCTAGTCCAACACCCTTGCCATGGGCAGGGACATCGCTCACTAGATAGGTTGCTCAAAGTCCCATCCAACCTGACCTTGAACACTTCCAATGAAGTGAATACATTTAGCATTTTAAATAAATGTAAATATTTTATATTTCACACGAGCTGAGAGATTTCTTAGTTAATAGCTTAAGGCAAATTAACCATCACAGAACCGAGACTTTTTGCTTTGGTTTCCAAAGAGGGTCAAATGCTCTGCAGGGTGATCTCTTCCACCCTTGGCTGCCATAACCCTGGGCTCCTATCTCAGGTCCTCTGCCTGCCTTCCTCTTCTCAATTCCATGTTTCATCCCGTACAACAAATCCTGTTCCTCTCACCATTTCTGGCTAAACCTGTTATTGATCAAGGTGCCATAAAACTGCCAAAAGTTTACTGAGAGCGAGTAATGGGGAACTGGGTCATCAACAACTCCCGATGACAAACTCCAGCCTCTCCTGTGAAACCGGGATTGGCTTGTAGAGCTCAAGGCCAATGCACTGTTCTACTGCATCATGCAGCACAAAAGGGACAATTACTCACTAGCAAAAAACAGACAGAAAAAAAATAAAAGTTTAAATCCCTGTCCCCTGCTACTTTCCATTAAGCAGAAAGTTAATACCAGGGTTTGCAGTATTTTTCAAATCCAACTGTAATTAAAAAAAAATATTCTACAGGATCAGCCACCCTGTATTACAGGTCTCGAGTCATACTGCAATTTTTGGGTTTAGTTTGCTCAAAAAACAGTATGTAGAAGCCAAATTGGTTCTCTTTGGCCCAAGGCCACACGCTGACCATACAGCCTGAGAAGAGCCCGTGTGCATTCTGCATTCCCCGTGGCTAACATAAAAAACACAAGCATCTCTCTGACATCACCTCCAGTCTGAAATGGTGTTTGCCCTGAGGGACCGATGTGGGAAGTTTCAATTTATCCTCCTGCAGAGCCCTGTGCTGTATCATTTAAAATAATAACAGTCAGAATGCTCTGTCAGGCCATGTGCAACAGACTATTCAGCAAAGCCACAGCAGGTAATTGTCCTCAAGCAGTGGGCCCAGAGGGCTGGGCAGAAGCTGAGCACTGGAGGAGCTGCAGGCTGTCAGTCCTCATTTGGCAGAAGACTGTGGGCTGCAAAATCCCGTTCTCAGAAGGGAGAGATGGACATCAGAACCCACAGAGGGCAGGATGAACAGCAGTGCTGTCTCACGGAAGTCCTGACCCTGGATCCCACCCCACTGACTTCATTCAACTCCAGCAGTGTTAAACACTCCAGAGACTTTTGCTTTTCTGTGCTCTTTTTGATGAGCACACATTGTAAGCTAAAAACATTTTATTTAACTGAATAAAAAGAAACTGGGATGTTCAAAAAATGTTCTAATCAAATATTTCACTATTTAGAGGGAAGACCTGTTTCATGCTTAGCTATTTTTTATTCTTAGAAGTTTATTTTTATTCTTACAATTTTAACACACAGTTATGCTCCTAAGTTGGTTTAAATAAATGCTGTCACACTATTTCCCTTCTTATATACATCAAAGGGAAACAGAGAAAAAAGAAAGACAGCATCCACAGGACAACACCAAAGAACAATATAGCTTCTAAACACAAATATTAAAAAACACACACTAAAAATACATGCCCCTCCCGAACATTCATTTCATGGTAAGGTATGTCAAATATTAATGGGGAATTTCTGTAAACTCTATTCTCTAAACCATTGGATTTGACAGATTTGAGTGTAGGTTAAAAGAAAAGGGAACTGAAATGGATGGCCTGTGAAGGTTTTGATGTCGTTTGGCATTATTCAAGATAATCTGATAGTCGTGTGAGTCATGATGAGAGCTCCCTGAATTGCTTAAATACAGACCAATCAAGTAGTCATTATGTGGATAATACTCCTGCAGTAGAGAAAACAGTCTGCTTCACTTCTATGAGACAAGAAAATACTGTCAGACATTAGGTCAGGCTGGAGGGGACTTTGAACAACCTGGTCTAGTGGAAGGTTCCCTGTCCATGGCAGGGGGTTAGAACCAGATCATCTTTCAGGTCCCTTTCAACCTAAACCTTTCTAGGACTCTATGACTGGGGCAGCACAGCAGGAGAGGAGAAGACTGTGCAAAGTATAGGATGGTTTGGAAACACTCAACTTGCATGCAAATCCAGCAACAATAGTGCAGAACACCAAATTATTTACGGAGCAATCAGAGTAAAAAAGGAGGAATTTTTATTTCCCAGATGAAAATACTGCTCCAGTTAAAAATGGAGAATAAAACCCACTTCTCTAACAAGGAAGATTTAGGGCTGCTATCGTAAAAAGCAGTTCAAGGAGATATCTGAAAAAAAGGGAAATAAATGTGGTCCCTTTTAACTTTACCTTGAGCATCAGACTGATGACAGAACATAATAAACAATTCCCTTGAACTTGTGGCCCATGCTTATTCCTCTAAAAATATTCTGCTTTCATTTCAATGATTTTTTTTCTTAAACAAAGAAAACAGTTAATATGAAAGAGGACTCTGTCTGCAAAATGCCGAATGTGGCTGACACATCTAAAACATCTATATTGTAATCACCTCTGCAAAAAATCAGCTATTTGGCCAAGGGCCAGTAAATATGCATTTCTTTTTAATCCTATTTGAGTAAAAAAAGACACTATTTGCTGAACAGAAATGGTTCTCTAATGTGTTCTTTTCCTACGAGAAAAATGAAACATTAAAGAAATATTAATTTTCTTCAATTTAGGCTTGCTGTATTGCACCTCAACAAATTCAACCCATAACTATGACTATAAACCTCATGGCTGAAAAGAGCTTTTACAGATATTTGCTAATGGGCATTTTCTTTGCTCTCAGAAACAGTACTTGGTGAGAAGCTAGTAAATAAAAATCAGATAAGGCATAAAAGGGAGTATTCTGAGAAAGAAAGCATGTGCTTCTTCAAGAATAAGGATAAAGGAAATCACTGGGATGGTTAGGGTATAAGATAACTTCTTCAGCTAAATCCCTCCACTGTAGGAGGTCTTGATAAGGGGAATTAAAATGCTCTTTCAATCATTGCCGTGATGACAACAGGTAAAGTGCTGAGACACAAACTTTCTCTGTCACCTGATCTTCCATGTGACAAAGACATTAAAGTTGTTACAGTATTTTTAAAAAGAAGATGAAAAAAATTAAACCTTGGCATCCTGAAGTTTCCTTGGAATACCTTTACACTAAAAGTATCGAGCCAACATCTTTGGTTGGCTTGACATATAATCCAGTAGAATCAATTTTTATTTGGATTTGCCTATGGCTCCAGGTTCCCTAAAATTACCTCAATAGTGGCCTCCTATCAATTATTTATCATAACTTTTATGATTTGGAGTGGAAGAGCCTTCCCCTCCACTTTTAATCCTTTAGGTTTGTATTTTCTGCATGGCTGTTGGGGTGTTTGTTTGTTTTTGTAAAAGAAACAATAATTCTGAAAAATAAATGCAAAATATTTGTGTGTTTGTGTATTTCCTTGAGTAAACCAAAACAAAAGCAGAAATTAAACAAAATTCAAGAAGCTGACTTGCAGCCTCTTCCTCTGGAAATGATCTGTGGGCTCCGGACTCCCTTCGCCCGAATCATTTCCCAAGAGGCACATTAAAAAGCTTCCCAGTAACACAGGATTTCGGTGGCAGGTTAAAAGTTAAGATGAGCAAAGCATATGGGCTCCACCCCAGGATGTTGCCAGATGATTGTGAGAGATGACCTTATGCAGCATTAATCATTCAAGAAGGAGGGTGCTGCAAAGCCTGCCCAGATGGCTGTCTGAGATGGAGAAGGAAAAGCAGGATGACGAGGACATGGCAATGGAGCGCTGACGCAGAGAAAACAAAACACTTTGCTTAAGCCATAGACTTGGAAGCAGTTTCTGGGGCTCAGTGACAGCCTCTAAAGTCTGAAAAAACAAGGCAGGTTTTAGTGCTAAAGCTCCCTGAACCTGGCAGCTCATGTTACACAGCTCAGCACAACATCCTTCAGAAAGAAAAGAGACAAGCACAGGAGAGGGGTAAGGAGATGGTACAGAGCACACACCAGGCACCAGGGACAGGTTAAGGTACCTGCAGATTTTGTGACCCCATAGACCCAAATGCTTCATGGCCCAGGGACAGAACCAGGGCTTACAATCTACAAATTTCAAGTGATGTCTATGGAAGTAGCCCAAAGACAGACAACAGCTTGTTCTTCCTCCAGTTTTCTTTCATGTATTAAGCAGTTAACAAAGGAGTTTTTTCTACAATAAAAAACCCAACCCTAGTAGACAAAAGTTCAACTCTTGCTCCACAGAAAGGAGAAACAAGAACTGGACTAGTAATAACAATAATCACCGTGACACCAAAAGGTTTGAGATCCTCTTTTTGTTCATAAACATATTCTCTCTCTTCCCAATTTGATATGGAAATTGTACTATTTAATAGGTTTATAACTAATCAACTACACCAAAACCAATATTTTTCAGAAGAAAGATTGCAGCCATCAGTTATTTTAGTGTTTATTAAAAATATGTATAATTTGCATTTCTACCAGCTGGGCTCAGTAGTCTAAAATCAAAGATTTAATTAAAGAACAAGCTCACAATGCTAAACTAGTGTCTCTGGTCCTCCTAGAAATAACTTTAACTGTAGAAAAGGTACTCAGATAAATCCTGAGAAAGGAGACAAGGAATCAAATCAGTCAGCCAAACGAAGACAAATAAAGCGACTGAGGTTGAGATTAGCTTTGAATAACTTCCTAAACTCAACTCAGGAATCTTTTGAAGCCATTTGCAGAAGAAGTCTGCAATCCACCACATAATGAGAGTAATGCAAAGGCTGCCAAACTAAGAAATTCTCTTTCTACAGAGAAAAAAATTTCCTCCCTTTGCCCTCTCTCCACTGGCAACTGAAGATCTGCTTTCCCCACCATCTCTTCCTTTCCCTGCAGCATCCCTGCTACGTTGCACGACCTGTTCTTTTTACATTTCAATTTTCTTTCTTGCATTTGGAGAAGGTAACTTTCTAAATATAAAAGGGGAAAAAAGATAAAATTCTGTACAGTATAAAATTTGCTGTGTTCCCACAGCACTATTCTCCTATACATCCCCATACAAGCATTAAATCAAGCTCAAATGGCAGTTGGCTGTTGGAATTTTGGTCACTCTGCACAAGAAAACTGAAGACAAACAGCTCTGACAAACAGCCTTATATTCCCACAATCCATGGTCCCGGATCCCTTTGAGAGTAAGATGGGAAAGGGTGAGGCTGGTGAGCTCTGTGCCCTACCACATGCATTAAGGATGACTTTACTGTTCATTTATAGAACATGAGATCACTTAGCCTGGGTTGTGGTGTTTCCCGTCCTGCTGGAAAATATTTGCCATCATCTGATTTGATTTCAGCAAACAGAATTTTGTTTTATTAAATATATTTCTCTGAAAGTAAGTGTGAAAGCTACTCCAAAAGTTTAGTTTTTCAGAGCAGGAGCTGCATCTCCTCAAACAGGTGAGCTGGAGCTGCACCAAAGTGTGTGATGGAGACCAACGTGATAGCTGCTCTAAAGAAGGTTCACATCCCTTTGATTCTGCATCACTGTATTCTTTCTGGGTGCTTTTTCATCATCTACTTACGGCAAGAAAAGTATAAATAACCAGCAAGACAATTCTTAAAGAGCAAAAACCTAATCACCTTCTGAATAAATTCTGGCTGCTCTGATACAGACGCAGAAGTCTGATGCCAAAAACCTCTGCTCAGGAGGCTGACTCTGTCTCTCAGGTCTCTCCCACTCCTCCTCCTCAGCCACGAGCAGCACAAAGGGCACAGGGATGACTAAGGTTAGTAATGACTTCTGCTGTTGATTTTAAGCAAACTTGAAAACATTTTCATTCTACTTGCACACAAACAGGCATTAGAGGTATGTCGCCTAGGCAACAAAACTATTCCCTGGAATTGGCCTGAAGTATTTAAGAGTGGTTTCCTTCCTATCACACTGAATTTACAGAAAAACACTGGTTCCTCTGAGAATTGCAGTATATAAATCTAGAGGTGTCAGCACAGAGGTCATCCTTTGCTGGAGAAAAGCTCTTTGTTACATGGGTTAAAGATGGATTTCATATCGTCTGTGCAATCCCTAATGACCTTGCAAGAAAATCCACCCTTTCAACTGTTCCTCTGGTGCCTGATTTACTTTTGGACAGACAAAATTACTTTCATTTTTTTTAACACTGGGGGCTACAGTTTTTGGAATTATGCTGCAAGTAAATATATCCCTCATGTTGCTGCATCTGAGGAGGAGACCGGATCCTTCCCATCTATTTCTTTCCAGGATAATCGTTTCCAGGTTTCTAATTCACCAGTGAAACCAAGACGATCTCCATTTGCAGTATGGGTTTATCAGATCAGAGGTTTTTTAACCATATCTCAACCAGGCTTTCCTACCTTTCCAAAGACAAGGTCTTCCATCCCATCACCAGACAAGGGGAAGAGGTCAGACTCGCTCCCAGACTCTCTCTTAAGACCACCCTGTGACGAGGCACAGACACCACTCAGCCCATCCTCCAGGAAGTTCTCACATTCTGTGGGAGCAAAGCAGAAAGAGTTATGACCTGATCCATTCTGTAGCATCCACACATCCAGCTTGCACACTCTCAGTAAACTCCAGGATTTAAACAACAGCTTTACAACTTGTGCTCATCTCCCAAAACCATGCATGCGAGTTCTCAATGTATTCAAGAGTTTAAAACTCCTTTTTAATGCATCATTGAAGTACACGGTGCAAACTGAAATTCTGCATGAAATAGCCATAAACACTTGTAGCTTAAGATGTTGATAAATATGCTACGTATCAGGATAAATATGCTACATACACAGGGGATAAAGGAATGTTTCCCATCGATTGCAACAACTGCAAAATTAGGATTGTATTTAATACATGTAGAAATATAACTTGACTGTATTTACTTTTTTTCTCAATTAAAGAATCAATTCCCTCTAAATGCCAAGGTCTTCTAATGCATATTTGGTCGATTATTTCATTCCTTCTTCTACACTTCTCACTGAAAAAGCACTATTGTGACTTCCATGACAAACTTCACTTTCTTAAGATTCAAAAATTAAGTGATTTTTTTAAAAACTCTCAGTTTTTGTAACTCCTGACATTGAAATGTAAGCATGTTGCACCTCTTCCTTCTCAAACACTTTCAGCTGTTTGCATTGGGCTGATCAGCAGCACACACCTAGACTGTGGCCCCTGTGAAAACCCTTCCTTTCCAAAAACCCTTAACAGAAAAGTATTTGCACAAAAAAATTGCATGTATATAATTTCATCTGTTCAGTCTTCAGGCAGAAGTATTAATGACAATTTTGGCAAAACCTGAACGTTCTTTGCTCCCAGCTCAAAATATTTTCTAAATATTAGTACTTTTTAATTAAAAAAAAAGGTGTTACTTTTTAACCTGCCCTAACTAAACATATCCAAGATGTGCTCTCTTGTCTGAAGAGGAGATAGGGTAATAAAATATCGGTTCACTCTTAAATTACATCTGACTAACTCTGTCCTTGGTGATGTCAAGCTTAAACATCAATGCAAGGACGAGTCTGGGAAGCTTGAAGTCATTCCTTCCCCATCCTTAACCTGTGCCTGAGAGCAGCTATCAAACACTCCAGCCACATCCCAGTTGATGGGAGTGACTCCTCTGCTGGAGAAAATAATATTACTTTGACAGTGGGGCTGTCCCCATTTAGGGTAGGGGGAGTCAGAGCCAGTCGGAAACCCCATTACCCCGTAGAGGAGTTTCCACACCACAGAGAATTGGAAAAACACTTATTGGATGCTGCAGCTGCTCCTGTTCCCCTTTCGGTAAACCTGGAAAATCTGAACTGCTTTTCCATCACTGAGGGGAGAAGGGAGGGGGAAGAGAAGAAGAAAGTGGGGAAAAAAAAATGAAGGGAAAAGCAAAGACAAGCCGGAGCTGCTGTAAGGGAACGGGCCAGGGTGCCGGCCATCCAGCTGGCAGCCAGCAGAGCATGTCCACAGCCCAGACTGAAAAACAAAGGGGCTTGAGCCACGTTCCAGTGGAAAATCAGCAGGGACAGTCCAGATGTGCCGATGGATGGATACCTCACCCTGACGATAAATCATAAGAGGCAGCAAAGCCTCCTCTGCTGGAGCCTCCCAGGGACAGAGGACATGAAGTGCTGGGGAAACACGATGAGGAGCAGAGAGATGAGGACACCCCCACACCTCAGCTCATGTGTGATGAGAAACTGATTCCCAAACCCTCTCTTCCCTCTATCCTCCTTTATTTTCTTTTGGGGATGTGTGTATCTTCTCTCCCTTTTTCACAGTTAGCTGGGTTTGTTTTGAGCTGCACAGACACTGCACAACGCTGAGCTCCATCTCCACAGCTGCCCTGGCAGCCTGGTGACAGTGCTGGTGTGACACAGGGCCTGTGACACTGACTCCTGGCACACATACAGACACACACACTCCCTGTGCACTGCACATGCTGGAGTTACAGCACAGCTGTGCTGCTCTGTTCCTCTCAGGTGAAAACACAGTGATGATTGGAATGCATTTCTGCACATAATATAGAGGGAAAAAAAAATTACACAAAAAAGAAAGAAGAAAATTTCCACGCAACTCCTTCCTGTATATTCTCCAAACCCCTGTGTCCTCCAAGGCAGGGCTGAGCCCTCCAATTCCATGCTGATAACTATACATCTGCTACACTCCTCTATGCACTTGATTTCAAAAGCACTGACAGAAAAATGAGAGGCTCCATTTTTCGGAGTTACCTTCTAAGATCTGAGGACTCTGACCTTACAAGCCATTTCAGCAGGATTATTCAGCACATGAAAAAGGCCTAATTCCTTATCAAGTAGTGTATTTTTAAATTAATCACATTATAACAGCTAGTGGTTTTACTGCTGTTAGGTATTGCCACATTCTTCTTCCCCTCTCTACACTGCCCAGCACCACAGAGCAGCTGGAGTACGCATCTGCAGTACTGGCATTATTTCTAGAAAGGCCAGAACCTGAAAATTAATCTACATAAAAACCAGCCTCTTTGTGCTTGTGATACAGACACTTATTACTACAATTATTAATATAAATTTGTATATACAGATATCTAATTACATAACTGTTATAATATTTCTATAGTGTGATATTGCATCAGATAACTAATAGGTGTGCAACTGATACTGATCCATAAGAATGCATGATTACAGATTTGGCAATTCAAATGAGTGCATGTAGTTTTGCAGATTAATGGAGTGCAATAACACTTGCCTGAAGCATAAAAACCTAGTGCCAAAAGGCAAGGGATTTGAGGATACAATTAATAAAGAAGAAGCATAGCAATACCACAGGTTCTCCTGTAAAAATACTCTTGAAACAGCTATTCACTATTCTTCTAAACAGAGTAATTTTTTGTTTTTAATAAAAAAGCACTTATTTAACTTTGATGGGAGCTAGAACTTCTACTCAGAATAAAACCTTTGAGTTAGTAACCGACACTAGGCCTTCTTAGCCTACACTCTCAAAAGATTTGGTTTGGATTTAAAATTGAAACTCAGTCTTTTTTTTTTTCAAGTCTCTCAGATAAATTGAAGGAGATTTGGGTTAGACCACTGCTCATAAGGACAGCAAGGCAAGAAGCCTCCTCTCTACAAACAGTTCAAGCAAAGTCCCTATTCAAAGTCCTAATAAATTACTCTATTTGTTTTGAACATGTTTAATCCAATGAAAGAAAACACTTCTTTTCTTATCTTGGACACCAACCCCTCTTATAAGCTTGCCCAGACAAGATTTTCTGTCCCAGTGGAGGAGCCAGAAAGTTCCAGCCAGCATACAGGGCTGGGAGCTCGGCATGGCCGGTGGGCAGGGTGTGGGAACGATGGCTCTGAACAGCCTTCCTGCTTCCTGAAGCCTGGAATCATGGCAACTTTCAGAGAGGGGGAAAAAAAAAAATAAAAATATCAAGCCACTGATCCGGGTCTAAATATGGATTCAGGAGTTTGAATTTCTGACTTTTTTTTTTTTGTATTAGGGTTAGTTAAAAGTTGGACCTTTTAGCTAAAATCTATGTCTGTAAAAACCATGTGTGCCCCACCGCACTTTTGAAGTTTATTCAAAAAAGAGAAAAAAAAAATCAAAATACTGAAGCACTCTGAATGCACAATTATCTGAGGAGGTGACACACCACACAGCTCCCTGCAAGTCAAGTGCTACAGCCATGTGCTAACAATGACTCACAGCACATTCATCACACCGTGTCTTCAGTTTATGTGTTTTCCCCATCAAGGCAAGGGATGTCAAAAATAAGAAGAACGAGAAGGATAGAGAAGGTGAGGGGAATGGCTGCTGGTCTGGAGCTGCCATCAGCACGCTGCTCACCTGGAGACTCCCGTGTCCGCTTGCGCTCCAGCAGGGAGGGATCGGGACATGGCTCCAGCGAACACCAGCTTTCGCGGTTTATCTGGAAAACAGACCAGAGCACATCAAACAAAGGCCACTCTCGCCAACACCCCTCAGTCTCTTCTGCAATGTCCCTCTGCATCGACCAGCAGATACAGAGTTATGGTTTAATTTTTTCCCAATAATGAAAATGTCAAAAGTAACATAAGATTTTTTTTAATTTTTTTTTTTTAGCATCACAAAACAAACCATTAAAATATGCCAAAAAACTTTATTTCTCTGTGGAAAGTTTGATTTCAAGGTGGCTCCCACCCAAGGAAGGAGTTCAGAGGGAGAATGAGCCAGAGTTTAAGCTACCAGTCGAAGACTAAACACCCCGGCTTCAACTCCCACTTCCATCTGTAGTGGGACTGCAGGCAAAATACTCCTCTGCTTTACGCCTCAGTTCACTACCAACAGAACAGCAATTCCTTACCACCCACATCGGTCTACAGACAATCACCTCAGAGATAGCAAGGTGCTCTGATGCTGTGGAAATTATGGCTTGGGAAGTGTCCAGGTCATGGTGAGAACAAGAAGCACTTTGGGTTTGCATTAACTGAAATGATGATGATGATAGAAATGCCCATTTTAACACTAAGACACATCACATGGTTTATTTCAACAGCAGCCCTTATCATCTTACCCTGTCCCTCACCCTTTCCATGACTCCCAGTCTTTCAGCAAGGATGACTGATCTGTTCTCAGCCTTCTCCTCTCTCTGCCTGTGCTTTCATCTTCCTCACTCAGGTTGTGCTGTCCAACATTTTGACTCCGAAGTCTGCTGAACTATCCACAACCCTTGGTCATCCAACACTTGCTTCCCATCACTTTTGTCTCCAGCCAGCGAACTCTGGAAGCCCCTTTACTCTCTCTGTTGTTTCTTTGAGGCAAATGCCTTTATTTGTCAAATGCATGCAAATCTCACCTGTCCCACACAATGAAATCCAGAGATTGTTTCCCCTCCTGGCCTGCCTCAAACACAGGATCTCACATGTTAAGTTGTAGCTAAAAGGAAACTACTGAAATGGATGACTTTGCCTGATATATCAACTATTTCTTCTACCAGCTCTCTCTGGTTTTCATTTTCTCTCCTGAAATAATTTCCTTTTCTCTATGTCAAATAGTGAATTTTTACTATTTAGTTTTAGACTCTGACCCATGTTCAAACCTCCTCTGTGATCCTGCTCTATTTTTGCAGTCCCTTGCTGGATTCTCATCCTCTCACTGGTCACCTTTCTCCTGTGTTATGAAATGCACTGGTTTTGCCTTTTTATTCTCTTTTTTTTTCTTCAATAAAGAAAAACCAAGACTCTCCTACCCTTGACCTGACAGGATGCTTTGACTAATGACCCACGTCCTTGTTTCCTTTCTCACTGAGATCATGGAAGTTGTTACTGCAGTTGTTGGCTGGTGCTCCTCACTGTTCTGGCTGCGTCTCCTGCCTGTCACCCGAGGGGCTCCTGCCAGCACCTCTGCTCACCTCCTGCTCTCCACTCCCCCTGACCTGTCAGCTACTTTCTGCGGCACATTTTTCTTCCTCAGGTTTTGTCCTCCTCCATACTTCGGGGATGATAAAAGAGGCTTGGAAGGGCCTCTGACAGGTCAGCTAGTCTCTTTCTGCTGCTCCAAGTCAGGCTCAATTATCATCTGAGAGGTCTTAATCCAACGTGCCCTTAAAATCCTCCAGTGGCGAGGATGCCGTGACCTTCTCCCGTCAGCAGCTCTTGCTGACAGAGACAGGGAGGGAGCAAAGAAGATCTGAGAGGGGAAAAATGAGCAGGAGTCTCTGAGAAGAGGTGAAGGAGACACTGTGCTCTGCCGGAGTCAAGTCTCCGGGGCACCTCAGTGCACATCCCACATGGACATTCTTCCCCACTTCCATCCAATTTTACAGGCAGTTTTGCTTAGATACAATGTACACTTCCTAGCACTTACTCACTGACTCTGCTTATATATATATATTATATACACATCCATCCAAGATCCCATTACACCCCGCTATGCACACACATCTAAGATCCCAGCCTTCCCTGCACCTCTTCTCAACACACACACCTGCATATTCATCTTCTCCCTTTTACATACAGCACATCTATATTAAATGAGAGGTGGAGAGGGAAAGAGAAGCAGTCCGAAGTCTGAGAAGGGTTTTTGTAACCAAAAACTCAAACCAATGATTTTTTTGTTTTCCAAAGGGACACAAAGATGTTGAATTTTAACTGTTACATGGACAGTGGGTCACCATTTGGATTCTTTCAACAGAAGACACTCCCTGTTCTCAGTGAGGCTGTATGGTATTGAACCTGAGCAACTAAACTTAACTGCAGAATTTATTCTTTTTTAGTCTTAAAGGAGCTGCAAAGCCAGTAAATACCACTTTATGACTGTAAAATCAATAAATATCATGTTATTATCCTTTTCTCTTCAGATAAAGCAGAATCTATTTGCACCATGGTTTCTTACATTTTATTAAAGGCAAATCTAGAGGTTGAGCCTGAACACATGGAGAAGGACAAATGCAAATGTGCTCAAGTCCACACAAATGAAGGAACGACCCAATTCAGATACAAAATCAAATTCTGCCTCCTTCTGATTTGCTTGCACCTAACTCTTTCCTCATCATATTGAGTCTGACCCTTCATACTTTTAAACAAATCTCCATTACATTTAAAGGAACTACTCCTGATTTTTACTGATATCCACTAAAGGAAACCAATTATTACACCTCCCGATCAATAATTAGCAAGAAAGTAAAATATAAGGAGGTTCAAGCTGTCTGTTGAATAAACTATATTAGGGTGAATTAACATTATATTTTTGCCCTTAATAGAACCAATTGAGTCATTCACTGAAAATGCATTATAGACATTGGCACTTTTTCAAAAAAGATTTGAGTATTTTTCCCATTTCCCAGCCAGCTCTCTCCTCAGCCCTGTGGCTTTGCCAAGTATTGAAAACGTCTGCTTTTTTCTGTTAAAAAAAGTAATGAGAGAGTAACACTGAGGCTTAAGGTGCTGCTTCAGATATGCCTTATTATGTACAAAATAAAACATTAAAACTAAATATTTATTTCAGTAGCCCTAATTCAGGAAAAACAATAATCACCACCATCAAAACACAAAGGAAACCACTACTATATACAAGTATTCCCTATGCCAAAACGAGCCCAGACAGGACTTGAGGGAGGTTTACTGAGTGCTCTCAGGAAACTGGGTGGTCTGTAGATACTCAAAACACAAACCCCACTATCCACAGCTCAACACTGATCACTGGGATCCCTCCTCAACACCTGAATTCTGTTTGTGTTTACTCAGGACTAGTGACGACAAGTACAAACAGTAAGGGCTGGAGAGAAAATTACCTTTATAAAAGCACCTAAACATCAGGAGCTGGGTAATGCACTAGCATGAAGAAATTTGAAATGAGGTTGTCTTGGGATTTTGTGGACACATGAGCATTACATGTGATAAAACTATTCCTCCCTTCTTCCCTCAGTGTCTGTTTAGCCGAGAGAAGCCCAACAACAGGACCACAGGCTGGTGGTCAGAGAAGATGATAAAAGCCCCACACACTCTCTGATTATAGCCCACTGATTCCAGGCATCCCAAGTCTTTGTGGTGGGAGTGGAGGATGCTGTGGTGTTCTGATGGCAGAGGGAATATGAAACAGCCTCTGGGAACAGAGTTTCAATACAGCTTTTGAAGAAATGCCAGGAGAGAACCAGCTATTTTCCACACAGAAGCCTGAATGTGTTTATCTGCAGCTCAGTCACAGAATGAATCATGGAAGCACATCCCCAGGCACAAAAGGCTGAATCCCAAAGGATTTTGTGTTTGCCTGTGAAACACTAGCAGACTAAATGTTCAAAGAGGGCTTTAGGACACCAGCTGGAGCTGCGAGCAGCCGACGGTTCGATTGCTCTTTCTGGGCACACACACATATTTCCTGACTCTGAGACCTCTTCCTGCAGACATTGAATTTGAAACTTAATGTGACTTAATGGAGAAACTTCTTTGCATAAGAAAAGGCCGGTGCTGGACAATCTGTGAGACAAACAGGGCTGGGGTGTCTTGCAGGAAAAATGAGTGACCCCAGACTCTGTTCCCAGGCTCTTCTTTCCTCTACCCCTACACGAGGGTCTTGGTCAAGGAGCTATCTAATCTCCTGCAGTGCTTGAAGTCCTGTGTGGTGCCTGCCCATGAAACCCAGGGTTGGGACCTCCTTCTCAAAGACATTTCAAAAATATCTGTTTCTGGCAGAGCAGTGTGCTGGAGGGTCCCTAGGAACGGGCCCCTTGGAGGCCAGTGGTTACCTGGCTCCTATGTACCTCTCCTACCTTTCCAGCACAGAAAAGTCCTTTTCTCTCCCTCTGGCTTTATTTTAACTCTTCTTGCCTTCCATTTCACAACAAAGAGAACACAGTGACCTTTCGGGAAATCTTCCGCTATTTTAGAAGTTTGCACTTGCCAACCTCACTGGTAGTGATATAAATCAACACCTCCAGAGCAGAAGGAACCATATGAATTTAACTTTCATTTCCTAGTAGATCTCTAGAGATTCCTTTTCCCTCCATATTGTTTTAACTTTGTCCTAAATTTACAAGTTTCCATTTCTCTCCTTTTCTTTCTCCAGCTTCCTGACTAGGATCTACGTTGCAGTTAAAACCAGATACTACTGCACATAGGAAAATACTTAGGAGACTAAAGTCTAGCTTGCCTAGTGTTTCATTAGGTACCTGTACACTTACTGAGCAACAACTGACATAATAATGAGAAATGCTAAAACGATTTTTTTTTTGGGGGGGGGAGAGGGGAAATATATGTAGACTCTAATTTTTTTCTAGGAACTCCCTGCTCCTGAAAATTTCCTGTAGGATAGTTTCATTGAGGAAATTTGTACACATAACTGGAATTCAATGTTTATACTGAACAACTTTAAACTTTAAACTTTACAATTCCATTTACAATAGAATTATCCAGTTGCCTCTAATTCCTGCACTAGAAACGAAAACAACAGTTGATTCACCCCCTTCACAAAATCCACCCCTAAAGATCCTCCAGACCTCTTTCAAAAAGAGCATGAAGAATGGGGCACCTGGGGAAGGAATTTCCACTGTTTCCTTCAACATCTGTTGCTGCAGAAAAACTCCATATACACGAAACTCACATAAGAGCAAAAATCACTGCTTTGGCAATCATCTTGCCAGACAATATTAAGAGTAGACATATCAATTTGCTTGCGAATTCCAGATTTATTTTTTATTTAATTTTTTTTTTTTGTAATCTCTCTGTGTATTTTCTTAGCTTTGGGGGAAGATATTAACATGTGGATGCAGAACACAAAGACATTCTCCAGTGTATGCCGAAAGGGACAACACTTGCATTTCTTCAATGATTTCTACAGAGATTTTTCTTTTAGTACTGTGAATACATGACAGGGAGCTTTTTACCTTTACAGAACTGGTGACACCATATCAGGACATTTTTTCAAGAAGACCCAAAGTGATCTCGCTCACAGCAACAAGCAAGCAGTGCTGTAGGAAACTCACTAAAGGATTACACCAGAAGAGGTTCCTACCACCACAGGACATGTTACATGACTGAATAAATCAGCACTTTGTGGTGTAAGAGCAATGTTGAATTCTTAGAGTGCGTTTTTTCCCCCTGGCAATATTCCAGCTGGGGAAAGGAATGTGTGCCCCAAATACGTTTTCCAGCCCTTGGCACTGGGATGTCCTCTACCAGCAAAATTAAGAGTCCTGGTAATGACAAACTTTAATTAAGCTTTAAAAATAACAGCACTGGCTTTGCATAAAAACCCTCTCTTGACTAACTAACATATGTGAGCAAAATTCCCACAAACATGTGTGTGCCTAAGGTGAAAACACATTAACTTCATTTAAGTTGTCCTTCCTGTCCTAATTCTACATGAGACACAAAGAGAAAAACTCAAAAGTTGTCCACATCATTCTAAATACAATTCTCACCTTCTTCAAGAACCGTAACAGCGTGGACAGATGTAGGATTAAAGTTCAGAATTATTTTAGGGCCGCAAATATTGATGGACACTGTGTACCCATCACCGGGGGATGGCGCTTCCCTCAGACGAACAACCCCAAAGAAGGAATGAACTTGCTTATGTGTCGATAAACCAAAAACATAAAAAAGAAAAAGCTAAGTAAGAAGACATACAGTGGAAGGAACCCTAGTTTCAGTTAATTTGGGGACCTTCTCCACATAGTGCTTCTAGCTCAGGATGCTACAAATGACCCTTTGCCTTAGGTGGGCAGGGTTCATTCCAGAGGATCATCTCCAGTGCCGAGGTAGAGCTATCAGAGCAGCCAGGGAGCAGAATAATTCCAAAATCCCTTAATTAATTATTAATGCAGGTTTTAATTTCACGAATAATGTTCTGATCTTTAACTGGAAGCCAAATGGCATTGGTTCATCTGGAAAGCAGATAAATCAAACCTCAGTACCCCAGCTATGAAAAAAACTTACACCTACTGCCTACACCTAACAGTCTGAACATTCACATATAAAGGTAAAATGCAAATAGAGGTAATAAGCAATTATAAAACATTCCCAGTTGCAATTGCTCAGTCTCCCATTCCCAAAGTAAGCCCAGTTCTTACTTCCTAACTCTGTTCATCCACACTTGAACACTTGTCTGACTTACATGCATTTGAAAGGTGCCAGCCAGTGTGGTTTTGGTATTCCGTCCCTAGATAGTTATATTTGTGGTAGCAGGCACAACATAAAAATGAGACAGGGCTGCCAACACACACATGGGCACACTGAGACTTCCCATTTTGGGCTTGCAATAACACAGCACAGACTGCTTTACCCTGCACGTAGCTGCTCAGAGCTCAGCAAAATGTTCAGACAAGCAGACATCCTGCATACCCCACATCTTCTCCCTCATCTGCTACAAAGCAATCCTGGCAGGAGCAACGATGTCATTTCTGCCTCATCCAGGCTTCCCTGCACAGTGGTAAACCACTCTGTTCAGGGACCAAGTTCATCATTGTTGCATTGCTGCAGCAGCCAGTGAAGAACATGGAATCATAGAATGGTTTGAGTTGGAAGGGACCTTAGAGATTACCCAGTTCCAAAGCCCCTGTCATGGGCAGGAACACTTTGCAAGAGACCAGGTTGCTCAAATCCCCATCCAACCTGGCCTGGAACACCTCAAGGGATGGGACATCCCACAGCTTCTCTGTGTCAGTGCCTCACCTCCGTTACAGTAAGGAATTTCTTCCTGTGATGAAGTCCTACCTCTGACATAGAGGCTGGGACACAGAGTAACCTGTTGCCTCTTGCTTTTTTCTATGTGGGGAGGAGGAAGAAGCTATGTTAAAGCCAAAAATAACTGTGTGTATCAACCCTCAAAATTGTTGAGGTTGATTTTTTTCATAACTCCATAAGCCACTGTTTCAGGCACAATCTAAACATGGAAAATTTGAGCCTCAACACAGTGACCCTTCAGAAGACACGTGCATTGCAAAATAATCAGCAGGAATCAAAACTCTTTTGTGACTGTATCTAAAGATGGTTGCAGTCAATGCAAACATAATCCCATCTATAAGCATTTAATATCCAAAATGACACAAGATCTTTGTTCACCACTTGTTCCAGTTGTCCTTCTCCACCAGCTGATTTTATTTTCTGTGTCACGATTTGTGGAGGTATTTAAAAGATGCGTAGACGTGGCACTTGGGGACATGGTTTAGTGGTGGTCTTGGCAGTGCTGCTTAATGGTTGGACTTGATGATCTTACTGGTCTTTTCAACCTAAACAGTTCTATGATTCTATGATTACTGAGTTCTCTGTCTTGAAATGGAGCAAAGAACGTATTCATCTACCACTCAAAGAAACTACATCTTGTCCAAGTCAATCTGCAGGCCAAACTGAAAGCTGTTTAATGCTTTGCAGGTATCTTGCTAAAATTTCAGTCAGATCAAACACTCTTGATGGGTTTGCTTTTGTTTTAAGGGTATTTATTTGCTTTTCAATACTTGACACTTAAGCCTTGTCCTCTTAACTCCCCAAAATACAATTACCTAGATAATGTACAGTTTTATTTCAGCATTTTAATTAAAACCAAACCCAACAAAATCCCCGCCCCCAGCTCCCTCATTAAGGACCTGATCCAACTCCCATTAACGTCAAGAGATGATCTGCCACTGACGCACTCTGGTGCTGGCTGGGATCCCTAGATCATCAAAATTTAATTTCATCTACCAGTTATGTTACAGAAACCAGATAAAACATGAAGAACAACTGAAAATCAAGCTAAAGTTGATCGTAGCTATAGCTGTCACCAGTACCCTCCTATTCTAAACATCTGCAGCCTGTACAGCCCGTGTTGGGAGCAGCAATGTGTGCACACACACACATATATGGACACTGAGTCATTTGCAGGGACAGACAGTATAACCCACAGTTTTGAAACGCAGTTAGGAAAATACTAGTTGGAACTAACAAGAGACACATTTTGTTATAAAATCTGAGCTTTGTTGAACAAAAACTAATTTAAGGAACTGGTGACATCAGAAATACTGAAGTCAGATAAGTCTAGTGAGTTACATTTCAACCCAGGCATACAGATATTCTTTATAAAGAGAAAGACTGTGTTTTATATTGGCAACCAAGATTGTCAGGGACACCAGGTCTTCTCCCAAGAATTATTAAACAGTCATTTCATAGAAGTAGAGTGTGCACAATACGTCAACATTTTTAATGACTCATAGGGTGTCTAGAGACTGAATACCACGGGATTCAATCCTCTATCAGCATCATTAATATAAGAGTTCAAAAATACTCCAAAAAATTGAGTTGGTAGAAAAAACAACTTACAGTTATTTGTGCCGCCAAAAAATGATGATACAATACTTTCATCCCTAAACCGAGCAAGTTAACAAAAGCTAAGTCTATTTTAGTGCAGATAAAGTAGGACAAGAATCATTTGAAAATAAACTTGTTACATGTTCTCATCTTGACTTTGAAACAAGAGCATGAAGCAAAAATCATAAAAGAGGAAGCCATACGATCATGCACAGTCCCACTGCTTCAGCTAAGAAAAAGAGAAAAAGGGAGAGGGAAAGGAAATGCTCTTCCAGGAGTTAAGATCTCTAAGTTGGGCTGTGTTTTGCAGTCCCTCTGGCTGCTCTCCTATTTCCATTCACTCTGCCAGGAAACTGCTGAAGCTCCAAAAAGCTGTTACAGAGACAGGACATTCCCAGACTGCCATTGTGCCATTTGGTGGAGCACTTGCTAATTTTAGATTAGAGGAGGAACACACTGGGACAATTAGCCAAGAACCACTCCTGACTCTTGCTCCAACCCATCCTCAGACAAAACTCACACCCAAACAACAAGACTGACAACAACACCCTTCAAACACAAATGAGAAACAGAGGTAAAGGAGGATCCACCATGCCTTTTTTTTTTGACAGAATACATCTTTCAGGAAACGTGCATTTCAACCCCATAAGCGACCACCGGAAATGAAAACCTATTGCACCTTATGCAGAAAACCCACCTGAGAGGGTTTTAAATCAGGAGAGGACTGTTTAATGACAGAGGACAGGGAAGATGGTCAGGGAGTGATCCCAAAGAGTGCATGCCACTAGAGATTATCTAGCTCCAGAGATAATAATATTTGGCATGAAATGGTTTGATAACATTCAAAACCATCTCCATGCTGAAGGGCAAGAGCTCTCCCACCTGCCCCTCCTCTCTGCACCACCCAGCCGGGGACACGAGTATAGTGAGGAACAGATCGATCCACTGGAGATAGGGAAAGGAACCCGTAAAGAAATGCACAGAAACACCATACCTTTAACAACACAACATCTACAGTCCTGTCCACCTTGGAGATGTCGCACAGGCTGTATCGCCTCTTGTGGCGTTCGTACATTTTGTCCAAAAAGCCGGGAGTGGAGGAGCAGAGCCCACCATGAACCCCGGGCTGACCACGGTCAGGCGCACTCCAGACCTCTCACATCCGTGCTCAGAGGAGTCCCTGTGTCTCAGCACACCAGCCTGTCCGAGCTTCTCAACAGGAAAGAGAAAATCCCAGAGCTGCGACGGGCTGATAAAGTCTTCTCGGAACAGATTTGCTTATACAGGCAACGCAGGAACTTATAGCAAACAAAAGATATTTGAAGACAGCTTTATACATATAGGATTAATTTTTTTGCAACTGCTAAGAATGGTATCAGCCTTCCTGTTATAGTAATAGTAATAAAAAAAAATGTTTTCCAGACAACTTTGATATCCAAAAAGCATCAGAATTAAAATCCTGCCTGAAAAGAGAACAAAAGCCAGATGTGTGCAGCAGAAACCCTGACACTCCGAGAGGAAAGGCAGAAGGTAGGCTCAGCCACGACGGGTCTAATTCAGGAAAAAAAGAAAAACAAAAAAAAGCCAATCACAGTATCCAACGTAAATACTGTCACCAACGTGTTTTGTCTTTCACGCCCTCATTCACTGAAAGAAATAATGAAGAAAGGTACTTTCCTCCTTTCTAGTCAGTCCACTGTTCACAAGGCAGGAGGGCTCGGTTTTGCATTAAGTTTAAATTTCTGATGACAGCACAGGGCAAAAGGAAAGAAAATAATGAAATAAAGCCACTCCCCTCCTGATTTGGGCTGGGACGTCACTACTTGCCTTTTTAGTCCTGCACCAGTGTTCTCCCAGCTTTCAAATTTACTGTGCAGTTGTGGGAGCATGATTCAGAGAGTAAAAAAAAAAAAAAAAAAGAGGAGGGAGGGGGGGAAGAAAAAGCAGCAGCTTTTCTTTGCCAGCCTCTTCCACCTCCGGTTGCAGGCACTCAGTGTGTTTGCTCGGTCTAAAAAGAGACTGAGAGCAAAGGGACATGGTTTTGGAGAGGTAAAAAGACTCTTCCAACACCCTCAGGCCAGGTGAATCAAAGACAGTTTCAGGGTTAATGCTTTCCCAAACCAGGAATGGAAACTTATGATTTAATCAGTGCACATGGAAAAAAAAAATTAAAAAAAAAAAAAAGGAAATCAGCCATTTACTTTTTTCTTGTTTTGTTTGCAACACAGAGGAAAAGATTTCAACAACTTGTTGCCCAGAAAATACAATTTTCTCTCTTTTTTCCTAGCCTGAAAGGCAGAGCTTTTTTTCCTTTAAAAAAAAAAAAAAGAGAACACCAAAAAAACACCCTAAAGTTTTTCATGTTTCTAATGTTGGGCCAGCTCGAGCAACTCTCTGCTCTCAATAGCTCATTCACATCAGCTGGGCCCTGCACGCTCACTGCCACATGGTTTCCTGTTTTCAAACTGCCCCCTTGCAGCCCCCTCTGCTTTCCACCCCACCCTGACCTCTCCAGGGATGAAATCTTTCCATACTTCCCTGGCTTTAGACATTCTCTCATTCACCGATTCAAGAGAGAATGGGGGCGGTTCAAAATGAAAAAAAAAAGGAAAAAAAAAAAGAGAAGAAAAGGGGAAGCGGGGTCTTCTGTGACTGGGAGTTCGTAGCAACCAGAACTTGCTGCTTTGCTAAATAGAAAAGCTGAAAATGCAGGAATTTTTAATTGCATGCTGCAAAGCAGGAAACACAGAATTGGAAACAGTACTTATCAACCCAACGTTTAATTGCTGATCTCCAAAAGTTGTCCTTGGCAGCGCTGGGCAAACTGGCCCACCTCCTGCTGCTGGGATTTGCCCCACTCCTGGAGCTTAGTTAGGGAGTTGTAAGTCTTTTCATCCAGTCCCATAGGGTGGTCCTGGTTGTATAAAGAGCTTTGTAACCACCAGGTGAAACTCTGGTAAAGGTGACTCAAACTCTGAAGCCTACTGAAGCATATTTTTCAGCATTTGAGTGCAAGATGAGTCTTCCAAAGGAGATCCAAACCCATCTGCTGTGAACAGGCACTCCAGCTCCTCTCTTCCCAGTGCTACACAGTCTTCTGACTGCCCAAAAACATTGCACCACAGCCTGCGAGTAACACAAGAACTGACTCCCCTCCACGCCCGTTTGGTAGAACACCAAAAACCAGGAGTTTACAGAACTACAACGTACTATTTTGGGTTCCTAGCTAAGACACCCCTGATCCTACAGTCAGATTACACAAAAGCAGAGTTACCCTCCAGACTTAGCAAGCTCAGTAAGCGAGCAAAGAAGGGCATCTTTTCCTAAGACTTGGTGACACAGTGGCCAACTCCCTAAGCCAAGGTCCACAGTGGGCATCGCTCCATGGCCGTGTCCTCGTGTGCTGGATGGGCTGGGGACTCACAGGGGATGAGCTCCCCCAGGTTAGGGACACAGGTAAACTCTTACCTACTCAACGCGAGGTATCTCCCCCCACTTTCACCAGGCTCCAGTCTCTCCCTCACAACCCAAAGCTTCATCTCCACCACACCACCCGCTGAACGGAGGAGGATCTCCTCTATGAGGTTCTCTTACAGCTACAATCCCTGGCTCGAGATCTCAGCCAATGACTCTGTTTTCTTCAACAACAAGCAGAGCTTCTGCTTTCAGTATTAGGACATACACGAAATGTGGTCGTACTTTGGGGACTTTCTGGAGGCACCAGTTTTCTCCACAAGTAATGAATCCCAGCAATCATGTGCCTGTCGAGATGAGGAATTAGAAATGGCTGTGACAGCATTCCAGCCCTTCAAACACTACCATAAAAGGCAGGGATTTCCTCAAATTTAAATGTACAAGACAGGAACCTATAAACAAAGTGTGTGAATTTAGTTCAGGTGTAAGAATTTACAATAGTCACTGTGCCTTAATGATGTTCTAAGGTTTCATTGCAGATATTTTTGTTTTCAAATCAATTTAATTATGGCTGCTGGCATACACAGTCAAGATTTATCCAAACAACAACTGCACAATTCTGTCCAGATGCTCCATTCAAAGGATTTCACCTTTGATCCACAGAGGTCCTCTGGCAACCAGAAAGAGACGTTCAGCTGCCGGGCTCAGGCAATGCCCACCTTGCAGAGGAAACTGCCAGGTGAGCATCCCTACGAACTGCGACAGCACATCTTCCACGGAGGTGCAAGACAGGTCCAACTTGTGGCTACACCAACGCCCAGCCTTTTGTGGCTCCCGTTATCTCACCCTTCTGGCAGGTAAGGAGAAAGGAGAAACACCTCCAGCCAAAGGAGATGGGAGAAATGCTGGGAGATGTGCAACTTTCATAATGGGAAGTTTAAAAGAGGGGGCCAATTTTGGGATGGCCAAAAGCCACAAGTAACCCAATGTGTGCTTTCATGGAGTAGCAGGGAACTGAAAGTTCAGGTGGAAGGTGCAGACAGGTGGCAAGAGGTGGTCAGAGAAGCTGTCAGACCAGTGCCAGGTTGGGTGACTCTGGGCACAGGATGTATCCCAGGACTTGGTGTATGTCCATACCTTACCTGTGAATCAAGGTGATGACCTGCCTTCCTCCATAATCATGTGTCTTGATCTAGTAAAGGTTGTCCACTTGACAACCCTACACCTTGACTCCTACATCTTCAGCCACAGAAGAAAAGAATCAACACAAACAAATAAATAAACCAACAAAACCCCTCTCTCCCTTCTCTTTTTCTTCTTAAATTTAAGCCTCCAAATCCCTAATTTGTTCCAAGAGTTTTTTCTGTGGTTATGTTCCTGACTCACAGCCAAGATCAGGAGGCCAGTGACGACTACAGACACCCAAAGTCCATCTCATCTTCAATTCCAGACTTTACTGTTGAAGGGGGGAGAAAAACATAATATAAACAAACAGAAGATAATGTGCCAGACACACCCTCCCTTGGGAGACCACCACTCTCTTCCCACATTAGGTGGGGCTTTTGCTGCATTGTTTCAGGCTAGAAATCTTGCCTTGCACATAGCCTGACATCCACACAGCACAGAGGGCAGATGCAGAACACAGACTGAGCCCGGACGGAGCTGAACAAAGGTTTCCAATCTCTTTTGTCCAGCTATTTAAGGCAGTCCTTGAATGCCATACAAGTGTTTAGACAGTATATAGTATTTATGCTCTGAAACACAATGAGCCAGACAATCAGAAGATAAAGATTAAATTAAAGAAAGCCTGCTCTAGCAAGTAAATAATTCTCTTTTTTTGGTGAGTTGCTCAAAATGGAGCAGAGACGTGAGCAGCAGCCCTGGCCACCGGCTGCTGATGCGACAGTTCTGGGTTCCTTATTGAAAACATCTGGAAGTGCTGAGCTGCTTTGTGCAGACAGGAGTTTGAAACTATCCAATCGTTTCATATCCAAACCAAAGTCCAGCACTGCGGATTTCAAGGGAAGGAAAAGAGGGGGAAGAAAAAAAAAAAGGCACTTGATCACACCATATGATCTGTAACTCATCCAGATAAAACTCCTCCTCTACCCGCTAACAGACCTCTTAATGACAAGGAAATCATGGTTATCCTGAAACAGACTGAACTATTGTTATCTGTTTCAAATTACTTTTGCCATATCGTTATGAAACGCTGAAAATGATGCAATCTGCAGAAATACTCAGGCATATTAACTTTTTTCACTGTAGCTCTGATAGGAACTAATGGAGCAGTAGATGAAAGGAAAAACTTCTGCCCATTTTAAGCAAGTCAAAACCCAATTTTGGGCACTAAAACCAGGAGATAATAAATTCATCAGATAGTAAGAGAGAAGAATTACAATTTTAACTGTTCTTTTCTTAAAAGCAATCAGCTTTTTGGAAAGAGTTTTTAAAATGTTATGTTTCTGGCACTTGCACAGATAGACAAAACAAATCGCTTTTTTCCTAAAACTAAATAAGGCAAAGGAAATCTGCACTCTAATGCTGCAAAGCCTTTAAGAGGAGCACGTCCAATCTGGAAGGGAGTGCACATCCATCGTGTCTGCCGGGAGGCAGGTCAGCACCCACACAGGAGAAGACCAAGGTGGATGCTCAAATGTGGATTTTGAAGCAGACCAGGCAGCTGCTGACCATAATGAGCTGACCATAGTGAGCACCCCCACCACAGACCTTGGTAGAGAGCCCTGGCTGATGACAGTGCATTTCTCATGTTTCCAGGAGCTTCCAAGACTGAGAGGAGCTTAGTGACCGACCTGCTCCTATCCTGCCTGTCAGACTACATTCCTGTGATGTGGTGGCACTTTGGTCCAGAGTTGCATCCCTGTGGCCATGGCAGGACCCACCAGTGTCCCACCCTCTTCAAGGGGTGGTCCCAAAAGGCTGGTTGCGATTTTGAATTCTTCTACGAGGTAGGGCATGGAAAGAAGAGGAATCACAGAGAGGGATGGGCAGTCCCCCATGACCAGCCATCACAGGGATCCCATCCATGGCAAGCACTGTGCTGCTGTTAAAGGGGAAGGTCAGTGTTGCAGCAACAAACCTTCATAATCCTGGTCCTAAAACACCTCGATATTCGACAGTTTTATTTAATCCTTGGGGCAAATCATTCACAGTACCAACAAAAGTTTTATTCTCCAGCCTGGGCAGCCCTGACTCTGCCAAAATTTCCCTGTTTAAATCATATCTTCACACAAAAGTCTGGAGAGAGACATTTCCTCCCAGAGCAACACCATGCTTTGGGACGACACGACTGAGCTGAATTTAACATCCAAACAATCCACCATCCAGCTGCAGCCTGTGTTTGAGCTCAAAGACAGAACCATCTAACAAACAGCTAAAGAGCCATGGGGGAATGAGGAGCGCTTGGAAAGCTGTCAGACACATGGATACATGGAGCGTGCGTTTTGAGAAAATACAAAAACACCTTGAGAGACCTTCAGCCACTTCCTGACCTTCCCTTTTCTAATATTTCTCGGAGACTCAGTGTACATTTTTCAGGAATTTCCATTGTCCAAATAACCTTCAGAAAAATGCTGAAGCTTTGGTCTGCCACAGAGCATTCCAGAGGAAGTCAACTGCCCATCTTACTGCTCCCAAATGGCTGCAGGAGAAACGCATCCCACGCGAGAGATTAGCAACCCCTCAGCTGACTTTATATCACTTTGCAAGATCTAGTTCTTCCTTTACCAAAAATAACCGCAAATCAGGATGTCTGGTTGGCTGAAGTGCTGTGGGATCTTGGACCACGCCACAGATATTTATTTAGTGTGTTATGGGAGTTGAAATACTTCTGCTGTCAAACACTGGACATTTTGCATTGCTCTGTGAATTCCAACATCCTGAAGATGGGGAAAGGAAAACACAAGTGGATAAAGCAGGAGCAGTCCCCAAAACAGGTTGTAAAGGAGCATCTGAGCAATGAACTACAGAAGGAAACAAGTCTCCCAGAAGCAACCTGTGCTGCACATCCCCTGTGTCCTCCAGGATATCAGCTGCTCCCATGCTCAGCCACTTCCTTCCCACCAGGACACAGGGCCTACTGACCTACAGATTGGGTCAAACACCAAAAAAAATGTCGTCTTTCATAAAGAATAATACAATTTGCAACCAATGCATTTGGATGGAGATAATGCTTTGGGTTTCACAGCTGTCTCAGCCCAAGCTGAAGCTGCTGCTGAAGAAACAGCATTTACTTCTTTGATCTCATTCAACACTAAAGTTGGTCATGATAGCTTTGTTAAAGTTTCCCTTCACATTCTTCAGTTGCTGGTAATGAACATGTAAATTTTACATGCACACAATGAGCAACCCATCCCAATTAGGTCAGTTAGAGCACAGTACTAATAACACAAGGTTGTGGGTTTGATCCCCATATGGGCCATTCACTTAAGTGTGGGACTCAATAACCCTTACATGGGTCCCTTCCAACTCAGAATATTGTGATCCTGTGATAATCTTTGCTAATTATGGTGATTTCACTCTAAAGGCAGGATTACAATTTCTGGGATCTGGAAAGATAATTATATAAATGAAAGTATTTAAAACAGTGAACTGTATATATAGCAGTTTTCAAACCACCGTAAGCTTTATATAAGTCACTTGAAATTGGTTTGCACAGGCCATCCACCAAATACTTGAAGACCTGCTCAATCCACATTATACCCAATCAAGCAATATCTAGTAACTCATCCTACAGAGGAGCTAAGGAAGAGATCATTACATTTGAAAGAAAAAGGGTATATTTCTTTACCTACAAAGTTCACAAATGCAAAAATCAAAGGAGTTTTTCATTTTTATCTCATTCATAATAAAAATCCTCATTCTGACACACCTGGGATAGGTACAGGATATAAGAAAGTACTGATTTACAGAAATCTCAGGAAGAGTAAAGCTCTACAACTCAACACATGAGGTTAAAAATTAGTATGAGGTTTTGTGCAGGAAAGCAAACCACCTCACATTTCCAGAGTGCAGAAAACATCGCTATGTTATGAAATGAGAGCATGACCCCCCCACTGCTGCAGGCAGGGCACAGGAGCAGGCAGACATCACTCCAGGATGCCTCACCATAACATGAGATCAGTGCCATGAAATGTCATGGTGGATGCTTCTATCTGAAGAATTATGTAGTTAGCCAAAAAAAGAGACAGGATAGCAGATTGTGTAGATGAATTGGCGGATAAAGCCCAACAAAAATGACGTATGGCATCTGCGAGTGAAATTAATGGACAATATAAAAATGACACATTTTGAACTGAGGAAATTATTCAGCTTTTGCCATTCTTTCATGCCTACAGTTTAAGGCACTGTAATCTAACTGAAAAACAGAGACGGGTCATTCAAATGAATAAATCATGCCAGAAAATGATTCAGCTTCCCTTATTATTTTTTTTTCTTTCCCTTTTTAATTGAAGTCCCTAGGACTCAGCCCTTGGAAGCCCACACGACCCAGTGTATTGTCCTGGCCAGGCACTCCATCAAAAGGGAAAAAGTTATCTCTTCTTTCATCTTGCAATTGAAAATCTGGGAGGGGAAGTGGTGGGAAAGCAGAGCACTGTACAAAGGCACCCATCATATTCCCAGGTCAGTTTTTTGCTCGGCTGCTAATGAAGGTAGTGGATTGAAGACACTGTGGCATTTGTTTTGCCCTTCCAATTTTTCTGTTTGCTTTGTGGGGAGGAGGATCTGAGCCCTGACTGGTAACTGAGATGCTCTGAGTGCAGCCAAGCCCCCTCTCCCAGCAATAACAGACACTCAGCTCACCCTCCTACCTACGCTCGCATCCAACCAATATTTTCATGCCCTCTCTACATGCACTTGGAAAACTTGAAATAAAATCCAACGCAAACTTTGAGAGGAGGCATTTGGACTCCAGCTCCCACCAGGGAGGTCTGCTTTAGGACCACATGAATATTCCTTTGCTCACTGTTTTATCCATTTTCCTGGTAGTCCTCTGTAAGGAATATTAAACAAACATGTCTTTACAGCTCAAGAGCCCGGGAGAGAATGTTGACCCTGTGGAAGAAACCTGGTTTTATCCATTTTTACCCCACTTTCATCCCCTTAGACTAAAGTTGTATATACAAGGGTAAGGATTCATTGGGTCTACAAAGCCATCATTAATGATTACTATATCAATGCATGCTAAATATGTTCTCCTCTTTAGCCCAATTTTAGAAAATATTTTTAAAGGAATTTCAGGACATAAAACCTGTAATTAACAGCCAGATATGTAGAAGCATCGCCATTAGTGAGGAATTTTCTCAACTGTTGACACTGCTCCAGAAAAATAATAAAATATTTATTCTAAGGTTATTAACTAACATATGCTACGTCTCCTCTACCAGCTTTCCAAAGATTTCGCTACAGTAACATCTGTTGTTGCAAGGATAATTCCTAACTGGAATAATGGATCCAAGCCCTGCTCTTCTGCCTCTGTACTCAGTTAAAAGTAGAGAATGTCCCTGTAAACATGGTGAATGTCAAGTCAATAGAGGGAAACCTCAGTTGTCGGCTTTTTGTGGTCCCCTCTCTCATTCCCCACCTGCCACAGCTGCTGCATTTCCATATATTTAATAGCTTTATTAAATAGATAAATAAATTTAAGCCAACGGATGATGATAAAATATAAAA
Source organism: Corapipo altera (assembly GCF_003945725.1). Classification (NCBI taxonomy): domain Eukaryota; kingdom Metazoa; phylum Chordata; class Aves; order Passeriformes; family Pipridae; genus Corapipo; species Corapipo altera. The sequence goes on along the minus strand of NW_020884889.1, from coordinate 5,627,052 downwards.
AAGCAGCATTTATTATATCTTGCAGTTTCCCTGAGTCATCCTTCTGATTTGGACTGTCCTGGGAGCTGCAAATTTCTGTGCTGCAGATATGGAAAATGGAGCATCTGAAAAAGGAAAGTGTTGGTTTTGTTCTCTTATGAAGAAAGGGGGAAATGTTCTGAAGCTTTCTCTCCAGGCTAAAATCCAAACCATTTACAAGACTCAGGAGCACAAAAGCTTGCAGATAATCAGCAGAACTGATGCCAGTTCAATCAAAGCAAACCAGTAACAGCAACTGGGAGGAGTGCAGATGATGCAGCGTCCTCCTGTATAGAAAAAAAGTCCTTTTTGATATGCAACGGTTAAATAATTTAACTATTTCTAGTTATTGTTATTATTCCTCAGCTACTCTGTTTTGGTCATTATGTAGCACTAATCTCTTCTGTTTCTGAAGTTTGCCTTTTGGAGAAAAAAAAAGGCAACTTCAAAACATGCAAAAATTAATGAAACCCATATGTGGGATACTGTCATTATTCCATGTTTATAAGAGGATCAGGTTTTGTTAAATGGGCTTATTTAATGCAGAAGCATAAGAAAAAATACCCAACAAAAGTTCTGAAAGCTATTGAAAGCAAAATATTTTCTTTGTTAACCCAAGCAGCCAGTAACAAGCAAAAAGGCACAATTTAAACTAAAAGCCACTATACATTTTGGTGCAACTTTGTTTACAGCTTCTCTGACAGCTTATAAAGTTCTCCAACACAGAGAAACATCTTCTAGATAGATTTTACCCTTTTGACTCTTTTCACCCCCCCTACTGTATTTAAGCTGGGACAACCTAAAAATCAATGGCTTATGAAAACATCTGTTGATACAGGCACACGATTTGGACTTTTTTCAACAGCTGTTGTTATTTTATGCCTTTTTTTTCTGGCTAGGTCCATCGGTAAGACTGGAAGAAAATATCAGTTGGGTTCCTCTCCTGCCTTTGGTCTCTCTTTAGAGGTTGCAGTTGGCACCTTGTTCCCCCCCCCATACTGGGAGTTTGGGGGGGCAAAAGGCTGCCTGTCCCCGAAGTCTGATCTTGCTCACAAGCCTCAGACAAAAAAGAAATACAGCTCCCAAGTGGGCACCTATGTTATCTTGCTGAATTCTGGCTTAAAATATCCCCTGCTGTAGCTGCTTTCTGCCCCACACAGGGGACTAAAACACACTTCACTACCCATCTCTCAATCCCCCATCTCCACTTCCAACAGCACTCCACGATACACCCCAGGTTTGTCTTGCCTCCCTCCCGCTATTTCATTGCTGGGATCCAGACATCTGCTGACATCCTCCATAAAAGATAACACACAATATATTTTAAGACCCAACCTGCCAAAAGCTATTTGATGCTTCAGACAGCACAACTTACCAGACAGAGAACACACATTGCTCTCAATAAGACATGCATGAAAACAGAATGTACTTTTCTTGGGAGTCTAATGCTTACCTAACAAAAAAACTCCAACAAACTCAACCAAAATATCCTATTTTCAACATTTAATTCATCTGCTACTTGAAACAAGATGTTCCTATCTGAATTCCGTTTTCTTGAAAGAGAAGAAAACAACTTATAAAGCTTTTAAAGTGCTCCAATTTTTTTCACTGTACATTCAAACTGTCATGAGCCAGAGAAAGTCAATACCCCAAGCACAGATTTTTTTTTTCCCCTTGCTCTTTTTAACAGAGAGGACTTGTTTAATCTTACCTTCAAACTTCTTATTTCTCTACCACGCACTCCTAGAGTCTCTGTCAGTTGTGCCAACCCTTGCCCAAAAGGACAGTAATAAAAAAAGCCAGTTTAAACAGAAGTTGCTTATCTAAAGAAGGGAGAGCCGCAGGTTTGCAAGTAGAGGAGATATTTCAGCATTAAAGAATTCTAGGAGCTACTCCAAGACACAAATTTTTGTTGTCTGGTGCACTGTAAGGACTTAAAGCCCAGAAAGAAGCTATTTATTTAGTCTATATACGCAGATTTATAAAAAAGGCAGAGGATCCATCTATGGCCTTCTGGCTCCTTTTCGCATTGTTTACAACATACAAAGTAAAGCTCAGCTTCCTCAAAAGACAGAAAGCAAGAAATAAAGTTCTGACAAGCAAAATCAAACACTGTCCCCCAAATATCCAGCTATGAACAAAAAGGCCTTTTGAGGTTTCCCTCCACATCTCCTCAGAACATATTTAAAACCCATTTCAGCCCACGCTGCCAGGAGCAAAGGGCTTTCTCTCTCCCCATACCTTTGTAACACCATGAGACCCCAACTACAGCCATGCCTCTCTCTGAAGGTAGGAATATCAGGAGATGATGTAAGCAACCCTCCTTCTCTTTTAAAAGGCTCAAAAAGGTATATTACTGCTCTATTTTACCACTTGCATGAAGGCATTTGAAGCTAAAACTTATCTACCTCCTCCTGGGCAAACAGGTCTGTAAGTATTTCCTCACCCTGGTGAGTTAAAGATAAAAATAACAGTGGAACAAAACACTAAGAAACCCTTCTTTAATCTCAGCAGATTTTAATAGCCCACCCCTGTCCATGCCTTTGATAAGAATCAGTGTGATCTGCAGTATAGTATTTTGGAGGAGCAGAAGAGATTTCTACGCTCCTAAACACAAGATCTCAGATTGAAACCAATGTTACAGAGAACTGCACCTCCAGCCTTTGAAAATGTGTATTTTGGAAATATTCCTCCCAACCACTTTTAGGCATTTAATGTGTCCAGCTGTGTTAAGAAACCAAGCAAAAGTTCATTGTCAAGTAAGTCAGGATTATGATCTTTTTGTGATTTATGGAGGTAAGCACAGACTCAGACAGAAGAAAAACAAGTCACTTGATGCTAAGCAGACTCAGTACCAGGGCTCAGACTAATGAGTGAGTGAGGGTGAGGCTTCACGTTCCTGCCTCTTATCTCACCAGCTGGAAGGACATGAGGAGGGAGAACACAGCCAGCTGGTACAAGATAGGCAGACCCAGCACCATAGTACTTGCAAACACAGTATTAGTGTTTGAGTAGAGAAGATGGAAATGCTCCAGGAGAAGAAGGCACATGGTATTTGAGAAAGCTGCAGGTAAGAATATGGCCCCAAATAACTAAGTGCATAAATAAGGAGAAACTACTATTAAGTGGCTGTAATGAGATCAGGGTATACATCAAGCAAAGTCTTTAGGGAGAGAGAATATCTAACCAGGCTGAGAAACCATAAGCCAAGCATTGGACCTTCTGCAGATCTGAAAGGAGAGCTGCATAATTCAGGTTAAACATAGGCTAGCAACAATTTTCCTCCATTTCAAACTACACAAACAGAAGAGAAAGCAAACAAGGTAACCCAAAAATATTGGCTCTGTCTTTTGGATTAGTCTCTTGGGCACAGCTACTGCCTCCATTTTCACTGAGTACATCACTGGCACTGAGATGATAAACACAGTAAGCAAGAAGGGAGGGAGCAGCTAAGTTCACCACTGCTTAAGAGAAAATCAGAAAGTTGTCTGCATCGAACACATGCTTATTTAGGCACAAATTTAATGCATAAGAAAAGCAGAAAGAGAAGTAGAAGGAGAAGAAGGTTATTAGCTGCAAGAGACCAAGTGCAAAAGAAAGGCTGGTTTAGAATTTGCTCCCATCTGCTAACTCCTATACAGCTGATCAAGTGTATTTTATCAAACCATTGCAAAACTCTGTCACATTCTTGTTACAGCCTCCGTGCTGGGGTTATTCCAAAGCAGAAGTCCAAAACACCGACCACAGCAGTAAAAAACCAAACTGGTAATGGAAGGAGGCAAGTGGCAGTGAGAAGAAACTCTCTCATTCCTTATGTTGACCTGCTTTGGGGTCCCCATAAAAAAGTCAGTCCTGTCCATGGTTTACAGGACCTGCCATTTGGAGACATCATTTCTTTGGCATGACTGATGATTAATACAAGTCTTCTACCAAAATTGACAAATTTCATTTCCTTGAAAGCTTTGATGAATTTGGCACCATAACAGTAAGAACAGTTATGGCTGCCCCCGGCCAAACGCAACACCAAGGCACTGCTCTGTCCCTGGGGGTTTAATTCTGACTTGCAGCTGCCTTAGCTCAGCCAAACCTACTCCCTCCCATACTTTAGATATCACATGCTTGGATACCAAAACACTCAGTCCTACTAAGATATTTTAATCATCCACTGCAACATTAACCATCTATTCTTGTTTCACAGTCAAGCCTTAAGACCTCTCCATCTTCACCAATCTGCCCTGTTCTCCTGCAAAGATGTCCCTGCAAAGCCAGAGAGCCATCAGTCTGGTTCAGTGTGAGCAAGGATGCTGCATGGAAAGGCATGCATTTAGTTATCACCCAGGCTTTTATCTCATCTCATGTTTTAACAGCAGTTTGAGCCCACAAACATTCAGCAACACAGCTTTGGGCCACACAAGGATGTGCACATGACACTGAGCAGAAACAGCAGAGATGCTGGAGGAAGATTCAGGTTTTCACCTTTGCATGAAAATGGTATAATAAGGGAAGGCAGACAACCTAAAATGGGAGGTGGGAGGGGAAAAGGCGGAGAACAGTAACAAAAAGGGAAATCTGTGAAAGTACTGAGAGGCTACATCCATTTTGATTCCATGTTTCCACAAAAAAAATTTTACAGGACTTTTTTTCTTCTTACTCCCACCATTCTTTTCATCCTTTGCTGGAAGATTAAGTCAGAAATGCCATGCCTGGATATTGCTAGAGTCTGCTTCATCAGCAGCCAAGATTCCCTGCTCATCTCTCAGATATCTGTCCCCATCTGTCCCACAACTCCTCATAAAACCCTAGAACAAATGTATGGGAATATAGTTACAAATCTATTTCTTGTATAATGAGGTTTTCCTCTAAGGTGGTGTAACTTCCAATGAACTGCAAAAAACATAAATCTACAGAAATACATAAATGCTGGCTTCTCTACGTTGTAGGGGGCCAACTTTGGCTTCCAAAATATCAGCATGGAGTTAGATAGGTTCTTTCAGAAGGATAAAAACCTTCTGATGCGATACACCAAAGTTCCCATTTGTCATAGTAACACAGCCTCCATCAAAAACTCCACATTTGGTCTCCCATGTTATCATCTTAATTTCCTCTGCATTTAGATCAGGAATTCAGTGTGCAGTAACCATGTCTACTGTGCAACAGTAATATCACAAAACTTTAAGAGATTTCAAACACAAACAAAAGAACCCATAGGATACAGAGACTGGACCATTCAAAAACAGCACGGTATTTTCCTTCTCAAGGTACAATATTCAATGCCAGCATTCCTTTGCTACAGGAGCAGTCTTATGCATCCATTATTTTATGGATCCATACTTTCATGACTGTATAAAAAATAAATGCATCTAACCACCTGAAGAAGACTTCAAACCTAGGATTTTCTATACTGGAAATACTTTAGGTCTGTATTTTACAAAGTGGTAAAATCATGGAGTCCTGTTCCTAAAAAGGGCCTCTGAAAGCTACTTTATTACACTGATGTTAAATAATGTGTATGAGTGAACCCCTTTGTCTGAAACAAGCCAAAAGTGAGCATCAGAGAAGACATGTCATTATTAAACAGTTGTTCTTAATCTGATCCATCTCAAAACTACAGCAAGAATACACACACAACTCTGCCTTGAAGGCAATAGTGTTTGCAGATGGATAGATAAAACTCCAGGTAGCTCTTGATGCCTTTAACGACAGTGAAAAAACAGAAGGATAAACTTCCTTTGCAGCTGACACTGGGAGGATGGCAGAGCCAGATGTTTTATTAGAGAAAATTAGGAAATGATGAAAAACCAGAGTATCAGGCAGCAATCTTTGCCTGCAGTGGCTGAAGGGGGAGGCGTAGGGGAGTAGGATTAACTCACCATCTCCAGAGATGAGCGTGGGCTGGCACAAGACCTGTGGCCAACGCGAGCCGCGGGGGCGGCGCGGGCGCCTTCATGTGCCCCGTCCTGCCGCGGGCTCGAGCCGAGCCAGACCTGGGAGCAGCATCTCTGCGCTGAGCCGGGGATTTGGCTCGGAGTCTGTGTTCCTGCTTCTCTCGCTAACATCCATGAATCCTGTGACTGAGCTTGGAAACTACCGTCCCAGGCTGAGGATTATCAGCGTTCGGGAGAGAAAGGCATCGGAACTGCGGCACCCAGAGAAATAAAGTGTAGGACAAAAAAACCTGCCACAGTAGTTGTATAAATGCCTTCCTGCTACAGATTTCAAAGGCCAAACAAGAACCCCAGCTTGGTTTTAACTCCTTTTACTTTTCTTTCCCCTGCTTTTATTCTTGCTCCCTGCAGTTTGTGCAGCAATGCCCGGAACAGACGGTGAAACCCGAGGTGATGTATCCTGCACAGTGATGAGTTTACTCAGGGCTGACCATCTGACACAATTTCCTCCCAGATCTCAAAGCCTCTGCTTTGAGCATGCTGGGCAGACACAGGATGCTTGTGGGTGTGAGAAAGGGCCTGGCAGATGACTAGCCCAAAGCCATGACCTGATTGGGGGGTGTGTGTCACCCTTTAGCACTAATGCCAGGCTTAGGGCAGGCTCCCTTTTGGCTGGGTTTTTCCATGTTTACTGTAGTTACAGGACAACATTTACAATGATTTTAAAGAGGCAGAGTGAGGACACAGCCTATTGTTAAAGCTGCACTTTCCACCACCAGACCTGGCTCTGATTTGTTTCCAACACTTCAGCCACTTGCTCTGAAATTGTCCATGCTGTTGGGAAGCTTCCCACGCTGTTCTGCAGGCCCTTTGGGAAATAGGGATTTGTAACTGCCATCCCATAGTACAAACATATATACATACATGCAAATGGAGAAAATGGACTTCGGTGTGCACAGACAATCTGAATTTTGGCAGATCTTCAGAGTGAGCAGATTGTTAAAATAATTAATTCTTAAGAAAATAAATTGGAGCCTGGATAACTAAAATGACCCCTTGTCTTGGGTCACCAACAATACTCAGTAGTTTTGAGTCACAGAGTATTTGTCTACCACCTGATCTGACCAACAGCTGGCACTGGCACTAGAAGTGGATGTCACTGTACCCTTGAACAGAATTTTCTCCATTTATCTGCTGACCTCAGAGAAAAGAAACATGAAAGACTACAGTTGTGGATGAGGAAAAATCTCTGGATCCTTCACACCTACTGTCCATCGAAACACTTATCTCAATGCCATGTGAATCTCTCCATTTCTCCCAAAAGCCCTTTTCCAGCCAGTCCAGCGCATCCCCTCTTCCCACCTTTATCTCCTGCAGTCCTGTCATCCCAGTCCCCTTCTCTTGCACATCCTGCCAGGCTCCAGCCAAGCTGCTTCCTCCTCCTCTCCCTGTTCAGTAAAGCACAAACCTGGGGGCCTACAAACCAAAACCAATGGGCAACAACAGACCTAAGACTCTGTCCCGACAGAGCATCATCTATCTTATCTGTAACAACTCCCCGGGAAGGAGGTTTCCTGGCCTCCCTAGGTGGTCTTGCAACAGTTTTATGATGATAACAGGATGTTTTCTCAACATCCAGCTTAAATCATCCTGGCAAATTAGCAAATGAGTAAATTAAGGTGCCATGGATTTCTGGGACTTTAATAACCACTATTACATGCTGGCAGACTGCTAGATTGCACAGCGGTTTTCTTTTTATTGCACTGAATAAATTTAGTTCTTTCAATCTCTTCTCACATTTCTTAATCTCTTCTCATTGTTTCCTTCTGGACACTCTCCAATACACCCATGTCCTCCTCAGAGCAGGGCACTCCAAACTGGATTTGATGACACTGATGATGGCTCCACAGTGCCACACATGAGTAAGTCACCTCCCGCACCTTATGGAGGACACTCCTTCAATGTAACTCAAAACAAGATTTGTCTCTTTTGCAATAGCCTCTCACTGTTCATTCATTTGTAATCCACTAGAAATCCTCAGTTTTTTTCTACTCATCCTTCTCCAGCTTAAACCTGACTTGGTAAACGTGCATTTTGATTTCTCCTTTACAAATGAATCACTCTCTGGCTTCTTTTATCTCTTATCTGGATGTACTCTCCAATTTCTTAAGGTCACTCTGAACCCTGACCCTATTCTCCCAACCGCCTGCAATCCCTCCCAAGCTGATGTCATCTGAGTGTTATAAACATAGCTCCATCTTCCAAATCATGACTGAAATTATTGCAAGCTTTCCCCCAGAAAGTGACCTTGCTGATATATCACACATTACTGCACTACTTGGATCAGTGGAGAGATGAAAGTGCAAGTTTTTTCCAAGCTTCACTCTCTGTGAAGGTATTTAGAAATGCCACATTTATCTAGCAAGCTGCAACTTCCGAAAACACAGACATTAATTAGAAACTAATTCCTGTGGTAAAGGTAGGATGCATTAAATTAAACAGGAACTAACTAATAAAATTAATAAATGCAATGGGAAGGCTATTTCCCAGTGAACTCCGTTCCTGGGGTCAGCCAGCTACACTTTCTCACTCACAGGCTTAGACAACCAAAGCCATTGGATGAACTCAGCACTGCAACCTTATCCGTCCTGCCACGTGAAGACAAAGATTTAGCAAATAATGAATCACAACCAATTTCTGGGATCAACACAAGAGAAGTACATCAGGATACAGTTCATTTCAAACTGTTGCTTTACTTTTATACTGCTGGAGCCACCAGGCACCATTTTAAATTATTTTAATATCACAGTATGCAGAAGCCAAACCAAATTTCTCACCAGAGTTAAGAATTATTAAATTTTAAAAAAAAAAAAGCTAAGCTCTGGTTTTAATAGATCACATCAAGTGATTATCCCAGCTCTACTAAAGATTCCCAGACTAAGCAGGAAGATAAGGACCAGGGAAGTCTCTGGTAGGATAAGCACCCACAGCCTACCTTGAAAGGAGCTTAGGAAGTTGTGGTTACTGAGTTTCTATATCTGAACATATATACCAGAATGATTTCTCAGAGGTTAATTTAAGGAAGACACTTTAAAACCCCATCTTAATTGGAAAAAACATTTTTCCATTATTTTCTCTTCAGTGCTTATAACCCCACAGACTATTATTTTCCTAAACATTTTTCAGCAGCAGCTTTTCCATGATATGCACAAGAGTCTCTCTCAGGCAGAGTCTTCTGAAACAACTACAGGGGAAAGTGTGAGAGCTTGTACTATATGTGTAATACTGGCATCATGAATACAGCTAATTCTAAAAACTCTTCACAATTTTTAATTCTTCAGAACCCAACTCAGGAGTTTTCCCCCTTCTCTTCCCCATGTGCTCAAGCTACTGTCCTTCAGCCTGACTGCACTATACAAGTTGCACTTTTTAGACTTCAAAATATTTTTTTTTCCATAACTTGGGCATCTGAAAAGCTTTCCACATTGTGCAAAGTTCTCATAAACCCCATAAAACAGGAGTTAATGCAGTTCCCAAGATCCAAAGCTGCTGACAGCACTGGTGAGACTGCAAAATACCTGCAGCTCCTGACCAGGTGCAACCAACAACATTTCTATCTGCAACAACTTAAGAAAACCACTTTTACTAACCACAAAATGGCTCTGTAATAAGAAGGCAATAAGCACCTGAAAGACTTCTGGCTACAAAAAGAGCCAGCACTAAATAAAGCAGAGACAGGACGTGGCAGGAGATGCACACTGTGCAATGGCTCTCACCGGCCAGCTCTGGCCCAGCCTACACGTGTGAACTGAGCTCTATTTATAAGCCCTCCACTCTTTTTTTTTTTTTTTTTTTCAAATGACCTTAATATAGTGCAGTTGTTATTTTGTTTCTGTTGAACTTAGCAACAGGAAACCCTGTCAGTCCTGCAGCAAACTTTCCATTCCCCTGGCACTCCCATTCCTGCCTCGGAAAAGCCAGATTTCTAAAGAGGTGTTTGACGAGGCGGGAGGGAGAGGGAGAAGAAAGCACACATACAAAAATCAAAATGCCTGTAAAACATGCAAAATGGAAGCCAAATGCAATAAGTTTCTTTGATGTCTGTTTGAAAGGAAAAGGCAATGTCCTAATTTGCATTTTCTAAAGATATCTTAATTCACTACCAGATTCCAAACTACTGGTCAGGAATACCTTTAATAAGGGGTCAGTAAAAATAAAAAAAATCATCAGCATCTTCACGCTCATGCATTCCAGTAATGACAGACTTCCTTATCAGACAGTACAAATTTTAGCTTGGAAAGTTATTTTCTCTAGTCCCTGTCTAACTCACTGAGCAAACAGCTACAGAAATTAAGCCTTAACTTGTTAAAAACATAATAAACCTGATTTGGCAAGACTGTTCTGCTGCTCAAAGAGCTTTACTGCATGATGAGCAAAGATTTTTAGAGCTCCACCCTGCAGTGTGAACTCATCCCAACCGTGTTTTCTCTTTTAACAGCTTCATAATGGTAGGGGAACACACAAACACAGCTGCTCAAAGGAAACATGCACCAACATAGGCTGACAGCAATTCAGCATTTACAAAACACTTTTTAAGGTACAAGAAACCATACATAAAATATATCAACAAATGCAAATCCAGCTAGGAAAGGTCAGACCAAGAAAACACAGCTCTTGACAAAGAATATGTATTAGGGATGCTTTAAATCAAAATTCTGTTCATGTCAAACACAATACACACCTTTTTTAATCACAGACAATCCTTAAATATGGCAAAGCACAAGTAATAAAAGCAATACCAACACATTCCTGATTCTTGGTATGACCTTTTTATACTGTTTCACTGACATGAACAATATTGGCTTTCACTCCACATTTGATCCCTATATGTCCTCCCATTATTCATTTTTCTTCCAGCTGAGGCACTAACACTCCCAGCTAATGATGCCACACACCAACATTCACTGCAGCCATGGTTCCTTCTGCCAAAAACTCTGCGGAAGGACAAAGCACAGAAAAGGATGGAGAGACTCTCCAGGACCATGCACCCCCACCTCCTGGGTGTAGGGACCTTGAAGGTGCTGGTGGCCCCCACACAGCATCACCAACCCCAAGTGCATTCCAGGACACAGCTTTTGTCAAATCATACACTAATCTTGGTACAACCCTGTCCCACAAGCAACCTCTTGGCTCAGTCTCTCTGTCATTGGCTGAGAAAACATAAATGTGGCTTAATCCAGCGGTTGAAAATGTAGGGTCTAAAAAAGCTCAGACTATTTTTAAAAGGCCAAAACAACGTCATGGTGATGGATGCTGTTCAGCAGAGGGTACAGAAAGGAAACCAGCAGGTTTGGTGGCTGGTTACAGCAGCGGTGGCATGTCTTTAAACAGCACAGCAAGAGAACAAGGTGACAACACGTGCACTCACCGCTTCCTCGCGGGCTGCGCTCTCGGTGCCGTCTTTCAGAAAATCCACCTCATCCTCAGTTTTCATTTCCAGCTTCCCTGTGAAAACAGAGGGTCCACAAAGGTAATTTAAAAACAAATTCCTTTCAGAGCTACTAGTATTTTTCTGTTTATTCAAAACAGTCTCAAAAAAACACACCAAAAATGAAAAGAAAACCCGATGCCCAAACCCCTTCAACAAGTCCATTTAAACCCCTTCAAGTCCATTTGACTTCCAACATCTGGTTTCATTCCTGACTTTCCTCCTTGGTTGTTATTAGTTTTAACAACTTTTCATGTCTATGACTGAAGGAAAATATGAAACAGCAGCAAGCACAGGGTAAAACTCCTGAAAAGCTGAAGGTGAGGCCAAGCACATCTGCATGTATTTGCCCATGTATTTTTTTGGCTCCAATTCATCTAGATAAAGAAGCAAAATTTTTGCTGTTTTTCTTCTTACCATAACCCGAAGATAACTCAAGAAACCAGCCTTGCCTTCTCTCAACAGGTATTTGAAGTGTTGAAAAAAAATATAATCTACAAGCTGCAAAAATTCATCCCACCTCCATTACCTAAAGGATGACAATCACACCTCTGGACTAGGAAGGCAAATCCTTCTGCTTCTGGAGTTTACAAAAGTCCCAGTTGATTCTCCCCTTCCTCATGCTCCCACGATGGTGTCACCACCACAGTAATACAAATATCATGTCCCAGCTGCTTTCTCTACCCAGCAAAACTTTCATTAGTCACCATTCCCCAGGGGTTTCCCCAGCTTACCTTTTCCTGGCATGAAGTCAACATCCTAATTCGCTTTCAACCCTAAACTAATGACTTTCATGACACACAGGACAGTTTCAGAGGAGTGAAGCGATTTGACCAAAGCCAACCAGATGGAGAGTGGCTGTGTCAGGGCTAAACCCCCCCTCTAATCCTGCTCCCTCTCTCATTTCTACTAAAAACAAACACTGGATGGATGACAACGCCTTCTTAAGGGCGACGCGTGTTTGCAGTGAGTTTACCTTTCAGGGATTTAGCAAGAGAAGCTTCCCATCTTCATGGGGAAGTTGCTGTAACAACTGTCACCAATGGTTTTCCTCTGGCTTTAAATCTACCCTTGATTTTTGCAATGATTTTGTCTCAACTGGATGAGTTTGTGGGCAGACTCAAAAATCAGAGGTAATGCAACAAATTTCTGTTGAGTGCCATTTGCTGGGAGATCTGCTCGGCATCACGGCAATGCCTTGATGGCTGAGATATTGGTCCAAGGACAGAACACTCAAGGAAGAAACATTTAGTGCACCGAGGATGGGAGAAGCAAGTGGTGTAGTGATACCCCGTGCTGGATAAGAACTGGAGGACAAAGACGTGCCCTCAGGATGAAATTCAAGAGAACAACTTTTTGTACTCTGCCACTTCTTCCTAAACTTCTATTAAGAAAAGTATCTCAAAGGAAAAGCTCTATAAAGCTGTCACAGAGGTCTCTGGGCACACAGGACCTAATTACACACAGGGTATCATTAGTGACATTTGTTACCTGTTCATCCTGCCACTCTAACAGGGGAAGGAAATACAAAGTGCTTTTTCATAGGGAAAATGCCACTTATAAGTATGAGGTGAAGACTGGTAAAGTTCAAAATAAGGTGATATACTTCTATCTGTCCATGAATGTTTTCTTGAAAGGCTGAGATCTACAGGAGATACACTGGGGATATTTCTCCCAGGAGAAAAGCTACGGAGCAGTAATTACAGTATTTGTTAATTTAAGATGACAAACCCCAACCGTACAATCTAACCTTGCCAGGTTTGGTTTCTGCCAAGAAACTGCAACTACTCCAAGGTGTTTTGTCAGCAAAAATTCATGCCTTTTCTTCTCTTCTCACCCAGCCAGGTTACTGTGGTATGATTTCATATCCTAACTCCCTTCTTTTTTAATGAGTAGTATCTACCTGCCTGACTTGCAAAAAATGTGCTCGCAGAACCCATTACTCAGCTGCAATGCAGCTCTGAGTCTAAAGCCAACAGCATGAGGAGATGCCTTAGGAAAGCAGGATCTTCTACCTTAATTACCTTCCTTCAGTATTGTGACCAGTCACTAGATATTTGTCTGGATAAGGAAATTAGCCTTTTGAAGTTTTGCTTTGGGAGTAGGAGGAAACTAAGCAGAGGCAATGAGATAAACAGGTGTATATTTGGGAGCAGCTTCACGATATAAATAAAAAAGTTAAAGAGCTCAATGATTTGGAATAATGGCAACAGCAATTATCAGCTGATCACATCTCTGATAAGTTACCATGACAATAAAATCCTCTGACTACACGTGTTTCTGAGAAAGGGCCTCATGACCTACACTTCCCTTGGGAAGGCTTTATTGTATTCCATCAAAAAAAGATGTGATTCATTGTGTGCACTGACGACTCTGTCATGGACACAAAATCCTCTGTACAAACCCAGCCTGCAGGGAAAACTGCCCAGCACTCGCACAGCAAAGAAGAATTGAAGGCTATCACTGAAATCATACACAAAATGTGCTACCCAAGGCTAGACATCAACATGAAGAATGTACACAACAATAATAATAAACAATAAATCAGTTCTCTTGAATTACTGCCATGTCAGAGTTCTAGATGCTGCTTTATAGGAGGTGAGTTTCAGAAACATTTCAAATAGCAAGCTTGGATTCATAGCAGCCGCTTGTCTCTGCTTTAAAGTTAATATTTTATTTGCACTTCCCTAACATTTTGCTTCAAAAGAATCCTGAAATATTTCAAAAGACAGTATTACAGTTGAAATTTTGCTCTGTGCAGCATCTCATTGCAAATAAACAATTTTTGATTAAGGCGAGGTCAGATCGTTGTATCCCAAGACCTATTAGACCTAAATCCTTCCGTATTTTAAATCAGTAACAGGATCACTTCCTTCCCCCCCCCCTTTCCCTGTTCTAACATAGAATGATGCCTTAACATAACTTTTCTATTTTAGCTACTTTCTTATTGGACTGTCTAATCCCTTTTCCTTCTAAAACCTCGCCTAGACAACATCATGCCTCCAAGAATCCAACCACAGATAAAGACCTGGACTGTACAGAGGGAGCCAGCAGAGCCGCAGGTTCCCAGGAAAAAGGAGCCCTGCCAGGTATTGACTTACAGCCACTCCCATCCTATTGAACTGTTAAACCAACACAGCACTAAAACAGGTTCCTTCTGAAAACGGCTTTTGAATCCACTTTTAAATCTTTCTACTTATTTACTAATGATCTCCTGACTCATAGTTACTGGTTATCTATTGACACATAAGTGTTCTAAAAATACTGAACTCAATGAAAAAGGGATTTGCTGGACCTGCCATTGAGCCCCCCCAGTCCTTTCTCCTGCCCCCAGTTATTCTGCCATCATGTATCAGAATAAACCCTCTGCAGTCATCCTATATTCCATTAAGTAAAAAAAAAAAAACCAGCTCCCAGCATTAAAACAGTGAAACACCTTTATAACGTCACAACTTCATGATTTATATCATAGAAAACTTTTTTTTAATTGTTTAAATGCTTTGTTTGTTTGTTTGCTCAGTGCTGGGAAAGCAAGAGGCACTGTAGCATTTTCTCACAGTAGAGAAAAAAAATGGCAACTGAAAAAGTTCAGCTGCTTCCATTTAACAGCTGCCTGAACAGGTGGAATACGAAGATCAGATTAGCTCCATGCTTCAGTACCAAATTCACCTATCATTTAATTTCAGTCTGGAGTAACAAACTCCCTTTTTTTTTTTTTTTTTTTTGTTATTCAATTTACCCCTTTGTTTCCCTTTTTGGAGTTACCTGGTGATGTTTTCTATTAGCTCCTGTTGCACGGGCACCAGGCGTCTGAGCTGTCCCCAAGTCCCACCACTCTCCCCCATCACACTTATCCCCGGGGAACGCCCGTTCCGCTTCCCAGCCAGCAGCAGGAAAAACTCATCATCCGAGTTCCAGTACTGCTTAAATGCACTGGAAAGCACCACCGGCTGCTCTGTCCGACAAAAAAGCTACGAAGCCCGGAAAAGGGGTGGGGGTAGGGCTCGCTGGCTTTTTTAAATGACCTAATGCCGCCAATTAGGAAACAGCTTTGGGCAGTTCAGAGGGACATTTGCAGCTGTTTCAAGCAGACAAGCAAAGAAAACGCAGGAGGTCCCCGCTGTACCCTCTGATTTCATGTTAGCAAAAATAAAGGGGAGGCAATAGCACTAAGGAAATAAACCCTCATGCCCAGATGAAAGCATCTAACTTGAAGATAAAGTAATCCAAATAGCTTCCTCCCATTCATTCCTTCTTCAGGGAGGATTCATGTGCTAGAAATTCTTCTGTACAAATTCAAAGGAGATGATGTCCTGTTCTTACCTCCACTGCCAGCCCAGCAACATGCATTTGAATTGGAAGTTTTTACATGTAATTTCAAATTTTTCCTTTCTCAGAAGAAAAACCCCTAACACCTACACTTCCTCTGCAGCACAGGCCTACAGCTCTTACTTCCTTTGCTGATGAGATGCTAGAGGCATGCCTACAAAGAAAATCTAAAAAGTAGGAAACAAACTGATTTTTCCTACCTGTAACAGGCTCAGCTCCTTGCACTGCCAGGCTGACATTCTTCTTCTTTGTTGAGGAACTTAAATCCATTTCTCCATTAAGGCTGACTCCAACATCCACTGCAGCCTGGGGCTCAAGCACCCCTTTTTCTGGGGCTGGTAATTCAGAGGAACGAGGTATCTCTGCTGCAAAAACCACCGCATCGAAACTTTTTACCATTTTAGGAACTTTATCCAGAGAGGAGCCATCATCTGCCGATACCAAACTCTTTACTCCCACATTTTCCAGTGACTCAACAGCAGGTAAATGGCAGGCACATGGTGAGACAGGCAATTCAGGTACAGCTCGGCTTTGCTTTCCGTCATGTTCATCCCCTTGAGCTGCTTTCCCAACGGGACCAGCATCACTGTCGCCGGCCGGACAAACGGTGTCGGTGCTGGAGTCGCTGTCACACGTGGGCTCCTCTGCGATGGGCTGGAGTGCTGCCCGGGGAAGCACGCTGTCCATATCCTCCTGCTCCTCTGGATATGCTGCAACGGGGGTCATTGTCACCGGCCTCAGTACTTCCTTACCCTCACAGGCATCACTCAGGGCTCCCATTTCTGAGGTGTCCTTTAACTCAGAGGTGCTGCTGTGCAGGGAGATCCGTTGTAGGGTCTGACTGGGATCATGTTCTTGGTTCAGTCCCGCATTCAGACAGGGGTCACTCTCCGCACCCAGTGACTCATCTGCTGATGCAGGTCCATGCATGGTGCCTTCTCCTGCGGCCACTGCTCTGGCCTTCTGCGCTTCTTCAGGTTTTTCTTTTAGCCCAGCATCCACATTGCTGCTGCCCACCACAGGACCCCCAAGACTGCAGGCAGAGGATTTCACAAGAGCAGCAGGAAGTTCCTCTGACAAAACCTGCTCCTTGCCATTCGCATGAGCCTCCCACTCAGGCTCAGCTTTGCCTCCTTCAGCCTGAGAGAGGCCCTGCTCCAGGGAGCCCTCATCCCCAGCACAGTTCCCGGGCCTGCTGGCAGCTACCCCGCCATGCTCCCCGCCGTGCTGCCAGGAGAGCTCTGCCGAGTCTGCCCCCGCCGCCACTGCTTCCTGGTTTTGTTTAGAGTCCTCATTATGAATTGCAGAGGGTGTGCCCATTAAATTATCCTTGGCACAGTCTGCACCATTGGCACATGGCACTAATCCAGGGTCATTACCTTGTAGAGCTGCCTCCTGCCCAGGAGGTGCCACTGCAGCATCTCCCTCCTGACTCACAGCCTGTCCCTCTCCTCTGGGCAGGGGAGCAGGCGATTTCACCTCATTGTTCAGCCCCTCCTGCTCTGAAGCACTTTCTGCTATCTCTGCTTCGGTCTGGGCAGGCTCCTTCCCTGTCAGGCCTGTGCTCAAGTCCTCTGGAGGGAGCGATGCAGGCTCACGTTCGCTCTCCTGAGCAGTGACTGGTTTGAAGCTGTTGCCCATTTCATCTTTAATGCCAGTCTGAGCAGCAGAAAGGCGACAGCCATCAACTTCCTGACCTGCAGAATTTACACTTCCTCCATCTCTGGGGCTGCTGGTATCAGTTCCTACTGGTTCCTTTTCACTGCTCTCCATTGCTTCAGCCCCATGGTCAGTGATCTCACTGCTCTCCTGGCAATGCTCAGGTTCTGCACCGCTTCCATTAGATCCACCAACATCACTGTTTTCAGGTTCAGCATCAGGGCCATCAGTTTCCACGCTGCCTTCCAGTGAGGGCAAGCTGGATTTTCCATCTATGCAACCTGCTTCCACCTGCCTTTCTCGCTCCCCACTCTTACTGCTGCCATGGGTCTCTGAACCAGGATCAGGTTTTGATGCACAGGCAGGAACCTTCACTCCATTCGCTGCTGGTAGTGCTTCCCCAGCGCTCGCAGTGACATCCTGCCTTGCTGTGACACAGGCATTCCCTTGGCTTTCCACGAAGTCACCATTTACCTGAGCAGTGCATGATCCAGTCTCTTTGTTATCGCCAGTCTTGCAAAGGTCAACAGAGACATCGCCAGTGCCACCATCTGCATTTGTACCATCCCAGGCCGGTGCCACTCCCATGTTTGCATCCTCCCCATTCGAACACTCAGTGCCATTAAAACCACTGAGTAAGGGCTGAGCAGCACTGGCTGACTCCTCCTTAGCTGGAGATTCCTCTTCCAGGTTTGCAGTCCTCTCGCCCACCTCTGCCATCCCATCCTCTCCCTGCTGCTGGCCCGCAGCCCTCTCAGCGGCCCCGGCACAGTTCCTGCATTCAGCCTGGCCCATAACCACATCCAGGCCCTCCGAGGAAGCTGGGGCTTCACCTGCAGCTGCAACCACAGCAGCAGCACTGCCAGCTGCACGCTCCTCGGCACCTTGCACTTCCTGATGGGCAATATCTGTACTGCCCAAGCCAGCTTGATCCAGAACAACTCCAGCAGATGTCATTCCAGCTGCCTCATTTGTATTTCCAGAGGATGGAAGATTTACAGCACCGTTTACACTTGCACACGGGCTCACAGTGCATTCCTTCTCATCTGATACAGTCCCAGAGTCTTCGGCAGAGGTTGGCCCCACCTCTTCCTTTTTACACAATATCTCTGTGTTTTTACTTTCATAGAATGACTCTGGGCTGTTTCCATCCCCCAGGCTAACCAAGTTATTGGGTGCATCATTAAAAGTTCCCAAACTCCTGCTGTTGCATTTCTCCTCCTGTTGGGTTTGGTCTGAGAGCTGTCCAAAGTCCAGATGACCCAGATCAGATGGATTTTCCTGCCTTTCTTCTCTTGCCATTTTTTCAAGGCTCTGAGAGGTAGTGGTCAGGCGACGATCTGGCTCTGCTCCTTTAGCACAACTGTCTCCAGAATCCCCCAGTACAGGCTCTGTCTGCTGCCTGGAACTCTGTAACAAGACACACACACACACACACAAAAGAAAGTATTACTTTACTCTGTCACACTTTACCCTGTCTCCATCATGTGCAAGATCTATATCTACACAATCATATTCCATGTGACTCCCTCTGTACCTCTACCTGGTGTCACCCAGGACAGAGTTACAAATATACTTCAGTGAGTATTTTACATGTTGGTTTTGGTACAAGGTAATACTGAAATTATTAGAATGACAGAAGCATTTGTTGAAAAGAGCATCTGAAGGTCATCTATTCCAACCACCTGCCTGAGACTGGACTGCTGCCAATGCAACATCAGGTCAACCATGACTTTATCTTGCCAAGTCCCCAAAACTTCCAGTGATAGAGTACCCACAGCCTCTCTGGGCAATCTGTTCCCATGCCACACCACCCTTCCATGAAGAATTTTTTCCCAACAGTCAGACTGAACACCCTGAAGCTGAAATTTGTCCCTCTACCCCCTTGCTACACCATCTGCCACCACTGAGATGAACTGCAATCTTGGTAATTGCTCTTCAAGCAGTTGTAGTCATATTTCTTGAGTGCACTTAAATTCAAGATCAGTAAACAGCAGAATTCAGTCTACCAAATAATGCAAATATATATCAGCATAGTCCCAAAGGTCTTTAAGCAAATGCTGTTTAAGAGCAACCACAGATTTCTGCCCGATACTGCTCCCCAGCTCTTACCAGTGTTGCTCAATTTTCTCTACATGGGTGGAAATGCTACTTCAGATTTGGGCATTGGCTGACACTGTCCAAACACACCACTGCTCCACTAGGACTGAACTAATCATCTAATCTATTCCTGAGAATTGCAGGCATAATTAAATATCTGAAATTTATTTCCTAACTGGAAATAAAAATTTCAAAATGATGACATACTATTAAAATTAATACATGCATTATCATGGAACAGCAGCAACATATTCAATTCCCCTCTAATCTGCATTTTCCTTCCAGAGCATCTGCTTTGTCAAGCTTTTATAGTTTGATACAATCAAACCTTTACTTAAAAAGAACTGCCTGTTTCAATAGCTCCTTTCATATTCTCTTCTCTGCAGAAGAGAATACATCAATGTTCACATCTTAGAAGAAGTGGCTTATTAAATTAACGAGCAACCCCAATCCCTCAACTTACACCCCAGAGACCTCCCTTGGTTTGCTTGGGGCTTTGCACCATAAACTTTCCGAGGTCACACTGGTTTCTTGCTAAGTGCCTGTGACTCTCCACAAACACAAAACTCTAATGAACTATGTGAAATCTGAGGGGGTTTTTTGCATTTCTTTGTAAAAAATATTTCAAAAAAATACATGTGTCCTAGAAGTCTAACTTAAACAGCTCCCTGCAAATTTTGTTTAAGATTTCTCAGAGAAAGCAAACTTCATACCAAAAATGTCAGCTTAAACACCCTGAATAATTAAGTGGCTAATATGTTAACTGATGCATCACAGGGAACTTCTGGGTACTGCATATACAAACACTGGCTAAAATCATCACTGCTACCTCGAGGATATTGCGTTTACTTGTCTTTCCATGCTCGGAGGTTTGCAAACATTGAGCAGCGCCACAGAATCACTGAATCATGGACCACTAAATGTACTTCTGGTGTTTGCCATGAATTTCCCTCCTATTCAAAATAATCCTGCTACCCAGCTCCCATATATGCTGTCAGCTACGCCAGAGCTCCCTGAGGCTTCCCAAAGCAGGTTAGCATTGGAGGCATGGCATCTCCATGCTTGTGTAGCACCAGGGATGGGACATAGGGCTCTGCATGGAGTGGTACCTGCAGGCTGCAGCTACTTTTTGCAAGGGCAAACAAACACTGTGCCAGGAGTCTGGTGGCTGTAACCCCACAGCAGGGCATGGACACCATGCTTCTGGCTCCTAGCCAGGATGGACACAGACCACACAGCCAGGATGGACAGACACAGACAACAGTGACACTTGCTTGGGAACATGCAAGATTTTCAAAAGGAGGGGCCGCAGCAGCCCCAGCATCCTCACAGTGAAGTCACTCTGCTGATAGCCTGAAAAATACAGCCATCACCAAAGGAAGCCAACTCAAGCTTTCAACTGACCCGAAATAAATCTAAATGAAATAATTACAGGGCTGCTTTCCAAATTCAAATCAGATTAAATGTGAAATAAAACAGCGGTGGAAAGAAAAGTCTATTTCTGGTTTCATTGTCAGGCAAAATGTACCCATCTGGCATTTGCACAAGCAAACAAGCAGTGAGCTGGATATGTTGGCCATGCTTTAGTGTCTTTTGATGGAAAGGGCAAGAAATTTCATGGTTAGCCACTCGTCACCAGTTCCTGTTGAGATCTGGAGAAATTAAGATCTCAGGTACCGAGGGGAGGGTGAAAATGGCTCAGGACGGCCCCTACCTCTGAACACCCTCCCAGCTCACTTTCAGTTGAGAATTCTCCCCTCCCTTAGTTAAAGGAACAAAAATATCCTGTTATTTAGATCTTGCACCTCTGCAACAGCAGCTACATGAGCTGATGAAGGAACACCCACAAGTGATGGCAGCTGCACAAGACAGAGGGTGTTTCTGAGAAATGGCACAGAAGTGTTCTGCTGTTTCGCCTTCCCATCCCAACTGAGACTCTGAAGCAGGGAGAGGAAGCCCCTCCAAAGCCCCACAGCTCCTGCTGTCCAACCACCATGGGGTCTGAGAGGAGCACAGTGAAGGAACCACTACGGACACATACCTTTTGTGGCCAAGGCAGGCTCATCTTACACTGAAGTCTTACAGAGACCGTTATTTTCTCCATCACCCGCCCCAGAGACTTTCCCCTCATACTCATCTCTGACCCTGAACTTTCTATCTGAACAGAGACATATCCACTGTGCTCACTGCCCACAAAGCCAGCCTCACTCCAGAGCCTGCCTTTAGCTGCCCAACAGCTGCCAGAGGACAGCATGTCTCCAGGGAGGTTTCCCTGCTCATCCAAGCGGGTCCCAAGCTAATGGAAAAGGCAGGAGGTGGGAGCAGAGAGAGACCACAAAGCCAAACAGAGCAGGCATTGCACAGCTCCAAGCCTGCTTCTCTTCTGAGAGAGAACATTTGCTGCCTAATACAGCTTTATCAGATCTCCCCATGCTCAAACAGGAAGAAAACAGGCAGGTGTCCACCTGGATGCTTGATAACGGCATCCAGAGAAAATGCCTAAAGAAATATGCCCTGAAAGATGCCTATGTATGAAAGCCCTCCCCAGGTGCCAAGCAGCAACCAGGTAGCACTGCTTCTCCTTCACCACCTCAGCGTTTTCCTTACCTTGTGCTGGTGGTTCTGCATGTGCATCTGCAGGTGCTGTATGTCCCTCTCCCAGCTGGACGCTGCCCCTTCCTTGGCCTCAGCCGTCAGCAGGTACACGTTGAGCCCGCGGTGGTGCTTCACGCTGTAGTCCCCCGAGTGCACCGTGTGAGACAAGGTGCTCCAGGAGTCCGGCTCCCTGGCCTCCTCCCTGCCACAAAACAACAGGGGCGGGTTAATGAGCAGGCGAGGAGGGGATGCTGCGTGGCAGGACACGCACGCTCTCCTTCACTCTAGACAGTCATCTAATCATCGGCCCGAGCAAAGCACAGCACCGGCTCCAGGGCCAGACAGACAAATACACAACGCACGCTTGGCCTTGAAAATTAATGTGATTTAGAGTTAATGCCAGCTTTATTTCACAAGGTCCTTCTCAGGTAGAGAGATGTGTGGTTTTTACCCCAGACTATGACAGACTAGCAGCAAAGGGCACAGCAACTACTTTTTAAATTGAATTTATCACAGGTGGAGATTAACAAAGCAGCTGTCACAGAACAACAGACACCTGAAAGACAGAACTGCAAAGGGACAAGCTGGAAGGAACGAGGATTGACACAGATGCTACAACTTCTACACCAAACCCAGTACACTGCTCACAAACACCCAACAGCCATCAAATCATAGCAATTTTGTCACTCCTGAAACGAATTTAACTTGCTCTGTGAAACTGCCTCTGTGCAAGATGTTCTCAGTATTGTCAGACAGCTGTTCTTCAGCAGCACTGTCATGGTTTTTCTTTGTACCAATCAAAAGAAGAGAAAGGAAAAGAAGATGCTATAGATCAAAATGAAAAAATAACTCAGTAGGTAAATGTATTCAATAGACATTTTTACTGAGTCATCTCTTTTTGAATGTCAAACCCTGATTTTGCACGAGCTTTCTACTCAAAGCAGTAATTCCTCAGGTCTCACTGAGTTGCACAGTGGCTACACTGGCCCTTTGAGGGTGTGAGGAAACAGGTTCACAGATTTCATTTTGACTCAGAACTGCTTCAGGAAACCCAAAATCTGTTTTAATCATCCCAGACAGAGCAGCTTGTGCTGCACCCCACCAAGCCCTGCATCCCTGAGGAGAGACATGAAGCCAAACAGGAATGTTACAGGAACATATGATGATGACCTGCTCAAGGGTGTGAGAAATGGGAATTTCTGTCTTCCTTTTACCAGGGCTGCATTTACTTAGACCTGTCCCCAGTTGAGAACTGGGTTGGGAGTTGGACTAGATGATCCTTAAAGGTCTCTTCTAATCCAAACTATTCCATGATTCTACAACATCCCTTGCCCATTGCAGAGACCAGCCATCCCCAGATCTCCCTCTGCAGCACAGCTACAGATTTCCCTGGAAGTGGCAGGGTTGTGTGCTTTTTTTCAAATAATTTGGAATTCAAGAAAGTACATATACAGCAAATGTATGCCATCAACCAAGTAAAACTACACATAGATTTCAGCACCTTTACTGACAGGTTTCTTACTTTAAAACTTGCAAACCTTTCTTATGGGCAAGTGCCCACCAGCAAACCCCAGGGCTCTCTGGGATGCCACGCAATTTAGAAAGCAAAGTCATAACGAGCAAATGACACCATAATCACAACAGGAATGGGCAGAGCAGGGTGGGGAAACAGTCAGACAGTTCATGACATGGCACAGAAACCTGTGCAGGCAATGGTGGTGGCAGTGACTATCCCTGCTCTGCCTTGGTACAACCATCTACTCGCTTCTGTTACTCATTTTGGGTTAAATCTGAAAGGAAATTCAGACAAAGCAAACCTATGACTTGCACCATTCAAGTCAATTGCCTTCAGCAGAATTACACTTGATTTAAGCTGAATCAATATTTCCACAGAGAAACAGAATGAAGCATCCAGTTTCTGGAGGTGATTAGCATAAATCTACAGAGGCACTGAAGTCAACTGAGCCATTAGAAGTGACTAAAGAAATGACCTTCCTTTATCAAGGAAACACAGACATTTCTGTCTGCAGTATTTTTCTTTTCAGATGTCATATATGAGAAACCACTGTACTCAGGGCCACTTTCAGAGTATAAGAAGCCAGTGAGCACAAAACCCACAGTCACCCACTCATGGGGACAACAGCAGCCAGATAAAAGAACTGAGCACAATAAGTCTGCTCTACTTTCTCATCAGCTTCAAGGACACTTAGAGGCATCTCCAAATCAGCACCCACAAAGCAGCCTGCACGACTTGCTGAGCCTCAAAGGACCCTCAGCGACTTCAAAAGCCTGGAAATCTGGAGCAAGATGACAGGCAGAGTCCCCTGCAACACCATGAGTGTGCTCACCCCTCCAGCAATCCACCACCTTCACACGGCCCAGACAGATCAAATAATCACTTCTGCTTACAAAGACAGTGCTTTCTTTTCATACTCAGGCTGCCAGCCTGTGTTACACTTCAAGAAAAGCTTTAAACCTTTTGAGAAACCAAGATCTTTCTCACATCCAGCCAAGTACAAACTCCCAAGCTCTTATTTTTAGTAGCGTTCACCTATGTTATACGCAATTAAGAAATAAGGAAATGAATGGCTCAATCTATTGACTCCTTCATATCATCCCCTTCATAAACTGTTCCATCCCAGCACTATGGTCTGCAGCAGAGAGGACACATGGGGATTTGCAAGTGTTAACTCATTTTCACACAGGTATTCCTGTTGCTCAGGGAATCACTTTCAAGGCCACGTAGCTCATATGAAGACACTCCTGCTCGTTTGTCTTCGTACACTGAGCTTCACTGTTTGTGCCTTTCCTGCATGTCTCACTGCAAACCCTGGGTTTTATTGAGAGATGATAAAAACACACTTTCTTCCAGGAAAAAAAGCTTTGCAGTTATGTATTTTGTACTTCCTGGCTGTGAAAGATGTTTACTTTGTCCAGATTTGGAATTTTTGTACTGGTTGTATAGAAGTGCATACCCAAGCTGGTCTGCTAGGAGATAAAAACAGATATGCAAATATTTACTGCAGATTTATTAACAAAAATATGTATACAAACTCCAACCTTCAAGAAGTCTGAAAATCTGCTTCTGTTCAGCACAAAAATCCAGTTTGCTGCAGTTTGCCAGCAACAAAGGAAATCTGTCTTCTTATGAGATTTAACCATCTTGGGTCAATTCTTTCTCATTCTCCCCTTTCAACAGCTTCCCATCAAAATATGTAACAGATACCAGTGAACTGAAAATTTCATATGAATCATCTCCAAGCCCAACTTTTGCAGAAGAAGGTATCTTGGTTAAAAAAGCAAGACAGCGTTCAGTAAAAGCTGATAGTGTTCACTAGCTCTACCCTCTGTCCAACCATGCCATGCCACGCCCCACTAAAAAAGCCTGGAAAAAGTCCTCCAGCTCTGGTCCTTGCTGCTTTCCTGTCCCATGGAGGTAAACCCAGAAGGGAAATTGCTGGGTGCAACAAAGGACGGACTTCCCAGCCCTCCCTTTATCTGCAGAAAGGTGGCCTAAAGAAGGATGCCAACCCCAAACAGGGAGAGAGGAGAAGCAAACAAAGCTCCAAAATACTCTCGGGCCATGCCCTGCTCCATCTGGGAGCTGATTAGATTGCTGAAACCACAGGATCACCTCCTGCCCATCTGGCATGTAAGACAAGATGATAGATAGATCATAGAACCACAGAATGGTCTGGGTTGGAAGGGACTCTAAAGATTGTCTAGTTCCAACATGGGCAGGGACACCTTCCACTAGACCAGATTGCTCCAAGCCCCATCCAAGCTGGCTTTGAACACTTCCAGGGATGGGGGACGTAAGTAGGTAATGTTTTTTAATTAAACCTCCCAGCATTGCCCAAGTAGCCTAATCTCCTTTCAAGGAGGAGCCACACACTGTACTCATGTGCTGAATCTCTTCTCATCTCGTGGGGGAGAGGAAAGTGCCTGCACCAGCACAGCAAGGCTTCTGGCTTCCTGCAGATACAGGTAAGAGATTTTTAAGACTAGGGAAGATAAGTGGGAAAGGGAGAACAAAAAAAAAAACACCTGAGTGAAAAGCTCTGCCCACCCTCAAAAGCTGCAGGAACTGTGCTTGGTAACAAGGGTTTGAAACTCAGCGGTGCTGGTGCTCGTGGCAGGCGCATCTGCCGGTACCAAGATACCAGGTTTGAACCAGAGGGCAGAGGAAGAGGAGGGAGGAAGAGATCAGAAGACAAACAAAAAAACCTCAGTGAGTTAAGTAAAACCTCGTATTAGGAAGACTTATCCCACAGTTTTATAAAGAGGCAAGGAATGCAGTGTGGGAACTCAAGGTGTTATTTCCTGGGGATTTCATTCAGATTTCTGAGCTGAAACAAAACAAACTCAGCAGCATTGCCAGCTCTTGGGATCTTACTGCAAGCCTGACAACAGCTGTGGGTTTATTCTGAAAGCACCAGCACCTAAAATCACCTGACAAAGAAAAAAATCAAAAGTTCCAAATGCTCCAGGAAAATAGAAAAAAAAGGTTTCTTATATAAAAAAACTCTACATATTGCTCGCTAATTTGAATAGTTTTGATATTGAAGGAAAGAGTTAAAGTTCATCTGAAGTAGAAATAATTACTAACCCCTCACAAACTGCAGTGAGTTCCAACACCAAACTGAATTCAGAATTGTATAACCTACCCTTCAATATCAGACTAAATATTTAATAACTGGATTCAAAATATTTAATGCTAACTTTTCAGTCCATTGATCAACACTCTCCATACAAATTATGGAGAGAAAAGCTGTCCTCGTCTCTCAACAGTTGTTTGCACACATATCCTAAGGGAGCATGTCCAGTATTTCCTACCACAAAGGGTCTGTGCTCCTAAACTCACAAATTTCTTAGGCCCCAGTGTTAATTACACATTAAAAAAAAATACAAAAAACACAGCTACAAACTGTCATTAACTATATTTGCCAGAAAGTACAATCTGCATCCCATAAGAGTAACTGTTATTAAATGCACTTTTCCATTTGTTTTATTTTCAGAGTCTTATGTAACAAGAAGGGTGCTCTGCTTAGGATGTGGAGCTGTTGGTCCAACAGAAAACTCAGTGTCAACTTGAAGTCTTATCAGCAAACAAAAGAAGTTTAAGGTGAATCTATGAAATAAAGTCAAGAGTGAAAACAGATGCCATTTGTTGCATTTGAAATACAAAAGTACAGCCATGGAGACTACTCCAGCAAGGAGTGTTTTCTTTACAGTTAAACCCAGCATCTCAGATCAGGACAAGTGATATGGAAGGAAGACTTGTCTCTGCAGAACATCTCCATGTGCTGCAAGCAACTGTGATCACAGGCTCTGCAACACAACCCAGAGATGAAGCCATTGCTTTGTTGGCCTCTGACACAGCAGTTTACAAAGTCCTCCTCTACAATAATCTGTTCAAACTTCAGTCCCCACCATAAATGCCACTACTTCAAGCAAATCTGCTCCAGATACTAAGTATGAGCATCCTTACTGGGTATCCAATCCAGCTAACCCATGCCTGAGGCCAAAACCCCAGCAGTTCTGGGAAGCCACTTATCTGCATTTTCTAAATTTATCCTGAAACAGAGCTGTCTATCATAATCACTTACCAAACACACAAGGCTGTCCAGCACTTATGGCCCCTATAATTTTTGGGATCACTTCCAGATCGGGATTGCTGAGGGGGGGAAATAATTTTCTTCTCATATCTTACCAAATCTTTCCAAATCTCTTCTAAATCTCTTCTTTCTCATCCTCACAGGCTTGTTTCCATGATCATCTCCCAGGACTACAGTTTCCAAGCAGGAAATCAGAGACAGTAAAAAGCTGTTTCTACCACATGGACAAAGCCTTCTCTCTCTTTCATATTCAGAGGTGGATACATACGAAACAAAGGAGAGGAGGGAGCCAACAAACGAAAATACAAGTCTTCATGGGAATGTGGGACACACTAGGAAGTCGTAAAAGTTGGAGCACGATGAGGGTGAGTAGGTGGAAAGAGAGAAACATAAACTCTTCCTACTCAATCACATTCACACCAGGTTTCCTTGGCCCCCAGCTCCCAGTCTGCTCTTCTGCTGTGGCCAGAACAAACCCACAGCACCTCATCATCTTTCTAATCATGATGTTCAACAAATTAAATGATGATGTTTTAACTGAAAATCTCAAAGTTCAGCAATGCATGGCCACAAAACTAGACCCTGTAGATCACTACTCCTTCCATGCTTTTTTAGCTAAACATCACCTTAACACATAGACAGCAGAGCCCTCTTTCATTGCCCTTTTAATACCTTTGAATCCCCCTTTAAATGTTAATCTTGTGCCAGCACTTAAGAGACAAAGTCAACTGCTCTCCTGCCACACCACAGCAAGACATATTCTAAATCCAGCACCCCAAACTGCAATCAAAAGGATTTGTTGCTTGGTTTGGAGTGGAAGAACAGATGGAGAAACATCAACATTTAATTCAATAAACCTTTCAGCCCCTGATTCTGCTTACCCTGAAATAAAATTAAAGATATGCATGGCATCACCTGCCAGTGTGGTGGCAACCTTCTGGCCACCTGCACATCCCCAGCTGTGTCCTGCTCATGCTCCAAATAAATACTGAAAGAACTGAAGTGATCAAGGGGAGACTCAGATCTTTGCACACTTAGTTCTCAGCTCGCAAGGTTCATACAGGAAAGGAGGGTTCAGCCTATACATTCTCAGGGGCACAAGCACCCTGTTCCCATACAGCTGCCACCTCCTGGCACTGAAGTCACAGTAATGTTTTCAGTCTCAGGAAAGCAGCGACTTTGGAAAGCATCTGCATCACAGATGGCTCTCAGCCTATGCAAAGACTTAATTTAATGGAACAACCTAGCACCAAACTTCAGTGAAAAATGTCCATCTTCATCTACATCCCAGTCTGGCAGGGCACTGTAAGAAGTGCTTGGTTTTAAGATCATGCTTAAACTCTGATGAACATGAACTGGATATTTCTGAAACTAAACACTTCCTTAAAGGACCTGTTAAATTGGGGTGCAAAAAAAAAAAAAAATACATACAAGGCAAATCCTCTTGCAGCTCTGGCTCAAAGAAGTAGAAAAGTGTATTCAGCTATAAAAGTAAAGTCACTGAAAAAGCTTCCTTATTTGAGAGGCACCACAAAGACTACAGCCCAGACTTCACCAATTACTTACGTAAAATCAGAACAATAGCAAGTGATAATAACAGACTGCAAAACATTCACAAAACCCTTCTGCTACCAGTGAGTTATTCCTCATGTGTTCTAACTAAATCAGTTTAGTTTTGGAAATACAAACTTGTACTGACTTACAGTTTCACAGACTGAGCCACCTGGACATTACCAGGAGATTTGAAGGAAGAGCAATCCCGGAGCTCTGCAGAAGTGCTTTAGAGCAATAAGCAGAGAAATCAGCAAAAGTAAAACTATTACAATAAAATATAACATTACAATAAAAACTACAAGACTGTTACAAGTCTAAAACTTTTATTTGCAGCAATTAGAAAAATGGAAGTTTTTTTTTAATGGGCTTTACTTTCTCTCACTTCCCTTTTTCAGGGGACATAAATCACTCTCAGCTGTGAAGGAACTACAACCATTTGGCTTCACTGGGGAGAAAAAAAAAATATTACTAGACAGAAATGAAATCAGAAACAAAATCAGTGTTTGTGTGTTTTACAAGGCAGCACTTCCAATTTCTCTGCAATCCCGCTCGCTCGCTGTGTCTTGGAGCCATTTTCCTCACTGCCGTGCAGAGCACAGCAGAACATGGAGCTGGCAGGGGGATTGTGTTACTGCACCACTGCGTTGGAAAACATCAACTCCTGCACACTGCAGCTGTCCTGCTGCACAGGCCAAGTTACTCACACAGTACTCACACAGTACTACCCGCCTGCTTAATAACTGTGCTGCCTCCTCAGAGCCGACACGGAGCAGCCAGCATTGCCCAACTCGAACACTGGGCAAGCAACAGGCTTCAGCCAAGGACCCTTCACTTTGGAACTCGCTCCTACCACACTCAGAAATTGTTGAAACTCAGAGAGGGCTATGCAAACTTCCTGGTTTCCAATGTTTTTGCATGCAAGTAAAGATAACTTATTGAAATTATAGTTAAAAATTGTCTTTAAATTTGTATTTAAAAAAATAAACAACAACAAACTGTTAAGCAAGCTGCCAGCAAGCAAACAAGAATGCTCCTAGAACAAAACTTATACACATATTTATATATATATAAAATATATATATATACTATAACTTATAAATCTTTATATATATTTTCCCCTATAAAACTCCTGCCCTTCCACACTATCCTGTTCCGCTTGCACTGCAGGACAATATTTGCTGTGCAGTTTTCATTTCAAAGATAAAACAATCACCCTCAGGAATGACATACAACCGATGAATGTCTATTGGTGGTGAATATTTATTTACTCATATGAATATTTATTAATGAATGCTGCTATCAGCACCCTGCTCTCTGTCTCTGGTGACCTACATGATCTCTATCACAGCTCCTCAGTTTGGTCTGGACAGAACCAGCCCATGCACTTTTCCCATCTGATAATGAAGAACCAGAGCACAAGCTCAAGCATAAGGGAAGGAATACCTGAAGGGTTACAAAATTTAAATAGGAAGCATCTTTCTTTTTTTTTTTCACATGAAGAACTGCAACAGCTGAAAAGAGAAAGTTCATCTGATAAACAGAAATTCAAAATGTCACCAGTGTAATTAGTTTCTGAGAAAAATATTTACACTGCAGCTGAATCAAGCTACTTGCAGGCGAACCACAGTAAAACTGCAACAAGGGAGAAGGTTTTGTGTCTGCTCTTTAATGATTGTATCCTAATTATGGCAAAATTTCACCCCTTCCCAATGCTGGCTGGGAGAATCGTTGTAAAATGCGGGGTCCTGCGAATTAGCGAGAAAGAGAACAATAAATTCCCCCCAAGGATAATGCATCACAAAACATGCTGCATTCATTTATTTGGCAAAGTGCAGTTTAATTACTTGTTAAAATAATGACTCCTTTGTAGGGGCCCTCACTAACATGCGTTGCTGCTCTGTATTTTGCTGAGTGGGACAAGCTGTGTGCCAAATTTCCGTGCACGGATTATACAGCGTGAGCATAAGCAGAGGGCAGAAAGGAGGTTGTACAGTGTCCTTTGTGTTTTGACAGCACATAAATGACACTCACTCTCTTCACGGAATTTTTCTGCTTTGCTGTATTTTGAAACTGTATTTCTTCTTTCAGTAGGGATTTTCAAGCCTCGATCCCATTTTATTGCAGAAAACGCTCAGCACAGTAAAAGTCTGCTGAGGAATCAGGATGTGCCCATTTTGCAGCCCAGTGTCACACGGTGCTCCTACTGCTCCAGTCAGCCCCAAGCTCATACCAGGGTGCTCCACCACCATCTCACCCATTGAGAAAGGGGACTGATTTTGAGCATCCACAGATTTCTGTTTGTAGGGCCTCATGGAAATAGGAGGGGTTTCGCTGTCATGGGACCTGTGGCATGGCTGTCAGATATTTGTACATTATACTTCCACCCAGCAGCCCAAGAGGAAAACAAACCATAATGAACAGTTAAACGATATACTAAGAAGAAGAGGAGCTGGGATCTTGATAGTAACATTACTGAAGTTGTTTGTGTCATATTTTCAAAGACATACTGTAAAGGTTACCAGAGAAATCCCGTGGATTGCACCAGCAATATCCATTAAAGGCAATGGCACAGGGCAATTCCATGGAATCCCAGAATTCTTCTTTTTTTATTCTACTGAGTGAGAACTGCCATGCCAGTACTGGAACCAGTTGTGAAATACTCCACCATGAATACATGAATATACTCCACAATACATGAATAGCTGTTGTAATAGTTTTTTTACTTCCCATTTCTACTTAAATTACCAGCTCTACTCACATTCAGGTTGCAGTATTTGCTTTGAGCTCTATAATCAAATTTTGGCCAACTTAAGATTCTTGACACTATGTAAAGCCTGTAACATGGTTAGTCTCATCTTGGAGAACTTTGCTGCAGTTATAGGATGAATTTGCATGTTCCATTTTTAAAAGATAGCCTGTGAGAGAGTTGTGTTTTCACAGTATGACTGTTAAACTCGATGGAGAAAAAAGTAACACTGTCGTTATCCATGTATTAATACCAGCAAGGGTGGCAAAAGGTTAGAGTATAGGTCCTATCCCATCCTGCACCTTCCCCTTCACCCTCATTTTTCATATGACTGGCTATATTTAAAGATGAAACTTAAATACACTCACTCCACCAACACAGATCACATTTTCTGCCCTCTAACACTCCATCCAACAAATATGCAAAGCATAATAATTTACAGTTCATAATGGAGAAATAGTGAGTGATAATGTGGACAACACTCCTAAACATGATACTGAGTCACTCAACGTGAACCCCAAGTATCTCAAAATTCAAATCAGAAAAACAAAGTTAATAACAAAGCTTAAGAGAACCAGGCATCAGAATAACACACATAGAGACCAAATCTTTTCTCCTATACAAATATCCCTCTTGGGACTTATTTAAGCTCTTTGTCTTTATTAGCCTCAGCTATTAAAGCTAGATCTCCAAACATTTGCTATTCAAAACTAACTTGCAATCTTCCAAAGGATTCCTTGTAAAACAGTGCAATAAACGCTCATGCCACAAGTTACTTGCTGTGTACTGTAAGACTGGGCTGCTTCTCAGGACCACTCACAAGAGAACTGTTTTCTGTTAAGTATTTGCATTAATTCTTACCTAATTTTTTTTACCTATACTAGTATATACCTATTTTCTACAAGATACAGCCTTATTTCAATACAATGATCATTATTTCATTTAACTAAAAACCTCTGTATCTAAAAAATAAGAACACAAAAGTCAACCACCACAACACCTGCTATACCCCCTCTTTTGGGCAGCTGTGCTTGCTCAAAGAAAAGCTTTTTCATTTGTGTTTGCATAAGGTTTGTCTTAATTAGTCAATATTACAATGACTCACTTTGGGTCTTACAAGACAGCTGGAAGCAGAACACTGTGCAACACAAAAGGAGAACATAATATTATTGCATTTCCCCTAACCCCTCAGGGCCTGCCCCCATTGCTGCTAGCAAGAGAGGCAAAAGCAAAATTATATAAAAATTGCCTTTAAGGGTGGAGTATAGCCCTTAGACACTATTCAGGGATAATGTGCAGCAAAGCCAAGCATGGTAGAGAATGGAAAACCAGCGGAGGAACCAGCAAATCATCCTTACTCTGTCAAAAGCTGGTGCAGCTTCTGGTAGCCCCTCTCCAAGGCCAAGCTGACGGGCGTTGCCCCTTCGTTGTTGTGGATGCTCAGAGCTCCTCTTCCTCCCGGCTGCTGGAGCAGAAACCACGTCAGCCGCAGCAGACCCAGCCTCACCGCAAAATGCATCAGTGTCTCCCGAGGGATGTTCTCTGGGAAGGGGGAGAAAAAGAAAAAGGAAAGAAAGAAATGGGAATTTGTAGGCTGTGGGTTAGGGGAATGTTATATCCCCACCTCCCAGCCCCACCACACACGGCGGCTGGCACGGAGCTGACAGCCCAAAAGCCAAGGAACCCGCAGCACCTGGAAAAACAACCCTGGCTGCCAACATCCAGGAGACACAGGTATTTTAAAGCAAGGGAAAGGCTACAGTGGGACTGGAAGTGCTCAGGACCTCTCATGGTGAGACTGACCACAGAAGTCAATGCAAAAAACCCACCAGTTCCTAAACAGCCACAGCCACCACCAAGATGCAGCACTTTCAAACAGGAGCATGGTCAGGTGGGCTTTCCTAGACATCCAAGCCTTCTCCTCACTCACCCAGGACCAGGCTTTAGGGACGGACAAGTTTTGCTGTCTAACAGGACTCTGATTTGCCCCAAGGCATGAGGGAAAAAAAAAAAATCAATTACATTTGAAGCATAAATCCACAGCAGTAATAAAAGAGAACAGTTTAAAAACTCATATAGACAAAAAAAAAGAAAAAAGCAAGGGTTTTCTTTGCCTCAGACCAACTTTTCTCAGCTTTATACAGTAGCTCTGTCGTTCTGAGTAGAAGCATTTATAAACTCCCAATCTCTGCTGTTGTTTTTTGCGTTTAATAACCATGACCTTCTAATCTGGTAAAAGTCACTCTTGAGCCTGAGCTTTCATCTCAGAAAAATATCCCCCCAACTCCAAAAGCTGGAGCCCTAGAACGATGCTCTGAAAAGCTTTAACCAGAAATGAGCTCCAGATGCACTGCTGAAATCCAGCATTTGCAGATCAAAGCCTGTTATTTCTGTATGAAGGGTAAAAGCAATTGCGTTAAAAAAACTGCAAGAAATAAAAATTTGTTCTTTTAATTAACAAAGGATTTCATTATTGAGTGACAGCAACAACAAGAAAAAAGCACCAACTGGGTCTCAGAAAGCCATGCCAATGAGCACACTTGGTTTAAACCCTTTAATATCACAGCAATGATTTATTGGGTTATTAATTTGGGTGCCAGCCAAACCTATATATCAAGTCTTAAAATGTATGTACAAAATGGTTTTAGGATTTAATTTTGTATTTCTTCCTTAAGAACTGTGCCCCAAGAGAAATCACTTCTTCAAAGTGCTTTTGTTTTTCCTGCTTACTTACTTTCTTTAGGGACATCATTAAGACCCTCAGTGAAAAACAAAACAAACCAAAAAGAGGCAGTTCTTCCCTGTCTAGCACACAATTTTTCCCAACTTTTTGGATCAATTCCTGAAGAACTAATCTGTATGCAAGAACCAAAGGCTTTCTGGCACTGTTTCTCTTCCGAATGACTCCAAATTAGGTCTCTGGGCTACAAACCAATCCTTCCCCACAACCTCCTCTTGATTACCGTAAAGCAAAACTATGCTGCCTTGAATACATGAGAGTGTCTGAATGGGAGTTCCAGCTGATGGGAGAAAAAGAGAATAGCTGAGCTCTCTCAGAGACAAATTCTCAGCCTTTGGGTAAGTAATGAGAAGGATTTTGGTATTAAATGTTACAGAGTGTAATGATTTAGAAGTAATACAACAAGGAATTCAATTCAATCAATGTTTTCAGCCTTGCATTTAAAGAAAAAAGAAAAATGAGACACCATATAGGCAAACATAAGGGAAAGGCTACTGATGAGGCTGCAACATGGGTAGATACAGATAGGACTTACCCAAAGTGAAAGTAAATGCCCAAAGTTTCACTTAATGAACTTGTACATGTTCAAAGCTCCTACATTACCTGTACACTAGCAAAGTCAGCACAATTAACATGGTACAATTCTTCCTACAGAGATGTAGGAGGCACAAAAGCACTTCTGTTAGAGCACATGACATGCCACTCAAATAAAGCATGTATTGCACTGGTCTGACCACACCCGTTCTAGCACAAGATGTCCTGTTCTAGATTTGTTGAAAGGAAAAATCATTTTCTTAATTAATACAGTCAGTCTTGCACCAAATCTGAGCAGCTTAGAGCTACAAAGCATAAGCACAGACCCCTGGACAAAAATGCTTCTTCCTCCTGCAGCTGAGAGCTTTACCAATAGGTAGAAGCATCTTCTACTCACCAATTCATGGCTCACCACTAAGCACACACATCAACTGAAAATTCTGCAAGATGCAAACACTCATTCTGTCCCTGAGCCAAATGGGTGCCCCTCTCTGTCTCGTATGTCAACACATGAAACGCCCCCTCCCAGTTGTCCCAGTCTGTTCATAGGACTGCACCTTTCGTGTTTTTCCTTATTCTTTTAAAACAATCTTCTTTAGCACCAAATTAGCGGGCACAGTAGTTCCAGAGTTTGGATGGAGATGTCTGCAAATACAACTGCACTGGATGTGGCCCTGCCCCAATGCCTTGGAGCGAGGACAACGTGCACAGAAGATCTGTACAAGAGGACATGGCGTGTTGCCATCGGAGCATATTAAACATACAAGCTCACTATCCAGGCCCATTTGGAAGACTCTGTCTAACATATAAACTGGCACGAGGCCACTCTAACAGATGGGCACGGATGATGGCAGCAAAGAGACAAAGTAGTGTACATCCAACAACTGCAGGGGCCCCAGGCGATGGCTTTGGAAGGTTCTGGAGTGTGGAAAACTTGTATGGTTGCAGTTAAAAAGGCGTGTGCCATCTGTGGGCTGGATTAACTACTAATATATAATGAAGAATACATCTGTTGGTGTAGGGTGTTGCTCAAAACTAGACAAGAGCTGGTCTGCGTCAGGCATGGGTGTTTTGCTGGATGGAGAGGGGAGGAAGACAGACAGATCCCTTCAGACTTCCCAGCTTTGAAGGGATGAAGCTTGTAATACAAAATGTTGAAAATTCAGTCAATGATTTTAAGATCTTGCCATGGTGCAAAATGCATGTCCCAGGCATGGAAGAATATCAAAAACTTTAAAATGCAATAGCCAGAGCTCCTTCTCCTACCCTGTACCAAGCATGAGCTCCTCATCTTAAAACGGTTGTCGTCTGAATGTAAATAAAAACCTTCTTGTAATTAGGAAACTGTGGAAATACAAGACACATGATACTGAAAAGGCCAAGGTTGTTTTGTTCCTTTCTTGTTTCCTAGTAATAGGCAAGAGTTGAAACATATGATTATTGCCCCATAATGGCAGGGCACTCTAATCCAGCTGGCAAAACACAACATTTTAGATACATTATTTTTGAGTAATTCTTTTCTGCTGTGATACGTGAACAGACAGTTTATCTGTGCAGCTGAGGACAAAATTTCCATAGAAGACTGTCAAATGTACTTTGTTAATAGTAAAGGATTAAGGTTTAAGATGCTCCTAGGACAAAACAAGTAAGCATTGAAGATAAAAATTTGGGTATGATACACACAAGAACACTAAGTAAAAACTTTCATTTTAATCCTGATCAAATAACAGAGAAAAACTGCTGTACCTAACTGCTCAGTTTATCCAACATGCCCTGAGAACACCATGGAACAGCCAGCCATGGGATGGGTAGCACTGCTTGCTACTCTTCCTGCGCTGTTGACCTTCACCTGCTTCTCACTCCAAATATAGTTGGCGATTTTGAAATCTACCATCAAATCTGGCCTCAAAATGTTGCTTTTCTGATGGAAATGTTCTCACTGCTCAGATGAATCCTTGAGGAACAAGGGTGAAAAAACCCCAGAAACAAGCTGTCACCTAACGCTGAGGTCCTACGGGAAGGCTCCAGCACACAACTGCACTGAAGAAAGGTCAAGGCAAAGCTGTTGTGTTTGGAGTTATGAGTTCAGTTAATAAAAGACGTGTGGGTAATTCTTTTCCTAATCAGATAAACAAGAAATTTTTCAAAGCACACCAAAAGATCTTCATGTCCCCATTCCAACTAAAATCAAAGGGAACAGAAACATTCTCATGCCAACAATTTCTCAGCCACAGACTAAACGGTACATCTCAGTCCTGAGCAGAGTATTTCAGACGCTGTCTGAACAAGAATTACTTTCTTCTTCTCGATTTCCACTGCAGAGGGCAGTAAATTTAGGTATGGAAAAGACTTTTTACATCTTATCAAGGACTGTAGCTGAACAGATCACTTTGTGCTGTTGGCACTGAATAGATCATGGTGACTTATGCCACACAGTCCTTTACCAGAGAATACAGAAGGTGAGCAGCAGACTGGAAAGGATATGAAACCCAACAAAAAGAATACCTATAACTATTACACTGAAAGGGTTCAGCAAGAAAGTATAAAAAGGGTACATAAAATGAACAGATTAAAGCTCTATGTCTAAAAAAAAGTCATCAGCTGCGTATCTTTAACATCCTCCCACAGGAAAGGAGCTTAGTTCCTAATAATCAAATTCTGAAAGTTTTTAAAAGTTTTTTTTTTAGTTTTTTTGTTTTTTTCCTTTAAAATAAGATACTCTGTTTGGTTAGTTCCTATCTTCAGACATTCTCCCTTTCTGCAAAAAACCGCCAAATTAACTATCTCTATTCACAATGACATTCATGTTGTCCTGTACATTGAAATCCATCCTACTGGTTTTGTATGTGATGTTATTAAACCTATAATCCATTCAGACTATTTCATTTCCTTCTCTACCCATCTCCTACCTGGAGGAACTCAGGGAGTTTAGTTTCCCAAGCAGCACTTACTGCACAAGGGTTTTTATCCCACAGCATTTCTGGGAAGCTGTACATATTCAACACATCAGTAACTGCAATCTGTTAAGGTTCTATCTAATCAGATGGTCTCCTGGTTATCTGCCCGCAATCCTGGCTCACTATCTCCCAGCAGCCCTTACACTCCCAGGGGAATTGCTCCATATCATGATCACAGCAACTCTCTGCCAAAGTCAAGCAGCTCCTGAAGCACCACCTCAGACAGCCCACACAACCAAAACTGGAACCATAGGTCTGGGTTTCACCACTCACTTTTAATAAGCAAAATGAAAAGACTGTTTCCTGAAAGGTTTTGTCAGAGTACTACTTCAAGATATTTTGAAAGTGATCTGTTTACTAGCGATACAATTAAGCTCTCTAAGCTTTTCATACCTGAGCCTTAAATCCTCCCTAATTTTTTTTCTGCCTTTTTTTTCCCCACTGCAATATAAACAAGCCATAATCATTACTCATACCTCAAAATATTCAGTTGTGGTTTTTTAGTTAGCTTATTTTCTTTTCAGTAATTTAAAATAGAACATCGCAGTCCTGTATTTACATTGCATAAATCCTCAGAATGCATATTAAATTTTGATTTCTAGACATAAAGTGCAACAATCTGTTCCATTTAAATAGCTGCCTTTAAATGCCACTGAGAGCAGTAAATAACCCTACTTTTGACAGCAGTAACAACTATGTTCTTTGGAAAGTTACAGTGCACTTGTAATTATTAAGACAGACATGATTATACGGCACCTGAAAGAAATGCTGTGTTTGGAATACCACGGTAACAAGAGTAATCCTTAGTTATGGATATTCTGAAATTGTGGATGCCATTTAAGTTCATAGAGATACACAGATAACTAAGTGCAAGGCCTGCTGTGCAGGGACACTGTATGGCTGGGGGAAGAGCACAGTGCTCGGGGACACGGCTGTTCCCAAACAGCAGCGATGAGGACTGAGCTGCGCAGGGAGGAAGGAGCTCGGGACACTTTGCCAAGGGGGTTCAGGCCCACTCTTTATCTGCAATGAAAATCCTGTCCCTACACACATGTGCACCTGACCAGCCCCTGCAACCCAAGGACACAGTGATGGACCAGCTGAGCAGGACCATGGCACCACACATGGCACTGCTTCCTCTGCCTCCTCCAGCTCCAGCATGTGCCAGGCTTTCTGCTGCTATCCAGGTCATCTAAACAAATGGTTGAGTACCCTCTGCCTGCCTCAGCAAGAGAGGATGGAGCTCAAGGACCTCTAATTTCAGGAATCTTAGGTTCTCCCATTCCTAGTCTGCTGGCTGTGCCTGTTTGCTGACACAGCAGATTAGTTAATCAGCCTCAGGAGACAGAGCTGGGTGACACTTTTAGCAGCTTCTCTGCCCTCTGTGGTGTGTGATGGCAATGAACTCCCTGCCCTCTGCTCAAAGACTAGTCAGTGTTGAATGCAAGTGAAAGCAAGGAGAACTCTCCACATAAAGCCATACCCTCCTCAAAATTCAACCTGGATTTGTGCTCAGTGGTGGATCTTGTACCCAGCTTCTGCTTGCAGAAAGGCCATTACTTCCTAACTTTTACAAAAGTTAGACTCCTACTTCAGGCCTTCGAAAAATCGACTTTTAAACATGCTTGACAGCAACAGCCATCTCTGAACAGCAGTTCCCCATCAGGCTGAGGCACTCGGGGAGCTGGCTGAGGCTCCCGGCTCGCTCCCGCCTTCTGAGGTTTTGCTGAACAGCAGCGTTTTGTTTCCAGCCCACAAGAGCCCATAGAGACATGCCAGCTTAGAGGCAGTGCTAAACATCTCTCAAGGAGGGATCTGACATTTTCTTTTGTTCTCATTTCTATAGTATTTTCTCCTTCGAGAAGGTTATTTGAAGTTATCTGGTGCTGACATTTAGGGAAAATGTGAAACATGAATTGGAATAGCTGTTCATAGGTAGTGTTGCAGCGCAGGACAGTGTGTCCCACTGCAGAGGCACTAGCCAGAATATGCCTAATTCTTCAAATGCTCCCACAGTTTCAATCTTTGCAGTGCTTTTCTCTCTCCCACACACAAATTAATACACAAGCACCACCACAGAGATGTTTCTAATCTAGAGCTCCATCATAAATCAGGGACATCTCTTCTATCTCACTCTAGCAAAACAGTTTTATGACCAAAAGGACGCTTACACATGCAAATCTTTCCTGTCACAATCACAAAAATTCCCCCAAATACCCTATGTATAATTATCTCACTGCAAAAAAATAACTCTAAAAAAAAAAGGCAACATATTTTATAGCACTAATATTCTTGGATGAAAGTTGCATTTAATGCCATTATGTTTATTCACTAATAGTACTGTCTACAAAAACCTCACCACAATATGTCAAAACAATCAGAGTTACAGAATTCAGCACTACAGAGCTCCCCCTTCTCACTGAGAATGCCACAGATGTTCCACAGGTCCATTAGCATTCAGAGCCCCACACAACCACAACTTCCAGGCACACAAGCACAGGCTGAACAAACCAATGTAAATCTTATGGCCTGATTTCCCTAAATGCTGATTTTCCAAAGAATAATCAAAATCAAAAAGAGAAACCGGATTTCAGTTTCCTGCAAAATCAGCAACAATTCAGAGCTTCAAAGTTTTCATTAAGATCACTTCGACCATATTTTTATCACTTCAACCACAGATGTCTGCGTTATCACAACTTTTTTAAATGCAGAAAGAAACACCAGTGACTTCCACATAGAGGAAAAAAATACCAGGTGTTTATCTCCTTGTAAACATATGACAGCTGCTGAATTTCTGTCCAGAAACCCTTAAATATGACCAAATCTTTCAAAGTCTGCTAATGCGAGAATTGCCTGTCCGTGTATTCAGGTTTACAAAAGCAGTCAGCAAGTTAGAGAAAAAATAAAGCAGGAAAATCTCCTGTGGAAAACCCTGTTGCAGCGAGCAGAACTGAGCCTGCTGCACCAGGCAAGCCACGTGCCAGTCCTATTCAAGTGTTTATGCCACTGCATCCTATAAAAGATAACAGATGCCTCATAGACACATTCCTGAAGTGAAACTATTTGCCAAAATACCCTGAAAATTACCAGCAAGTATTTGTAAACACTGGAACTAGTCTCCCAAACCCCCAGTATGCTTCCTTTTACTCCCCCGTGACCAAATAAGAAGAACTCCAAGAACACGGACACGCCACAGCATCTGGAACACCTCGGCACTTCTGCTTCAGAAGTCACCAGAGACTTTGGGCCAGTCTTGAGGTTTATTTATAAGCTCTCAGTAACCCTTGCTGCTGTGGTGAAGGGTCAGACTTTCCCACCTTCCCCTTCCTATATTTGCAAAATTGTGCAGGTTTATTTTGGGGGACTTCTGTGCTAACCCAACTGATGTACAATCAGGGATGCAATATAAACCCTCAAGGAAAGAGCCACAACTTCTCCAAGTAAAATAACATATATTTTACACATAAAATCTTCGTACCTGGTCTGTAAACCCAACATTTAGCAAAAGCAACAGATTTATGGAACAAGGATGTTTCCAGGAGCATCAAGACTTTTTACACACACGTTTTTGTCAGGATATAGTGTGATGCTGATACACATATCATTGCTATATACGAACAAAGAAACCTTCTGGGTATGTGTTAAAATATGGTCCATTTACGTCAGCTCATGCTATTTCATAAGAGAAAACCCAGAGAAAACATCAGTCAGTGCCTTATGTACTTTATGTTGGTGGAAGGGCAAAGGTCCCTTCTGTAAGCACAGAGGCCACCACACCTTTTGAAAGGCATGTAGGGGGTTCCCAAGGCAGGGAGCCCTTTCTCCCAGGCTTTTTACCTCTCTGCCAACCCACAAGTCTCACTGTGCCCTAGAAATTCTCACCGGTCAGGGACTGGTCTGCTCCCAGCACGTTCCATTCTGCTGGAAGTTTCAGGTGTCGAAACGCCAAAGCCACTTTCTCATCCAGAAAGTCCACGTCTGCAGCAGGGGGTCTTGACCGGTCCAAGAACCGCGTGAAGTTCAGCGCCTGCTGGTTGCCAGCACAGGTGGCCAGAAACTGGGCAGCATCGTAGGCTTCATCCTGGACAAACTGGAAACTCTCTTCTGCCACAACCAGAACAGGGTGACCTTCTCTGGAGGCACAGAGTGCCACCTTCACTGTCTCACAGCAGTCATGGCCTGCAAAACAAAACCCAGAAAGCCTGTAAAAACAGAAAAATGGCATGGGTGGAAGAAACAGAACTGACCAACTCCTTTGACACACATAGTCTACATTAAATCAAGTAAGACCAATGGTCACAATTCTAAAAATAATACTATCTCAGGAATTTATATGCATCATCAGAGATAAGTATTTCCTATAGACTTTAAAAGGAAAAGATGTGTAACTCTTCTCTGTCCCAATATAAACCAAGAACTATTAGCCACCATTATCTGACCAGGCTATTTATGATCCGTGACAAGTAAACTCAAGAGTGTTGAGTAATTCCAGTGAAGATTTTGCTAACGTACCAAAAGCCAGATTATATGGTCAAATTTTTGTTTCCCAGCTCCACAGGACTCCGGTAACTCGTCAGAAACTAGAATCGGAGTGCTGCAAAACTACATACTCCAAATGCTGTCACAACACTTGGTTTGTACTGAAAACATTGGAATTTCACCTAAAACAAAGACCTAAATGGCTACCAGAGCAAAACCTGCCCGGGCATGCCCTGTGCTTGCTCCCCGCTGCACCTGCCCCTTTTGTTTGGGTTCGCATGACAAAACTAAAACTAAGCTGCTTCTGTTAAATAAAAACATGGAAATGGCCACTTTCCATATTTACAAAACAAAAAAGTTGGAAGTTCGATAACTTTATTTATTTAGGGCAGGGGAAACAGGAGAAGGGAAGTCCTGGCATGGCAGCAATTTCATTGACTCAGAAACTCAAAAAAAAAAACCCCACAACACCTTTCTGCAATTTTAAAAGGAAAAATATACTATGTGTCCAACACAGCC
This sequence comes from Corapipo altera, assembly GCF_003945725.1. NCBI lineage: Eukaryota > Metazoa > Chordata > Aves > Passeriformes > Pipridae > Corapipo > Corapipo altera. The sequence goes on along the minus strand of NW_020884889.1, from coordinate 5,583,831 downwards.
AGCACTTGTAGTTGTCAGACATGCCCCTTCAATAATAAGGTTTGTGTTTCAAGTTCACTATGTGGCACAGTTTCTTGTTCCAGCCTCAGACTGACGTCATGGCTGTTTTTGCCAGAACGGCATGGACCCTGCACTAATTACTGGAAAAGCTTCTTTTTGCCCATGACCTCAGCATACTACCACATTCATGAAACTCTGGTTAATTAAATACAAAATGACGATTTATTTTTAAAGGCTTGAAAATTCAATTTAAGCCCCTATTTGTGGTCAGTGGGAAAGTTTCCTTCATCTGTCAGGGCCCTTTGCTGTTGATTTCCCTGACAAAAGGGAAAATATGTCCCTAATCTTCATGGTCTTTCAGCCAAACTCGCAAATCTGTTCTGAGGCTTTTGGCATCTGTACAGGTTTTGTGTGCTGAAAGAGGCGATCCTGAAGTTAATTGAAAGGTCAAAACTGCTATTAGGACACTGCGGGGAGCACCAAAATTATCAGAGATGAGGCTGCGTGGCTTCCTAAGGAGAGCAAATGCAGCTGGAAAGGTATCAAAGACAAGTGCAGACGGGGATGAAAACACGCATGGATGTTGCTGCAACGGCTCAGTACCTGAACCAGGAGGCTCTGAAGCTGAAAATTTCTTTCCTCCCAGCACCAGGCATCTATTAGCAAGATGATGTGAAAACTGAAAGCACAGGTTTACTAGTATGGATGTTATAAAAGAGAATAAGGGTAGGGAAGACCTACTTCTACTGCTCTTGGAACTATTGCACATACATCGTAATACATCACTGTCCAATGGGTGGGCAGGGAACTCAGCAGCTCATATGAAATCCCTTCACAAACCCTGCTCATGCCCACAGTAGAAGCCTCAAATGTCGAAGGGAGAAGTGGTGGGACAGTGCAACTTTGGGGGAACTTGCATTTAATGCCACTTAGAACTGTACATCTCTCCCCCTACACATCCTTGCTTTGCTGATCTTCCTAAGGACATCCCAATAAGGAGCAGGTAAGACATCAGTTTTATCCACAGCCTCCACAAAGCCATGAGTTATGCACACTCTGAGCAGGCCATGCCAGCCTGACTCAAGTGCTACAAGCTGGGCTCTCCCTAAGGCAGAGCAGTGGAAGTTTGCTAGAATGAGGAGTTAAAGAAAAAAAACAACAAAAACACCATAATAAAAGATTCCTTAATAGCACGAGAACAGCTAACCTTTTGATTTTTTAAACTTTTTTTAAAACTGTTTTCTGTCTATTCCCATAAGAATCCCATCTGCAAAATAACCTACAATACAGTTACTCTGCCAGAAAGTCAGTGGACTTTCAGGATTGAAGACAGGTAAAAAATGGCCCGTGAGCAGCTACAGAGAAAGAATTTGGGACAGTCACTTCCTTGCCACAAAGCCAAACAACTCTTCTGTGGGCCAGCAAAAGCACCTCCATCCAGACAACAAGTAGACAAACATCAGGGATGTACACAGAGTTCCCTTGGATGGAGCAGATGTTAAACATCAGATGCAAAATGTAACACAAGGGAAGGTGACAAAAAGACCATGTCCTAACCTGTAGCCAAAAATTATTCTCTTGAAACTTCCCCAGATATCAAATGCAGTCTAGAAGAGGTGACAGACCTGACAATCCATTTTCATCCAACAGGATCAAACAAGCGTCGCGCTAAACCCTGGGGAGCGTTCTTCGAAAGGGCAACCACTCACAAGGCTTTGATGTTCTGCTTCCTCACATCTGAGAAGATGTCAGACTTGGGGGTAAGAATCTGGGACAGGTTCTGACTTCTGGCAAACAGTTCAAACAGAAGAGGAGCCAGTATGTAACAGGAGCAGCCAATACTAGAAAGATTGCTCAAGAAGTCTCTGCCCCCCTGCTTTGAAAACACTACAGGAACAATGTGAGCAAACATGTCCCCAGTTCATGAACTTTCTGAAAGAACCATCAGTGGGGCAACGCTTCTCTCCACATCAAACACCTAATGGCCAGACTAATGCCTGAACTTCAATAGCCCTTTTTCCAAGTACTAGCAAAAGTGAGGAAAGCTTTGTGGCACTCTCAGGAGATGTGGTTATCATCTGTAAAAACAGCCCAAATCTGTTTTTATGAGGTTAAGTAACTTGTCCAAGATCACAAAGAACTCCAGGCAGTACCAGAGCAGACACTATTGCTCTTGTTCATCACCTTTCAGCTCTGGCTGGCAATCAGCAGGGCTTTCTCCTAACATGGCTCAAGCACCAAGTTAGGCACTTTACAAGCATCAGGGTGGTTGGTTGACTGTAACACCCTCATTCGCATACTCAGATGTGGAACAGAAAAATGTCTGACTCATTAAAAAGGTGAAAAAAACCCAGGTGTGTCAGTGGGCTGGTTTTGTCTGGAACAGCGCTAATTTTCTTTGTAGGAGCCAGTGTGGGGCTGTGTTTTGGATTTGTGCTCGAAACAGTTCAGGGATGTTTTCATTCTTGCTGAGCAGAACTTAGAATCAAGGCCTTTTCTGCTCCTGCCCCCTCCCCACCAGGGAGGAGGATGGGAGACACAAGGAGTTGGGAGGGGATACGGTCAGAAAAGCTGACCTGAGCTGACCTCAGGAATATCCCATACCATATGGCTTCATGGTCAGTGTATAGAGCTGGAGGAAGAAGAAGGAAAGGGGGACAATTGGAGTGATGGTGTTTGGCTTCCCAAGTCACCATTACATATGATGGAGCCCTGCTGTCCTGGGATGGCTGAACACCTGCCTGCTCATGGGAAGTGGTGACTGAATTCCTTGTTTTGCTTTGCTTGCACATGGCTTTTGCTTTACTCATTAACCTGTCTTTATCTCAATCCACAAGATTTCTCACTTTTACTCCTTAAATTCTCTTCCCCGTCCCACCGGGGGGAAGCATGCAGCTGTCTGGGGGCTTAGTTGCTGGCTGGGGTTAAACCATGACACTCAGGAAGAGAGAAGGGCTTATTTATAAAGATTTGCATTTTGGTAGGCTGAAAACACATTAACTGAATAAATCACACAGGTGAGTGCACCCCAGAGAAGGCATGAGAAATCTCAGTGCTTTACTATGCAAGCAGGTTCACAATGCCACCTCAGCACCCCTCCTGATTGCCTTAGTCTTCTCCAGAAATCAGGCCCTTTGGCCAAAATAGCAATCACAAGCAAATGGTGAAATCATGAACATCTTCACGCTGGTGCCACTGAGTTCGAACTTTAACTCTTCTGACAAACAACAGTGTTTCTCCCTAGCTGACATCTCAGACTGCACAGAGTAACGTCATGTGTATGACTATGCTTCCGTTTTTCACACTTTTTTTTTTGCCACAGTATGAGATGTGGTCATTTATATGCTGGCTTGACTGATAAAATTTTAATAACCCAACCCTGAACTCTTGCAGGATTGCATTTTATCCCATTTCTCTTCCTGCTCCTAAGTTACTTTAAATCTAGCTTGGAAACAATTCACAACTTGGAGCTGTTTTGAGAAGTGCCAACATATTGTAGGAAAAATACAAAAATTAAAAAACTATTTCAGTCTATGCAGAGATGGGCGCAGCAACTAATTCTGCTGCGATAAAGCAAATTCCTCATCTCCATGTAAAACCACACTTTAAAAATTATTTTAAAGGAGACAATAACTCTTGAACTAAATAATTTCTTACTGGGGATGAATGGGAACACTTAATGAAGCTTGCTTTGGGGAAAATACAAGAATGAAAAATGAAGACGTGGTGTTCTGGTCTGTCTGTACTTAGCCCTGAAGAGACGAGATGCATCTGTATGATAACACAACCTCCTCTACATGATAACGATGCAGAACAATGAGCAGGAGAAAAGGTGGAGATTTCTGAGCTGTAAGTCATCAGCAGACAAGTTAATGTACAGCTTAGATCTGTCCACCTGTGCCAGTGATCTGGGGTGCAGTTACAAGGGCAGAACTCTTCTGACTTTTTCTTGTTAAACAAAACACCCCTAAACAGAACTATACTAAAAGATGATTTCATTTCCTACTCCTCCAATAGTGGAAATCCTGTCCAAACCTCCTATTTTCAGAATTCACATTGGAGCTATTAAACAATGGGCCCCCAGCCTGGGCAGCTATTTAAAGCCCTGCTGGAAGCACATGTTTGGGTTTGCCTGGTAGGTGACCAAGGACTCCAGTGCTAATTGCATCCTCTTAGTTACCATGGTGGAGCTGAGTTGAAAGAGGTCTTACAGAGAGATTTAAGCAAGGCAGGAAAGTCAGACAGCAAATATGGTGAATCCCATGGACTATCGCGGATTTGCATCCAAGAGATGTTGCCATCTGGTGGCTTGTGGACAGGGAAGCCAAGGAATCTCCTGTGACCATCCAAAAAGTGTTTCTTTTCTGCTTCGGAAACCCTGAATTCTGGTTCAGAAAAATCCGAGCCGTGTCTGAAATGTGTTTGTGTGATTTACACAGTTATTGTATTCAATTGTGCACCATGGGAAGCCTTATGAAATATATAGGTACAGCACCAGCAATGGACAGGAGCCTTTGTTTTTCCTTTTAAACCTTTCACTACTAATATGAAGAGTGCAGAAAGAATTTTTAAGGCCCTTCACATACTGCAGATGCCCTAAAAACCTACAAAAGTGTAAGACCCCACACATTACATGTTAAATAATTTCAATACAGATTCAATCACTTTTTCCTGTGACTGATGTCATCTAAGTACTGGCATCATTTCCTTTTAATTACACTGCCTAAAGTAATTAAATACACCAAAGAGGATGGACTGCAAAAAGTCTTCTTGGCTATGCTGTTTTAGTCTATTTTAGGGGGATTTTTTGTTTCATAATTAGGAGTATTTTCAAATCCACAACTGGTATTGCCAAGTGGCCATTTGTTATGCAACTTGTTTACCCTTTTGGTCTACCAGTACAAAGATTGTAACTCATGAAATACCACTTTTTCTATGAAGAGTTGTTTCTTAAGGGAAAACACAGTCTGTGGAAGAAGAGAATAAAGCACGAGCATATAAAAGGATTTCACAGTAAAAAAAGAGTTTGAAATTAAGATATTTCCAAGCTAACTGAAATTAATTTTCATCTATCCTTTTAACTAGCAGAAAGAAAGGGGAAAGAAAAAAAAACCCAACCCTGAGAACTGTGGAATTAAGAACAATTTAAAGACTGAAGCTGCTTCTCCTCCTTAGCTTAAGCATGAAGAGAAAGTGAGTCAAGGCATTTGGAGTAAAAGGGAACGTTTCAACCCTGTGGAAACTGCAGGCAAGAAGCTACCAGCAGACACACAGTCTTTCAGGTTCTTTTTCTACCTCCAATTTTGATCCTCCTCCCTTTGAAATCTATACAAGAATCCTGGACCTTTTGAGATCAACCAATAAGAGAAAAGCAATTTTGGTATTACAGAGCTCAGAGTGATACAACACATTACAACAGTACTTACAAAGGCAATTATATCTCATAAAATTATTTTACTTCTTGTTTTGGTGACTTGGCTCACAGACACACTATTTCTTACCCTTGGTTTATTTGATTAGGAGCTGCTGCAGCTCTGGATTTCAGTACTGGACTGTCTCTCCATATTTGAAATTTAATTTCAAATTTCCCACACATCTCCCACACACTAGACACCAGCCTTTATATGCAAAGCAAAATATGTGCCCAATCACGAGCTGCTATGGTGATGGCACACAAACTTGCACCAGATGCACCACCCAAATACCCAAGCTTCCAGCACATCATCTGCAAGAAAATTCTCCCAAATCTGCCCAAGAGCTTCCCAGTGCTGAGAGGCCTCCACTGCCCATAGCAGGATGTGGTTGGGGCTTTTCACTTGTGTGGTGATGAGGTCGTTCCTTCTTCTGCTGGTTTGTTTGCCAGATCATGATTTGCAGATTTTTATTATTAGGTTGTGTTTTTTCTAGCAGAGAGGCAGGCGATGAGGCTGTTGTCTTGCAATGAAATTTCACTTCCCTGGTTTGCACGGATTTTCTACACTATGCAATCTTCAGTGACCCTCCCTACCCAGAAGAGATGATGAGAAAAAAAAATACATTAAGATTATGGCAGTCTCAGTTGCTACAGTAATAAGGAGTTGCTGAAAAACTCAGTTCATGACCAACACCAGTAGGATGAGCATCTGTGACAGAAGTGCACGCATCCATCCCCAACAGCACAATTTCAGCAGCCAACAACAGTTTAACCACAGCAACACAGTTGGTATCATTTCTCTGCTTCCTTCCCTGCTCAGACTTTTGGTATTTTCTTACTACCCAAACTCCAGTGACCAAGCTTTTGCTTTTGCAAACAATGATATCCAAACTCGAGCAGTATCCAGAACCATTACACCTCTGGTTGCCACCATAACATCGTGTCTGATAAAACAGCATTTGAAATTGTTCTGCAGAACTACAGAGTGCCACTGGTACCGAGGAAAACTGCTTCAATTACTGAAAATTTGAACCAGATCATTTAGAAATTGAAGAACTGTAACAGGGACAGTAAAGCAATAGTTAAATAAGGTTTTGGTACCTTTTCACCAAGGCAAACAGAAGCTTAGTTGGATGATGTAACCTGATGTGTCCTTAGGTTGGCAAAGAGCTACTGAAAGCACAGAAAGCATCACCTACTGCCTAATTCTTTATATCTCAGTAGCTAATTTTGATACTTGAAGTGATGATTGATCATCTCATATGAGAATCTGTTTATCACAAGGGAAAATTATTTCCCTTAAGTTAACACAGTCAATAGCAGGGCAGGATAAATAATCATCCCCTCCCATCCTTCAGAGCAAGTGAAGAAATACAGGTAGGTGTTTTCTCCTTTGAGTGACTGCTGACTCTACATTTAGCCACATTTTTAGATAAAAAAAAAGCTGCCCCCATAAATGTACAATCAGAAGTCCCTTCTTTTATTATGCACAGAAATAAAAGCTTATGTTTGAACACTAGTGTGAACTATATATATTCAGTGTTTGAGTCTAATGATAAAGATAGCATAAGAAAGAGGTAGATTGCTCTAGTAATTATATAAAACGCAGCAGTCATTTAACTCTGCAATTGCAAGCTTTTATTTGGATGAAGTCTTTCAAATACATAGAGAATTTTCACATATAATGAGAATTTAGGAGGTATTTTGACAGTTTATATTTCCATTCCATTTTCTTTAATTTTTCATCTATAGCAACTTAATACTGTTGAGATTCTTTTTTTTTTAAATGTGATTTTCTTTGAAAGCTTTGCTCAAACATTCTGCTTAACTTTGTCAGCAAAGGTAATCAAGTAATTTCTCTGTCTTTTACGCCTCCATGCATCAAAAAAACTACTGAAAAATTCAAGAAAAAAAAAATTAAAAATCTGGGTTTGTTTTTACATTAGCTTTAATTGAATTATAGCCACCCCTTTGACCCCAGCCCCTGATGGACTTCATCTGAAGTCTGCTGGAGACCATATGAAATTTTGAGGACTTTGAACAAGAATGAGGGGAGAGCCTTCAAGTCCAGGAGGGAAGTAGAGGTGGTTCAAGGTAAGCAGAGAGGCTTGGTATGTTCCTGAGTGAATCAGCCCTTCCTTCACCCACCTGAGCCATCCCCAAGAAGCAGTTGTGCTCCCAGGGATGGGCAACACGTCTTGCATTGCAGGGAAAAACGAAGGATGTTCGAAGCTGGAAGTGAAGTACAAGATTTTCTCTAAAAGCTGTTTGCAAGAGCTTCCTTGCAGAGCACTTGCTAAGTGCCTGGGCCTGGGCGTTTAAACAAGGGCTGGTCTCACACACACTGTCTCTTGTTCACGGCTAATCCTGCAGCGAGGTCAAATAACGTCAGCCCTGAGTTACCACAGCCATCTCCAAGGCAACTGGTGAATAAACAGTGTAAACACAGGATTACAGATTCACTGGGCATCCAGGAAGGAGGAGGAGGAAGAGGTGGACTGAAACAAGTCATGGTTCCATTGAAATCAGAGTACTCAGTGCTGAAGCAACACTAGGCAAACATATCAGTGTGAGCAAAGGGTTTGAAAAAATTTGGGTTCTTTCCCATTTTGCTTCTCCCCTGCACCACTACAGTATTTTTTATTTGGGTAGTTTCTTCAAAATGAGGTATGAGCACAGAAGAGGTGTTATCCACATGGCTGCTTTACATCTGAGATGTGACCTCTTTCCTTGCACCGCAGCCCCAGACAGTGTAGGAATGGGACTACATTTCTGAAAGGTCCATTTAATCTTTATCTGATAGAAGCTGTATTTTGGGACAGCACCCATCCCTATCTAACATCACATGCCACAAGATCATGATTATACTGGGTAAAAAAGAACCAAACCAACCCATTATTACTAAAAGAACAACTGAGAGAAATTCTGTCTTTCCCCTTAGAATCACGAAGGGAGTCACATTTCCCACTAACAGTGACAAAATGAGTCCCAGGGAGCCCCCATCAGAGACTCAGTTACATCTGGGGATGGCAGGAGAGGCAGTGCCTAGAGCATCACCCTGGTACCACCTGGCAGCCACCACCCCGGCCACATCCATCGCTGCTCCAAGGACAACAGGGCCAGAGTTGATAGGAAAGCATCACTCCCGCCCAGAAATCCCACCAGGCACGCTGGTTCCCACATGGGCTGAAGGGGAACACTGAAGCTTTTCAGTTCCTTTCTTGGTGACACAGCCACGGTCCCCAGGGGGAGGTGAGGTCATTGGGAGCGGGGCTGGCAGAGCCCCACGCCCACCACACAGAAGCAGGGAAGGAGTCACCCCCTTCTTCCTCCTCTTCTGGGAGAAAATAAGCACTAATCTAATTGATTGCACGGGGCTCCAGTCGTCAGTAACCATAAAAAGACTTCTCTTCACAAGCCAACTGAACAACATGAACAGCACACAAAAAAAGGAGGAAATGAAAAAAAACAGAGTGGCCAACTTTTAGCCACTCATTTCCAGCAGAAAAAACTCTTTAGCCCAAATTTTACTCCACGTGTGCCTCTCATTAAACAATACTTAGGAGGCAGGTAAAAAGACAAACCCAAGAAAAACACCTGATGGCTTGAGCTACACTGTGTATAGTGAAAATGTCAGGCGTTTTTCTCACACTAGCAGCAACGTGCTGCATAGCAACAAGTCAGAATGAAAGGTTAATGGCAAGGACTGCAGCCTGGAACACAGTCATTCCCACGGTCCTGAAGTCACCAAAGGGAAATGCTGCACTGATTTGTTTTGTTCTGCTGATGGCACAAAGGCTTAAGAAGAGCTGTGGGCTTTCGTGTGGCACCAAGCAGCACACGTCCCCTGCCACTGCAAGAGTTCCAGAAATGCTCTACAGGTTTTAGGGGAAAGGGTTGTATTCCACCAGGACCACAGCAATGAACCTCACCAAGTCAAGCAGGTCATAAGTGTAGCTAGGACTATTCAGGCTGTACATCACTTGTACAACAGCATCTCTAACCTGGCAAATGCGCCTTCCGCTATCTTTAAGGTATTTAAAAGCTTTTCACTGTGCATAAATGTAATTGTGTATTTTATACAGTAGAATCTCATAGTTACACATTCAATACCCGCAATCTCAAAGTCATTTAATTCCAGCAAAATCGGGAAAGAGATTTTTAAAAGGCAAAAGCAGTCATCCAAACTATTCCACTCCCTGTGAATGTGTAAATGAGGAATAAGACAACCAACAAAACAGCATTACATTCCAGTCCACTTCTATTAACCAAACTTCATAGACTGATACACTGATATGCAAAGAAAGGCAATTGTTTACCAGGAGAAATTGTCTCCAGACTCCCAGGATTAATCTTTCTTGTGCTTGTGCAGTGTTGGACAGTTGATCCAGTGAAGACCAAATAAAAAACTACATCATCTTCAACTTTATCTTCCTCAGTCAGCTGCACTGTAATAACAGAGTCACCCTAGGAAAAGAACAAGAAACAAGGTTAGGTTTACATGACCAAGAATTGCACCATACCAAATAAAACTTCTCTACCTACAAGGCTCACGCTCTCTGTTCATACATACCTTTCACACAACTTGGGGCCCATCCTAATTTTTAGATATGCAAGTAATCCTTAGCATCACAGCTAGCCAACAGGGTAGAAAATATATTGAGCCCAACTGTGGGAAGAGATATGTAGAAATCTCCAGGGTATATTCAAAAGAGCAACTTACTATGGTGAAATTACACCAAATCTGAAAAATGCTTAGTTTTAGGGTTTATTTCAGTATCTCAGTATATTCTATAATTTTTCTCATCTTTGCTATCAGCAAAAATTATACCTATAAAGGGCAGACACAGTTATCATAGTTAACGCAGCACAGGACACAGTAAATACACCTGAAATGCATACATGTGCATGGAAAATAACAGAGCCAATAGCCACCAACTTCAGTTTTCAATGGAGAAGGGAAAGCAAAGAAAGAAGACTGCTCACAGTTACTACACAACTAATTTTCATTTGATCATAAAACAACAGGCTCATTTAGTTTGGAAAAGACCTCCGAGATCATAGAGCCCAACTACTAACCCAGCACTGCCAAGTTCATCACTAAACCATGTCCCCAAGTGCCACATCTAAAAGTCTTTTAAATGCCTCCAACATCCGACCATACGTCATTTATCAGCCTGAAAAATTATATAAACTATGAGACACTAGGAACAACAGTCTGTAACATGACCTTCTGCCCCTTTTCTATCAAGATCAAAACCAGCTGGATGCCCCAGTTTTACACTGCAGCTGTGGTTGCCAGCTCTCTGCCACTGCCCCATTGAGCATATGGTTATGGCTGGAAATCTGGAAAAGATTTTTTTATTATTATTACAGATTATGTCATTCTAATTTGCATATTCAAGAAAACACACATGTAATTTCCTTTAAAACCTTCTCCTTAAGATCACTCAGTTCGTCCCTTCTCTTTGTCAAACATAACTATTGCAGAAAATTCCCCAACTTCTCAGCCTTTCCTTACACCCCTCCCATGTCAGCATCACTTCCCATGCTCTGTCTCGCATCTCCTCCCTTTCTCCCTCAGTTTCTTTTACTGTTCCTCCTCCAAGTTCATGTCCAGTTCTCCTCTGATCCAGCCTGTCTGGTACTCTAGCCAGGGGCAGGACTGCACCTTGTTTTGATAGAAATGAGGTTTTGCAGTGCAGTACATGACCAGCCGCTGGTCTTAAAATCAAATATGTGGGTCAGTGCTGTAACATACAGGAAAGAAAACCAAAAATTAAAAAAAAAAAAAAAAATAGAACACTGAGTCTAGTTTGCATTTTCAGAGGTTGTAGAGTTACAAATGTGCCTTTTAGGAAGGTCTCACGCGATAATATCAGACCAGACTTCCAGCTGGGGAGAAAGGAACCATGTAGCAAAAGTATATCTTGTATAGAGTCAGTGTTAAAATAAAAACAGGTGCAAAAAGAAATAAATCAAGCTTTAAATTCAAGCATGACCAGTCCACATGCTGAGTTGAAAACTAAATATTCCATTTCAAGTAAATGGATCCAGTTTTGAGCTGATGTTCAAAAAAACAAAATCTCAAGTTTTAACCTACAAACCCTTTGTGCTTTGGCTTTTTTATCCAACTTTGTTCAAACTTTTTCTCCCTTAAGGCACAAATATAAAAGTACTTAGACTTAAAATGCAGGTGACACTTCAGAGCACTCACCAACAGCACTGAGTGTTTAACATGATATCTGTTAAACGAGACTTTTTTCTTTTATTTAACTCAGAAATCAAGTACAGCTAGTCTAGTTCTGTGAAAGGAAAGCAAATCTGCACAGAGTGCAACAACACCTGTCTATCCATGCAAACCTCTCCTGTTTCTAGGAAAAGCTATTTAATTTGCATCAATATCACAAGAGATAATTTGCCTATTTTGTTATTGACAAAAAAATAGTAAATACATTTAAGAAACCCCAACACCAGAGGTTCTGCATAACCTGAACTCTAAGCTGAGACTTACAAAACATACAGTTGAACTTCTTATAGAGATACCTGCCCTAATTTTGAAGGTGGAAGGTGGTCAGACCAGGTGACTTCCAGAGGTTCTTTCCAAGTAACTTGTTCCATTCTTTGTATTTTAATTCAGTTAATTTAAGGTATCATTTAAGTCTAAGGGGAGCACAAATTATCAGCAGCTGATATTAATTGAAAAGGCTCTTGGGCTGTGTCTAAGCAGAACTTTATGGTGGGATGGTCTCCTCCACCCTGCTTCCCACCTTCAACAAAGACTGTGGAACACTGAGCATCTTATTTATTGTTTTACTTGAATTTTTAAGTTGTCTCCAAATATCTTTGGTAAGACTGATAATGTGCTTCACTTTACCTACAGGTGTCACCTGAGCTACCTCTCAGTTGTACTGTGCCTGGTGGAGCTCACTGTGCGTGAGGTGATTGGAGATCCCAGAAGCAAAAGACCATCTTTCTTCAACACAGATCTCTGCCTCCCAGTTACCAACAATTTCATTGTTCACTGCCAATTTTAATTTGATTGCTAAGTTATATTCAAACAACATATTTATTTGGAAAGGAAATAACACACAGAACAAACCCCACTCTTTCCAAGATCTTTGGAGTTAAAGAAAATCAGTTACAAATGCAGGCAAATTCCTCCAACCCACATAGAAGACTTTCCAACAGCCCTATTGCATTCAGCCTCCAAAAACATTTTAATTGAAGTATGTTTACCTTTATTCATTTAATATTGTTCAAAAAATGTCATCTGTTCAGTATCACTGCCACACAAGGTGGTTATTATAACCCTTCTTTCATCCTGAATGGCTAGAAATGGGAGGCCAGCCTGCCAATATCCCTTTGGTGAAAGTACAGACAGATCAAAGCCATTCTCTGGAATGCTCCAACAAATAAGAATAACTTAATTTCAAAACTAGTTTGGATCGACTAATATTTACTTGGCTTAAAGCCCATTGGAAATGAAAACATTCCATCTTGGTCCATTCATGAAAGAGGCCACCCTCTCCCTCGTTCGGATCTGAAAAATCTCTGGTCTCAGAGAGTTGTAACGGGATGTAAAGAAGGTGGATGTGGCTCTTTCCTCCAAATATATTCCCTTTTACAAACCAAAGGGAGAAAGGTGGTCTGCCTCACCAAGGGACGGGTGCACTGGAAAAGCCAAACCTGATCTTGGGCTTTCAACCAGAAAACAATTCAGAAAGGGATTTTAGAGTGGCCCTACTCTGAAGCTGTGGCTTAGTTAAGGCAGTAGAAATACAATTAGCTCCAGAAAGGCCCAAATGATGTTCCTAAGACTAAACCCCCAAACTATCCAAACAAGGCACCTGTTTGTCAGCATATTTTGCTGGCATTAGCACAACTCCACCTTTTTAGGTATTAGTTTTTCCAGTAGTGCAGTTAAAGGCATGTGGATTGTGTATAGGCAAAGCATGAGCAACTCTGAGTAAGCTGTTAAAATGGACTATTTACCTTCAAAGGCTTTTTTTTTTTTTAATGGAAGACCTCAGCAATATTCAGAAGTGACAATGAAGTGAACAAAATCTTTACACTCAAAAGAATTAAGATCACTTATCACCTTAAAAATAGTATCCTTCCAAAACCAAATAATTATTGTAAACATGAAAAGACATCTTTCTTTTCCACTTCAGGCTCTGAAAATGTCTGATTTTGGGGAATTGGTCATCATTTGGGACCACGAAAACAACCCTGGCAAATGCAGAATTCAAGACTTCTACATGAAAACCAAGCGTTTAGTTGGCAGTGGGAAAGGTTCCCTGAGGGATATCAGCTCTACCAGCAATAGGTAGACTTCTCTACAATCAACTATGAAGGGAAAAAATATTCTTAGTGTGTCGGCTAACAAATTTTAATGTTTCTGAAAACAAACAAACAAACAAAAACCAACATAATAACCAAACCAAAAAAACCCCAAAACCACAAAAAAAAAAGTCAAGCTGTAGTTTTATAGCTGAAGCATGTGATTTTTAAGCTGGTTTTCCCCCCCATGGTTCATACTGGGAATTTTGAAGTACATTACTTAAGCCACTAACCATTCACTGACCTCCACACAGAGTCTAAAAATACTTATGAAAATGAAGCTTGCTTTAGAGAGCAATACTTCAGCACTCAAGTATCGCTTTAACATTCTGCTTTTAATGAGAAAACACTAACAACCAGTAATCATTAATTTGTTCTAAACAGAAAAGCAAAATTTCTGCTGCCAACCACTGATAGCAAACTCTGGCTGTTTTTTTCATGCAGGGAAAACCTACTGAATGGAAAGTCCATGGGTTAGATGGGTTAGAAACTCACATGAAGGAAAGAAACCTTCCACAGTATGTTTCCTTCTAAGAGTTGTTGTAGATGTTGGCATTATGATGCCTCATTAAAGAGGTTGGAAAAGGTGCTGGATTAGATGAGTAAACACAACCTGTAACAAGTTTGGTTTTGTTTCCGCTACTCACAACATGAATCAGATCTTTGTTGTGTCATTGCTTATTGCATTTTTGTTTGTTCCCCTTTGGAAAGCCCTAAACAGCTCCCAAGAGGGCTTCAGTGTACACAGGACGACAGCACAAAAATCACAGCTGTCATTTCTTCCTCCTCCTTCAGTTCAGGCTCATTGGTATCTTTATTTATTCCTTTTCAGGTGGAGCTGGACTTGCTGCTACCCCAGCTACCGCTCGACACAGCGCGCACAGGATCGGGCTGGAATTCCAGCACGAGGCAAGTCCTTTCACATCCCCATGCTTTGATTTTCCCCATCAATGAAATGGGAATTGTGGTTCAAACATGGGTATTTTTCATCCAAATGGCTTCTAAGGGAACAGCTGGCTTTTCAATCATATGACGTTTTCTTTGGAAACTATGCAGCACCGACAATAATTAGGCTAGACAAAAATCAAAGAGAAAGTTGAGACAATTCCACCTCCAACTCAGAACTGCAGAAGACTCTGAAAGCAGCTGGGGGATGGAAAAGGCAAGTGCAAGGCAGCTTTAGAAAATATAACAGAAATCATCAAGCAAGAAAAAAAGTACAGTATAATTGTTTAGATGCTTGATGATCTATTACCATCTACCTCTGGCAGCACACAACAAGATCAACAGTTAAACTGCTCCCAGGCAGTGTCCATATCTCAGCTGAGTATCCTGGAAGATCCCTCCCACATAAGGTTACCTTGGCTTGTGTAAATGACATTTGGGAAGGACACATGCAGCACATGGACACACGGACATCTCCACACAGAAAAAAACAGGCGCAGCCACACAGGCTCCCGACTGCAAAAGGAAATGGGGGTTTGGGCAACTATTTTTAGAGCAAACATTACAGTGCTCTCATCTCCTGGAATAACCCTTTTGATTGAGAAAGGCTTAGATCCCAGTTTTTCCAGGTCTGACTAAGTGCTCCAGCCAGTCAGCTGTGACACAGAACTATCACTGCTGCCTCATAAAACCACAGGATGCTCTTCTTCCGTGGCAAGAAAATAACCTACATCCAGCAGAGTCTTCCAGGCTGCTATTCCCAGGTTAACAGAAGCAGATGAACAGCTCACCCCTGAGGGGTGGAATCTGGGGATGGGTCCTACCTTCAAAACACCCAAATTGAGTCCCCTTCCCTCTCTGCCCTGGCATGGGGTGAGTTGTCAGTGGACCTCAGTGCTGCAGCCTGAAGCATCCATCCCCTTTTCCAGATGTGGCCATTTACCCTGCAAGCTCCCAGCACACATATATAAAAGGAAGGGACCATGGGAGGAGGCCAGAGGTATCTGTTACAGTGAGATAACAACAGTCATTACAGACATCCTCAGTTTCACCAGTACTGACTCAACTTCACCAGTATTGACTCAGAGGAGGCACATCAAACATAGTTTATTCTGCAGAACTCCAGGCCCCAGAAACAAAGGTAGGGCTGTGAAATCTGTCTGAACATGAGCAGCTCTAGAAATCCCTCCTTGCCTCGAGATATCCCCTGTGATAAAGACAGTGACCTGGGTCAGGACCGTGGAGAAAGATAGATGTCGTTCAGGTGGAGTGTTGCAACCTTCTGCAGATAAAACCTTCAGGGAGAGACTCCAGAAATAAATAGAACGGCAAGCTGCCAAGTTTGGGGAAGATTTGTGTCCTTTTTCATAGTCAATGACTTCAAACTCCTTGATCTTAAAGCATGAAGCAGAGAATTTTTCTTAAAATAAATTAAAAAAAAACCACAAACAAACACAAAAGAAGACAATGAGAATTACTCCATTGGTTTAAATAAAATAATTTTTAAAAAAAAAAGAAAAAAAAAAATCAATCTCCAGGCCTAACCTTATTTCCTTTCTAAATTAACAGCAGTGCTATTATTCCTGCCAGTGAAAGGTTTCACGTTAACAGTGTGGATACTGAGCCCCTCTGTGATGAGAAAGCCAGATTTTGCAAAGCAGTCTCTTATTCTTTGGAAAATACAATCACAGACCATTATGTCTTGCCCACAGGCCACCAAAAGAGCAGAATGATGCTACATATTTTTCTGCCACCACATAGCAAATCAAGGTGATACCTTCCATATTTCATTAACACTGCACCAAGCCAAGTGATCTCCTCTTCCAATGCTAACCACAAAGCCATGAGTGAAACACTGACAGATAGGCAAAATTTTTCTCTCCAACACTTTCTTCCCCCAAAGGTGAGAAAGAATTTGGTCCAAAAGTAAGATTAGCTTAGCACACTGACAAATAAAATGTTGACGCAAGGAAAAGTAGGGACACAGAGTCAAAAGACTCTATGGGCAAAAAGAATTTGTGGGAAAACATGGACATTTATGATAAATAGCCCTGATCTGTTGTCTCCAGGCCCAAGCTGGCTTCCACAGATCCATCCTGAGTGTGACCTGTGCTAAAAAATACAGCATGGACACCTCTAACTTGCCTGTCTGCAGAATCAACATCGCTACAGCTGATTTATTAACACCATCTCAGCCACATCACATCCCAAACCAATCCAGGACTCCAATCCTGCAGCAGGGTTTGTTTGCAAAGAGATAAAAGGTTTGAGGAGAGCAAGGAGTGGATTTCCTACTCTGAGCTGGTGCAAGCAACACAAACTCCTGCAGAAATGGGTACACTTGAAGAAACCTGTTATTAGCAGCCCACATCCTTTGACAGAGCATGCCTTAGTCTCCAAATCAATCATCTCAAAGATGAATCTTTATTGAGTGTCAAGATGCTATTATAAGTATTACACACATATTAATCCATGCAGCTCGAAGGAGATCTCTACAGACTGCCAACAGAAATCCATCAAAGTAACAGGATCTCGTTAGTGCTGAAAGAGACACATGATTTATCTTTATGGATAGATCTTCCTGACATACCACTTTGCTACACAGAGCCAGGAAGGTTACTAGATTGGGCTGTTAATAGCTAATTTAGCTGTATCACTGCCTCAGCACAGGGCTCCATGTGCTCTGCAGCACTTGTGTACCAACACTTGCTCACAGGATGCTTAGTGCATCTTCTTGGTGCTGGCCTCTGCTATACACAGCCAGCCTTCACAAAACCAAACAGCCGAGGCATTTCTTAAAATTTTTAGCATACAGAAAGACTTCATAAAATTAACAGCAAAATGCAAAAAAATCAAAATTAAGGAGAAAAATAGCAAGAATGAGAAAAGTGCCATTCACCCTTTTGCAATAAATGCAAACACCCAGCGAAGAACTGTGATGGGAACTTTATTATTTAGGTGAATCTGGCAGTATAGTGAAGAAAATATTGATTCAATTTTCCTTTTTTGGGGCAGTTTAGTGTTAGCCAGACTGTGCACTTTCTGTCCTTGGCCACCATGGCCTGTACTGCCTGAACAAGCAATTAGTGACAGTAACCCTAAGCCCCTTCCACCACAAGCCCTGTACAGCTCTGGTACAGAGGAGGAGGAGGTATGGAGGGACAGAAAAGCAGCAACATATTGGGGTTTACCTTTAAATTATGCAAGTCTCCATGTAATGTCACCACATGGACATGAAGTCAAGGCAAAAGATGGAAAAATTTCTCTGTAGCTGAATATCCACTCCAGTACCATCCAGTTTCCACAAGTACTGATCTTACTATTAGGTTTTTTTCAGAAATTGTGGACACTACTTCAATTGATTCCTAGAAAGCACACCCAAATTGATGTGAATGTCTTGCTCCAGCCTCATCCTGAAGCCTCTTCTGTTCTTCCCTACACTTAGAGAACTGAACCAGATAATTTTATCACCAGCTGCTTGAGTGATTGATAGTATTTCCTACTAATTATTCACCTAACAATAACAACAAAATTGCAGTGCTTAGGAGCGATACAGCAGGCAGTCTGAATGTGTGCAGTGACTAACAGAAATCCAGCTACTCTCTTGGCACCACAGAGGTGGAGAGAGTCACAATTCCTGGAAGATAAAGTACATATGATGACACATTATTAGAAACAATCTTATATCACTGGAGCATTTTCACAAATAGCCTTGATGTGTCTTAAAGGAAAAAAAATAATCAGGTTTGAACACTAAGATCCAAAGGCAGAAGAGAGTTGAAGAATGGTGTTTTCCTGGTACTTCAGCCTCCTCTACAGTACAGTAAAACACTTGAAGAGAGAGCTCAACGTGTTTCAGAGCACTCATTTTCCTGCCAGCTGCAAAATATCCTCACCAGTCTTTAAATATTTCACAGCTACAGTACTTAGAGCTACTGTAATGACTGAGGCACTTTTTAAACTGAAATTTTTGCCATTAGAGAACAGAAGCCATTATAAGCATTATCCTCCTGAAGAAGTACCCCGCCAACCACAACTACAGAGATGAAACTTTTGCAATGTTTAGAAGAAACATTTTGAAACAACGATACAAACACAAGCAGCCCTGAAAATGTGTCCTGCAACAGAATTGCCACTTGATGGCACTGCACAACATTGAGCTACAATTATCCACAGTTATTTTATTTTCCACTTAAGCACAATGTGGAATTGTTTTACTGAACAAGGCGGAGGAAGAGCACTTGCAGAGAGACCACATGCAGCAGAGCCTTTGGAAGCAATGGGAGACACTGTAGGTAGAGTTCAGGGGATTTCAGAGGTTATGTAAAATCGTGCCTTCATCCAATCAACATCTTCATAACCACTGCTCTCACATCAGCTCTGCTGACAGAACTCTAGTCTAACAAAATGACTGTCAGTGCTTTGTTCAAGGAAATACAGCAGAGACATGTATTCTGATGACTGAGATAGGAAATGTGTTTGATCATTTTTAAAGGTAACATAATATTTATGAACTCTCTACATAAATACATTCCACAGAGGAAGAGTAGCTGAAGAGTTTCTTCATCCTCTTAAACCGAAGTCCTGATCTCTGTTGCTCATTCCTCCCAAGAGGAGAGGAGGCAACACTGTCAGCAATGCTGGGGATGAGACAGTGTTTGTCCAGGCATTACCCAGCTCACCAGTTAGCACAAGAAATAAAGAATCCTAAATGAAGAGCCCAAGATATATACATAATTTCACCCAATGTTAATATAACTTAGTATGACAATATAAGGATTCCTTCTGTAGCTTCAGAAAACCAGCTGAAACAATCTTAACAACTCCCCAGAAGCAGATCATTGTCTCTGCTTTCCCACCCCTACCAGCTGTACCAGCTCTGGCATTTTTCTTCTGCAGGTCATAATAAAGTTCACACATAATGCTGCAAAGCAGTGGAGAGTTAAAGGCAGAATTTCAGACAAGTGCTCCAGACTTCAAGCCAGACCATTTATTGTTTACCAGCACTTTCATTTCCACAAAACAGGATCACAGAAGAAAAGTTTAAATAGATAATGATGGGAGGAGGGCTTTGAGCTCAAATAACAAGCACTTTTAGTCCCAAGACAATATGGAAGAAGGGTTGAGAAAGGGCCACTGAGCTGCAATTTAAGCAAGGGTTTATCCTGCAGGAAGGTGATGCTGATGATCTGGCAGCCTTGTCTGACTTTTCCTGGCCAAAGTTGCCTTCAGTAAATGCACAAAAGTGACCATTTCACAAACAACCCTGTGCTAACATTGCACAGATCTCACGGGCTAGTGGATGCCTCACTTAACAGGAGCAAGCCAAGCAACCAGCCTCATGATAACCAAACTGTGCATCCAAAGTCTGCCTTTACGGTATAGGGGAACACAGAAGCAGCAGGGAGCTTGCCAGGGGATGGTTCTGAGCTCAGGTGGCAGCTGCCAGACACCCATTTCCACAGAAGGGATGCCTTCCTGCATGATGCAGACCAGAGCTGGGGAAGCGAAGGATGAAAAGAATCTAAATCAAGGATCTAAGTGACAAAAACTAAAAAGATGAGGTCAAGCACAGTTTATTGAGGGAAGCATTTTGCATGGAGAACGAAAGAAGAGCCAGACAGGCAGCAATATACACCTCTCAAAAAATCAGTTTATTCAGGCGCCTCGGATGACTTTCTTAAAACCAAGCAGCAGGTTCTTCCACAAGCAACACAAGCAAATATTTTATTTGTTAAAGGTGCTCAGAGGCCTTCACTCATTCATAACTCAAAGACATTTTGAAGGTGGGGCAGAAAACTAGTTTGTCATTATGAAGAAATCAAGTACCTAACAAATAAAAGACAAGAGGTTTATCAGATCCTGTAACCACAGAGCTGAACTAAACATCAAGGCTCATTCTCCTCTTGCCTAAGGAACGCAAGAGAAAGTAAGACAGGGCTTCTGTATAGTGACTTTTGTGAGAAATTCCCACATCAAAAGCATGCAAGGTATGTTCTACCTTTTCTGCTGGACTGACCTCAGATATTCAGGCATCTCAGTGGCCTCTGTCACCATAAATGCCGCTAAGCAAAAAAATTCAGTGTTAGTAGAAAAGTAACTAAACCACAGCTGCCAACCTCATGACAACATCTTATTGTAAAATTACAAAGGTATTTCATTTTGTCCTTTTGTCCCCTTGGTAGAGATTCCTGAAGAACAATAATTGTCCAGCACAAAACAGTGCACAAGTGACACCTGAGATGGTTTCAGCCACAGCAAGAAGCTGGACATCAGGTGCAACACCTCTCTGCACTCAGGAGCACGGGGAGCCACAGCACTTGGGACAGACTGCTGCCAGAAGCCTCAAGCTCTCTGTATTGAGAACCTTTTTTTCTTCAATCCTTTAATATTTATCCAGAAGGGGTTGGGTTTTTTTTCTTAAAACACAAACATCAGAGGGTATCACAATTGCTTTTCTCAGGAATAAACAGTGCACTTCAGTAGGACATCATTCAATATGAATATGTAAGTGGGGAAAAAAATATTATAAGTATTATCGTTTTTTTCCATTTTAGATTAAAGCAAGACACACTGGGAAATTTACAGGAGCAGTTCATTCATTAACAGAAGAGAGGACCTACTGTACCCAAACCCTAGGTTATATTAAGAGAGGGTCAATGCATTCTTTCTGAGCCTTTTGAAGTTCATACTTCATTAAGTTGCGTGACATTTTGCCTTGGAAGTGGGAGCTCTCATCTCTATCAAAAAGTCTCCTTGAGAAACTCTGCAGGTTACACAGCTCCTAAGTGGCAGTTTAGACAAGAGACTCCATCCACAGACCTGATTAAAGACCAAAGTCAATGGCAGCATTTTTATCAATTAAATGTTTGCCCTCTCATGCAATCACCAGTTATGACACATTTAGGTTTGTCACTCCAAATAACGTGGGCACACCTTAGGCAAACCATGCAGAGGAGTGCTCTGATTTAAAACAAGTTTGTTCCTTTTAATCTAAAAGGAAAAAGGAAAAAAGTTTGCAGCAATACATCACCCTTCTCCAGCTGCTAATCTTTTCCATTTCACACCCACTGATCATTATCACCATGAAAAAACACTCCTGTCATAAAGGCAGATCTAAGGTTGTAGCCTTGGTTGTAATCAAGAGTAGATGAGCTTAATGCTTCCCCAACTCGTTCCCTGCTTGTCACCCCAGTCCTTTTCCAAAACATTCATACCCAATACTACTCTCAGGTTATTTTTTGGGGGAAAAAAAAACAACACCAAAAAACCAAAACCAAATCAACATTGATTTCAGAGTGGCAGGAGACGTGGTTAGAAACGTAGGTTAGAAAAACGATCAATAACACTACAAAGACCCCACAGCCAGCAGAGGCTGAAATCAGAAGCCACACACATCACTTTTGAAGTACAATTTTCAGGACTTTATGTAGCTGAAGACTCAACCTTGTTAATTCCCTCCCATGCATTCAATATTTATTTAAGTTTTGTTCAGAAACCTTAATCCTTTTGTAATTACATCTCCTGCTGAATACTCTGCTGGACTCCCAATTAATGACAATGTTTCTAAAAAGATCAACACTTCACCTTTGCAAAGCTCTCTCCCATTTTCTTTCACTTGCCTGGATGTTAGCAACAGTGGAGTTTAAGCTAAGTGACTAATTTGTACTATTTCATCTGTAAAAAGAGAGCTTAGTGAATCACAACAATAAAAAGGTCACTTACTAACAAACCTCCATTGTTTAGAACCTTTTTCATCCTTTTTTTTTCACTCCTGGATCTGGATATTGCAATAACACATTGACAAGAACTAGGAAGCAACTTACAGTAAAGTTAAAATTTTGACTTTTGATGATAGAGAGATAGAACGTTTATAAAAAGATGATCAGTAAGGTCCTTGCAAGTACTTAAGGAAAACAAACAAAACTGAAGCTCCTGACTTCCCACCTCTCATCAACCAAAGACTCCTGCAACCCTCCTGTTCCACTCCAGTACTGGTAGCAAACAAACAGCTTGGTCCTTCAGCTTTGACACCCTGGACTTCCTGAGCACAAAGTCCCAGGCACATCAGAAACAAGGTTTGAAACACTACCCTTCATCCAGTATGCTGTGCCTGATAAGAATTCCTGTAGCAATAGGACAGCACTGTTAGTTTGGGATTTAAAGCAGTATCTGTGCATCAAGAAAGGTATTCCCAACTGCAGTCTAAGTGCAGGTAACCAAAGGACTGTCCAGCCACATGGATCCTTTTTTGCAGGTGAAGAAATCAATGCATCTTAAGGACATGGATTTGAACATTTTTATTTCAAATCCACCCCACAATATTCAGCCACAGGCTCTGCAAAGTCACACTGCCTTTTCTAAAGGCAATGACGTGTTGACAGTGGTAGGATGGAAGAGCTGCTTGATCCACAGCCTGTGTGAGCACTGGTGGTATCACACCCGGGCTATATTGAGGAACACTCCCCTGCCCTATCTCTCCTGGCACAAGCCCCTCTGCCCCATGACTGTGCTGCTGTGAGCAGCACCCGGGGCCAGGGGAGCTCGTTAAACGGCATTAAGGGAGGTAACAAACAGCTCTAGGTGACAGATACCATGCTCCGGGGGGGACCTGGCTCCTGGGAACAGCTGTTGACAGAGGAAAAGCTGAGCTGCGGTTCCAGCCCAAACCTGCAGCAATACAATGCTGAGCTCCAGTTCCTGGCAACCTCATTAACCAGAGAACAATCAAGAAATGCTTAAATGTGACTTATTTAATCACAAAAACATGACATTTGTTGTCATTATTACAGGATGTGTTTTCCACCTTATTTCTTAATCTTCACACTTACAAAGGCCAGTAGTCTCGTCATATGACCTCCAGTGGTCACAAGCTCTGCAGGGGCAGGACAGATGACTTTTACAGAAGAGGTAAATAAAGTCCAAGCAGCCAAAAGAAAGTACCAAGAAGGATGCAGCAGGTGGTCTTCTTTCTGTTCACGCACATCGATTTGAATAATACAAGAATCTCTAACCCCCTGTTAGTGTGTATTCGAAAGTACAATCTTTTCCATCACCCACAAAACTTTGGTCTCAAGTACACTGGACATCTCAGGTTCCCAAATCCCTTTTCTTAATTATGAAGCATTAATCTGGGCAAACTGGTGATTATCAGATAGAATAAAATATGATCTAGCTCTCTAAGTGGCTTCCAGGAACTGAACTGGAGACAATTTTTTACTTTCTTCTCCTAAAAGGAGCTTCTAAAAGTAATGCTGATAAAACCAACTATCTAATGGAGCTTTCAGGATGAAACTTATCCAAGATTTAGTAAAATAATAAACAAAATTATGTAATCCTGAATCTAAGCTAGTGGCTTCAAAAAGGAAGAGTGCAAAGGATGTAATGCAGAGGTGTCAAGAACAAAACAGGGAAGAGTGGGAGAAGCAAATTTTCCTGAGAGTGGACAAATACAGGGAGATGCTCTGATATGTCAGTGTTGCCTGTTATTTCCAGTGGTTTACAGAGATGGAATTCCTCATGGAGAAATTCACAGGATACTGTTCTCAGTTATTTGAAAACAGGCTCTAGGAGCCTCTATGTGGAAAACAGAGTTGCCATCTCTTTGAAGAAGGAACCTGATGAAGTTTGCTATTCACCTACCAATGGTGAGGCTACAAGTCTCTTGTGTCTACCCTTGGAAAAATTACCAGGAGGATGCTTTATTCTTTATGTTCTGCTCAAACCTAACAACTCTCAGACATGCTGTCAATTAGCAACACAAGGAAAACAAAGCTGATCTTAAAATGTACAAAGCATTTATACTGAGAGCAAACAGAACAACTAAATATTGACTTTTCAAATTTCCTTAAGCTACCAAAATTTTTTGTTTTAAAAGGGAGTTGATTTGGGTATACACCTGGTCAGGGGGGGAGAAGGAAGAGAGAAAAGGGAGTCACTGAGGTATTAATAGTCTTGTCACAGACTTATTAACATTGCAAAGAACCAGTACACCAAGTGCCATACAATCATTATTTTACACTGGGCTACGTTTTACTTCAGCCCAGTTCTCACTATCACATAGGGATGAGGACTTCTAAGTGTACCACTTCAGTGTTACATATTAAATAAAACCCCACACAAAACAGTGGGAAAATAAACTCATTCAGTAGATAAGACTGAGAAAACAAAGCCTCCTGATTAGTTAAGTCATACACTGTTCAAATGACATAAGGATAATTTTATCCTGCATTCCACCATTCACATCTTTCTACTTTAGCAACTCTATCACATATTTGAACATAAGTTTAATTCTCTTTTAATGTGTTTTAAGCTTAAATTAAGTTTCTTTAAAGTCAAGGTGCATTCAATAGGCTTGAGATTTAACAAAATTCAGGCAACATTTAGTTTCAAAATACAGAATATGGAAAGCACCCTCCTGAAGTCAGGTCACACTACGTAGTGTTTTAATCTTGCTTCAAGCACAAGACTTAGCACAATAAGTAGAGAATAAATTCCAATACAGACTTCCAGTTGGTAATTGAAAGTAGGCAAAATTTAAAGCTTCCATGGCATTAAAGGTGAATATGATCCATTATTTACAACACACCACACTCTCCAAGATACAGGTCTACTAACAGTCCTGATTGTTTCTTCTTCCTTCCCTTTAAAAGCCACATTTGCAAGCAATTTTTCCTTCAAATTTTCCATCCTTGCATCCAGCTCTGCCCTTGCTGGCGAGGGCAGGGCCATGAGCTGCAGCAGCTAACGCTGCTCCGAGTGGGGCAAGGCAACATGGAAAGCAAACAGTTACAGACCTGGCTGGCAGCTTTGGCACAAATTTAACACACACATTCGCACACCCCCGCAATCCCAGGTCTAATTTGACAGTCCCCATGTTCTGCAACAAAGCTGCTATTCAAGAGCAAGAGGAAGCTTGTTCCTTGCTAATGGAGCCACGGAGGTTATGAGCTTCCAGGAGGCTGACGTAAACCATACCCCGCTGCAGCCGAGCCCTGTGCTGCTTCCAGTTCCTCCCTGCCACGTTTAAAACTGCAACCAGAAAAATATTACCACAGTGGGCAAGCACTGCACGCTGGGATGCCCCATTTTCCACCCAGGCAATTTCTTCTTACCACCTCTCAACACATCAAGTCACACGAGCGCAGCCGTGAGCTCCAGGGGAGGGGAAAAAAATAAAAGCAGGGGATACCTGCACAGAGACAGCATTGTATGGCTCAAAAGTTATTTAAAACAGTCTGCTGGAAAGCCAGAGGAGCTCTGTGACTTACCTGGGCTTTATCACTGAGCATTTGTAACTGAATTAATATAAATAACCTCCTCAGGGAGCAAAGAGAAAAGGAGTAGCATCTCCAAAAAGATGGTGGGAAGCATTTTGTGTGAACAGTAGAAAAGGAAAAAAAAGTATTTTAATTGGTACTCACATATAACGGGGCTTGCTGTGGATTAAGTTTCATGACCTCAGAACACTGAAACAAAAAAAGAAAAAGCAAGTTTAAGCCATTTTTCATAATATTTTAGGTACTTCTTTATAAGCTGCTTCTTAGTACTTCTTCCAATAATCACTTTTACACAGCAATTTTCTATTGTGTCCCTTTGGATCAACAAGAATCTGTCAATTTTTTATTTTTTCTTAAATTTATCCTCACATTAAGCAAAGACAACTCTAAAATAATTAGTAAAGTGCTCATCTGAGCCATCTGCAGTGTTGGTGCTGAGGACATCCCCCAAGTGAAATTCACTTCCCCTTCATGTCCATCTCATTTCATCTGTCCTCCTAGCAACCTTCACTTCATATCTGCTTTTTTATGACAATTATGAATCCTTAATTGCCATCCTTCCCACCAATTCTCCCACTCCCCCACAAAAAAGCATCTGTAAACCTTTGTAGTTCTCTCTGCTGCTCAAGAAATCCACCTACTACCTTGCCCAAGTGAGTGTGGTGCCATTTTTCACCCTTTTCACTGGATTATTTGTTCAAAAATATTTCAAAACTATTAAAAAAAAAAAATCAAAAATGCTCCTTGGAAAACTGAAGAAAAACTTCCAAAATAGATGATGCTCACGATTCTGCATCAGCATTTTTCATAGTCAAAAACTACCATTACTCATCCAACAAAAGTGATTTTAGCCAAGACCGTTTCCTCTTTCAGGTCTGTCTCTGGAATTTCTCTATAACATGGTGAAAGTTTCCTGTACTGAGCTTTTAATCAGTTGAGCCAGAATTTCTCTTGCATTAGTTCCTCTCTTGCAGCAGAAAATATTCACCCTAAACAAAAGCTCTAAGTTTTCATTTAATGTGTGCATTAAGAGATCCAGGATCCTAAGATGAAGGAATGCAAAACAATTAAAAATGGAATTTCTTCTGTTACTCATGTCTGCAGTACTGGTAATGCTCTGCAAATACTTCAAACCCTTTTTAAAATAGATGAAATACCACTCTGCTTTTCACACAAAAAACACAGGATCTTGTTCATACTTTGCTCCTGTCCAAATCCCACAGTTTGCCTTCAGTGAGACAGAAATGAAACCACAGCCTAAGTTTTCTTAGCTGATTCCAGCTATCCTTGCTCCTTCACACGCTCTCCTTATTTTACAAAATGTTTTTGTACCAGTTGCTTTAAAATGCCAGAGTGACCTGCCAAGCTTGTGCATCAAAACAGCCCCTCTGCAAAAGGTCCTCTGAGGCAGCCAGTGATATTTTACAATAGTTTTAAATCTAGTCCAATTCATGTCTATTTTCAACCTTGAGATTCCCCTTCGTACAGCAAGAACGTCTCAAGACGGTTATGACTGATAATTTTCACTGTATTTTCAGCTCTTTTGAAGACTGACTCACCAAAACGGGAGATTAGTAGCCCTAGCTTTCATTTGAGCAGGTGAGCTCCAAGGACAGCTCTGCAAGCAAACCTCACTTGTGCCCTACAACATGCTCCTGAATTCAAGTCCTACTGAGGGCACAAAAATAAAAGAAAAAAAAAAGAAACAAAAAGAAAAAAAAAATGGACAAACCCTGCCAATCTCCCTCATGACCTACTTCAGCCTCTCTCTCCTATTCTGAACCTGGGTATCCTGAACAGGGGCACAAAACCATTATCCATTTATTATTTTATTTTATCTTATGGAAGTCAAACGATGGGTGCAAAAACTTCTTTTTAAGTTCACTTCACTTTTGAATTTTTAGAAAGTCTCATTCTCTCAGGAAGCAAAATTCAGACTTCTGGTCTAATACAGTAATTTGGTCCTTTTTTATGGAGCAGACAATATGAGTATTAATATGACTGTTCCTTTCAAGACCATTGGTGCAAACCAGTAAAAGGAGCTTTCCTGTGCTGTCTGGCTCAGACAGGCTGCACTGAAAGTAGCAAAGATCTCTATGAAACATCAGCTGCAGAGGAGCATGCCCTCAACAGAGCCTTTAGGTTCCTGCAATTCAAGGAATAAAGTGAGATGGCATCCTCTGAGCTTTGTCATCTGACAGAAGTACAGACTGCTTTGTTCTGCTCCATCACCTTCCTGGTGGATGCTTGGGAGCAGCTGAGTCGACAGAGAAATGAGAAAGAGGAGAAAGACACGTACAGATCAGGACAGGGTGGCATTACAAACTGCCCCTGGGTCACCTCTTTCTGTGGTAGAGGTGGTTTTGGCTCTGATGAAAGTGCCACAAGTCATAGAATCCAAAAGCAGCACATACTTGATGTGTAAGGAAGGGAGAATATCAACACCTCTCACCTAGGAAAAAAGGGGAGGACTGTGAGTTCAAAGTCATGACCAGTTTACGTTGGGTTTTTTTGGCAAGAGGAGTGCACAGCAGCAGCAGGAAAATAAGGTGACACTGCTGAACACTTGGTCTTGTCAAAAAATCCTGGAAATACTTCCTGAAGGAAGATTTTCTTGCCCCTTATCTTAACAGTTGGCCCTTACATCAGTAACTTAAAATGATCTCTCAGTTCATTATGCACATGTCATTCCAATTTTTCTAAGTATGCAAACTTAGTTTGCAAGGAGACAGGCAGGTTTGGAAGATATCTTATTTTATCTTGTTAGGAAGTGCTTTGGCAAAAACATAGGAGAAAAACTGAGTGACAGATAAGCCTGAATGACTACTCTGCGTCAACAAAGGACTAAATTTAGGTTTCTAGACAAGTGGACTTCTCCAACTAGTGGGAAGGCAGGGAACAGCCTCTGAAAAACTTCAAAAAACTTTAATCTAGTAAGAAAAGGGAAAACAAAAGGCAGATCATACCGGTCATAACCAAATCAAGATTCATAAGGACCCTAATATGCAATTTACTTCAAGTGTGAAAATGAGGAGAAAAAAAAACAGGAGAAAAGAGTTAAACTGCATTTTCTCCTATTATAAGAGGAGCACATCCTTCAAGACAGTTCCTTCTATGAGCCCCAGAAAGCAATTTCTATCTTTCTGGGCAGGAAGAACTGGCTCTTTCAGACATGGTAGACTGCAGTGAGAATAACTGGCCCCACTGCGGGATCAGGATCTGGACTGCACATGACCTGCCCTGAAAGCCAAACTAACCTGAACAGGCAAATATAAATCCCACCTCCCTTGCCCAGCTCCCACTCAGCTATGGGCATCCTCATGGCAGCCAGTAGGTTTTGCTCCAGCAGCAGCTGTCTGCACTTAAAACATTGATATTATTTCTTTCAAATAGCTGAATCTTTTGAATTTCAATGTCTGGGAGGTTTATCACATGCTCTATATACATCCAGACAATTATATTGCAATGTTTCTGGAATTATATTAGGTTTTCCACCTTAGGATACCACAGTGAAATCCCTTGCATTTGCAAATTTGAAAGTAGGACATGAAATGAAAATCCAGGTTCAAGCTCTTCAAAGCAACAGTGGTTTTAGACATCATAAAAATCTGCACAGGTCAGTAAAATAGAATGCTACTGAAGCCTTCTCCAAATGGGATGGATACCTTTCTGCTCTGTTAAGCATTAAAGAATTAATACAGTCAGTTGTATTAAAGTCTCTTCTATAGAACTTCAGTGTTATTTTGCACAAAATTTCATGGGTAAGGACAAATGACTGTTCTTCATTTCACTGGGCATGGTAACTCTGACAGGGAAAGAAAGGAAAAAAGCATTTATTTGCTTTACTGTGGATCCCAAAATCTCATCTAGGATTAGGGCTCCATTGGTTACATGCTGTAAAAATGCCAATGCAAAGGAAGCTTCTGCCCCAAAGAGTTTACAAACAAGCACAGGCAGTAGGAAGGGATACAAACACCTAGTGCTGCAGCAATAAATCCTTTTCCTCCACTACTCCCAGCTACCATTTCATTTAACCATAATTAGGTGGCTTATTTCATCAAGGCATTGCAGGCAAAGTATGTATTTTGAGGGCAAATATGAGAGGAAGGTCAATGGTCCTTCAGATCAACCCAGCCCACACACAAGCTGTAATGCTGAAGGATGCTGAACACCGTGTAGACAGGAATTCCAAAATGGTTTTTCCATTTTCCCATCACTCCCCATTCAAACTTGGTCTTTTTGGCACTGGTTCTACACCATACACATCTAAGAAAGGAAACCTCGTGCCAGTCTCAAGAGTTGTCCATTAACAATTTTTTGCCCTTTTTTTAATCAAAAAGAAGATCTACAGGATGGGCAGAAACAAGAACAACCAATCTCACCTCCAACAACTGACCAGAACTGCAACAAGCAGTAGGACAAGGGGTATTTAATCCATGTGGTATGCCTGAGAAAGCCTACCTACCACTTCTGTTTTAAGTGTTTGAGTTTTTCTGAGCTTTTCAAGTTCAGGTTTAAGGTATTTTAAGTAAACTTCAGTTCTACATACACTTCAAGTTTAAGCTTTGCTGAAATTTATCTGAATCCCAGTACTTGACCTTTTCATTTATCATTCTGACATTTGATTTTAGAAACATTGATTCTTATTTGCAAAGCTTTACCCATGCAGTCCCAGCTGTACAAGAAAAAAAAAAAACAACAACCAACCCAATCTTAGCCATAAAGAGCTTGTGGTTGCGGGCAAGAAAGAACAGCCAAAAAACACATGAAGAATCTGATGGTTACAGATTGCATGGAAAGCATTCCAATAGATAAACAGAAATGCAGAGAAAGCAGGATGGCTTTCCAGCTGTAAGCATCACAGCATCACCGGGATGAAAGCCAAAGAAGGATTTATCTTTTTTTAATGTAATAGAATTTACTTTCTATAAAACCATCCTGTAACAGGAGTTTGTGAGGACTTCACTCCTTGGAAGGACTAAAATTTGACTTCAAGGCTCTGGAGTAACACTTCACTAGGTAGCCCAAACAACATATATCCCATAGAAATTAGGAAAGAACTATTGATGCTGATTATCTGCAAAAGAGCAAGACATAAACAGAATTCCTTTTGTACAGTACCATGGGCACCAATACATATATCCATAGTGAGACAACCTGCCTTACAGCCAACACTCAGATCCTCACCCTTTAGGCAAATAACCCCTAAGTTGTAAAAGAGTTTAAAGAAATCCAGGGATTTCCTAGTAGCACACATCCACCCCCACTTCTCAGCTTTCTGCTATATGGTTGTACTACAAAAATAAAACCAAGATTCCAAAAACACATCACTTCTCATTCAACAAAGTATAGTGTCCTCAAGGGCACTCCTCCACACTCTGGTTGTACGAAATGTTAATTTATCAAGTACTTAGAAATATCAAGAGGATTGGGTTTCAGGCCCTGCAGAGCTGCTGCTCTAAACCACACAAGATAAATAAAAACGGGGAAATGGCAAGTGGGGGGACCGGAGAGGAGACCAATTGCCCATATACAGATGAATTCCTGCTGCAGCCACGATTTCATGCTAAGAGAACTAAAATAGCAACTTCTTTCACAAGTTTATTGTTCTTCCCTAGTGTCAAGGGAATACCATATTTGAGTGGTATATGACGTTACTGTGTTGTATTATTCATCATCAGTCTCCTCGATTTTTTGTTATAAAACAATTATTTGAAAAAAGGCTTTTTGTTTGGTTTGGTTATGGAGATTCTTTTGTCTTTTGTGGGTTTTTTTGTTTGTTTGTTTTGGTTTTTTTTTACCTTTAGCAAAAAGTCTGCAAATTGAAAGAAACAAATGACTTGAGGTAGATTTTATTACTTATATTTTCTTGTGTGGTCTTTTTCCTGGTTATCTTTCTGCAAAGTTCAGACCTGTAGTAAGTTACTCTCACTCTGTGGTATTGGGTGAGACATGGGTTTGCTCACACACTCTGTCCCACAAGTTTCATTCCACACTGAATGAAGACCAGAACTCACCATTCATAAAATGAATGAGCATCCTACTGCTATGTCCTTAAAATCCATGTGAGAGGAGACTGAAAAAAACCAGGACAGAACCCACAAACAGCTTTGGCAGGAGAAATAAACCCATAACCCAGTTGTTCAGCAATGTGCATGGAGAAATTTGTATAAATAGAGTAGCTACAATTGCTGTGACTAAAATAAACCCTAAGACAGAAGATAAATCCTTTCAGGCATCATACTACCAAATACAGAACGACTTTTTCTGTTGCTATAATAATGTATGATTTTGTATATCCGGTCAAAAATAGGAGGCTGCAAGGATTAGGAGAAGTAACCCATCCCAAATTTATTTCGTAGACACACAGGAAAGTGATACCACCAGCAAAAGCAATTGATCATGAAAAGGAGAAGAGGTGAGGAAACAAGAAACCTCACTTCAAACATGCAGCCACAAACAAGTTACCAGCATATTGCAGCATAGTGTTTATTATCACAACTGAGCTTAGAAGTAAAAAACCCCCAGATATTTGTACTCAGTCATCTGAATTTATGTAACTCGCTGAACATTATGTTTTCTCACTGAATTGATTGCTTAGGAATAAAAATATATCCCTCACACAGCATTTCCACAGGTGATACTGCTTCCCAGCTGTGCCCTGTCTGCAAACAAAACCAGAGGATGACATTCAGTCTCAGATATACAGGAGTTTCTTTTGGCTGCCAGGGATGGAAAGGAGGTTCAAAGGTGTTTTGTGTTGACCTGGCTCTACCATCACTCTCCTCCAAAGGCTCAGAGGTAATCCAGCAAGCCACCCTCAAGAAAACCAGACATATAGAGATTCCTTTCACAAAAAGAAAAATTTCACAATAATGTTTTCCCTCTAGGAAAAAAAAATAAAAAGAACATATTTAATTGCAAAATTAGCCTAATTTTTTTTTCCCCTTTCAACAGTGCTGAAAACCTCAGTACTGTGGCCTTCAGGTACAGAAGCCCATCCATCAGGAACCAAGGAGCTGCAAGTGCTGAACAACTTGCAGAGGGGCTGGGAGCCTCACTGCAGCACAACCTAACAGAGCGTCACTGGTTTAATTGACTGATGATTTAATAAAATGCTCTGCATATTGATTAACTTGCTTTGCTTAATGTAGCTCAGCTTCCTGGCAGCAGGAACTGGCACCACACATTTCCTGGGCTGGGAGTTGGGTTGCCCAGGGGCTGCACCCACCTCTGCTCCAGCCCACCCCTCTGGCCACACTATTTCCCTTACCCAAATCTTTCCCGTTATCCTCCCAAAATAATGAAGTTTAACAAAAAGTTAAGATACAGGTAAGCAGATAGTACATACATGCATTAAAAAAATATCCTTAAGCCTTATCCATGCTATATCAAGTCCTTAACCCAGCTCTGCCAGCCCTGTCTTACTCCAGAGATTAATATGTAGTCAAATAACCTTAGTCTCAGCACTTCCTTCTTTTGAACTATTTCAATCTCATAACTGTCAAAAAAGATCATTTAATGGATTACTTAATTCCTACCCAAAGCCTGGAAAGAGATGAAGCAGTGTAGGGTTAATAAAAGTAGTGGTGTCCCCTACGCCTGGCAGAGGAAGACAGAGATCCCTCTCAAAAGTGCACATCTGGTTTTCCTGTTCCCATCTCTCCAGCTATCAGAAGATACAAAAAACAAACCTACACAACCCAAATCACAGCAGCTATCTCTCTACAGTCCATATGCCCAATTTCAAATAAAGTAAGATATTGTAAAAGTTGGAAAAACAGAGAGTAAAAGGATTATTAGCCAGCTCTAATTATACAAACTGATCTCATCCTCTTGTCATAAGCCTCTTTCCTGTTTCCGGAATCTATTTGTGCAACAGAAAGGCCAGCCTTTTGTAAATGTCCATGGCTCATCAACACAGAGTGATTAATTTCCCACTTTACAATACACACATACTGTCAACCAATTCACTTGTAATCTGATATAACCCTGACCTCACTTGTCAATTTTTTTCCTTTACCATATTACTAAAGGCAAACAATACTTAAGATACCTATTTGTAAAATCCAAACAACATTTCAAAAGGAGCTATCATGCTGGTCTAATAAAATAAAAATCACAGACCACATCTTCAGCTCAAGTAGCTACATCCTAATAAAGTTAAGACCTAACAGTCAGCTTGAATTAAAGAGCACCATGTACGCAAAAGCACACATATGTTTATACTCAAATTAAGTCCTCCAACAGGTTCTGGGGCAGCTGTTTCACGTATGCATAAGACTTTTATCTCAGGCTCAAATATTAACTCTCAGAAATCCTTAGCAGACATTCTAGCTGCCTCTTCAAATGAGCAAAATCCAGTTTATACCTTCTAATATACTTTGAAAACACATTTTGGCAGCAAACTGTGGGGAAGCTCTCAGTGACAACCAGCTCACGTTTGTAAGAGTGATCTTGACTTCGGGGGCTTAACCAGGAACTTCATGAAAATCCCCAGGTATCAGGCTGGGCAGCATCACACAAGTTACTAGTTACCTTTGAAAACAGAGATGCATAGTATGGGACCAGGTGACGAATGGTGGGGAAGGAAGAATAGGCTTTGGGGAGTGTTTCACCCCAGGTATAAAAGGATAAACATGATGGACAGCTGTCATCAGCAACAAAACGCCTACAGCCTTACACATGTAATGGGAGAGAGCAAAGCTGCCAACTATTGATTCCAACAAGCTCTTGACTATAGCATGTCTCCTAAAAACAGCTTTCTCCACCTTATTATTCTCTGACTCTCAAGGCTGTGCTGTTTTAGGAACTACACCGAGCAATGATGGCTTCAGTGAAAGAAATAATACCCCCAACCCTAGGGCTGAGCAATAAGGTTGTGTTTCTCTCTGTGCTCCCCAAACCACAGCACTTGTACTGCATTCCCAAAACCACAGGCTTGGAGTAGAAAAGAATCCATGACACCCAAAGCATCATGCATGTTTTTATGATGACAAATATTATTAAATATCTCCTAGCATTTACAAACCAGGTAGTTACCCAATAAGTGCATGCACCAACCTTAACTCTCCACAGCAGAGAGTTCTAGCCACAGATTTGGAAAAACTGGCATTGAGACCAAGATCCAAGAGATGTTTCCACTCATGTTTTGACCAAAGCAGCTTCAGTGCCCAACATTTTAATGTATTCTTCCTTTCTAAAGAATACATCCAATTCACTTTTCCCTTTAGGCTCCCTTTTGCAAATGCTCCCACTGTGGCTCCAGGCATCACAGACTTACTCAGGAAAAGCCTGGTTGGTACTTTTTTCCAGAAGAGGAAAACTTCACCAGAAACTTTGGGTTTCCTACAGGAGTACCTGTGCTAACCTCACTCCCTGTGGCACAGCACAACCACATCTGCCACTGCAAAATTACAAATTGTTGCTTCATAACTGTCCTCTCTTTTCAACTCAAAAACTATGGGAATACGTTCTTCCCTGAACAGATACTTCAGGTAGTGACAGAATATGCTCATTTTGCTGCACAACCTTTCTGAAGCACAACAGCCTCAAAAACACACATCATTCACCTAATGAGTGCAATGACGGAGTTATTTGGTGTGGTATTCCCAGAGAGGAAAAATGAGAGCTGTAACTCTCTTCCCAGAACACTGTATTACACAGTGCATCCAGGGAATGCCCTACAGAAAGTAAAACCCCAGGCAACAAAATGCATTACTTCCCCAGATCAGAAAAGGGAGAACACTCGTTCAAATCCAATTTTTAAATAAATTAAAGCATCAAACAATAAAAATCTAAATAACCACAGTTTGTACCCAGTTCCACTACCCCACCTTCTACGTTTGAGCCTTTCTACAACTCACTCATACTCAAAAAACCAAACTTTGCAGACACCTCACTTCGCAACTGAAATAATTTCTTTCCGCTGCCTTTACAGAGTGGCCTTTCACACTGGTCCCCCAGGAATGGAATGGGTTAAGTGCCCACAGGTCCCAGCCTTTCCATTAAGTCATTTATTACCCCAGCTCGGGGACAAGGAGCTCTGCAGAAGGGAGAGCCCACGCTGTGCAGCTGTTCGCCAGCCAGGCACCTCTCCACAATTATAACACAGGATTAAGTTCAGGGAGTGGAAATCTGTTCCTTCATTGTTGATGGCTTTTTTCTTTTTTTTCAAGTTATGCAGCTATTTTAAATGTTACAGACCTCATTAACATGAAGTTCATTAAGCAGTAACCACTTTATGAATGAAATGAAAAGATTATCATTATAGGCCCAATTATGGAAATACTAGACCAGCAGGCAGGAAAAGGAAAGGGTATGAGAATGCTGCTCCTGAACTCCAGTTTAGCCTTTTTGTTTTCCCAGATTCTTCACAGGAGGTACACCCAAAAAACAGACGTGATGCAGAGGCTGGTTCCCAGGCAGCACTTCAGGTGAGAAGCTCTTGCTGCCTGTGCTGGGCCTCCCCAGAGATTTTGCTGCTACTGCCATGCAAAAAATCATCCCCTTGATCACCTCCAGGAAGGGTCTGGCATCTTCCTCAGCATCAAGTACCGCTTGCTGCAAGTTCACCATGCTTCCAAAATCGGCAGAAAGTTAAGAAACACTGTGACAAATAAAGTCACAAATTGCTTCTCTGCATTCCTTCTTTAAATACGATGAACTTGGCGACCAGCTCTAAGCAAGACACTTATTCATTCCTGATAAAGCAGGTTTCATTCATAATTTTGCCAAAGACTTCACTTCTTTCCCAAGGTCTGAAAATAGGTGTAATTCCCCTGCTCAACTCCACTGAATAAAGCAAAGCCAAACAATTACAATAAATACTTGTCTCTACAGTAACAGTATTTTATGATTAATCCACCCAGCTGTTGCCACAGCTCAGTAATGCCAAATGATCAGGACTCGGTATTATTGAAGTGCTGGTCTTCCAGGCAAGACCATGGAAAATGTGAGGCACTGCAGAAGGTAAACAGGTTAGGGACAGTGGGAGAAGAGGCAGCTTCCCGTGGTTGTCCTCTCTTCCTCCCTTGACAGAGCTCAAACATGACAAGCACCCATTTCCAGGCAAGACTCAAAGAGTTTCTTTGCTTCAAGCTAATAGTTCTTGCAAATTCAAGTCATTTTGGAGAGAATGGGTGTAACTCCACGAGTCAAAACAGCTACTCAGTATTGCAATAACCATATACTCGTTTTTAGGTCAGATCCATCCCCTGATCTGGTTCACCACATGAAAAAGCTGGTGTTAACTGAAAAACAAACCCAGAAGCCTCAACAACATGACTGCTCCAGGACAGACAGAGGGACAGCCACTGCACCGACCAGGAGGCACATCCCACCAGCAGCTGGCAGGACCTCAGCTCTGATCCTAACCGGCTCCCATGGAAATCCTTGGGCTGTAACCATGTGCCTGTTGAGGGACATGAAAGCTGTATCTTAAAATATTAGGGAAAAACAGCTGCTATTTTACACCAAGGCATATGATTGATACAAGAGGCGAGACCACACATCTCTTTTCTGTTTCCACCACAAAGAAACTGTATTTCATGGCAAAGTAACTTTTTGAATTTGCTTATAACATGTGCTTTGATATCAACACACTCTCCTGCTGCCAAGGGTAAGCCTAACAAATGGCTTGGCAATGGGCAAACCCGTTCTCCCAAACCCCTCACCTCAACCCTTGTTTCTGCCTGAAAGAGCTGCCAAAACATTTAACCTTACTTTAACTGCATGAAGCAGTACAGGTGGCTCCAAGACGTCCTTCAGGTCGTTGCCACACCAAGCGGGCAGGAGCAGGGCAGGTCACGACACTCAGCTCCTGGAAGAGAGGGAAGAAGGAGGAGTCACCAAGTGCAAGGGTCATCATGGCTGCTGGGGTTACAACACACAAACTAGCATCACAACACCTTCACCAAGGGGGATGGAAACCATCCTCTACCTTGCAAGCTGTACAGGAGGCACGTGTTGCCTCCCACAGCAGTCCCATGTGGTTCCACGAGCACACACGGGGCAACGACCACACTGTATAGGACTATCTATATGGGCATCTGGCACCACCTAAGAATAACTGTGCTGCTGAGCTGTATTTGCTGCTCTCTTGCTATTTGCTTTATCCCCAAAGCTGCTGTCCACCACTGCATCACAAACCACTAAGCTGGCCTTAAGTCCTTTGTATCCATCAACGCAGCCCCTCCCAGACTTTATCAAACTCTTTGTGAACTCCTTTATGGCAAGGTATTTTAAAAGGAACAACAGCACCAAAGGTAGATGATGGCAGATGATAGCCAGCAGATGAAGCCAGCAAATCTCTGCCAAACCCTTCTGGGTTGCCTGCACTTTTCCACAGGCTGATTTCCTTCTCTGAGGAAAAGCCTACTCAGTAGACTCATCCATAGGGATAAACCTGGCCTACAAAGTACACCTGGAAAGAGCAGTTATAGTGGATTAAATGTCAAAAGGAGAAAAAGCCCAGGTTGGGCTTTAGTTTATTGAATGCTGTGTGGGAGATTTTATTAGCCAAATCAAAGTCATCAGGGTACCTCAGGCCATCATTTGGTTACCACAGCAGGAAAGGTTGGGGCTACACACACATCACCAAACGCAAGCGCGACACACCAACTGCCTCCTCCTGTTCTACCAGATAGAGACTCTGCCCCTGTGCTCTCCCCGTTGGGAAAGCATCCATAATCTGGGAATCTCACAGCCTGAGCCAGCCTGCCGACCTCAAAGTGCAATTACAAGCACAGAAGTAACAATGGAAAAACGAGTTACCAGCTGGGAAATCAATTGTACTGTGTGAATTAGCCGGGAACAGACTGCACTGGAAGGTAACGCACTGCACAACAAATCTCACTTCTTCATCTGCACAAGAACAGCATCACCTCAACACCTCAATGTTGGTTTTACACAATGTTTTCTTAAGATTAATGGTTAAAAGTCCCTTTTATGCATTCTGCTGAGAAATGGGGAGAGTATTTTGTAAGGCACTACAGGGTACTGTGTTTTACTGCAAGTATATATATTTAGACATAGACCAAATTGGAAAAAAGAAAATTCATACTCTTGTTCCTTTTAAAGTATCAGCATTGTGCATGAATTCCTTCATTGTGATGTCACACATTTCTGAATTACATTCTTATGCCAAACTACTGGAGCTGAAAGAGGAATTACCTGAACTCTTAAACCCCAGTTAAGAGCACACAAACACTCTTTGGATTCATTAACCAGTAAAAACCACCCTTGCAGCCACAAACAAACAGACTGGAACTTCCCTCTGGCATTTCTGTAGTATTACTCTCAGGACCACATTTTAGAAGATGGTTACCATTTGATAAAGCAATTATTAACTCTGTTAAGTAAGCAATATTAACCCAGGGCTCCTACTTGCCATCCTCTGTTGATCTCCAAATAACAGCTCTCTCCAAGGCACATACAACAACAGTACAATGGTTTCATTTGTTTGTGAGACACTGATAACTTGGGGTTTAATACCGTATTTGTATATTTTGGCAGAGAAAGCAGGGTTTGCTGCTACTCTTTTGAACCAACAAGGAATATGGGTATGGCTAACACTGCTAAAGTAGATACTGAGCCTGCTGTGAATCACTGCATGTTTTTCCTCATATCCACCAAGGAATGAGGGTGTGTGTATGGAGTCACATGCAAAGCTCACTTGGATGTTCAGGACTTGGAAAGTTTTAGCAAGTGAAGAAAATCAACTGGTCTGCCAATGAAAAGCTGTAACATAGATCACAAAATTCTTCCTCACAGGTTTTTTTGTTTGTCTGGTTTTATTCTGTGGGAACTTTTAGATTGCTACAAGAAGAAGCAAATAACATTAAAAAAGTCTTAAATATATATTTTAGTTCCACATGTAAAGAGCCTGCACGATCAGTAAGGCTCTCCACATCAAAGAACCAATTCCCCAAAGAACTGATTTCTACTTCCCACAAAACTGTAATGGGACAACCCCTGCACGCCTAAGCACACCCATTTCAGAAGGATTTCCCCATGGGGATTTCTTCTCCTCCCCTTCCTGTACTGGGAAAGTCATTGCCAAGTGTAGATGAACACTGACATAGCTCCTGTTTTCTGAGTCTTAAAATTACAGGAAGATGATGACATACAGTAGCTTTATAAAAAGCAATTTGGTTTCTACAATGCTCTGCCAGCATTCCCAACAACCTGTAACTGGATAATTTCTGCCTAAAAGGGGTGACAGTAATGATAATACCCAGTGCTCACTAAAGTAAATGAGAATGTAAAGGAAGGTCTTATTGAATCTTGCCTTTATACAACGTATTTTGCTTGGGTTTAATAAAAATATGGGAAAACCCCATCTCATTGCTAGGACAGGATAATTTGATAGTGGACTGCTCATGGTCTTGCTCCCTCCATACTGAGACAGCTAAAGAAGAAATTTCCCAGGCCACTGATGAATTACTGAAGCATCTTTATGAAGACAGAGGAAAATAAAATTTAAGGACAGTGTTACAGTTATTTCCAATTTTAAGAAGACAAAGTAACTGGCCCTGAGGATTATATATGTAATTCCTTCTTTTCCCAAAAAAGAGCCCAATCTGCATCTGATGTGTCCTTTACAGGCAGAGGAGCCAAGCACCAAAAGATACGCTCCCTACATTTCCAAATTAAATGAATAGCAGTTAATAACATAGCCAAAAAAGGAGTTATCCTGTGCTGAAAATCTATTTGGGAGCAATCAGTCGGGGCTCTCAAACACACATGCTTGGTAGAACCCCAGCACATGGACCTCAGGGTTTCCAGTTGTTTTGATGGTTCCTCTCAAAGGAACCCACCCTTGCCAAACACTGCCCATTGCCCAGCACAGAGGAAACTACTCCTCAGATTTTCTCTTTTTTCCCTAAACACAAAGGCATTTTATTTTTCAGAGAAGTGATATATATTTTGTTGCTCTGCCAGCTGACCCCTTTGACACATCAAACGGGTTATCTCACCATCTGGTTGTAATTGCCATCACGAAGCTTTCAACAAATTCAAGGAAGAGCACCAAAAGGAGGGCACTAACGGTCCAAGAGATGAACTGCTGATTACTGGGGATTATTTGATACAGTTGGAACCTTTTCATAGACAAGATGCCCAAACACAGCCAATCCCACAGCTACAGCACCCAAACAAGCCTCTGGAGTACTTTCGAGTTCTGGCTGTTGCCCACTATAAAACCTCCTCACAATTTCATATTAAAAGCTGTCAAGGAAAACACTGCTTGTCCTCCTCATCTCCCAAACTGCTGGGTGTACAATTGCATGCTGCTGTAACCTTTTGTGTTGAATACACAGCCTATATTTGCGTATCACAATATTCTTGTTATAGGACATCCTTTTCCTGCTTCTATTGATGCCCAGGAGAGACTGCCTCACAAGGCATTTTAAGAAGTTTGTCCCGTGGTCTGAACTATGTTTCCTAATTCCTTAGGGAAGGGAGTCTGGACACACTCTGCCTGGACATGGCAACATGCTCCTCAGACAACCAGAGGATCAGGTCCTGCCAGCATGGGTTTAGGAAAGACAGGTCTTGCTTGACTAGCCCAAGGAACTGGTGGAGTCACCATCTCTGGAGAGATTTAAAAGACGTGTAGATGTGGTACTTAGGGACATGGTTTAGTGGTGGTCTTAACAGAGCTGGGTTGATGGCTGGACTTGATGATCTTAGAGGTCTTTTCCAAGCTAACTATGATTCTACATAAACAGAAGATTAAAGTATTATTTGCCTAAAATCTGCTTTACTTTGTACAAGTGTAAGTGCAACATGGATCCACTAGCCACTGCATCACACAGTTATCACATTTGTACCAGCAGATTGCAGCTCCTCACATTTTGACACACACACAAGGTTCCTCTGTAAGTAAATGATGGGTTTTGTTTAAAGAGCAGCATCTGACTTGGCACA
Source organism: Corapipo altera (assembly GCF_003945725.1). NCBI lineage: Eukaryota > Metazoa > Chordata > Aves > Passeriformes > Pipridae > Corapipo > Corapipo altera. The sequence continues at coordinate 5,541,921 of NW_020884889.1, read as the reverse complement.
CTGGATGACGAAAAGCCAAGAATTTTAAAACAATAGAAAGTAAAACATATCCATATTTCACATGTCTGTACACAATGCAGAGCAAGCAATAATATTAAGATGTTAACTGGAGTCCCATTAATCCTGATTACCAAGAGACGAGAGACAAAAATTCTTCCATATACACTAAGTTAACTTTTGAAACCTAAACTCTTTTGACAGCGTCGCCTTGAACTTGTAAACAGAAATATTCCCAATTGGATGAAAAGGGAAACAAGGATGCACCCATCCAAGAGCACTTCCCTGCTCATTCTAGCCCTGGACAGAAACAGATTTTTCTCTCTAGAACCTGGAGATCTGCACAAAACTGAAAGAGTTTGGGTTTTGCTTTTTATTTCCAGCAGCAATTGCAAAGCAGCGAAACAAAGAGGTCAGGGATGCTTTATGGCTCTCTGTCTTCCCTCTTAACAGCAACCTGTGCTCCATAAACTCTTCCTGTGTAATAACACGCAGCAACCTGTTACCCCAGGAGAAGACTAGGTGCCATGGGGACTCTGCAAGCAATGAAAAACCCCTGACCTCTGAGAGCATGGTCCTGCACAAGTGCTCTTCAAAGGTATACGAGGTTTCAGCCTTCAAAATTGAAGGGAAAAAAATTGAAATAATAACAATATTTTTATTAGCCATTACAGTTTTTCACTAATAATAAAAGCAGGACTTGGTCCAGAAATTTGATCTTCCTTAAACTGAGGCCTGAAACCAAGTTCATCCTAAATAGCAGCTGCTTCTTTTCAGACAGTCTTGTAAAACCACATCAGGATTGAGATAAGGGCTTCAAACTGTTTCCACAAGACCATCATGGCTAACTATGGGAGATATCAAAACTGAAGTCATGGAGGGTTTAAAATCTGCACAACAGACTAACACTTCACTGATCCACCAGAGCAAGACCACCATCCCCCTTGTTACCAGGGTCCAATATCAGAGCAACTAGCTAAAAAATAAAGCAAATAGCAGCAACCTGCAGTAACATCTCAAGTCCACACATAAACACTCCTTTCTAAAAAGCTCTTTTAAATCTGCAACAGGTTCTTCCCTCCCTCTCTTTTCTACAATGATATTCAGGTGACAATCTCAATGAGTTGTGCTCTCAGGCTAGAACGGGGCAAAGCCCAAAATAAATGCCCTTCAGAAAACCAGGAAACAGAGGAAGCATGAACAGTGAGGGCAAGGACTACTTCAGCACAGCCATCATCAAGAGCTACCAACACACTGCCTCAAGGCAGAGGAAAATGCCACTTAACCATGGCCCCACTTGAAAGAGCAGGCCTATTTTCTTTGAAATACTGGGTGCAGCTCATGACAAGACAGGCTAGACATTTCCTGGGAAGGTGACATGTCACTCCCAGAACAGGATATGGACCCTGAGAAAAGGCAGAGTGTTTGGAAACAAGAAAATTTCAGTTTGAAGTGAACTCGGAGGGTTGTCTGGTCCATCACCCTGCTCAAAGCTAGGCCATGACATGAAGGTTATGACATCACCCCCACACTTTCATTGTTTAAAATTGTCCCAGTCAATGTGACCTCTTTCTCAATTCCCCTATGTAAAATTGAGCTAAATAGGGTCATCGAGTTCTATTGCCACAGGAAGGAAAACAAAATGACCATCAGCTGCAAAGCATTCTGACTCCAGCCAAGAAGCCTGCATAATTCACCTGTCTAATGAGACTTTCCCCATTGATTTCATTCTTCATTTCCACACAGTTTAAAAAAATAATCAACAAAATAAAGAACTTTTACTGCACTTGGAAAGCTTGTGACAAGGAAGAGAACATGTACATGTTGAAACCAAATACCGGCATATAACATGCACTGACGCATTAATACAAGGCTTTCTCCTCCATGTTAAGGAGGTATCTTGGTATAAAACACCAAGTGCAAATCTATATTCTTGTCTCCCACTGCAGCTCCAGCCACAAACAAGGTCCCTCCATGCCGAGGGCCATGGAGGCACACAGCAAGAATTCCTTCGCCATGACATTTACAGGTTAAACAGATAAATGCTGGGAGGGGACACAAAGGGCCAGAAAATAAAAGAACTCGCCCAAGGCTTTGCAGATGGCTGCCAGCACAGTCTGTAATCTGGCCAGTATCTCCTCTCCACCCACACAGCAGAGACATCCCCGCTTTCTTCAAAAGCCGGCTCATCTCCATCACTGCCGCGCAGCTGCCCGATTCTGCCAAACACCAGCCACGCAACCATGGCATTAAGTCACTTCAATGCTCGAATCAACATGTCACTGGAGCTGCCCTGCACTTAATTATATAAATTAGGAGATCTGTATAATCGTGCTAAACCAGTAATGAAAGAGAAGGTTTAATGACGCAACAAAAACCTGCAACCCAGCACTCAGATTATGGGTGGGTTACACAACAGCTCAGACAATTCAGCGTTTAGGCAGCGAGCTGTAGACTTGCATAGTGCAGATCACGTTTTCCCAGAGCCATCATCTGACTCCAAACATGTGAGATCTACTCCAGTACACCCTACCTACCGTATCCTTTGCCCAGAAGCTCAAGGATTCCACAGTAGAGAAGAGATGCTCAAATCAAAGTTGTCACTTTCCCAAATTCATATTCAAACTCAACAGATACGTCTGAAGCCTGTCCCAGCAACCACCTGTACCTCACAAGCAGTGCTTGCTCCTCCCAGCATTAACACCCCATTGCATAGAGATGACATAACTCCAGTGAAACCTGTTCATTTGACAACTGGGGTGACTTTTGCATTGTGCCATGTGATTTAACTCCCAGCTGCAGCCTCTATTAAGAAAGCGTTATCAGCACACAGTTAACACAGAGATCATCCATCAACTGACATGAAATAAGGCAATTTAGGTATTTGATGAGAACTCAGCATGACCCATTCATGTGAAAGAGAATGCTTCTCCCCAAGATTTCTGACTGGGGTTTATTACTGAATAAGCTAAAATAGTTCCAGATAGTATTGATTTCTATTCATAGCATTGATACAGCTTAAAGGTGAAATCATTTGGTTTGAAATATTCTTTTAGACTCTATTGACCTTTTATGTCAATAAACACAATACCAAATTGCATCTTAGCAGGTAATTTTACCTTCTTTTTGTGAAGTTCCCAGATGAAAAGCACTATAGCAGCAGCAGGGCTGAGAAGTATTATTTGGATTTCAAAAAGCAGCAAGTGCCATGGTCAATCCACATGCTCAATATTGAAGGGCTCAAAAGAAAATTGATAGGACTCAAACTGCAGTGGTAAGTGTGACAGTATCAGTTGGGAAGCTGCTTACTAATATTTGCAGGTGCTTGTTCAAACAAAAGCCTTCAGAAGAGATTATGTGCCTTATCTAGAAGCCCTTTAAAATGTCACTAGTATGTCACTGATCTTAATAGAAAAATGCCATACTCTTATTCCTCTCTCACCTTTAAAATAAACTGTCAATTCTATTAGAATCCACAATGGAAACTCTTCGCCTCCACAGATTACCATCCCTGCACATTTTTGCCAAGGCAGAAGGTAGCACAGGGCTGTTACAAGCCATTTGTAGGTGCAGATCTACAGTTACTACATCAAAGCAAATGGCTGGAAACAAGCAGTGTGCAACCAAAGAGTATCTTCTACCCCGCCTGCACACCCTTCAGCAGGTGGCCAGATTTGCTTTCATATACCTCAACTTCTCTTTTCCCTCCCTCTGAGGAAAAAGATTGTTTTCATTCTTTTTTTTTTTCCCTCTACAGACATAGTCACCTGCAACAAAATCATCTTTAAAGAGGTCATAGCAAGGCAGTATATTATGAGTAGAAAAGCAAGGGACATTATCAAATAGTATTAGCACATGGCACAAATTCTTCCCAGTATCCAAAGAGCCCGAGGCTTCTGTAACTCCAAGGGCAGGCCAGAGGAGGAGTCAAGCTTTTGCCACCAGCAAAGATTCCAAAAACAGGTCAGCAAAGGTTCATATAACCTCCATCTCGCAGTCTGACTTCAAACATAGCCTGAATTCAACTGAGCCTGCTACTGCTCTGCATTCATGCAGCAAAGTGAAATCCTGGCTGTGCCTGCATCCTCCCATGTGTTTCACACACAGGTTGGAGGTGGCCAGAGTAAGACCTGCTCATTATCTTCTCTGCAAAGTGCACTCCTCCCCTTTTTATCCTTAATCAAGAGTTACAACCAGTCACCAAACTAGCACTGCAATGACTTCAATACCAGCTGCTAGGCATCCTGAAAAAAACAAAAACAAATTACATTAGGGCTACCATCACTTACCAAATCCTATTACAGGTACACCAGACTATTGGGCAACTCTGCTGACACACCTTCTAGTACTTTTCTTCGTGGACTTACTGCAGCTCTCCATCAGCTATCCCCCAAAGCAAAGGATCTTTAGTAAAAGAAATTACAATAGTTTTCACACAGCAGAACACCTTCCCGCTTCCTCTCCTATCCCAAGCAGGTACAACAAAGGAGCTCTTTGCTCAGAGAAGGAAAAATAAGAAGTTAAAGCCAACTAATTGCCAGGGTACACCCTTCTCCCAGTGCACTTGTAAATGACCACTTGTGCAACAACACCTGAGCATCAACAGGAGCTGTGGGCACTACCCAAGCACGCACATGGCAATAAAGCAGAGGCACTACCTGCATTTCCACGTGCATGTAGGGTTTTCACGTGCCTATCTACCTATCTACAGCTATGCAAGTGGTGATTCACCTCTTGCAAACCCAGCCCCAAACCGTTTCGATCTCCCCCTTCCCATATTCCTGCAATTGTGGCCAATCTTCCTGTCAGATTTTCCCTGTCTTCTTCAGGACTTGACTGTCATCCTGCACAGCACCAAACAGGATTATCTGCTAACAAAACAAAAATAAAACTTAAAAACAAAGTAATTAAACCCCCAAATAATATTTGCAAGGTCTTCCTGATGTGGGAGGGTGTCTTCAATTGCACACAGTCTTTTTGACATAGCATGCATAACCTTATCAATACTTTTTAGCACCAGGAAAGTTTTTGCTCCTTCTTTTGCTTCAGCTGATTACAGCCTGCTTGTGGTAACACATTTGGTTACCATCTGACCAGGGACTTCTCTTTACTATGAGAGTGGGAGAAGGGACAAAGGAGTACACAGAGATAGATGACGGTCACAGGGAGCACAACTCCAGTGCTAAAGTCTACCTGGCCAACAGCCTGTACCATAGACAGCCCAGCCCCAGCTGTCATCCCTGGGACCATCTTGCACAGACAGGAACTTTTCCATGAGCACAGGGTGCCTGGAGCAGCAGCACAATGCCAGGAGGATGAGGCTCTCGGAAAGCATCACCTCACTGCATGGAGTGTATCTTGCAGAGGGCACCAGAGGAGCTTTTCCCAGCCACACACAGATGCTCATTTGCTTGCCCCTACAAGGAAGCTTTAATGCCACAGATTTATAATCTACCTGCCATTCCAAGAGTATGAATAAATCCTCTACTGGATAACACAGAGCAGCAAAGGTACTGCTCCATAAACTATCATTTCTTGAGACAGAGACCTGTCCCCAGGCGTGCCCAGACTGACTGGTCCTCAGTCAGTGTCTAAACCACCGATTTAGTTGCCTGGTTTTAGGGCAACAGTTTTCTCAGCACTTTGTTACTTTCTTCTGAAGAAGAACATTTTAAGGCAGGGGTCATACCTCAGTATTTAATATTGTTCTTACCCTGGGTCAAATGCTTTTATTCTCTATGCTTTTCATTTGTTGATGACTGAGTTATCTTTTTCAAGATAACGATTTTACTTTTGTTTCTTCTTTTCCCCTCCAGGTGCCCTGCCCTTAACAGCAGCAGACTTAAACCTAGATATTATTCCACAGATAACATCTATTGCTAAACAACGTTTTTCTGATCTATACTTACAAAGTGCTCCAACATATACTCAATTAAAATGCTCAGCATGACGTCTAAGGGCACGTGCCCTTTTTCCACAGCATGTTTAGGACTAGAAAGGCAGAGTCAGGCCATGGAGAACAGTGACATGCTGATGCCAATTTAACTTTTGTGTGTTCTATGCACAAATAAGAAGAAATAATATGGTTTACATAAATGAATAAGTGCTGGCATGTTTTCTGGCAACAGAAAATAAAGACACCAGCATTTAATGATTGCCCAGAAATCTAAACAAAGAATGGGTTTAGATGAATAAAAGTATTCTGAGAAATCACCACACATTCCCTGATCCATTCAGCCTTCTCCCTAGCAGTTTTAAATACTCATTCTCACCCCCAGCAAAACAAAAATACAAGGGGTGCAAGCCTACAGCACAAGTATTTAGCACTAGAGGTTGCTAGAGATCACAGACTATCCATCAGATCCCAAGAAATGGTTGCTGCCACAGGTGAAAAAATGTTCCTTCACTGAGAGCCACAGCCACGTGGAAAATCTCTTAAACAGCCTTGTAAAAGGTGAACAGATCTCACAGATCTCGGATCATCCAGGGAAGGCCTGACACTGATCAGTGCCAGAAAAAGAGCTCTAAGCTTTAGAGGTGCTCTTCTGCAGGCAGCTGCCGAGCCAGGGATTTTATTTCTGGTGAGGTTTCAGCAACTGCTTTATGCCAACCTCAAACAGTTGCAACCAAGAGGTCTTGTTCACCCCTGAGTCACCATCAGCCACACATCTGCTGCTCGCCAGACCGAGGGTGAGCTAGGCTGACACTCACGTTTCTTCTGCCACATTAGTTTTCTGCTGGCACAGGTTTCCTGATATGGGAGAAAGGGCTGGAATGCTGGAACAGCCCAAGGAAAGCCCTGCGCCTGCCCCTCAGGCATCCCTGTGTGCTCGGAAGGGAGCGGGTTGAAGGACCCGGGGCTTTCCCCAGGGACCTATGGGAAGGGCTCTTCACTGACATCTGAGTTCTTCAGGGTGAGGCTCTTTATTGACACCTAAATTCTTGGTAGTGACGCAAGAGGAAGAGATCACCTGAGAACTTCAGGCGGACAACCAGCAGAAGCCAATTAACTCCCAAGCAACAGAGATCTTCCCATGCAAACCTCCAGAGAAGCCACAGGCTAGAGGTATGCATGTGACTAAGGAGGAATGGGAAAGGTGGGGTCAGTCACTGAAACAGAGAAAACTAAGTTTTTCCAGTGTTTCTACAGCAGATAAACATCTACCTACTGAATTTTACTTATTTTAGGGTGGGAGGTTGTTTCTCTTCTTTTTGAGATGACATTATGGTCAGAAGAAAGCCCGAGGATGATTCAAGTCCCACTGCTTCTGTTGCAGGCTGAAGAATTTCACCTTCGCTTCTCCCTGAAGCCCATAACTTCAGGATTAGGCCCTTTTCTAAATGCTTACAGGAGCAATTCAAAGTTGGAAACCAAGCCCAATAATCCCAAGGGATTTGCCTTCAGTAACTTTTCCACAGCTTGAACTACAGCTGTTTTCCTTTATAAATTCCACCTCTCAACTGCCAGAGCACCAGGAGAGGAAAGGAGCGAAGTGCTATGGTTGGAAACAAAAGCTCAACACAGAGATGCAGCAAAAGATCAGATCTAATTTTCCTGCCAGCACGACTCTGATCACTAACACACTGATTTAGCTCCCGCTACGCAAGAACGCTTGAAGATGGACTTACTTTTTCATCCTCAGGGGTACAGAACAAAATTATGAGCCAACCAGGACTAAAAGGTTTCTCTGCACACCTGGAACCAGGAACTGATTTCTCTCACCTATTTAAAAAAACCCCAAAACTTAAAGTCTCCACTGGAAGTAAAAATCAGGTTCTTTATTCAAATCTTACATCCCTCACCTGACCACAGTTTGAAGCTTCTCTGCCAGCCCCAACCATTCCTTAAGCAACCAAGGAAATTAAATACAAAACATTAAACAATGTGGAGGGTCAGACTTAAAACAACAAAGACAAGGAAATTGCAAGTTAAGCCTCCTGCTCTGCCCTTGATTCACCTTGTTTTGTTCAGCTACTGCTCTGTTCTCAGACCCTTCCTTCTCCCAATGCCAAGAGAATTAGGACAGAGAAAACAGCATGGTCTAAACATGGGTGGCATTCACTCATATCCATTAGGTTGGGTTTTGATGTAGAGATCACAACCATTTTGCCTGGTCTGGAACTTCACAAAGCCAGTGCTGTTTAGCAAATTTCTTGCAGAGTTTGCATTACTGCAAGAAGGACAGAGTAAAAATGACCTGGGGCACCTGGGAGGAAAGATTCCCATTACCCAATTTTACCCTTCTAAAAATTGGGCCCAATGTAAGCTAGTCGTCTCCTCCCTGTCTACAGACCAGTTTTCCTTCAGTGATTTTAGGAGGGAAGAAGCATGCTCATGGCATGGGTGCCTATCTTATTGCTTGCAGAGGTCTGCAGAGCTAGCTTGGCTAGCACTTTCTTGGATTTTTAGGTGGCTGACACCAAACAAGATCCAAGTCATTCCCCTCATGGTAATCATCACCCAGCTGCTATGATCGTATTTGAGAAGTCGTGGCAGTCTGGCGAAGTTCCCACTGACTGGAAAAGGGAGAACATAACCCCCATTTTTAAAAAGGGAAATAAGGAAACCCAGGGAACTACAGGTTGACCAATCTCACCTCAGTGCCTGGTAGGATCGTGGAGCAGATCCTCCTGGAAACTATGAAATGTGAATGATATTTATACTCCCAAGAAGAAAGATCACAAGCTTGCCGTAGGGAAAAAAGAGGCACTGAAATGCTGGCAAGTTGACATCTTTTCTAATTAAAACAAAAAGCAATCTTTAAAATAAAGGCCTCCAAGACGGTTGTTTTTCTTCACCAATAGCACATACCGTTTATAGTCATAGTCTGTGTTTGCAATGCTTTAGTAATGGATTAAAACAGCTTCAAAAGCTTGTACAGAAAAGCACTGAAAAGTACTTCAAAATTCGTGCATTAAGAAAGCATATACATTACACAAAAGGCAAAACATGGGCTAAATACCCAGTTCTGTTACAAATTTAGGAAACACTAAAAGCATCTTTTATTTTCAGTATATTATGGGAAGGAACCAACACAGGACATAACTGCACATGGCTCAAAGCCTACAGCCTGTCTTCTGATCAGATGCAAATAATGAGTATCACAGGGCTTCTCTAGGAGGTTCTAAAGAAGGGCCCCAACACCAACTCACCACTGTATTTTAAAGTGATTCAGAATATTACTCCATTTCTTCTTTAAATAGCCTTTCAACAGGACAAATCTTCTCATGGTGCAGTGTAAAACTAAAATCTTCGAAAGACAAGAGTACCATTTTGGGGACTAAAGATGTGCAAAGCATGCTGGTGAACTGCTGTGGGAACCACATGCATTACACGGGGAATGAGGGCCACTTGAAGGAGCCATCAGGTCTCTGTTTTGCTTTTCTCAGTTGAATATATGTGCCAAAAGGATGCATTTCTCAATGCTTTGCAGCTGTAACTCAAATCCTCTCCCCTACTGCTGAATCTTACTCTTCCAGGAACATCTCACACTTCGGTCACTGGTTATAGGTCTTCCATCACAAAACCATAGAGACGTCCTTTATTAGCAGTGCTATTTCCACAAGCATCCAGGGTGTTCACAAGCAGCACATGCATAGGGATGAGGCGCTGGAGGAAGTTCATAAAAAGGTTTGCTTGCTATGAAAATCATCTTTAACTTCCCACGAGTATGATTCCACACACACTTGTGGTAAGGCAGGTTGTATTATTCTACTCTCTCTTGCCCAATAGTTGCTATTACTGGACCTGGCAAGGCAGCATGTGACACAAAAATGCAGCTGCATTTTTGGCTCGGAAGCCTCTACAAGAGCCTGTGAGTCATGAACCAAAAGGCCCACAAAAAAGCAAAAGAGAAGAATGCAGATTCCGTTTTCTTTTTATTGTAAGCATGTGTCTCTACTGGAAAGTCCTGATGTGCATAAAGGACAAAACCATAAGTTATTTTGAAGTCCCTTTAGTCAGGTAACTTGGGCCCAAGGGCCACTTTACACAAAAACAGAATGGAAAGACTACCGCTGACCACAGAGCGTCTGAGCCACACAACGTAACACGTGTCTCGGCACGCCTCTGAGCTATGCTTTTCTACAAGACTTGGGGTAATGTGGGTTTTTTGGTTGCTTTGGTGGTTTTGGTTCTTTTTGTTGAATTTCTCCCTAGAAGCCCAGGATACCCTCATCCCAGATGCATAACGCTGAGCTCTCCTGCAGCATCGCCTTACAGTAAAACATCCCTCATCCACCTGCTGTACTACAAATAAAGTTTACAATGCAACAGTTTGTGTCTAAAATGTGTCAAGTTTCTCTGATTAACAATACAACACTTAACCTCTCACGACTGATCAAATGTTCCAACCTTCTTCAATTTTTTTAAATGAAAGCAATCCAAGTACACCCTCTTCCTAAACTGCTTGGAGTGGTTATGATAAACACAAGACAGAAGGGAGCGTGAGAGCAATCTGAGTGTGGACTGCAGAAGAATATCTCAGGACTTTTCTTTATCACCAGCTCAGGGACTCTGTCAGCAAGAAGCTGTTCCCACACTACATCATGTCTTCTGCCTGCAAGCAGCAGCTCAGCTCCTAGACAGCTTAGCAGAAGCAGGCTGGAGGAGAGCAGTGGAAAGGGAAAAATAAGGCACCAAGAATTACCCCTTAGTGAGGATAAACAGCATTAGTCCACCTTAGTTCCCATCCTCAGAGGATGTTTTGTATTGGGTGGATGGAGCATGAGAGGAATGAACACCAAAGGCACACAGAGGCAACACTGCACAACGCCGCTCAGGCATCTACCGAAAGTGCTCTCCTCAGTCCAGTTGCTACATTAATATACAACCACCTTACCAAAATGAACCTTTACATCCTTTATTCCCCCAAATATAAAGCTAAAAATCCAGCAGCTGGTGTTTCTTCCCATTTGAAAGGGTCACACCAGCAACTCAGCTCTCATATGCAGCTTCACTCTTGGTAAAAACCAGCTTTGATCACGTTGGCCCCACAAACTTACTCCACATCAGCACTCAAGATGATTAACCACCAAAGCAAGCACATGCCTTGCCTCTCAGGTACACCGTGTTCCTGGGGAAGCATTGTTGTTACAAGGCAATGCAAGGCAGAGGCGAGGACTGGAAGGAAAGTTCCCTAAGGCAGACAGAAAATCCTCAGTGATTTCTGATGGAGAATTTTCCAGTGCTTTTTGAACTGGAGCAATAGGAGGAAAAAAACACTAAATATAACCCTGTGCCTTCAGAGGGCAAGGAGTGGAACATAAGCTACAAGAGGAAACTTTCTCAAACAAATGTCACCAGATGCATCACAGCTTAAATGGAAACAGTGAGCATCCAGGTTGTTGTGCTCTGACAATGGTCACGTGTAGTAGGATTGAGAAAGGTGCTCAACACGTGCAAAGAATTCAGAGAGTTTGCTCAAACGCAGCAAAGACATATGGGTATATCCCAAGACAGAACAACCACAGGAGCTTAAGGAATGTACCTCGAAAAAGTGTAGGCATCATTAAGTTTGTTTTGTAACTTTTGCCCAGTTTGAGGACCCAACTCTGTAAAATCTCCAGTGAGAGCCACTCGCTTTTGCTTCACATGAAGAGGTTCCCCTCTCCATCTTACCACCCTCCTAAAAGTACTGTGAAAGAAAGGTATGAAGGCTGATCCTTAGGTCTGACATGAGGTCTCTTTTGGGAGCAGAAACTCCTTATTCCTCCATGAAAAAGTAATTCCCAACAAGTTCATTCTGATTCCACCACCCTCCCTTATTGCATCACAGGGCTTTGCTCCTCCTGTGCATTCTAAGTCACGGACAAAGTCAGGAACCTTTGGCAATGTTCAACCAGCCATGCTTTGGTTGGTTAGATATTATAACACCACAGTACCTAAAACTGCCCTTTCAGGCACTCAGTGCCAGGCAGCCCACAAACACCACACAGAAACACTGCTAGGTCTTGAAAGACACTACAATCTTTGCCAACATTCTCTATTACTCTTCAGGAAATGACAGGCTCATTTTCCAGAGTGATAAATTCCAATAAATTCTTCTTACACTGGACAGAAATCTGAAAGTTTAACAGACATAATAAATTGTGCATTATCTGTATTACAAAGCCAGCCTTACACAAACAAATACATCTAAATTAGACTGCAATCTGCAAATCTTCCTCCATGTGAAAAGCAGCTCTGACTTCAGCAGGGCTACTCTGCCAAGGAAAGAGGGGTCTTCTCTTTTATACTATGTAAACCATGGGAAGTAAATTCCTCCCACACAAAGCTCTCACATAATCCCTGCTGCAGCTTGCTCCTGGCTCATAGGCTGAATATTCATCCCCCTACAGCTTCAAAAGGTATAGGCTCTTCAGCATCTCTGTCAGGCACTTTTTTCTTTTGTAAAATGAGGAATATACTGTGAATTTAAAGAAGTTTAGGTAGGTTTTTTTGCATTCCCTTGTAACAAGATTTATATCCCTTGCAATTAAAAAAAATTATAGTCCAAAAGCATAGCTAAAACCTTTAAAGGACTAAGTATAGAGACTGACCTGGAAGATAACTCCTTACCATCATCTCCAACACTAGTAATTCTTCCAGGCCTAAGGCTCTAGGTGGTGATTGTGCACCAAGGTCACATGCTTGCCTGGACAAGTTTATTTGTTGTATGTTTTTAGTAACATACAGACCACACATCTTAGAACATCACAGCAGCGCAGAAGCTAAACATAAAGGTTAACACAGTAAGGAAAGAATATCAAGTTTTCCAGTATTATCCATAATAAATGTCAACAAACATTATTCTGCATCACTATTTGGGCCTAAAAAACCCACACCCCATTTATATGTCTGCAAGAGGACTTCTCACATGGTATCATTTATCACAAAAAAAAAAAAAGGGACAATGCACAAGGGCTCATATTTGCATATATCTTCCTTATCTACTCTACATAACATGATTTTAAAGTTGCTCAAATAGCCCCAACACTACATTAAAAAGGAAAAGTCACCAAGTAACACCAGTGACCTCCCAACATACTCCAACCTTGAGATGATGAACATCTTGTTCACCCCCTTCCCCAGAGCTCGAGAAGAAGCTGGGGAAGACAGTAAGAAGCAACACATGCAGAGCTCAGCAGAACTTCCACAAAGGAGGGGGATGCCACAATATCCAGACTCCTCCTCCCCGTCCATGAAAGTCTAATTAATCTCCATGAGTACACCAGTTGGGTAGAAGGCCAAATACACCTGCGATTTCACTGGAGAAGGGAAAGGTTACAGCATAAGTCTTAGGAGGCCACAGTGATAAATGTCACTCCAGAGCCTCCCAAGTGCATAACACTTCAACTATCCCATGGCCTTATATGAACATAAGTTTAAGGAAACTATAGATGCAATCAACCCACAAGAACACCAACATGCGAGTTCTATAGTTCTTATATTTACCCCTTTTTCCTTCGGTTTTATGCATTTAATTTAAAATATCAGCCTGGGCAGTATAGGGACCAATGGTCAGGCTTCATACATGCTTTGATTAATTGCCAGTAACTTATTCCTTTAAGTATCTGATGTTTAATTAAAAAACACAGATCAAGCCAAATTGGTTTGTTAGTCAGACTGAGGTCAGCTGACATAAAGGGACAACAATCTTAACGGATTTTCCTTATTGCATTGCAATGGCTTGAGTACTTTGTTTCATTATGCAAATGAGCAGAGGTCACGACTGAGCCAGCATTCAAATAAAAATTGTTCCAAGTCACTAAATGTATCCCAGGTTCTTGTAATTCCTCACGCAAATAAAGAGCAGCAAATGTTTATCCCTCTCTTTTCCCCAGTGTTACTGGTTTACGTTCCTGTAGCTGAGGCAACCACACCACGCCAAGCAGCAAAGCGCCTTTCAGAAAGATTAACTTCTTAAACAGGCACAAACAGCCAAGGTTCAGCCCCAAGGTGAGTGGCAAACACACAACTCATGAACCAGAGCATAGCACAGGAGATCATGGGATGACCTCCTCATTGAGATCATCTCCCCACATGAAACTCCACTCACAGCAGGGTCAGCTCTGAGGTTTCTAGATTACCCCTCATTTAAATTGTTTGCAGAGTGTCATTCCTTGCTAAACAAACTGATGGAAAAAATTAAGTAAGAAAGAAAAAAGGTGGTAATGTCTGAAAAAAATACGGAAAGGAGCACAGCAACAAGTGCTAAAGGCATCCAGAACAAAATTTTATCTGCTGACCACATTCCTGACACCTCACAACAGTGCCAGAAGCAGAGAAATACTTTAAATTAGCAAAAAATGCCAACTTTCCAGGTCCTGCTGCACACTGAGCCCCAGGAAGACAACAGCAATTGAAGTCTAGATCTTCCAAGAGACTGCAATTCCAGTACTCCCAGGAATGTTGGACACAACTAAGCATAGAAAACCCCAACACTTTGCTTTGTAACACACACACCAGTTTAACAAGCACTAACTAAGTTTAACTAAAATTGTAAAACCAACTTCCCCTTTCCCTTTCTTCCTCTCCCACCCTGGGAAAAGACATGAAATCCAAGTTATTGCTGTAGTAGGCAAACATTAATAGTGACTGAAACCATTTAACCATCTATTCTTCTTTCCCTTCCCCTCATTTTTATTTTAAGAAAATCAACATGATGCTCCCAAGAAGGGTTTCAGCATAATTGAATTTCTCCTCCTTTGCTAGATTGAGTATAGACCTAATTCAGGACTAAGTGCAACTCAACACACACCTTATCTCAAGCCACAAATATCCAAGATTAAGAGATGATGAGAGAATCAACTGACAGGACAAGACAAAAAGAAAAATTAAATTCTTCCATACCATCCATGCAGTGAGCTCACAGCACAAGGGTAACAGCAAGGAGCTGAACCAGAGTACGTGGCAATGCATATTTTTCAGGGATCTGCCAAACACTTCAGATTTCACAAGAAAATCCTTGTGTCCTGTAACTCAGCTCTACTCCTTTTCACTTAGCTCAAAGTGTGACCGATGGTAGAAGCCTGATCAAATTCCTTGCTTTATCCACGCTTGAATTAAAGCCTTGGCTCAGCAGACCAAGTTACATGAGCTTTCCCTTTCTCGGAGGATGCCGGCCATTAGTGCTGCTGCCAGCGCTGCAGGTAATACCAGCAAGTCTCAGGGAGCTTCAGTTTGGTTACAAACAAAGAGATTTCAGCTCCCGGTCAAGTAGCTGGTATTTCTGCATCTCTTGTTAGGCACTCCAGTGCTGAACTTCTGTTCTCGTTTGCAGATAACATATTAATTCTCTTGAAAAATCCAGCCTCCTCTGATCAGGGAAGTGGGAATTTCTTCAAGTAACTAATCAAATCATGTTCACATGGCTGGTTTTCAACTGTCCAGTACTGCTGAATATCAAAGAAAAAGTTTCAAAATGTTTATAGGTCAGACAGAGTAAACACAAGTGCCTTACAAAGGCAGCAGTTGCCATTACAGGTTGGTTCTGCAGAGGGAGCACCACATCTGGCCACAACGGCCACATGGGCTTCAAATGAACCTCCCCCCAAACTCTCCTGGAAAAGCACCTTCTTGCTCTGCTCCTCCCACAGTCAGCACCAAAATACTTTCAGCTTGTAGCCTTCACCCACACACACCCCCATCTGCAACCTCAGTCCAAGTCCAGCTGCTGCCCTTGAACTCTTCTTTAGCTCCAGGGATCTCCATGCCCACCATGGGAAGGAGAGCAGCCTTTAAGGCCCACCCAGCTCCTCTCCACGGAAGCAAATCCAAAGTCCTAATGGTTTCCCTGAAGTGCAACTGCCTGACCTCTGTGCAGGGCATGTGGGAAAGACAAGGGAGGAAATGGAGGGAGAAAAATTTTGTTTGCTGCCAGGAAGCAGAGCCCAACCTCAGGGCATGGGGAAGAGGGTCACGATGTCCATGAGAACTCCTGGATCTGAGCAAGGTGTAATAGGAACCTCTGTTAGCTTCAAAGGGGCTTCTATGAAGGAGACCATAGAATGGTTTGGACTGGAAGGGACCTTTAAAGACCACCTAGTCCAACCCCCCTGCCATGGGCAAGGAAATCTCTCACTAGGTCTGGTTGCTCCAACTCCCATCCACCTTGACCTTGAACACTTGTGGAGCAGAACTGCTTGTTTCTCAAGGGACAGACTGACAAACCCATGACAGGAAAGAGGACAAGGAAAGAGCTGGGTCAAATGGGAGGAGTGAGCAAACAAGGAGAGAACCAGGTCAGGGGAGCCTGTGCGACTCAGCCAAACGCTCGCACAGCAGGAGCTGGAAATCTCCACGTTTAAGGGTGTACACAGGCAAATGCAATATTTTACAATCCTACAGCACTTTTAGAGTGTTCCAAGTGCCTCATAATTGTTAATTAAGCAATAGCACTCACAAATCAGAAGCATAAGTCTGAGATATAACCTATCTCAATTTCTAACAGCATAACTGTCATGGTTTGACCCCAGGCCACAATTAAGCCCCACAAAGCCACTTGGTCGCTCCCCCCCAGTGTGATGGGGGAGAGAACTGGAAGGGTAGAAGTGAGAAAATCTCATGTAGAGATAAAGACAGGTTAATAGGCAAAGCACAAGCTGTACATTCAAGCAAAGAAATACAAGCAATTCATTCCCCACTTCCCAAGGGCAGGCAGGTGTTCAGCCATCTCCAGGAAAGCAGAGCTCCATCACACGCAATGATGATGTGAGAAGACAAACACCATCACTTTGGATGGCCCCCTCCTCCTTCTTTCCCCGGCTCTACATGCTGACCATGATTCCATATGGTCTGGAATATCCCTTGGATCAGCTGGGATCAGCTGTCCCGGCTGTATTCCCTCCCCATTCCTTGTGCCCCCATCCTGTGGTGGGTGAGAAGCCATAAAGGCCTTGACTCTCTGTAGAGTCTTCTCAGCAGTAAAGAAAACATCCCTGAGCTATCAACACTGTTTCCAGCACAATTCCAAAACACAGCCCCATATTAGCTCCTACGAAGAAAATTAACTCTACCCCTGCCAAAACCCACACAGTAACTTAGGGAACAAAAATTACTTTTAAGAAGTCACATACCCACACTTCTCCTGCCTCGCAGCCCCGAGCTGTGTCCCACGGCCAGGCAGCACAGCTCTTGCTGAAAGGGGCCGGTGTTCAGCATTTGAATTCAGACTCCTGTTTCAGAGCGTGACCCGATGCCTCACACACCGCAAGCGATCCCACTCCAGCCGTCTCCCTAAGCCATTCCTTGATCGCCAGCCAAGCCCCATGCAGAGGTAATCTTACCAAAGTAACACCGGTATGTAGCTGTAAATTGTGATTTTGTGCTTGACTTGTCTTATCTGCCTTCCCTGGCATTTTGGCCGCACAAATTATCTTCAGCAATTTCATCTTAAAGCTCATGTTTTACAGTACTGATTTCCCTTAAAAGTATTTTTTTTAAACGTGCTTTTATTAGTTCAAGCACATTTGCCAAGTTTTAACAGATGACTTCTTTCTCAGCTGCCTAATTTCAAATTCACCTTTACATAAAGCTTAAGAGGGGGCAAAAAGTCATCACAAGTAAGTGGGACGTGATGCTTAACATTAAGGTTTATGCAAATACACTTTACAGTATCAGTTGAGGGTCAGGAATCATGAATTTACTCTGCAACATGGGAGAATTAAGAAAGAAAAAGGATGAAACCTAGCCAAAACTTGGAAATATGTATAATCCTGATTAATACAGGGCTACTAGGAAAACGCAGATGTGAAGTCACACCTTGTTTTATTCAGGGGAAAAGCCAAAGTGTACAAGAGCCAAAGAACTTATTCTATGCAGTGGCAGACACTGAAATACAGCAACATTACTCCTTCAACATTAATAAAACATGTTGTATACAGAGCTTTTTTCTTTTCAGTCCTTGAAACCCTGCCAAGTCATAAGCTTTTTATGGGAACATTGAAATGAATGTTGATCAGAGCCATAACCATACCAGTTTTAAATTTTACCACCACTTAGAGGCAAAGGTTTCCCCCCAGTCCCTCACACATCTGCAAATCTGTACATTTTTGAAAAGCTTGATGAACTAAAAAAGCTCATATACCCTCCATCTATGAAGACAATGTATTCCTTCTTGGATTATCAGCTGAACTCAGGCCCTGAAAGAACTATTAACTCCTCCACCCCCTAAAATGAAGCTCCTCAAAGGTAAAATTTTACATTTCATACACGAAAAATAATAGCTACTTGGTAAGCGAAATTAGAGCTCCAGAGTTCCCCTCATTACCAAGAACATGATAATCTCTTCCCCATCCCTTCCCATATTCATCAGCATCTGTTTTTTCCAAAGCCTAAGCTTTATTTTTCAAAAAGTTAACACTTACTCATAAAAATACAATTAATTTGGAAGTACAAGGCTGCTGGCATCCAGACAAGTGCTTGATCATTTTGTTGTTGTATCTAATGCGATAGAGCTTCAACTGGGTTGGAAAACTTCATAAAATAGGGGGCTGCTTCCTTTCTAATTAAGACAGCAATGAAATTTAACAGCCTGGCATGGAAACTTCTTTCCAGTGTTACGTTTTTGGAATAACTCATCTACTCTCAGAAATCTTTTACAACACACTACCCAGTACTTCACCCTTTCCAGCTTAAAGGCTTCCATTTGGTGTCCTCTGTACCAAACTAACTGGTGTGTCAAAGATACTGCACCAGAAGACCTGAAAAATATTTGCAATCCTTAAGATCTACTCACCCTACGTGCTCCTATGTGTATTCTGTAACTGTAGCACTACAATCTGTGTCCACTGAAATTTATATCCATTCTATCATTGACACAAATTTAAAAAGGTATTAATTAGGTGTGCAAGGCCTTAAACTTAACAAGGAAATGAACAAAAAATACACAGCCTACATCCAAGTAGGTCTGTCTTTCAAGTCCCTGGGCTGGGAACTTGGGTTGTTTGTATACCATCCTGATTTATGTTTATTTAAATAATGACAAATATTAGTTTTAAATTTACAGTGATCGCTTTATAAGATGTCTCCAATCCTGTTGGGATAAAGAGCTTACACTAAACAAAACAGTTTGTTTATATTACTGGTACATCTCATAGGAAATACTTAGAATCCCACATGTTCAAAGCAGGACTAAATTGCAGCCCATCTTTCCACAAAGGGCTGCTATCTCCTGCTACCAAGAGGCCAGAAGGACCACATGCAGATCACAAGGCCTGAAAGTTCAAGTCCAGAGCGGCTGGTCTGCAGAACACCAAGTCCAGAATGTCACATGCAAAATAAAAAGAAAACTAAAATCCACCCCGTGCTTTGGCAGCAGTGAAATGGCCAGAAGATGTGGGAGAATTAAAGATGTACCAGGAGAAAGCAGATGTGAAGTCACACCTTGGTTCACAGAATCACAGAATATCCTGAGCTGAAAAAGACCCACAAGGATTAAAGTCCAGCTCTTGGCCCTGTGCAGGACTGCCCCAAGAATCCCACCATGTGCCTGAGAGCATTATCCAAATGCATTTTAAACTCAAACAGGCCTAGGACTGTGACCACTGCCCTGGGGAGCCTGTTCTAGTACTCAGATACTCTTCAGGTAAAGAACCTTTTCCTAATATCCAGCCTAAATCTCCCTTGACAGGTTCATTCAGGGCAAAAGCAAGGGACCAAAATAGCCACTCTCACTCTAGGCAATGAGAAATATCAAAATAAGAATTTAAGGACAGCAAGACTATGACCCCAAGCCTCTCATGTTATTTGTGTTGGCTGTCCCACCAACCCCTTATTAAGGAAAAGCCATAAAAAAAGATATTTATTCTGTTACTGTTATTATTGATTTGCATCTACAAACACAGTCAAAGATTTATCAGATGTAGTGAGTTCAGAACTAAGATGAAAGTCGATTTCTGTTAGACTCACCTGACAGGGATGTACAAAAACTCAGAGAAAGGTTTGAGGATTTTTATGTTTCAGATAATACTAAAATTAATTTTAAAATTAAGGCAGATTAGGAGAATTAACTGTCTATTCTAGAAAACCATGCATCTGTTTCTACTATTGATAGCTACACAACAAAACCACTTATGGCACAGCATGCAGCTGTATGGGAACAGGAGAAAGGATCACCTCCAGCATGCAGAGAGTCCCAAAGTATCTAAGAGTTGCACATGTAACACAGTTGTAACCCAAGAGCCCAAACACAGCCACACTGCAACTTTCCATCTCAGATTTAAAAGAAATTACCTTCAGTAAAGCTGAAAGTGAGTTTTAATGCAACCCTAAAATAACCATTCACACATGCAAACCAATTACTGGTGCAGGTACTCAAGTGTGACAGCAAAGACAGAGCAACACCCTGTCCTTCTCTCAAGTACATTAAAAAATTCCATGTTTCTATGAAGATGCCTCTCTATATGCAGGTCCTGTGTTTTGTCTCATACCGACTGTACTCTGGAATTGTGTTTGTACAAGGAGCAGCAGAGCAAAGATCTCTACAGATGATCTTCCCTTTTGCTAGGGCCACAAACAGAAATTACAAAAGAAATATTTAAAATTGTGGACATTTAGTGAAACCTCCTCAGAGCACTTTCCATGCCCTCTTGCCTAGTGACTGCACCAACTCTCCCCTCTATCTAGAGACTGAAAAAGCATTTCCCCAATTTGTACACAAACGACAGCAAGTCAGTTTTGAAGAGGAAAGAAGAAGAAAGGCA
Organism: Corapipo altera; assembly: GCF_003945725.1. Taxonomy (NCBI): domain Eukaryota; kingdom Metazoa; phylum Chordata; class Aves; order Passeriformes; family Pipridae; genus Corapipo; species Corapipo altera. The sequence goes on along the minus strand of NW_020884889.1, from coordinate 5,521,239 downwards.
GCACTGAAAACTCTAAGGATTATTTACGAACAAGCTGAAGCCCTATAAACTTGGCTATTGAAGAAAGATAATCCTCTCTAGCTTATGCCAAGTGGGTCAGACAGAGGAAGAACCTCAGCAGTCTTCAAAGTCGAAGCAGATGGGGAAGTGAATAAGTGCCCATGTGAGCGAAAAGGAAACAAGCTTCTGTTCATTTTAGCTTGTTTCAGAGCGTCAGTTTGCTACACACCATCAAAATGCCAGACCTCTAACTGACACAAGCAGAGGAGCTCACTTCTGTAAGAAGTATTAGAACTGCAGAGTAATTACTTAAGACTGCTACTGATACAAGAAAAAAAAAATGAAGCCCTGGTGTGTTCAGATTTAAGGTGTTGCTTAGCTTGGTAGGAGGGAATCAGGTAAAGTGGAGGAAAGCTGCTAAGAGGCAGAGACTGAGAGAAGTGTTCTTTGCTTTGTGGCTACGAAAAAAAACCCTTGGGATTCTTTATCATTAGTGTTTCAGTATCACAGATATAAATATTTATGTAGCTGTAAGGTAGGTTCTACTTTAGAGCTAATTGTAGCTCTAATTAGAGCATTTTAAAAAAAACACATGAGCTTGTAACTAAATTTTTTACCCTTTTTGAAACAAAAAAGCACAGTCCATGCATGCCACAAGATGAACATACATCACATTCTTTAAAAAGCTGAAGCTGACCTCTTGGTCCTTTCTCAGGCTTTACATCGCCAGACAAGATCTGGGCCAAGACCATTTCCACACACAGGGATGCATCTCTGTCTCAGGCTAACCTCATCATCCAAGTGGTGAAACCTAAAACCAACTAATCTCTCCCAGGGTTATGCTTGTGGAACTGGGAATCCCTCCATCTGCCTCAGCAATACAAAAAGATCACTGGCTGCAAAATAAACAGCACATGAACCACAGAACAATAGCCCCTCCAGCCAATGCTGCTCATGCCACCCACCAAGGGCTAATAATTTTCTAACAGATCCCTCCCCCTAAAAAAAAACTTTTCATACTTTGAAGAAAGATCTTGTGCAAGTTGACAACATGCAACTTCTTTTGGATCCCTACAAAGGAAAGACTCCCTTCTGCTCTGAACTCCTGGGAGTTTTGCAAGCTATCTGCAATCAGAAGCAATAAACCCTGAAGGAACACAGAAATAGTTTTAATCAAGAACATTTAAATTGAGCTGTGACCAGTGGAAGGAGGAGTATTCAGTGCTATAGTTTGCTAGGAAGACACAGAGAGCCAAGGACATGTTGAGGAGATGCTTGTCTTCCAAAGAAAATATTGCTAAGAGAAACAGGCAACCTTCCACCATTTATTTTAGGAGGTGGCTGCTGAGCTGCATCAGCTATTCCACTGGTGGCTCCATGAGTGTTTTTTGACCAAGACTTCTGCTGGAAGAGCCAGAACTGCAAAACTTGTAAGAAAACTCCACAGGAAGAGGTACCGAGAGGTTGCACAACACCAAGCCTTTTCAGAGACATGTATCTTCACTTATGCAAACTCAAGTGATCTTCTGATATTTAGGCTGGGTTGTGTGGAACACGGTTAAGACAAGAATAGGTGTATGAACTCTTTGCTTGTTTTTTTGCAGTGTGTTTAACTACACATCAAGAAATTTGCTAAAATGAGAAGTGTGAAGGAATGGGGAAAGGCTATGTTGTGAGAAATAACAAGGGGAGAGCTTGAAACTACAATCACTTTAGTTTATTTTCCTATGATCAGTTATCACGCAAGCTGAAAAGTTAACTACTTTGCTTTAGGTAACTTTTTACCATGACAACTAATGACAGTTATTCCTTTTAGCTAAGAGACCATCACTCCCACACCAGCCTTAAATGTTTTAAGAGGCAAAGCAAGGATTCCCCCATATTCCTTTCCCCACTAAAAAAAAATAAACATGTTAACCTTGAGGACCACGTAAAGTTGCATTTGCTGTAGTCAAACCTTTTCTCTGCACTCTGGTGTAGAGGGAGGGGAAAAAAAAAAAAAAAGATAAACAAGTTAACAGACTCATATTGGCTTTTTAACAGCATCCCCACAAACAGGATTTTTTTTTTTTTTAACACAGACATTTGACCTGGGTTAACACTGCAGTGTGGAGAGTTGAAAAGGGATCACCTGATGAAACAAAAATACCTCCCTCCAAACTATATTGCAGGAATTACAGCCAAGCACCCCAACCACAGCAAACAGTAAGAGCCTTCTGGAACAGCACACTTTCTGTGTCAGCAAAGCAGCATTAATACAAAACTCAATTCAAATAAAGGAGTACTGACCCTTCAGAAAGGGTACGGCTTCAACAGGCTTCCAAACACAGACCACCGAAGATATTCAAACCATTGCAAAAAATTATTATATCAAAAGGAGGAAAACAGTGTCAGCCTTGTACATGTTTTGTTGTTGAATAATGACAGTGTTTACCTTCCCAACCTAACACATTACTGCTCTGGACCCAACTTTAAAGCAGAGTACATGACAGAATTAATTATGTCCTTTCCTCTTAACTACCATTCCCTGGTTATTTATTAGCTCAGTCTGCATATATTCATAGATGTGTCTAATATACAAAGTTAAAAGGATTTAAAACTGCTGCCTAAATACTTCCCTGGTTTGCAGAGTCCTCTCCACCCTCTAGACAGGCAGTGGCATCAATAAATACAGCCTTAGGCTGCAAATTAGTCACTCCTCAAGCAGTTGAGGGAGACATGGGGGAACCACAAGTGCACTGCGACGGGCAAGAGCGTCTCATGGGCAACACAGTGATGGATCACAGGCAACAATCTCCCTCAGACACGTACTAAACATGGCTCTGCTAAGGCCTCTTTTCTGATTTAGTAAAATGCAAAGGCTGCCAGCACATCCAGCTTTGTCTTACAGCCCACTCCAGCTTGCAGTTTAGCAAACCACCAGGCAGACCATCTGTCAGAACTACAAGGTCCACCTCTGTTGGAGCACCCACAGCTTGGAGGCCACCAGCCACTTCCTGTGTCTTTCTGGAAAATACAAAAGCCATGCCACACCACATAGCCTGAGTTCAGTACCTCAGCAAAGGAATGGCAGAGAGTTAAATTCAGATAAGCTACCTAAATGTAAACCTCAAGGGAAACCAAAAGCCTCTCTGGAGTTTTCTGTTTGGCTAAAATGAGATTTTCAGGCTAAAGACCTCTCCTGAGGGACAAACACTGGGGATAAGCAGATTGGAGAAGACTTCTGCTTTAAGACTGAATCAATTTTATTTCACTGAGGTCCATCATCTCAAGGTACAGAGGCCAGTAGGTTCCACACTGACTATCCACTGTAAGGAGACGAAAAGGGAACGAGGATGCTACAGACCCAGCAGCAGAAAGCAGAGAGGAAAAAAGAAAACCCTTTCACAGACACTTCACAAAGAGCAGCAGCACTTTTATCTTTGTCAGCACAGATTTTAGGATACTATATTCCTGTGTGAATACTGCAGTCACCGTTTGGCCTCATCCAGAATCACAAGCAATTCCAACTAATACATCAAATTAGCTGCGTATCTGGGGATTAACTTTTTGTCTTGCATCAGAGGTCAAGCAAATCTTCTCTCCATCACAGAGAAAGGAACATAAAGTCCATTTTGGTATAGCAGCACACTTAATTCTTCCACCCATCACTGAAGGCACTGTGGCACTGGTTTTACACTCAGGAGAATGTCCCTGTGCTATTGAACAGCACAGAAACTGGGTTTGAGAAGGTATTTAGAAGAAGCAAAGACCATGTGCTTGCAATCAACACCCAGAAACCCTGTTAATCACTGATCAACTTGAATTTAGCATTTTAGTGGTATAGATGGGGTATAGAGACGAAAGTAGAGTGTTAAATTTGTTTGGGATCTTCCATCTTTTGGACTAAAAAAATATAAAACTCTGAAGCTTTTTATGATCTCTCCATGTCAGAAACTCCTGCCTAGAACTGTTGAGGGAAACAGGGAAGAGAGAGGGATGGAGGAAGAGCAACTGTATCTAAAAATCTGGAAGTATTAAGGTTCCATTCCATAATAAAATGGCATTAAGTGATACCAGCAAGTTTACTTTCTAGTGGAAAAAAAAAAAAAGCAGAGCATCTCCTGAAAAATTTTTTTATAAATTGGTGAGACTATGGAGTAATATGCAGATGAAAGCTGTATTTCATTATTCTGCACCACGTCCACTTCATTTGATTAAATGAATAAATGAGATCCTTATGTCATACTAGAGGCACTACCCCTACTTTTGTTTACTACATCTTTCTAGCCTTAACCACAGCACACGCAGCACAGCTGGCTGGCAGCTCAACGTTACAACACAACACACAGAGAAGTTAAGATAGGGGAAGTGATTCTTAAAAAAAGAAAAAAGACACAGAAAAAACCCTTGCTCCACTTACCTAAGCAATGTTGTCATTAGAGAGTTTTCCAGTAATAAAATCCAAGAAAAAAAACCTGAAAAAAACCACAGAAAAAGGCAAAGTTTTAGTAAGTAGGATAATGCTCTCACTTTTTTCCTCAGGAACTTGAAAAGTCAGTGACTTAAAGAAAAAGAAGTACATTCACTCCATTAGTTGCATTTCAGATAGTTATTTGTAACAAAAAGGTGCTCCTCAGGCAGCAAATGTATCAGAAACAATAGGGTAGATTTTTCACTGCTGCTGCCAGCATTATACCAGTGCAATTCCCCAAATGTCAATCACGTTGGACTGCAATAAAACTAGTGTTATCCAGCAGACGAGTCAGGCCTAAGGCAATTAGCTAAGCTGCCCCATTTAGATTTTCAGTCATTTCTCCCTCCCACCGAGCTGGATTATCAGAAAATTTGGACCAAACTGTGGGGTGAGAAGTGAGGAGTCAAATACACACACACAAACACACAAACAGAGTAAGGCTGAAGGTGGCCAGAACCAAAAATGTTGCTTATTAAAAAAATACCCAAATCACCCCAGGGCTAATTGCAAAAGACTCTGAGGCAGCAAAAGGCAGAACAATATTAAGAAAGCTGTGATATACGAGACTTCATTATCGCATAAAAATAAAAGGCACAGTGTGAATTGCTGGTAAAAATGGCATGTGGCCATGACAGGTCTTACCAAAAATCACTGCTACCAAAAAAAGCCCTCAAGGCTTGTTGAGACTCATGAATGCAGACTGAAAAAAAAAAAAAAAAAAAAAAGAAAAGAAACCAGAAACCACATATCCAAACTAACTGAATATGGATGACTGCAAGGCTCCAAATCAAAGAGGGAGTTGACCACTGTTTAGGAGGAAGAAATCATTGCTTGTTCCAAGATTAAAAACTTATAATTCTGGCCCTGGCTGAAGCACTATCATTCACTAATCTGGTACAATTTAGTTGGGCTGATCCCCCCTCAAACAGAGGGGCATTATCAAAAGTTCCTCCATTCATTTTGCTTCCTGTTAGCCAGTGAAAGCCTCTTTTATATGCTCCTCCAGAGGCTGTTAAAGCCAAGGAAGACTTTCTGATAGAGAAGATAAGGTAGTTGGATTTATTCATGAGAGGAGGAAGGGAAGTTGTACAGGCTGATTACAGCTGCTCCAAAGTTGAAGAGTAGAGGTTTGGAGGAGGGAGGTGGAGGACGGAGGTGGAAGATGATGGATTTTTCATTAATAAGCATTATACCACTACCATTACTGTTAGAAGTAGCATTAACTCTCCTGATACTCAACTACATTTTACTCTTAAGTTGGCATCACCAAATACACACATGTGGTTGAATAATTCAAAAATACATGGAAAAAGCAGAAGAGGATATTTTTAAAGAGATTGAGTAAATAATTTTTTTTAAAAAATAGAATACCTAAGACTGTAAGGATAAACTAGCCAGAATCAGAGGGAAGACACTGCCTGTAATTGGTCTCAAGACTAAGACTATTCACAAATTATTTTCAGGGTCAGATCCTGTTCTTATTGCCAACATGAGCACTCTCAAACATCAATGGAGAAGGATGGTGATTTCCAAATTATTTAACATGTGTCAGCAATTTTGAACAGTTGCTCTGCAGATTCTTAAGGCAAACCAAGCAAAACCCCACAAGAGAGCCCAGTATAGTACTTGGTGGATGAAAAGCTGCCTGGAAATTCTATCAAGACTCTGAAAAACATTCCCCCATTAATGTTCAAACAGTCTGGTATAATTAGAATAGTTTTTAAATGCAACAAGATGGAAATGCAAACAAAAACACATTTCTCAAGTTTAAAAAGGTCAAGCCAAAGCAGCAAAGCTCTACCAAAAGTTAGGGCTAACAATGGTGGTTACAGGGGTAAACCCTGCCTCTTCCTTCCCCTCTCCCAGACTATTCTTCTCCAAACGAAGGAGAAAAATAAACAAGAATCAAAATATCCACAGCAGAAAATCAAATGCAGCTTTAAAAGAAAGAAAATAACTCAGCTATACCTCATCATTACTCCATCCAGTTCGAACACACATCAAGTCATTAACTGTTTTCCCCTCTGACAACACCAGATGAGATCAATATAAGCAAAAATAATAAACTGTTTTTCAGCGCACTGTTATATGAATGAGAAAGACTTCAATGCCAAGTGATGCATTTTTGAACATGCACCATTTCGAATCAGACAAAGACGGAGTGTAAATCTCTACTGAGCAGAAAGAGGGTATAAACAAATCTAACATAGTATGAAGATTCAGCAAAGATGGTCCATAGGTGAAGTATTAAAGGTACTTAAGTAAATAGGGACAAGGCTGATCAATTACCTCTTGCTTTGCAGAATATCCATATGCAACCAAAAAGCAAGAAGCTACAACAAAATCCAGAGCTTATTTTGATTCAATTTCACCTTTAGGTTATTATAATAAATATACACCATACAAAACTTCAGCATAAACTGTACTGACCAGTTTGCTCAGTGGTCATATAATTTCTTCTCAGTGATCAAAGAATTAGGGAATCAGGAGACAACAGTGACTTTCTATTCTGCCACCAGCCTGTATCTCTTCAGACACATCACTCAAGGCAAAGCTCAGCTGGCATCTGCTCTCCCCACTTTGTGCTGCAGTGGGAATCTTGCCTGTTGCAATCACCAATTTCAATCATAAACTACAGCAAACTCTGCAAACACTCAGATTTAGTGGGTATCTCAGAAAATGTTGCCAAGTGTCAGATTCCCCCACAGTAAATACAGGTAATACTGCTCACCTATCTTCAGACAGGCTTTGCAACACAAACCTGAAGAGACAATGTACTGTTATAAACCTCATGCACAAAAGCAATTGTACGTGTTAATTTACAGCTTCCCACTATGAATAAGGATAAGCTTATCAAAGCACAGAGGGTGTTTCCTACAGTGGGAATGTCGTAATGGGATGACAAGACATAGCCTGCTTGTTCCGCATGTTTGGGAAGATTGTTGGGTCTTTCTTGTCACAAAACAACTCTTGTTGCACCAATATTTAATTAAAAACAAGCCACAAAAGTCCACCCAAAACTTCTCATTTGTTTTCAAGTCTGAGGAACCCACACTGGCAAATTACAGCTCATATTCACTGCATTACAAAGAAATGAAGAGGCATGGACTAGATGTCCCTTTTCAGCTTGATTAAGACCCAGCTGCACCAGTTGCAACAGATGATGTGACGAAGTCACACTAAGTCTGAACAGTCTTCCCACTCAAGCTGACAGACTACAAGAAAACCAAACAAGAGGCCCATGCCCACTGTGATAGAGCTGGATGCAACTAACTTTGTTCAGTTAAAACACGACTTTACACATCTGACAGTTTCAGGAAGGCCAAAAAAAGAACAGGTTTACCTGACTCTTACATTTCACTGCCCGTCTTCTGCAAATACAAGGTTGGTTGTTGGGATCATGCTGGGGTTTAGGATTCGGGGTTTTCTTTATAACCCCAGAAACCAAAAGTTCCTACTTCCAAAGACCATGTTATGTTTCTCACAGGCCTGGCTATGGATACACAGATGCATCTGTACTGCTAGACTTGGGATAGCTGCAACTAAAGGCAACAGAATATTTCAATAGTAGTTTCTTTGTCACTGCAAGAATCTGCCCTGCCACACAAGCCTGCAATTCCAGATTTCTGCATACATTGTGAGGGCCATGAGGCATTACCAGTGGCTGCAGTTCAGCACGTTCCTGGGCAGTTCTATGGCAACGACATTTAGACGGTTAAAGGTGGTTTCATCAGAGTTCAGAAAAATCAGCAAAGAAATCCAAAATTCAGAGAGCAAATCCTGTACAGGCAAATCAGGCTTTGCAAACTCGTGATGCATTGAAAGAGTATGAGTTCTCCATCTCCTCTTCAAGGGAAGCTGCAGCACAGGCTCGGCGGTGCCAGGAAGGTTAGAGGGCTGCCAGAGCATGTACAGGAGAAGGTTTGTGTGCAAACAGAATAAACAGCCTCGACTAAATTCTTGTAATCAATTAAACAACAACTCTCCACTGAGAATACAACATCACTCAGCTGCTTACCTAATCCTCAACCCCTGCTTCTCAAGCTGGCTTTCAATTTTCAAGTCTTCCACTTTTCTTCAGAAGCAGAATGAATACCAGTTCTCCAGATATCCTGGTTTTAAGGCTATTATTTGCCTTTCAAAGACCATCAGTACTCAAAAGTGACTTAACACTAATGAGCTTTTACAAGCAAGTCTGCAAACATTAATACATGTGAGCAGCCATACTAAATCCACCCAAATTACCTATCTGGGACACCCTCCTCTAGCCTGGACTTCAAGCCAAGAGATGACCAAACTTGGAAGGTGACTATAGATTTTCTCTGGTCTGTATCCCTGTGTTAAGCTACCCAGTGATGCTAAGCAGATGCATTTTGAATGTGCTGTTTCATCTCATGTAAAGGGGGGAGAAAAGGAAAAAGAGTTAGAAATAGTACTTATCTGAAAAAAAAAAAAAAAGGCAAATATTTTAAACTAAGTACTGCTACTGTTTGTAGAATGGCCTGAAAGAGAGATATCTCTGAAATTCCTTTAAATACATGTGTTCAGTTTTTAAACTGCAAAATGAGTCAATCTGACAAACCAGCTCAATTAGGATTGCTCCAACAAAGCAGAGGGTCCCGTCCCCCTAAGCCAGAACAAGTTTCTGGCATAGACACTGGTGTGTGAGATTTTACATTCCCCTTTACATAAACAGCCATACATCAAGCTCTAAAAATTTGCTTCACAGAAACATTTGCACTAGTAAAATTCAATTATTCTAATATTTGTATGACACATGCAGGAGGGGTACATAAAAAGGTTATGGTGAGCTCATTTAAGAATTTAAACAAGGACTTGATAAAAAGGTTTTGAATTATTCACTCAGCTCCACTATTAAATCAGGCTTCCAAAGGAGTCTTTAAACAACAGCCCAGAAGACATTGTATTTATAACAAAAAGCCAGTACTGAAGCCATCACACTGTCTCACAGAACAAACCATTCATAATTACAGTGTAAATGCACACAGGCACAGTATCATGCCTTGGTCACAATCCCACCAGATTAACTGGACACTCCAAATATTTGTATTAATACTCCTTTCTGGAGAGGCAGTACCACTTCTGTCTAAATTTCTTAAGTATTGCCTTTTTATGCTAAGGAAGAGCAATTTCTTCAAGAACATCTAAGGTTTAGAGAAGTGCTCAAGAACAGCACTAAGCAAGATGAAGACAATCCTTCACAAGTATTTACTCATTTTTATACCAGCCTGTGTAGGCTGGCACACAAGTATTTTGCTACGTCTCCCAAAGCTTCAGAGCCAAACTCAACTGAAGACATCACCATACATCTCAGTAATAAACTCCCATGCTAAGTTTACATACAGCACAGCAATTTTCTGCATACTTGCTCCTCACACACATACCAGATCTTTTTTCCAAACCTCGGGGCCCACTTGAAATATCAGCCATCTCTAGAGGGAGGGAAAACAGGGGGCTTAGGAGGGATAATATGAGTGGTGCTCCACTTCTCTACCACCTGCTTCTTTTCTCCCCATCCATTTTATTTCCACATCACAGGCTGCTCTCAGCAGTTCAGCTCAACGAACACGAGCCAAGATTTCCTCTCAAAATAACTACTCCAAGACCATGTCAACTATGAGTATCACCCACAGAAACATTCCTATTTGCATATCATCTTCTCTCCTGCATCGGTCTGTTCCCAAATAACCCATGGGCTGGGGATACAAGGTCATGAAGTTGTGACAAAAAAGCAGGATACCCTCCCACTGCATCCAGCCATGCTCCCAGAGGAAGGGCAGGGTGAGTCAGTCTCCCAAGATAGTTGGTTTCAGGCATTTCTGACAGCATAATTTTAGTGTTAGTATTTCATTTCCTTTAGCCATCTCATGGAGAATGCTCAAGTGAAGTATTAATGAAGTGTTTTAACACGCTGTCACGGTCTGGAGAAGACGTAGGGTGTCACCTAACCAGCTGCTCAAGATTCACACTAAGCTGCTCAGGTCACCAACACAAACAAGAAAAGGATTTTTGCTTCACATGGGCTAAGGAAAGGTTTGGGGGTAAGAAGCATGAGGTAAAACTACCACATCCACAAATACCACTGAGCCCTGGGACAGCAGTGGGAGCCTTTCCTGAGTAGAACCAGGAGCACATCAATCTAAGACCACCATAATCCATACCAAAAAAAAAAATAAAAAAAAAAAATAAAAAGAGTATCTTGTCATTTCTGAAGAAATGAGAGTTCAGATGGTTTTGTTTGGCTGTTACGAAGCCAAGCCACTGCAGCAGTGCCATCAGCAACACACCTCCTGAAACTTTTTTTTATTTTTTAAACATTTAAATCCAACTTTGTTGATGTACTTTCCTTCAAACCTACACTCCAGCTCCTTATCCACACGGTCTTACAAATCTATCTATCTATCTGAAGCACTGGTTTTCCTGGCTATGGGTAAGGCTCAACACCTGCACCACTGCAAATGTAATTACGGCAAAATACCACAGCTATTTGTAGACTTCCTGTTCATCAAATAATATTAGTGTACCTTTGCCTTGAGCAATTATTTACAGAGCTGGAAATCCTGAAGAGACACTAGAGATTGCAGAAGCGTTCTGCTATCTACCCCTCCATTGTGCACTGATGCTTTGTATTAGCTTTTGGAACAACTCAGAGGGGAAAATAAAAATATCAGAATAATTCTTCATAAATCTGTCCAATGAAAAGGAGAGGGGGAAATGTAATTCAGTTAAAACTCTGCATTAGCTTACTCCAGTTGAGACTGGGAGGCATTTTACACTTCAGCTGAATTGGTAGCTTGAATTCAACTTCAGGCTCCCATGCAGCCTTTAAGTCAAATTCCTCTGCAGAGTAAAACCCTTATTAGCCTGTCTTCACTGCAATTTTAATCTTACTTAATTCTGAGTATGTAATTTATGTTAAGAATAACCCACTTTTTCCAGAACAGGATATATTGCATGCAGAATTATTCCCTGGCTAGCACAGTTTAGGTTTCCCTTGGAGAAATAATTTTTTATATATTGACAGCAAAGGGAAAAAAAACACTGAAAGTTTTAAAAACATGCAAAAGAATTTTCATAAATGCATCACAGATGGTTGTATTAATTCACCTAATATATCCCTAACCCACTGAAGCCTGGCCATGCAGTCTCACTTCAAACCGATGCTATGTGCTAGAAAGATATTTAATCTGTTTAAAAACTGACATTCCTTTTTTACCATACACACAAGGTGTGGGAGAAGAGAGAAAAAAAGTTGATATTTCTACCTTTAAAAAGAAGTAAGACCATCCCATTCCTTCTCCTGTGCATTTTTCCCAATTTATGATGAAAATTGCAAGCAGAAAAATGAAAACACCTTGTAAAGCCAACATCTCAATTTCAAGTTCCACCATCAAGACAAAATTCATAACAATTTCTCCAGTTTAAATGAAAACAACTTTAAAGCACCATCTAAAGTTTACAAAGTCTGCTTTAGAGTTAAAACTGTCACTAAAGCTGGCACACAACACCTACCCACACAGTATTTACATCCTGTAGGTGATCTCAAGCTCTGAAGCCCCAGTTACTATCTCTTCCCAATCACGAAACATTCATTATGTACTTCCTGCATTATTTGCACGGTTGCTTAGTTTTGGGGTTTTGTTTGGGTTTTCATTGTTTGGGTTTTTTTAAAATGCCCTGTTAGTAAAAAGCTACTGAGACCTCTCACCCAAGCTCAGAAAAAGCACCAAGTGAATTACCAGGGTGGTTTCCTAATCTCCCTCTGCACTTGCTGGTGCAGTTTCATGTTGTCCCCCTTGCTCCCACTCCTCTTTAAGAGGCAATTTCATGTAAAAAACAGTTTAACTCTTATCACCCATCTCCTGCCCCACAAACCAAACGTCCTTCCCAGTGAAACTTATACCCTGTCAGAGCCTGTTTGTATAATCTGAATAGGAGAGACAGGGAATAGTTATGCATTTGCCAAGTGAAGGGTTGTGATTTGAGAGTGAAATCCAAGAGAGTGAATCCAAGAAAGACCAGGAGAAAGAGTCAAACTGTGCCAAGAGCACGAGATCAGGTCTGTCCCGTGTCACAGCCTGGCACCAGAACACCAGATATCTTAACAACTTGCACTACAATCCTCACAAATGTAAAAAAATTTAATCACACATTTTACCCTCTAGATTTTCCTCCATTTTGTGTGGTGTCCACACTGAAAAATTAAGGAGAGGGTTTCCAGGACTTTGCAGCATGTATGGCCCCCCACTGAGCCGTGCTCAAAGCAGGCAGCTGTGCGAGGGAAGAGAACCAGGGAGGACTCAGACAGATGTTTCCATTCACAAACACTGCCGAGGAGCTGGGAATGCCGAGTTCACTACCTTGGCGTTATTTACATTTCACAACATCCAGCAATAACCATGCCACGAGCAGTTTAGAAAAGGAAAATACCACGCTGCGAGGGAGCGTTCTACCATCGCCTTCGTTAAGGGGGCAAAAATTAAACTTTTTTTTTTTTTTTATTTCAGTTCTGAAACTTAGTGTGGTTCCATTTTGCCCACTGTCATCCAACCAGGATACCAGCACCCCAAGCCTCATCTGTTTCCAGTTAATTACCTGCTATTCCCCTTTTGCACACAATTGCTTCTGGGGTACCAGAGATGGTTAACTGTGCCATCCCTGAACCACCTGGACTTTTTCTTTCCATTTTCCAGAATAAACTGATTCTTAATCTAGCACAGAAGACAGTTTCTCCTTTAGCAACTGTTCCACAATCCAAACACTCCAAAGATCAAACATGAAAATATCCTTACAAATGGTTGGAAGGGTACATTTCAGAGGCAATCATCCAAACCTCAATCCTGAGACCCAATAGGTTTGAGAATTAGCTGCCAGATCCAGTCTGGCAACTAGAACAGCTACTCCAAGCTTGGTCCCATCCACCCAAACACACTGGAGTGTTATACATGGACCACATGCAACAACCTGTTCTGCATGTCCAAGGTGCTCCCTGCAGCAAGAGATAGGAAGGGTGATGGGGAAAGCATTTTTTCACACCAGCATTATGACCCTCAAAGTTCTCTCTGAGCCCACAGCAGAGGTAGAGAGAAAATAAAAAGCCCAGTATTATCCATTTCTATTAATGTCAGTACTTGCTTGAGCTTTCAAAGGGGTTCTGTATCTCAGCACACACACTGTATCGTGTTTCTCAAAGTTTTGTGCTGGTGAACGTTGCCCAGACAGGGCAACTTTACTGGGAGTGAGTGCAAGGCTCCCCTCCTGCCACTGCCACAACGGGACACCTTCCTTCCCAAAGTAAACCAGACACTAATGCTATTTATGGATCCTGTTGCAGAACCAGACAGGCTTCCCAGCCACTATTCATCAACGTGCAAATAGGTTTTATTTCATGGCAGGCAGAACAGATTTGAAAGGAAAACGTCCTGAAGTTCTGTCTTACCTTTTGAAAGAAATATATATTTGAAGAGTAGTTGGAAATTCAACACAGAACAGTAATACCCACAAATGAAGACTGATCATAAATTCTTTGAGGAACACTTTATTTTTAAAAAAAATTTGCAATTTCAAGTTAGTTCCTAGAGGATTATTAAAGGAAAGCAAATATCCTTGGAAAAGGCAGCCAGCTGATGTACCAAGGGACAGACCACTGGAAGAACATCAGCTCCATTACTCCTCCACATCCAGAACAAAGATAGGGAATGTAACTGTGAAATCTTCCTTACTTTGCAGAAAAAAAAGACTACATCAGATTCCAGAGATACAAATGGACAACACTCACCAGCATTACTTTTAAACATTAACATAGCAGACTCCACCACTTTGTCCTCTTATGTCTTGGGGTTTCAGTGGGAACTACAGCTTTGTTCTTACAAGCATTTTTCATAGAATCACCTTTGCATTTAATATGTCAACTGTAAATGCATCTGCTATTCAGATCAAGCACCCACAGGCACTTAATTTTACATGCAAGAAGTTTTAAAAAGCTCTAAAAGAGCCCAAGGACATTTGGAAGGGTAGATGCAAGTTTCGAATGAGTCTTAGCATATCATCAGCAAAAAAAAAATTCTATTCTTAGATAACCCCTTTGGTGTTTCCTATAATCTTCCTTTTTTTTTCTCCTACTCCTTTGAGAAAGTAAGTTGTTTGGTTATTAGGGAAAAAAATGGAAGAACCTGTTCTGCAAGGCATACAAACAAAGCAGTATATTCCAAAAAAAGAAAAGCTCATTCAAAAGTATGTAAATATTAGGGCTGGTAACACAAACAATAAAACCACAGAAAACACAAGAAATTAAGAATAGATCAGGACTCATTCAATTTCCTGGCTGCTGGATATATAAGCACTTTTCTGGGTTGAATGTATCAGACAAGATTTATTTTCTGAGTAAAAGACATAAGGGAGTTGACATGTGTAATTTAAAGAGGCAAACAGAAAGCAATGTCTGTTCTGATCCTTGTCCAGGACAAGGACATTGACCAAGGCAGCTACACCCAGAACCTGACACATCACTAGGAGTTGAGCATCACTAAGCAGTGAATTCAAGTTTGCTAGTCACGGAGAAGGTACAAGCAGGACACTGCTTAGTCCCCAGGGCACATCCAAAAGGCTGCTGTTGAATGAGGCACTGCTCACCAACACTGAGGCTGAGCAAGAAGCAGAGGTGACAATTAGTTCCCAACATGCAGGGTGGTCCATGCCATCACCACCCTGCAACTCTCCCTGGCTGGAAGGCACACTCCCAGAGCTCGGCACTGCATTCCCCAGCTCGGGCGTATTCCTAAATTCCCCATGGCTGCTAGGCTTTCATCTAGCAGCATCCCAACAGCTCTTTCTCTCCTCCCCATCATGGGCATTTTTTATTGAGGACCAGCCAGAAGCAGCAAGGTCCCAGCTGGACAGAGTCGTACATCTCTTGTGCAGAAGTTTCAAACATCGCTCTGCTGAGCATTCCAGCCACGTTAACACAACCACACCACAACAGCTCCTGCTCCTCATCCCAGCTTCCATCTAATGCTAAACCAACTCTCCTTCTTCACCCTCACGGTATCAGGTGGCTCAGATCCAGACTTACCTAAGAGTCAAAAAAATTCCTACAAAGAAAACAATTTATTTCCTTCACTGCAAACAGCAAGTGATGGACTTATCCAAAGAAAAAATTTAACAAGGCTTAAAGTACATTTCCTCCAAAACGGCCTAAGTTTCTCTTGGCGCTGAAATATCACAAGTCCAAGGCATAAATGCACACAGGTATTATTATCCTTTCCTAATTTTTATCAGAAGCACTGATCACACTAGGTTTATTGTCAAAATTGGCAAAGATTTTACAAATTAGTCCCTGGAGAGTGGGGAAAAAAAAATGAAGACTCTTCCAAGCAGAGTACAAAAAACTTTATCAGTTTACACCCACTTGATAAGTTTTATCCATTTTAGGTATTTCAAATGCTCAATCTTCATATAATGCAACTGTAAAGTAACTCTTTGCTATTTATCTGCCATCTATCATATATGCATATATATATACATACATAACATGTATTAACAGATATCACAGAGAGGATGGGTCCTGCAAACAATCCAGTAAAGAAAGGGTAAAAAAAGCATACTCGTGTTCTGCAGTTTCAGGAAGACATACACAATTTCAAGCACTTTCTTTGCCACAGGTCCTCCATCCTCTTCAAGTAGTTTTGAATTTTCATTTCAAAACTTGCTCTCTACTTAGTCAAGTGTTTTCCTTTTCTCCACCCTCCATAAGCTGTTGCTGGGATAGGATCTCTTATTAGTCTCAAACAACCCGATGACTTCTGAACTTTGAGATTATAAAGCAAGAAAGTTACTGAACACTCACATGCAAGTGGATTGGCTAAGAAAAAGCAGTACAAAGTCCTGCCAAAATCCCAGCTAATCTGATAAAGGAAAAACCAGGGAGGCCTAAGCACTAAACCCCGTGGTTTAAATAGAGCCAATTCCAGCTGCAGAAGGAAACATGTCACTTTTATAATTTACCTTTAAGGTGGTAAAATGTTTTCTCTTCAGATGGCATATCTGAAGAAGTAGTACCTTGCTAAAATTCCCAAAACACAGAAAAACATGAGACTGACAGGTAAATTTCATACCAATCAACAAACACAGCTTGTAAACTGACTGGAAGGAGGGAGAAGCAAATTTCCAAGACCTATGTGACATACAGCCAGTTACCATTTAAGTACTTCTTTAATTTTCCCACCACTTTTGATGCACTTCACAAACAATTAATCCTCTTAATAGCCATGCAAGTATATTTATTATCCACAGTTTTAACTTGTAAGCTCTTCAAGCAATGACCTATTCTTTTTCTAGCATAATATACTACTCATGAAAACAGGGATCAAAGCCCTGTTTTAACCATGGAACTCAAGAAATCTGCTCCCACCACCTCACTCCCTGCCAGCATGTTAGAGAGAAACAACGAAGGCACCCACTCTGGAACATACTTTTAAGCCAGTTAAAATCACTTTTAAACTAGCTAAGTACTCAAATCTTATCCTCCGTGCTACACACACCCTTCTTCAGGCTACATAACCAAAACACTCTTCCAAAATTATTTAGTAGCTCTGGTCAGGGTGGAAAAGCAGCTCCAGACTTTGGAGACTCCCAAGCCCCCACTGCACAAGCAGATTCATGCTCCTGTGACCAAGACAGCAGCAGCCACCAGCACACAAACACAACAACATGGTGGGTACCAACATAACCCTCAGTATCCTGTCACAGTGGGCCTGAGGACAAACGTGTATATTTGTTTTCCTGTTGGCATCTGCATTATTTAATATAGAAAAACCTGCAGTTAACAAACATGTGCAACAATGTTTCAGCTTGAATCAAACAAAAATGTAAAGAGACACCTAGACCTTGTGAAATGAATGTTTATTACAAAAGACTGTCTTTTACGACAGCACACATAAAAGGGGTTTAGTCTTTTATTTCTCTACCCAGTTGAGACAACCTACCTTCTCTGTAGCTGCTAGGAGAAGAGAAACTATAAACATTTACATTTAATGCAACAAAAGGTTTGCTCACCATCTCTTGTGTTCCACTGTGCTCTTAGACGATGATCACTCATCATAAAAATGGGTGGAGTGGCTGCAAAACACTCAGTGATGGAAAAACTGACTCCCATGTTTAAGAGAAGCTCCTGCACAGGCTGGAAACCCCACTAAAATGGAGTGTTGTCATTACTCCCTGGATGGGAAGTCTTTCAGCTACAGATGCAAACACATCTGCTACACAGCACATGAGCCGGTGTGTTTTACTTTTATCTCCAGAATCACCCTCTGCACCAACTCAAAGACCTTAAGATCAGACTACAGAAACTGTTTTAATCTAGGTCACACATAAACTCGTTCATCTCCAGTTTGGTTTTAAAACAATTAAAAAAACAGCTCTCCCAAGTACAAAGTGCAGACTTGAAGATGTCCAGTGCCGTCAGCACCGCAGCCTTTCTGCAGTGCTGAAAGATTTATGGTAACAGGGAACAAAACAACAAAACCCATCACGTAACGTCAGAGGTACATCACGTAAGCCTCGCTCCTCAGCTGGTTCACTAAGTTATATCAACTCAAAAAAAGGATAAGTCCCAGTTTTGCTGCCATCTTACTTGTGGGTCCAGCAATCAGGAAGCATCCTGTGCACAAAATCATGAGGCAAGAGAAATAATTCTGTATAAGGGTCAAATCTGGCCATCCTGTCTCCCCTTCCCCCCCAAAAAATAAATCACTTCCCCCCTTCCTTTAACACCTGCTTCCTCCATCTGAGCACTCATTGTCCCACTGCTATTACAGGACCAAAGGCTTCAGCATCCCAGAGGAAACTCAGGAGGGAAATCAGTGCATAAAGCAAGCAAGACTCATTCCCTACAGCAGTCTCACACCTCAGCATCCCCTATTTTTCCTCTTTTCCTATTGACAGCAAATTCCAAGATTTGGCTGGATGTTGATAGCCACACATGCTGGGAACCCAAATGTGCCACACATCCTGGTATTGAACCCTACCATGCTCACAGTCACTCGTGTGGACCACTTGCCTTGCTCTCATACCTCCTCAAGGATGCACAATCAACACCATGGGGCAGGAAACGAGGCTGGAGAGCCCACAGCAGGACCCAGCAGAGCTTTTTGTACGGCTGCCCTGAAAGGAGAGATTTCACACAGACAGCTGCTCTGTGCTCCCCTAATACATGGCAGGGACAGAGCAGCATCAGGGACATGGCAAAAGGAGTCTTTGGACAAATCCATTCCCAGTATCAGTTTCCACTAGGAGGGTTTTAACTGCAGGAGGTTGCCCTGCAGATTCACATTCCCACTTCGGTTTTCCCTAAGCAGAAAACAGGGACACCTACAAGAGCACAACAGGTCGGCCAGTATCCATGTGTGACACATGCCAGGTGTGTTAATCCATGGAAAAAGAATGGGTGAGTCAGTAGTTTGAGTCTGAAGACACTCGGGTTTAGAACAACTGCTCCGTGCCAAAATCCTTGTTTGTAATGGTTTTATTAACTGCAGCACTCAGACTTACAGAACAGTTACACCACTGAGGGCAGAGGCACGTCAGGAAAAGATTTACTTTCCCAAGTAACTTTGCCAGAAACCTCCCATACGGTTTAGACTGAAGCTACAAAGTATGTCACAGATTTTAATGTAACTTACTGCTCCAATTCATTATTCACGGGTGATAAAAAGCACAGAGGACTCAAACATGACATATTGGGCATTTTTAACACAGTTCTGAACATCATCATCAAGTGACTTACATCCTTCTGCTTTAAGACGATCACCTTAAATCATGCTCACAGAGAAAACGTCTCACCAAAATTCAGCCTCATAATTAAATAAGTAATTCAGCACTTATTTTCTTTTTCCTTGCACTCAGAAAGAAAACCTAAAGTAGCTGCTACAGAAGAAAATCCTTAAATCCTTCCTTTTACACTGGATCAGGCTAATCTCAGTGGTGCTGTCACACTGCAAATAACATCTCACATTAAAAAACAATTTGGGGACATGTCTCACCATGTATTTTGCAAGTGTAACATTAAGTTACAAACGGTTCAGCAACAAGACTAAAGGGTAGTGACTTCTGTGAAACGTAGATCAGTCACCTCAACATAGCCAAGAAAATACACCAACAGAGACTAGAAGTAATCAGAAGCTACTCTGGCAAATGCTAAACATTTTGCATAGTCTATCAGAAAATTTCAGAAGTGCCTGAAACAAGATGCAATGGATCACTTGCAACTACCTGTGCTCATAAATTTTAAACAGTATCCCGGAAGAGCAACTACACAGGATCCAACGAGCAATCAGTCACTTGCTCATAATTTTCAAGGAAATCAAAGGTGACCTCATGCAAGGATCAAACCTGCAAGAAAACTGTGACAGTTCAGTTGCCACAATGACTAATTAAAAAATTACCACCCATTTTGGAAAGACAAGAGCAGCCAAATGGGAATATTATTTATTATTAACAACTTATGGAATCACCAAAAAAAATAAAAATTTTTGACTGAAGAGATTGGATCACTTTGAAGAAATATAAAAGTGAATTCCCAGTCTTTATGGAGAGGACAGTCAAGAAAAATACTAGTAGTCCAGGAAATTAACTCTGTCAAATGAACCACTGCTACAGAATTACAAGTTCACCCCTGAAAAAGTACCATTCTGGATGCTGCAGCCAAGGCCAGAATCAAGGTCCTCCATGAACCGCGGAAGCCCACAAGGCCCACACCACCAGCAGTCCTTGCAGGACCCCACAGGAGGCTGCCCAGTGGCACCAAACCCAACTTCACACCAAAACCATGCTTGGAATATACTGTATTTCAAGTCCTCAACACAAGTGCTGTACAAGGTGCTGAGAGTAGTCTGAGGGGTATTTTGTCCTCACGCCTTCTCCAGTCTCATGTGCAATTATTTGGGAAGGTCCCAGTGTGCCTTTGTTATAGTTCAGCATTTGGACTGTGAGAACTACATTGCTATGCCAGCAAAGAATTAAGCTTTTTCTCACCCATAACAAAAGTCACCCAATAAACTCTTTGGCACATGATTTTTAGGTTTGGGGTTTTTTAATTTATATATATATATATACATATATAAAAAGATAGCCTTGTTAGACTGCTTGACCATGTCACAACATTTGATACATTACAGATACAACAGGATTAAAGCTTACATTTTGGAAGATATCACACTGCATACTTTTTAAGGACTGTTGACTACTTAAAAATATTTGTGAATACACTTTCTTCCCTTGTTCCTCAGCAATGTAGCAGTCTACCTAAACTGGTTATAAAGCAAATTAAAAAAAAAAAAAAAATTACAAGAATGGCAGAACTTACTTTGCAGAGAAGTGTCTTCACTCTCGATAGAAATAATTGCAGTCTTAGGGAACTTAAAGAGAAAACATTTTGACTTTTAACTCACTGGTTTATCTTAAGAACACATCTATCTCCCATGTCATCTTCACATGCTATAAAACAGGGATGGGCACCACAGTCAAATGACTTTGCAATCGAAAAAGCACTTCCAAGGCTGTAAGTGTCTCCTGGTGGAAGCCTTGGAAGTGCTTGAGCTCCTTGAGCCTTTGCTACAGCAGCTGCTTATGGAACACGAGTCAGGGAACTGATGCAGGGGAAGAATGATCTTTTTTCTGAACTGATACAAGCTATGAGTTGTATAGAAAAAAAATTCATGTATTCTTAACTGGGATCCATTTCTCAGCCTGTTTTGCTGAACAGACCCACAAACCCCAGCATGGTCCAGTTGGGGAACTAGAAGAGGCTGCTTACACCTACACCAATGCATAAAGGAGATGAGAGGACAAAATTACAGTTCAAGTTTAGAATGACACTGAGAAAGTTTCACCTACTGCACATCTCCACCAGCCATCTCTGGAAGGGCAATAAACTGTTTACAAGATCTGTGGCGTCGCAGCAGATTTATCATGTAGACGTAAAGAGAGGAGTCACCCTGTTTCCGTGACAAAGTACCGTAAGTATATAGGAATATATTGTTCTGAAAAAGATCTGTATAGCTTGACTGCTGCAACAAGTTCCCAGCATAGCTGCTTTTCCTGGAGCACTGCCATCATATTTTCTTATCACTAACTGAAGTAACTAACCAGCTAACTCCCAGTGATGTGCTTTGCCTTCTAGATCTACACAAAGGTCATTTGCAAGGGAGAAAGGCAGGCATAATAAATAAATAAATAAAAAGAAGCCATTGTGCCACATCCACGGCTTTGTTTCCAAAAGTCACTAAGAAGTGCAAAGCCAGGCTGAAGTGTTTGACTATTCAGTAAGTACAAGGAGTGGCCAATTCCCTCCCCACAGTGAGACTGTTGACAGCTGTTTTAGAGGAGAAAAAAAGTGAAGCATGACTAAGCTATTCATAAAAACCACATTATATCTAACACCCTAACAACAAGTTTTGGTTTAGAAAAAGTGCAGTGCTTCCTGGCCGTGAATGTCCAGGTGGTACATGACAGCCCTGAATCAGGCTTCCAACTGGATTATATCCCCCATGGTAAACCCCACAGCAGCAAAGCAGAATTCTGTCTACACCCAGAGATATCAGCTGCCTCACAACGTCATTCATTACCTTTATCTGTCCTACAGGTGATCGATGCAAGCAAGCACATGAGCACTTGGCACCAAGCAGCACCCAGTAATCACAAGCTGCAGACTGCAAGGTGCTTTCCACCCCAGCTTTCCACATCCAGCCTCTCATGTGCCTACAAATAGGAGTTATCCTCCAGCTGGAAACCACACCAACTGCCAACGCCCCGTCCAGGAGACCGGTAAAACATGGGCCCACAACCACTCAGAGAGGGCACATCGTGCCTTTATGGCCTCCTGGACTATCTAGCCTTTTGCTCAAGTTTTTTATTTCTTACCACTACCTTCCACCAGTAGAGCAAAGCCAAAACCAAACAGTTCCTCCATACTAATCAGCTGTGTGGTTTAGCTGACTTCAGGCTATTTATTGCCTGTGTGGGGAACCCCTATAGAAACAACATTTAATAGCACTCAAGTAGATTGCAGAGATAAACAGCTACAGTAATAAGCAGAAAAGCTTCCAAGCCGCTTCAAGGTCAGTTTTATTGGCGAGTGGATGGCCACCAAATACCAGGCAGTGAAAACTGATACACTGGTGTCCCGGAAAGGATGTGGAAAAGAGATAGGTACAGCAGGCCCAGCAGCTTCTACTAATGATTTTTTTGTTAAGCAGCTATTTATTAAAACTTATTATGCCAGCAGAAAATTAAATGAAAGCACCCACTGCCTTTATAACACATGAGCCTGTGCACACCACCAATAAACCTACCAAGGTTTTTTTTCTTCTAGTCTAATTTATTGACCACTGTCTTAATTCATGCTTTGGATGGAATAACCAGATTCTTTTAACAGTAGTTAATCCTCCTCTTAGCACAGGAGTGTACCCTAGACCAGAACATGGCTTACTCACGAGTATATCCTGCTGAGAGATTAGTAGCAAGTTCTACATATGCCTGAGTCTCAAAGCTTCCCTACACAGACTATGTTTTAAAAACATCCATCATCGGACAGTACCTGGCAGAACTCTATTCCTATGAGAAGCTTTGACTTCTTAACTATGTGTTCCTCCTTTGATGCAGCAAAGCTGTAAATCATGAACATCGAGCTCCTGCCTTTCTCTCTGGCTGCCGTCCCTGGCTGGACTCTGTTACTTCGAACACGTTGTGTCCTCACCTCTCGGGCTATGCCGGCCATCCTGCGGCCGCCAGAGCCAGGCACGAGATGAAGGCTGGAACGCCGTCAAGAAACACGGCTCATCCACACTACCTGCGGGAGACTCATCATTCAGGCTACCTACAAAACCTGTCTGCCTGGCAGAACTCAACATCCGTGCCCTTCTAGCAACAGCCCCAGGCCAGCCTGTCTGCCCAGCACCGGGCAGCACTGGAAGGACAGACAGGCGACGTACAGGCTCAACCCATGAACGCGGAAGACAAGTACGCACTTGAACTCATGCCAAGGGAAAACACATGCCCAGGTGATCCTCACCTCGCCTAATGCACTCTTACCCTGCTATCAGGCTTGGGGGAAAAAAAAAAAAGCAAACAAACCCAACTTAAAGTGCCCAAACAAGATATTGTCACCATGGAAGTGTCCCCAAAGCATAGCAAGCGCCGAGTGGATGCTCCCCTAGTGCAGACAGCAGCTTCTATCCACAGGCACAGATGTTATGAGGTTAATGTCAATCTGTTCCCACTACTAAGGTATCTATGTATAAAAATACACCTCCTCTAACACTGTAATAAATGAATCACTAGTACCTTAACTTTCAGGAACTATGTGGAACTTGGTTTGCCCTTTTCCACAATAGCTCGGCAAGGGCGTGCAAAACATGAAAAACACACCCGGCAAGGGACTGAGGAGAGTCATCACAAACTGAAATAATGTAGCTTGGCCCTTTAAAACTGATTAGATTACATTAGCCAAAACTCCCAGTACACAAGACATCCATGGATCTCAGACCAACTGTCTAAACTCAGCTCTGAAGCTACATGCTTTACATATTTCTACTGCATCGCATATCTCCATGAGTACCTAAAGTTTTACGCCGACGAAGATTACAGAGAGCTACAGCAGTACAGGATTTCTAATCCCTTTATCAAGTCCCCGTCTGGTCATCCACAACAGAATTGGTACAGCACACTCTTCAATGAAAAAAAAACTTTTATAAATCACTTTTTTTCCACTTTTGAGTTCCAGCTAACATGAAGCCCTGTAAAGGACACTGGAGCAGAACCAATTCCAGAGGTCAGCAAAATCGAACTCTCCAAATCCCAACTCCTCTATATGACTGGCAGGGACAACACAGTCACAGAAGGTAGATTAATAAACCCCAACAGTTCACAGGTTAAGAACCACCCTTTCCCAATCCTCATGCAGAAACTCATGCATTTGCTCCAGAAGAAATGCCCGCACTCGAGAAGAAAAAAAAATATTTTCAGGCAATAGAGTGAACACATGGAACAGGCCCTACGGCAGTGACCCTCTGACGGACTTCAAAGGCCACTCAGCCCCAAAGGTGACACGCACCAACACCGGCGTGTTGCGGGGGGGCTCTTGATACGAATCCCCGACCACTTTCTGTGAAATAAAGTGAGATACAAAGTTGCGTCTGCGAGGCTGGAGGGGGTTCCAGATCGGGGTATCAGTAATTCCAATGGGGAGGGGGCCGGGCGGGTGCGTGTGCCGGAGCACACACCCGGGGCACACACCCGGGGCACACACCCGGGGCACACACCCGGGGC